>NC_080430.1:67384790-68129790 GCF_028018845.1 Melospiza georgiana | reverse complement strand
GCAAAGCCCTAAGTAGTTCCATGCTCATTTCAGAGGGTGACAATTTGCAGGACAGAATCCTGTGCAGGTTTCCTTTGTGCATTGGCATGCACAGAGCCACCACAAAGGAAAATGTCTCAAAAAGCAGAGCCCAGAGAATCCACCAGCATTGCCCACACAACATCGCAGTGAGGAGGAGATTACACAACTTGACTAGTTTCTCGTGTAATTATTTTGAAAGTGGCTTTTGCAGTGACTACTGCAGCACTTCCAATGCCAATTATTTTAGGTAACTACAAGTCACTTGGTCAAGTAAAAGATTTAGGAGAAACAAGAGTGGGAAATGAAATTTATTCATAAATATTTTTTGCACTGGTAAATCAAAGCAATTCATCATCAAAATTAGAAATGTATTTTGTGCAACTCAAAATTCCCAAATTCAGAAGATGCAAGTCAAGGGAAAAAAACAAAATTAAACACCACACTAAATGCCCCAGGACACAAAAATCCAGAAAATTGGCAATATCACCCTGAGAAATTTGCTGGAGAAACAGGAACATTGGAAATACCAGATTTGACAGCATAAATGGAAGAAAAATAAAAGTAAAATTAAGTCTTCCTAAAGGAAGACACACTTGGCTAACAGCTCCATGATCACCGCCTGAAACAATGCTTGGTGAGCGGCTGATAACCCTGCAACACTGCATGGAGAGAAAAGCAGGTGTTTCTGCAGATGGCCAGGACAGCCAGCCCAGGCTCCCAGCTCCGTGTCTGTTCCCTTCCCAAGGATCAGGAGCACCAAAGGCAGGTCTGTCACAGCCCCCTTCATGACAGCCCTCGGCTCCTCCGATGCAGCGCACGCTGGACCAGCGGAACTGGTTCTACACACCCTGGGAAAAAATGACAGCTTCTCCTTGCAAGCTGCACCGACCATAAAACGTGGAAGAGGCTTCCCTGCACGCCCGAACCTGCCTCTTTCCGAACGCCTGCACACCCAGCACGGCAGGGCAGGAGCTCCGAGGAGAGCACTCTGGGCTGCTCTGTGGCTCAGCTCGGTGTGCAGCCCCTGCAGGTCACACTCCTGTCCCCAGCTCAGTGGCCTCCTTGCCGTGCATCCCTGCCCTGCCTTTCCTCCCCCAGCCCTGTCACCCTCCCGCTCTTGGAGCATTGGCCTCACTCTGCAAATGGCGGCAAAGGGTCCAAAGCACGGCAAGGGGCCAGCCTTGCGTTGCCCTGAGGAAAAAGGAGCCAACTGTTTTTTCCTGGAACGTGCTCCAAATTTCACACCATTTTTCCCCACAAATGTGGGAAACAAGCAGCAACCCTTTGTACAAAAGGGTATTTTCACATGTGCAGATAAGGCATGCACACTGCACTGCACTCCCATGTCCTCCCCAAACCTGAACTTTAATCACCTTTGAGAGTCCAATTAAGAAAAAGAAAAAACCAACCCAAACAATAACCCAGGTCATAAATGGCTGAAAACACCATTCTGCCCTATGCCAAAATCCTGCAATTCCTTTTAGGCCTCCACAAACCGCAGCAGCCAGAGTTACACAGGCACCAGAGCAAGCATGCTGGCTGCAGAATCTCTATTGGCATCGCTGAACCAGAGCACATGGCAGCAAAGGTCCTGTGCAGCCCAGCAGCCAGGTCAGTTACCTCTCTTCCCACTTCACATTTCAAGTCAAGCAGGACAGAGAAAAAGAAAAAAAGATATACAGAGGTGGAAAAAAAAAAAGAAAAAAAAAAGAAGAAATTCCTACCCTCTGCCCTACCAGATTTCACCTCCATCCACAGTAGAACACCACCCGGGGCTTTTGCAAACACATGAAGCTAAAAGACTGCTTTGGGCTGGGAAGCACAGAAGAAAGGGGAAATGCATTCATATATACACAGTAAGGATGACTAGTCAAAGATATAACATCACTTTACCACGAGGAAAAATAAAATAAAAATAAAACAAAGCACCCATGTTGGCAAGCCACGCCAAGCTGAACAAACAAACCTCATGGCTCAGTTAACCTTTCCAGAAGTACTGGTCTCAAGTCAGAACTTTATTTGAAAGTCTTTCTTAAAAAATTAAAGACAAACAAATGGTATAAGGCAGAGAGGAGCAAGCCTTGAAAGCCACAAGGTTTGGGGCCTTAGGCTATTTCTCAATATCCCTCAAAAGTTCCAGGCATTTTGCCAGCACAAAAATCTACCTTCTGGTGCATCTTCATTCAACTTTGCTTACATCCAACCTTACACTTTTACAGTCCTTTGGCTGCTATATTTGCTCATTTAAACATCAGGGGAAAGCCTCCTCCCTAACTTCTGATAGCCATGTTTCCATGAGATTTTATTTTCTCTCTGGTTATCAATGTGAACGGGGAAAAAAAATCAGATCATTTATACACTTCATAGAGAATTTGTTTTTATAACTCTTCTAAACTCAAAATAAATAGGAGAGGAAACAGTAGCCTCCTACAAGGGTAGTGAGTGCTTTGAGATTTTTAAATGAAAATGGAAAGCTGTAACTACAACAGGGAAAAAAAAATCCATAATAACGACATGTACATGGATTTGCCCACCCCTCCCCTGCAATACCACAGCATGTGAGCCTGTATTATCTCCTGATGTGAAACATTAGCAAGACCAGACTGCTGAGGGATTTACTTGGATGTGGCCACAGTATAAGGAATAAATAAAATATCTATGGCTAATAAATATCAGAATGGTAAAATCAGAGTAGGGAGCGAGCAGGCACCCTAAGCAGCAGCTCTCTCCATCTGAGCAAACTAAGTTGAACAGCTGACCAAACTTTGCCAGAGGTTAAGGAGAAACCTACAACAAGCAATACCAGGACTCAGATAATAAAAGCCCATTTTGTGTAAAATTTCCACAGAGATTTCCAGTAATTACTTCGAGGGGCAGGAGAGTTATCTTTAAATAAGAAGCAGAGATTGGGCCAAACTTGTCAACTTAGAAAATTCAGCACAAGATTTTTCACAGAAACGTTGCTCTTCAGGGGCTTTTGTTGTGATTTGGGGCTTACTATACAGGATCAAATATGGGGATTTTTATGTAAAGACTGAAATTTTTGTTTTCCTTTTAAATCAAATTAACAATTTTCAATTCTATAATATATTGAAGCTATATCTCTGAAGAAAAAGAAAATGAGGAGTGACATTCAAATGAAGGAAAAGCAGTTCAGTACAAGCATCAAGCAAAGTCCACCCTGCTTCAGGAAAATTTTATTCATGGCTCACGAGTTGAAATCAAGAAGAGGCAACTGGGAAGCCAATTGTGATCAAATGGACCACTGAAAATTACTCAAGTAAGTAAATTCTTGGAATATGGTACTGAAAGTAGTAGGCCAAAGGTTAACAAGTAAGATGAGAAAAGCAGAAGGATGGGTAATTCATGAGTTAGAAGCTCTCTAAGAACAAACAAAAGCAAAAGTAATTGCAAAATGGGGATTGCAGCCCCAGGAGCCATCTTAAAGCTGATGGGATTGAGGTGATATCATTCATTTACATGGATGCATTTTCTACAGTTTGTGGAAGAGATGGGAACGGCAGAAGATATGTAGGGCTCTTACAGAAACTATTTGTGCTTATGGTTTATGACAAAGGGCTGTGCCACCGCTCTCTAAGGACATATGTATCACCAGCACAAGAAGAGTCACTGCCTGTTTAGCGAGCCTGGAGTATATTCAGAACAATTAGAATTTCCAGACCGTTGGAATACTGAGAAGCTAAAGATAAAAGAGGGAGATCAGGATTTTCCATGCTGATTAGACATTCAGAAATGTCAGATGTCTCTTTCAAAGCACCTGAGCAGGTAAAGCATGTAATCCTCACTGAAGTCAACAGAGCAAGGTGCCTGGCCCCAAGGTAGTTTAGCAATCTTCTCAGGCACCCATTCCAGCCAGAAAGACCTACATCACCTGCAGATCTGGCTCTGGGTGCTGCAGGTTGGAAAGAGAGGACACTCTCTTATGTGTCTACCTTCAGCTAAGAGCATTTGGGGAAAAAGCTCTGGCAGGTCTGATAAATTGAGACTACAGACAAGCAAGTGGAAGAGATCCCCAGATAAATTGAGGTTTTTTCTCTCCCAGGAACCAAAGGCTTTACAAGGCTGGGGGGACCATGAGCCCCTTCCACCTTGTGCAGCCCCATGCCCGGTCACTTGGCTCCAAGCAGCAGCCCCGGCAGAGGCACCGCCCTCACCCCTGCCTGCCTTTTACCATCGCTCTCATAATTGCCTGCAAGAGGTGCCAGATTGCAGATAATGGCTCCTCTGAGTTCAGGTGGCATACGTGCAGTCCCACGAGCCAGGTTTCTCTGGAGCTGTCGGGGCCTGATTTTTTGGGAAGGTTACGTAAGTACGCGCTCAAGGAGCACCTACGCAGCGCAGGAGCTGGCCAACCCTTTCCTCCTCCCTCTGCCTGCTGCAACATATCAGGCCCACCTGTGGCCTGGAGAGCGCCTGCCCAACCTTTGCACAAAGCTTGGCTTGGTTTCCACACTGCTTTCAGCCTTGCATGGAGCTGCAGAGGACAAAAAGCACTGAGCACATTTGTAGTAAGTGCTGCAGAGTGACCAGACCGTGAGCAGCACTATCAGTCTGTGCAAATGTTCTCCTTTGAAACCTACCAGTCTGGCTGTGATAATCCTTATATTAAATATGTATAGCATATAAACACTCCCTTGAATGTTCTTCTTTATCTTTACATTGTTTTCCTGTCTTCTCTACATTAGTCTGCACTCCAACCTGTAGCAGCAGTGAATATCTCCGGAATCCTGCTCTTTCCCCCATTTTCCATAGTCATTTCCGTGCTGCCATGAATGCAGCAATTCAAAAGTTCTGCTGCTAAGGTCTAATTATGGTGCCTCAGATAAGGTCTGAACAAATTTTCCAGTGTAATAAATAACCAAAACTAGATGAAACAGCTGTGTCCCCACATTTTTCCTGTGTTATAATGCAGTTTGGATCACAGCCCAATTCTGAGGTGGAGAAAAGCTGATCCAATACAACCAACTGGAAAGATAGCAAAGCATACAGTGCCTATGAAGTGATTAATTTTCAACATTAAGTTTTAAGCATTAATTTCAGCTACTTTGGAAGGAAGAAGCAAGTAACTGCCAAGTTTAGTTAATTTTTGTTTTTAATAACTACCTTTCTTTTTTCCTTAAATTGCTTCTCCTGGAGTAAGTAAACAACTTTGTAATCTCAATTAAAAAAAAAATATATTCTCATCTACACTTTGATTAGAAACTACACAAGCTGTAAAGCCTCCAAGTAAGGGATTTAAACTGAAGTGGAACCAATACCTAAACAATAAAATGACAGCAATACAGAAGTTGCAGAGATAAAGTTGAAATTCTAAACAACAGTTATAGTTTCTAAGCCCCAGACATAATTCCTCACAGCAAGAGGGAAAAAGGCAAGTTGAAAAATAGCAAAATGCAACTTGTCAAATGCAAAATAAAAACTTCCCCTAGCTGCTGTTTCTGTATGCTGGGAACATAAAAATAATATATGAACAGGGAATGTGACAAGCAAAGATGGCCTCAATGATTGTTAGAGCTAAGAAAACATTTACTTCTGTGCTTTGTTCAGAAGTGCTGCTGAGTTTACAGGTTGTGTCGATGCAACCCTAGCCAAAGCATTACAGTGTTTTCTTAAAAAACCCAATTAATTTGTTTTTCAAGCCAGTCCATTACATGAAGTCAATTCAACCCTGTTTTTCTCCAGACAGTCTCCCGAAACACAACAATTCTATTTAAAAAACAGTCTAATTTAAAAAGAAACAAAACTAACACCAGACAGATTTGACTTTGATAACTCTATTGGTAAATTCCAGTGTAATGGTTTTTCCTTCCATAAGGAAGGGAAATGAGACCTAACACAGAGGTACAGAGGAGCCATGTCTCGGTGTATGATGCAGTCTCATGCAGCTAGGTGTCCCATGCATGCATTTAGTTTCCTTTCACTATGGAAAAGCAACTGCATGCTTCAAGACAGACCTTTTCCAGCTTGGCCACCACCATTCTGGTGAATGCAGCAAAATGGATTTCCCTCCCACCTAGCTTACATAGGAGCCATTCTGTTGTATTCACAGCGCCCAGATATTTCTTCAAGAAACATCCAGTTCACTGAGATCTTCCATGGCATTTCAGACTAAGGTCCATTTTGAACAGAGCTTCAAAAGAAATTTATTTGTTGGTTTTCTTGACAAATCACTACATGCAACTTGGTTACAAAGAGCTTGAACTTCTCTTGTTGCTACTGTTGAAATCCAGAAGATGGTACTTTGACAAGGACTTTGTGACCAAGCACTTAACCTATAGTTCTGTGGGCTAACATTTAGTAAATTAACATTCATTGCTGCCTAAAATTACTCCTGGAAAAAAAAATCTTTGGAGGTTTTATGAATATAAGTGCACGATATAAAAAAAGTTACCAGAGAAGCAAAAATTATTCTGATACTGGAAGTTACTCAAACGTCTCAGGTTGCCAGAAACATACCCTTGACAGAAGAAATCAGTAGCTCTGCTTTACCAGTCAGGCCACATCTGAGTCCTTTATTCCAGATATTATCATACATGACAAAAGGGCATCAGAAAATTAAAATCTTACTGCAGGAGATAAGCAAATGAGCTGAACTCCAGTGGCCTGCTATCTACAGGATCTACAGCTCACTGATCTTAAACTGCATTCGCTTTCTTGTCCACTATTACAATGTTGTTGATCAACCTCTATTTCAGGACTTTCAGGTGACTACCACTTCATTCATTAAATAATTACAGTTAATAACCAGCCACTCTGGGAGTCCAAATAGCACCATGTATCTCCAGGAGCCTCAGTGCTTGTGAAATGACATGTAAACCCTACATCTCTATTAAACTGCTGCTGCACCTCAGCAAGTGATCAAAGTGAAGAATGTCTTAACCAGCAGACATGACCATAAAATACTGGCAGATCCCAAATGGCATCACAGGGGAGGCCCAAGCAGTTCTACTACTACTCACTACTTCAGTTTTACAACTCTTTCTAAGAGACAAACCTGCTTCAGGAAAGTGAACTGTGTTGCACGCAGTAAATTTACTGCCCTTTAAACACCCATTTCCAAATTAATTGTCTAGTGCTAAATGCCACTCAAGCTCTGCTGACATTCTTTATCCACCCGAGCCACGGCTTTCTGAGGTTTATAAAGCTAACAGAATAATTTGATTGACTTCCTGCCTATTAATTCAGGGGGCTATACATTATTCAAATTACTTGAATAGATGAAAGCATTTACTTGATTCTAAATTTCACTCCCATTGCTCTGATGAGACAAGTTCCCTCCATATAACATTTTAACTTAGTTTTCTGTAGCCACTGAAAGATACTTCCAGAGTTACTGTGCTATTTCAAATTCACAGAAAACTCAAAAGACATTGCAGGGTTGGGGGATTTTTGCTTTTTCGGTCTGAAGCTCAATAAATGCTGAACTTCAGTTATTTTTAAACTTCTGCTATTTTCAAAACTTCTGTTATTTTATGTTCCCTCCTTGCAGAGCAATAAAAGTCCATTAGTCTCCCCTACTGAATGTTTTGTGAGTGCTGTTTATATGAAATCATATCAGAGAACTGTACCTTGGCTTATAAAAAGATGCTGACATCTATATATTATTTAAGTTTATTATTATTATTATTATTATTCATGCTAGGACAAATAGCAGGCTTCAAGCCCTTCCTGCTGGAAGGCAGCTCCACACACACAGCTGTCCCAGGCTTGCAAAGTGCCCAAACACAAATAAAACTAAATCACATTTCATGGAGCCCATTGGGTTGTCCCATGCAGGATTCAAAGGCCTGTGAGGAGGTGTCAGTTTTTGGAAAAGGTGGGGAAATACTGAGAACAGATGACTGCAGGGCTCAGCCAAGACCCCCCCAACACAAGTATCTCTAGGCTTGGAGGGCAACAATTTTCAAAGCTCCCAAAACACCTCGAAAACCATTCACAGAACAATAAGATTAGTTATTAAACATCCTAAAATATCAGGTATTTAAACACCCCTCTGGCACTTCAGCTCTCTTGTGAATTGTTTGGGGATGAAGACACATCAGTATTATTTGTGGAGCTCTGTGCTCTTCAGCACTTTCAGACAGATTCAATCCCTTGGTCTCTGTCACTGCAGCATCTAGAGGAAATTACAGTCCAGAACAGATTTCTGAAACTAGACAAGTCTCTGAGCATTATGATCAACAGGCTGCTACAAGGTACAATTATCTTTGTTTCTCTAGGCCTAAGAATCAAAATCAACTTCACTTAACCAGTGTAGTCTCACTGATAGATAATTGAGGCAGTGATAACCATCAGGTCCTTTGCCTGGAGAACCAGTGGTTAGCTTGCGCACATCAAGAGACTGATTTAAAAATGAATTAAAACTCTTGACATGGGGCAGTTTTCTCTCAAGGGATTTCAAACCTGCAAAAGCTGGTGATAGGGATGCCAAAAAAACAAAGAGCAGGTGGGGTCTCCAACAGGCACACATCAAGGGCATTTTGAACAGTTCATGTATTAAACTGAAGGTTCTTAGGCTTCAGTGGCTGAACTGGTCACAAGCAAGGTATCCTTAACACAGGCCCCCTTAAGTACAGATGATTTTATGTAAGGATAATGGGTGCAGCTTTCTAAAGCTTAGAAAATCTATGTCCACTTTCATTTAAATTAATCTTTTAATTAAAAAACACTGTGCTAATAATTAGCTAATAAACAGTTGGCCATAAAAAGCCAGGCATTTGAAGATACTTGTGGCTCAAAAAGAAGCATCATGGTATTTCTGCAATTTCGTCTCCTTCACCAGTGACATCTAGCAAACAAAGCCTAGCTTATGTGGGACAAATTACACCAAAACACAAAAGACTCAGGAGAAGAACTATAAGACAGAGACAAATAAAAGGAGATGCTAATATACCCTGCAGCATAATCGAAGGAAAAAAAGATAATATGAAAATAACACTGAAAGATAGAAGGATGAGCAAGCATGAGAATTGCAGCAGGCAGTAAAATCATATATGACAGTCAGGGAGGGACTGTAGCACCTGTAATATAGAAATTCTTTGGTAGTCCTGGTAGGAAACTTCTTCAGCCTTTATGTCCCAGCACTGTACTACACACCTGATCTGCTCACACCTGAAGCTGACCTGTGATAGGAGGTATCAGCTCAAATACCAGACTCCACAGGTATCTCACAGCAGCATGCTGAGCATCATTTGTGTTAAACTACAAACATTCTGTAACCAAACTTCCTCTAAAGAAATTACTGCTTTTCATGGCTGCAGCCATCACACCTACCAGGCTTATCTAGCAAGTTCTGGGTAATGTTATACTGAAAAAATATGCTTCATTCAATTGTTTAGTCAATAACAGAATTTAGATCATGCTACTTAAAATTAAAGAGAAAAAAAAACTTAAAAGTAAGAGGTTAGAGTAACTCTACAGCCATAGAGGCAGTCAGAAGTGGTCAAGCTGGTCACATTTAAATTTTTACACATACATGTTTCCATACAAGAGGATAGATAACCTGGGGCATGCCTACACACGTATCCTTTGAAAGTGTGGTGGATTGCGCACAAGAGCCAAAATTAACGAGACCACCTTAACTCTTCCTCACTTCTTTGTGTCCTAAATAACACCTTCCAAAAGATTTCCTTTTAGCACCTTCACTAGGCAAAATGCAGGTTGCAGCATGCCTTGTCTGGAACAGCACAGGCACAGCTCAGCCTTACATTGGGCAGGGTATTTGGTAGAGAAGCAGGCTGCAGCTTCTAGAGAAACTTCTACATTTCCTGGCAGGATTTCCCTATCCAGAAAGCAGTTCCACTTCATCCTTGCATGCTTCTGTTATGACTGAATCCCTCTTGCCACAAGAAAGATGGGAAGAAAGCAGAAGAGAAAGACCAAATATGAGGAAGCTTCCCAGCTACTTGAATTTCTCTTCTGCCCCGATGTAACTTCTGGCTTTATGCAAGTGCTACTTCCAGTTAGATTGCATTATTTCCCTTCCCCCAATGCTGCTTTGTTTTGGCTAGGAGACTAAAAATCCACTATTAACACAGCTTTAGTCATTAATCAAGGTAACCCTTTTTCTGCTTTCCAAAGTTTCTCATGTTCTTATCTTTGCATAATTGAGCATTTGCATTTCAGAAGAGCATCACCTGAGGGAGTGGGGGCAGATTTTGAAAGGTTTGGGGGTTTTTCCCCCCACCCCCCCTTAAGTTTCAAGTTAAAAAAAAAAAAATAAAACAAGGAGAAAAAAAAAACTTTGAAAAGGGATGAAGTTAAATTACCAAAGCCTTAGGGCAGAGTAACTTAAAGACAGATAATAGGTAAGAGTTTCTCCCATTCACCACAGAAACTAACTTTTCAAATGACAGCAAATCAACAAGCAATAGAGTCATAACATTTTGTTCTTATGGAGAAGCTTTTTATCAAAAGACACCAAACTGCCTCCTAAGTTTTTTTTTTTTTCTTGATACCTTTCCAAGACAGAGACAACTGTAGATTTTCTGCACACCTGTGCTGGAAAACACCACCTCATCAGATCTGGCCATTTCCATAAGAAGTTGCAAGTTTGAGCAAACTCTGCCCAGTCACAGTCATGGTCTTAGCAGAGCCCTCTTTTCTGGGCAGGATGCTCCATGGGCAGGTGTTTTGGGCTGCCAGAGCCTCAGGGAACTTTATCTGCCAGGTCTTACTTTAACCAGGAATTATTTTACAACCCAAAGGCCCTAAAAGTCCCCAGAGGCAGTGCAGTAACACCCTGCATGCCGCTAAAGCCAGGAACAACACTGAGCTTTTGGCAGGGCCCAAATCATGACCAGAATAAAGCAGTGCAAGCAGCCCAGAGAGCCAATTACCTTGTCTGTATATTTTGCACAAGTGTCACAATCACATTGTTTCTGAAAAGAATTTGCTGCTTAAGGCTGCACTTGTTCCTTCCCACAGGAGAATTGTTCTTAATATAAAATTAGTTTCTTCTACAAAAACACTTTTATGCTTACTCTTTCCATGGACCAGTAAGAAATTCTTTTACTTACATAAGGAAGAGGAATACAAGTAGGAGATTTAGGAAAGCAGGGAAAAAATACTGCAACAGTTGTCTAATGGTCCCATACTATCACTATCCTGAAAAAAGACATGAAATCAAAAATCCTGCTTCCAAACACTAACCACAGAAATCCACTCTCAATGACGCAGCTAATTTTTCATGGTATATTTGTTATTTTAGGCTTGATTTTCACAGAGGAAAGTAATGTCTTTCCTGCTGGTGTTACTGGTGGTGGAAATACAACTTAGTGTAAACATCCACAGAATCAAGATAACAATTCACCTGTAAAAACCTGACTGCTGGGACTAAGAAAGTGTTCCAAGGCATTGAAGAGAATCAAAAGTAGTTAGCAAGACAAGGAACCACCTTTCTTTTTTTCCCCCCCCCACAAGTTGCAGACTATTAGAAAAGCATTATGGCAACACTTTGATCCCACCAGTTAATTTGAGGCAGCCCAGCATAGAGGTCGTGTCCATGAGACTTGGCTCCCAGTACTGCCAAGATTTCCCTTGAATTGGAAGGAGAGACTTCTCTCAACAAAAGCAAGAGCAGGAGCACACTAGGGCAGCAAGAGAAGTGTTTTACACTCAAACAGACAAACAGTGACTTAGGCCAACTTTGCCCAGACAACTCTTCAGACAGTACCTCACTATGGATACTGAAAGCCCAGATCAATCCCAACACAAACCCTTCTCAATGCACAAATCCGTTGGTGTCCCAGCCCCACAAGTCAGAGCGCTGGGATGTAGCTTATATCAACTTGGGTTAACCGTGCAATACTCCTAATCCAAATAATACAAGCAAGCAATTCCAAGACTAGAAAATCCATGACACCAAACCTTCTCTCTGCTGATCCAATCAGAAGTCATTCCAATTTAAATCCTGGAATTCTGATGTTGCCTATACCAGCACCTTCTAAAAGGAAACCATAAACAGAGATTGCTTTCTCTCTGGTCCACAAAAATTTACTCACAACTTCCTTGCTGCATTTTCCAGCTTCTACAGAGCTAGTTACTGGGAGTTTCTTTCTTAGCTCACCTAAACTTCAGAAAGTTTAGGAAATGGGAAAAAAAATACAAAGTCTGAACCAGTTTGCATTTGTTTTGAAGACAGTTACAAATAAACCAACACACAAAAATTTTCAGAACATCCCAAGCGCCATTACTGCCTCTATTTCCTCTAAGTTTGCAGGAACTGATTCAATTTGGTTTTCATTCTACATCTTGCAGCACTTAGGCTATGCTTTTATTCAGAAATAAAATTTACTGAGCATTGGAAGATTAGGAAAGAGCAAGATGTGCTTAACACTTGCTGCACTTTATTGAAAATGTAGAACAAGCAAGGCTTAGCTTAGCTCTAAAACTAATAAATACTTTATCTGTTTTGTGTTATGGGTAGTGTTCAGTGGCTTGCATGACTAATTAAACAATCTTGAGTTTGCTTTGAAGGCTAAGCCATCCTTAATGGCTTTAAATTACATTCTATCAAGCTAAGCTCAGAATTAAAATCCTCATCTGTAATAAGGAATTCCACTGTGTATAAATGCTAGTAGAGAGCTGTATTGGAAAGTTTAATAATCTGGATGGTTTCTGGCCCTCACAGCAAAAGGAGAAATCCTGTTGTTCTCACAGCATTGAGAGGTGAAGCTCCTCAGGGAAGGTACAGAAAGAAAAGTGGTTTGGGTGGAGTTCTGCATAAGATGGTAACTCAGGGAGGAGGCCAAGGTGTAAGTGGGGGTGGGGAGCAAAAGCAGATGGTCAGGGAGGAGAGCTGTGAGAAAAAAATGTAGTGGCTGTTCTTGTTATGTGATCCTATCTACTGCCAGCACTGGGGAAGCCCAACTCTGATCTACTGCTACCCAGTCCTGGAAGGAGTCACCAGCACATCCTACATTCATTTTCATAAACAAATTATTTGAGATTACAGCTCCTCCTCTGTATGCAAGACCCAGGTGCTCATTCTCTCCAAGCAAGCGCACCAAGAGCAGGTTTTTTTCCATCTACAAACACTCAAGAGTCACCCCTAGGCACACAGGGAGCCACTACGCAGGATGCAGATCACAGTCAGGCACAGACACACCACACAGAGCAAGAACAGCATTTTGCAGCGAAGGGTTTGTGCCACAATCCCTGACTGTGCCTGCAAGCCCTCTTTGTGGGAGGGGGAGAAAAGAGCTGTGTGCAGTAAAAAACACATCCTGCAGCTCGGTCTGATCAGTTCCAGGAGCAGATGCCCCTCACATCAGCTCTCCCTCATGCCACTTCTCCAGGATGAAGCACACAACCCACACCTGCTGCAACAAGTAGGTTGAGGACATTTTTCTGAGCAAGGCAGTTTTGATCCCCAAGCTATCTGAAGTCAGTGGACTTCAGCCCAAAAGTGCAAATGCTTTCAGAAGCAGATTTTTTTTTCCCCCATTCAAATAATCAACCCACCTTTTTCATTCATCCAGCAGGACTGGGGCCAAGCCTGCCTTAAGGGAGGCATAACCCACCACTCATCCTTTTGGCTGCTGCCTGCAGCACATGTGGTGTGCTCAGTCCTTTTGAGTCACTGCCCATTAAACAATTGTTCCTCCTCCTCTTTCATTAAAACCATCCTCAAAATCCTGCCCAGCATCTCCCTGAAGTTAGCTTGATTTTTCTGTAGTGTTTGTATGCATGGAGGAGAACTCTTTTTTTCCATTATTACTTTCCCCACTGATCCGGTGGTTGAGAAATACCATGTTTTCACTGTTGGCCTTTACTTTTAGCTCTTCCACAAATGAAAATGTGAAGCCATCCGTGCCTTATCTGGCACAGCTCTGCCTTGTTTTCCTTCCCCACTTAACGGACCCATTCATGTGTAGGAGACTTCTGATCCCGGGTTTAGATATTCATCCCTTTTTTACATAACCATAAGCAATGGCAGGTACTTATGTAAACTACAGCCGGGTCTTTGCCCCTGTGCACAACAAGCAGAGAGGTTTTAAGCCATCAACAAACAACTGCCCTCTGCTTCCAGGTGCCCCTTTGCAAAACACACCACTGGCAGAGAGAGAGAGGGGGAAGGGGGGAAAGAGCTGTCAATGTACAGGGAGCAAATGCAAGAAACTCTGTCTGGGACCTGCCCCTGGTTTGCTTCTTGTGCTGACTGGCGGCTCCCTGACCAAGGACAAGGCCACTCAACCCAGCACACACACACCATCCTTGCTTCCAGCCAGGCACTCAGCTCTGGCAGCTGCTGTGGGGCTGGGATGAGGCCATTCAGCCTCATACTGGTGGAAAGGGGGGCAGAGAAGGTTGGTTGTTTTAAAGCTTCTATTTAGTAGCTTAGTGACTACTTAAGAGGGGAAGTTGGTTTCAGTGCCTTCCACGTTGAAAGAAATTAAGGCCCACAGTTCCTGCTTCCAAAGCAGAGTCCCTGTTATCCCCAAAAACACAAGAAACAGGCCCCAGAGAACAAGGAATTCCTGAAGGGCAACCTGTATTGTTGGGCCACAGAAACACCCTGGAAAGCTGTTCCAGAGTTTTCCACTTCACAATATAAAACCAATTAAGAAAGAATGGAGATTACCCAAAATAAAAATATCCAGCATTGAATACATTAAGCTAGTAACTTATTTTAGCTACTGCAGCCACTGTAGCATACTAGTGTCCTGTATGTACACATTATATTTTTCTCAGCTCCTCCCTTCAGGAGGAAGCATGCAGTTCCTTCACACTCTGTCTGTGCAGGAACACCCATGCAGCCACTCAGCATAAGAAATTAAAGTTACTTACCACATGGCTTCAAATTTCCAGCAAGCCCACCTCTGGAGAACATCCCTGTGCTCCACCACAACACATTCCAGCAGATGGCTGTGGGACAGCACTGACACTTGAAAGGCTCTGAACGGCTCATGGTCTCCTGTCCTCTCAGTTACTGCATGAGTCTCTCCGGACAGTCAATAATATGGACTGTGTTTGCTTCCAAAAATGATTCATTCAGGATATTAGTGCACCCTAAAACCACCACAGAGGCGTGCTCTAGAGTTTAGCTCAATGCCACTGCAAGCCACAAAAAGAAAAAGGCAACCCATGCAAGCAGGAGCATCATAAAGGGAAAAGGAAGTGGAAATAAAAGGAGAGGGAGGGGAAAGAAAAGCCATTAAGTAGCCACAGGTTCTGCCATAACTACAGCAGCTGATTGCAATGAATGTGAGGCAACTGTGCCTGTCACCTGGGCATCCTCCACACACTCACCTGGGGAGGATCTCAGCTCAAAAATGCACTGGCCCCCATCCATTCCTTACTGTCTAATTCATATTTAATCCCCTTAACACCAGGGCAGGGAGCTAAAGATCTTGTAGCCCCTGAGCAGCACTTTCTAAGAGAAATTAGCATGTTACCTTCCACTACACAGCAAGAAAAAGAAAGAGAAAATAAATGGTGTTATTAGATGTGGATTTACTTAAGGAAAATATTGTTAGAATCTGAACAAACCCCTACAGTTCTGTGCTGTGGATGGTGCAATAATGAAAAGTATTATTGGATATAAAGGAAAGTTATGACACTATAATGTAACACAGACAAGTGAGAAGATGAATCAGTCATTATCTAGAATACAGGGGACTCCTGTGGTTTCATTTTTCATTACTAATTTAATGTACTTACAATGCTACATGATAAAAAGTGAAAAGGAACAATAAGAAGCGAACGTCATCAGGACTAACTGGGATCTGCAGAATTCAGAGATTTCAATAAGTTACTTGAGGAAAAATGTCCAAGATCCCTCAAGAACTGAGTAATATCCATTAACATCCAATAAAATATCTAATATCTAATAGAAACAAAAGAAATGTGAAAACAACTTTTTAATAAACACAAATTAGGAAGTACATTTCTTTACGTATTATAGTTGTGCTATAGGAAATTATTTCACACAGAAAAAAAATCACTTTAGCTAAGAAAGGATGCTCTGAAAATGTTAGCTCAGCAATCACACTCCTGTGATTCAATACAAACAGTTTATTCTACATTCTCCCATGAAGCCTTATGAATCTCATGAATCCAAGACCCTTAGGGTCTTGCAGTATATTTTCTTGTAGCCATGTAAATGACAAATAGTCCTATGCAAGTAAAATGAACTTACACCACAGTCAAGCTGGCACGAGAGGATAATCACACCTTGCATTGTTTGCTGGGAAATCAATTACAAACACCCTCTGTGTGTCTTTCTGGGACAGATTCACCAGGCAGCAAACACAAGCCAAAGACACCTCGAGCTCGGTGGCTGAGCCCAGGTCATTCAGATTCCCAGGACTGGCTGGAATGTACTGCCATAAGAGCCCATTTAGCCAAAAGTCAGCTGCTAGAAATACTTTTAAAAAGTCTGAGGGATAGAGCAGGGAACCCTGACCAAGACCACAGTGAAATAGAGCCATAAGTTGTCTTACAAGTGTGTAGGACACTCAATATTTCTTTTGTCCCAAGTGAGAGTCACTGGACATCATAAGTTTTTTTAAAGTCTAAATGAGGGTTTGTGAACTTCTATTTTTGTGAATGTTTGGGCCTTTATCTCAGAGAATAATATAGTAAATACCAGTAAGTCCAGGTGAATTCATAGAGACCTTTCAGTGATGCTTGGGTATCCAGTGTTCCACTATGATCTTCCAAATCTTAGCAATGAACAAACATGTTGGAACATTGGCTCACAAAATCGAAAATTCAGAAATCATCAGCAAAAACCAGCATGTGACTAGGCAGAAAATCTGCTTACCTGTACCTATGGAAACTGGCTGGGAGGAGACAGAAGATACTGTGTTAATACAAATGAAGAAAAAATCTATTTGTCTGCAAAATTATCCTCACCAGTAATATTTCCTTCAAAGTAGAAACTTTCCCACAGCTGTTTTGACCAACTTGTGCTCCACTGTAGTGTCTGTAAATTGTAATTAGGGACTGTGGGCTTGGAGGAAAAGAAGGATCTGATTAAAATTATGGAAAGGAATGGGGGGTAGGTTTGGGGGGGTACTAATGGGGGCATGATCCAGCAATATTGAAAATAAACAGTAAAAATATTTTCAGATGCATAGTACTTTCTAATGGAATCAGTTTCTCTTTGTGTTACTCATACTCAGCAAAGAGTTCTTTCTTAATAAAAAGGAACTCTGGGAAGGTTTCCCTAAATTACCTGTAGCAGAGGAAAAAGCCATTGTTGTCCTTGATAACTTTGGACTTATTATTTGCCACCAATTTATAAAGTTGCATTTCACAGCATTTTGGGACACCTGAAGCTTGTAATATTCATGCCAGTAGATGCAAACCATCTGTCTCCTTTACAAAGAGTGAAGCTTTCACGCAAAAACTCTCCCCCTCCTCTTTCTCACACACTGAGGTAAATTTTCACCACCTGAATTTTGTTTCTTTTTCTTTTTTTCTTTTTTCCTTTTTTTTGGCTTTATGAGCTGTGTCATCTGTGACTGAATGCCATCAAGTATCACTTAAGCCTGTTTCCACAGTGAGAGAATATTGGAAGTAAAAACTGCTTAAGGAATGATTTCTGGTCCCCTTAGAAATGCAGAGCTTGATTTGCAGCTGTGGTGAACAGGAAAAATTCTGGCTGTAGTCCATGGGAGTTATGTTTGCTCAGCATCCCTAAAAAAATCATATTTTGGGTATCTTGGTTGAAATACACAAAGGGAGGCAGCTGCCTATATTTTTGAAAATCTAGCCTTATGTGCATTTCAGATTGAAAATTTTCACTCTAGTCTCTCCACAAAAAAAAAAATTCTCCAGAGAGTCTTACAGTATCCTATCAGATGTTTGGTATTTAGAGAAGTTGAAGAAAAAAAAAATCACGGATTACAATAGAATATTGGGTCCTTTAATTCTCTTGGAAATGCATGTGGAAAAGATAGCATTAAATTAATCTCACTGGGCAGTGCATATATTTGGTAAAATCTATTTTAAAGATGGATTTAATTGACAAGCCTATCACTATTTTAAAAAGAACGAGAAACATATGAAACCAGACATTTCTGTTGAGCTATTAAGTGTGAATTCATAGCTGGACATAGTGCCTGTGTGTGCACAGTTCATTAACTGCACAGCTATTTGGGCCAAGGCACTTACAGGCTCTTCTGTGAAAATTTGAAGAGAAGGAACCTATGAAATATTTTGGATTTACAAAGCAGTGAGCAGAGCTTTTAGATACAGCCAACTGCTCAGGCTCAGACTAAACTCCCTAAAGTGTGTTTGTAAATCCCCACTAGGTGTGGAGAGAGAAGCTATTGAGGTTCCTCTGGCAACATCTGTGGGACTTTCTGCATCACACAAAGCTTTCACCTGTGGGTGGAGGGCTAAAGCAGCTAATAGACAGCACACAGTAAGATGAGGTTCTTCTTTGTCACCCCAAAAAGGAAAAAACACTGCAAAATTAACACCAGTGAAAAGTGATACAAAAAAATGACATGCTTGTAAGTCAGTAGTTACCAAGTCCATGGTGTGTGTTTGGGCTGGGGGGGATCTGTTTTAAGGGGAAAATACTGTGCTTTGCTTACTGTGCTAGCTTCATCTCCCATGCAGCTCTGGCAAAGGTGCTATCCCACAGGAATTCCTGCCACTGTAGTGCACTTTGTGCAGCAGGGGAATCCTGTGGCAGGACACAGAGAGCAGGTGAGCAGCAGTTTCACCTGGATGGCCACCCTCGCTCCAGGAACAAACACCAACCTCCACTTGGAAAGCAGTGCAGGAGGAGCAGGCTGAACAAGGCACTGTCCCACCCTCCTGCCTGCCCCTTCTCACAAAGTACATCACTGCAGAGCAAAAACTCTGTAACCAGTAAAAATGTTCTGCTGTAAAAAGCAGCTTAAACTTTGCCACAGCTGCGGGTCTGAGCCCATGATTTGAGGGAGCTGGAGCAGAGGTGATGGCACAAAACTTGGGAACCACCACTGGTAGCACTGGGTTCAGCTAGGCCCACATGAGAGCAGCTTTTCTCCCAGTGGTGTGCCATCAGCACTCCTGGCATATCCAAAACCTGAAAGGGGACAGCCAGGGCAGGAAAGCCAGGCCACACTACCAGGCTCTTCTGTAATGCAGAATGCCTTTTTGAGGCAGGGTGTCCCAAGGAAAAGGACCAGGTGCTGGAAATGTGAAACTGCGTCTGAGCCACCTTGAATGCATAGGCTTTTCATTTGTAAGGCATGCAGCTGATCCCTGCTTTTGAACACATTCCCATCGGTATGGCTGGAAATTGCCAAAGGCAGGCGCCTGTGTACAGACTTTGGGGTGTGCAGGGCTGACACGTTCTTTGGGAGCTGCTCTGTCCCTGCACCCACAGAACAAGCTCTGGACAAGTGTATCATCAGAAACCCCATGCTTACTTCTCTTCTGATGGAATTTTCAGCACCCTTGTTGCTCAGCTGTTGACAAGATATTTGCTTGTTTACTACATCCATTGTTTCCTTCCAGAGACAGCATTCATTTCAACTATTTCAGAAATACTACATTCATTTGAAGCTGGAGCAGCTTCCATAAAGATTGCAGCTAGACCACACATTTACACACAGAAACCAGATTTGTGTTTGGTGTGGATTGTCTGCATGTTTACTACAATGCTTATTTTCTTCTTTGAATAAAATTGCAGATTTTTTTCCTCCGTTATTTGCCAGTGCTATTAACCAGCCTCATTCTTTCCTTTTGTTGTATAATCTGTGTCCTTCTCTGATCTTCTGCAAAGTAAACAAGCCATTTTTGAGTCCAAGATGCTGTGCCAACACCACCACAACCTTGCCTTTGCAATAACTGTGCCACGAGGAGAGGCACTGTTGGGTCTCCAAGAAGAGACCCTTTATGGCAGGGGTAGCTCAGCGCTGCTGTTCACCCTGGCTAAGCTCCTACCCCGACCCCTTAAGCACACAGTGGGGTGTTCAGTGCCCAGGAAGACCATGTCCAGAACAGAGGATGGACAGGAGGAGCTGGGGCAGGCAGTACCACAGCTCTCTGTCCCTCCTCACCCATGGTTTGGGGAGAGAGGAGGGCTCTCCCCTCCGCCACGGATGCTGGGCCTGGGTGCTGCTGGCACATGGGGGTGAGGAGTGTGCACTGAGTACAGTCCTTGGAGCATGAGCCAAGCAGGAGGCTCTGCAGGGGGTTGCACAAGCTGGTTTTAATGGACTTCGTGGAGTCTGAGAGCCGGCGTGGCCGCCTGTGTAAACACAGGCAGTAATACCTCTGATGTAAAACTCGTGTTGTGAGACAAGAGTCAAATGCTTTTTATTCCCCCAATGCCTTGTTCAAAGCTTTATCAGGCAGATGAATCAGATCTCAGTCTCCTAATGTCACAAGTGTTTAGCCAAATCTCCCACTGTTCCCCAGTGTGGGCAGAGCCAGAGAGCAGCGTATCAGCTCCTGGCTGCCCTTCCCTGTACTTTTGTTGGGGCTGGGGGAGCCACCAGAATGCTGTTTAGTGCCACTGCAGCCATGAATGGGCTCACAGTTGTAGCAGAAGAGCTCTAGCTAAGGGAAGAGCATGCAGCTTCATGGGGCTGATGTGGGAAGTGCTGACAGTTCTCAGTCTGCCCCCGTCTCACTGAGCGGATATTGGAGTCATGTTGACCGGGTGCGGAGTGATCCCTTCACATCGCTGATAGTCCTCAGACTCCTGAAACCTGAGCAATTTGGGAACTTTCTGGGGTGATTTTGGTGGAACATTCTTCTGGATCCAAGAGGGGACTCTGCCAAGAGGCACCATGATGTCTGAGAACAGATGAACAAAAAGAAATATTTCTTTCCAGACATTTTTCATGAACAAATGCATTTAAGGACATATTTTTAACTATGAGAAACTTCTGCTTTGAGCTGTGCCACGTTGCCTGCTCCTACAGTATTCCCAGATGTCCTGTTCATTTGTGGTTTTCTTCAAAACTGGGGTATCTCTTGCCATATGTTGTCTTCCATCAGCATGTTATCTTCCATCAGCATCCTACCATGAAACTACATCCTGGGAGAGCTTGAACATTTCAACAAGGCTCATGGAGGCATATTTCTGGAAGAACAATTAAGATGTTATTTATCAGACACCATGTGCAGCAGACAAATTGATGTCCTTTGACACCACTGTTGCGGAGGTTTACTGATAGGGCTTGGTAACACTAATTGAGGTGAAGAAACCCAGTCCTGAACCTTGTGGGCAGGCTGAAATGACGAGGGCTTATGGCTGAGTTGAGTACAATTATGGATGTTAAAAAGGGAAACTAAGGAAGCACTGTAGTTATGGATCTCCTTAGGGGAATAGGAATAACAAAAAAGAAATGTAAGTGGCAGCACACAGGTGAGTCTTAAAACAGAAGACATGATTTCTATTAATAAAATACTCCATTTCCACTCTGTGGATTGATACTGCTATTTGTGCAGCTCAAAGCCACTTGTGCCTTATTCACTTTTTAGGTAGATAAAATTCCAATTCATTTCAATTGAAGGGCCTCTATTTAAAATGCCTTTGGTATAGTCAGTCTATTAAAATGGGAGGTGTTAATTTTCCAGTAATCACTACACTTCTCTTCCTATCTCTCAGCTGAAAGGACAGCCTCATCCTGCATGGTTAAAATGTAGTAATGCATTTAATGCCAGGCCATGATTTTAGACCTCCAGCTGTTTTACTGGTTGTGTAAGTAAAAATAAGATAATGTTATGCTTGGTAACCATGGTTTTGTAGGCATTCACATTTTACAAATCACTGCACAGTATGCAAACCATTATATATATTTAAAATGTTTAAAATCAAAACTACCAGGAGTCTACCACTTCCATTAGTTAAGGAGGGGGACTGCTAGACTGTGAAGAGTGATATATTCTATCAAGCTACTCAGCAGAGCTATATTATCAGTGCAAATTATGTGAAAATATGTGCTTCAGCGAGACAAGAAAGGAGTATTCTCTGCTATAAAAAGTGCGCTGTGGGAAGCTAGATGGAGTCATTGGTTTGGTGTAATATATGAGTAAAATCTTATTTGTTCAAATAATAAAAAAGGAAGAAAACAGAGCACAGAGAGAAAGGAACCATGAAGTACTTGGTTATTCCCTCCATGTACAAAAACCTGTTTCTGCTTCAAACAAAGGAATTGAGACTTATCTCCCACAATTTTATCCAGGTGTAACTACTCATCTGAGCAGAGGTCTCCCTGATTTATATGGGCAGGAGCAAAAGCAAAACCAGGCTCAGGAAGGGAAGAAGCAGCTTACTGATTTGTTCCATGCACACAGGCAAAAATATTATACATCAACAGCATGATCATAAGCACGTTGTTAAATCCAAGCAAACCTTAACTGGAATATTTCTTTGTAAGAAAACACTGGTTAGTGGAGCTATTGACAGCTGCATTTTCAAGAGCATCTGCTTTTGGAAACAGCAGCCATTCAGAACAAATGTTTCTGAAGGCAGATTGTGCTGCTCTGATTAGGAGTACAGGCAAAGATAATGGAAATGGATAGTGTTTGGCTGCACCTGGAATTGCCTTTAAAGTTCAGTAGGAAATTTGTAGCAGGAGTAGGGGAAAAAATGGCTTCTGCTTGGGCTGTACTGTTTCAGAGAATGTTCATGTAGCTCTCTGGACACTATGAGCTCTCAATTTTAATTAAAAAATTGTAAGTACTACATACCACAGTCAGAGCTGATTAATCGGGGTGGAGCTGGTTTATGTGTATGTTTGGGAATAGAAAATACTTTGGTTATTAATCAGGGATGCTGTATTTATTTATTTTATATATGTATTCAGATTGGTCCCCATTTGCCAGCATCCAGCATTCAAAAACATCCATCAGGGTAAAATCACAGCTCTGGCTTCCAAAAAAACAAAAAATAAAGTAGAGGAAAGAAAAAAAAAAAGTTCTTTTTCAAGACATGGTCTTTGTGTTCTTTGTTCTTTTCATCTTCAGGATGCATTTGGGTTAACTTTAGAGCTCTTTCTTCACCACTGGAAGGAATAGAAACCATCATGTCCAGCATCCAATTAAATAGAAACCTTCCACCATTCAATTAAAAGAAAAAAACAACCCAAAGTTTGAAGTTTAAGCCAATAACCCAGCTTCATGAATGGGACTGGTAATTAAAACTTTGACTACAGCAAGAAGTTTGTATGTGAATGGTGGCAACACTAGCTTTAATAACATCTCCTGATACATGCCCAGAACGTCCCACAAAACTTATTATAGCCCAAGAGGTCCACACATGTATGTTGCCAATAGTGCATCATTACCTGTTTGAAGGAAGATTTCAGCTGTGTAAAAAGCTGAAATCTGTTTAGCTTTTAATCAGGAAAATCACCAACTGCTGCTCTTCATCAAAGGAGGAGTTTCAGCCCTGTGTCCTGTTCATCTCCCATTTCTTTGGGAAACAAAAGATGGGCAGCATGCATAGAGTTCTCCTGAAACACTCCTGCCTCTGGTGCAAACTGTAGGCAGTCTCCAAGCAAATAATATCTGACACAGAAAAGAAATGTTTTGTCAGCCTGAGCCAAAAAGGAGAAGGGGTGGGTTTAGCCTGATACGACAAAGTGGGAACAGATAACCTATTTCCATGAGGACAACCCCCAGTGATCCTACATCACTGGGTTTTTGTTATTCCCTGGATTAGTGCATTTAACAATGAAGACAAGCATCTTGAAATATTTTTCTTCACAGTGAACAATCTAGAAGTGTCACATAAGGAAACCCCTATGTACATCTGAATTAAAATTCTGACTTTCTTTGTGTTTTGGCCACAAAATCTTAATTTCAAAAATCTCACATTATTCCTTCTGCTGGAAACATTCTAGATATACTTTAATAATAATTTTCACACACCACATCTGTGAAAACCTGCTTTACAAGAGTTCTTTCCTTTTAACAGACATCTAACAACTTTGCTCAACAAACTCACACAGAGAGGGATTTTATCTATATGCTTTGCATTCATGAATTCCCTAGAATAATAGGAAACAGCTACTTACATAAACAGGCTTACCTTGCCCACACACACTTTTGTGAACAAGTCTGTCTGCAAAGTAAAAATAACAATTTGTCTTTATACCGTATTTTCAATCAGAAAACAATTTGCTGCTTGTAAAGTAGTAGTTGTGCCTTTGTGTTTCTTCAGGGTACCGCAAATGTTAAAAAAAAAAAAAAAAGAAAAAAAAAAGTAGTGTCATTAGAAAAAGTTCAACCTCTCTCAGACAAATAACATCTGCTGACAAGATGTCCCTACATTGCAGATGGGCACTCGCTTCCAAATTCAAACTACCATTGTAAAATCTGTGTGTATTCACGAGTTAATGAAAATGTGGTCTCTATGTCTGTTTAAACTTCAGTGGGGAACACTTGAGATTACACAGGTTTACATCTGATGAAACAATGTGGTTGCACCATGTTGTTCTTGCTGTGTTCCAGAGTGGAATGTTTTTGTGTGCCTGAAGAAAGTGAGAAATAAAAATGTGTGCACCGATGCAGAGACTAGAAAGATATGTCTGAGCTATAAGGGACTCAAATTTGTTCCATCTTTTACTGGCCCACAGCTCATCACTGGTAATCAGAATAGCTTACGCCATCAATCTCCTTAATTAAGAAAAATAAGATTAAAAGGCTGGTTTATCTTCCCGAGTTCTCATGCTAGGGTATCTAGGCAACATTCAGCATCCCCAGGGAATCTCTGAGGGCTCCTCCAAGGCTGGGTGAAGATGAAGGACCCCTTTAGCTCAGCAGTCTTCAACATTTGGAGGAGTACTTCTGGACAACTCACAAATTAATTTCATGGAATCACTGGATATCCAGTTGGCAGGGACCTCAAGGATGATCTGCTCCAATCTTTCTCGGCTAAAGCAGTCTACACAAGACGGCTGAACACTCTCTTCAGCTGAATCTTGAAAGTGACCAGTGTTGGGGTATCCACCACTTCTCTGGTAGATTATTCCAAAGGCTGATTGTCCTGATTGTAAAAATTTTCCTCTTGTGTCTAATTGAAACTCCCCAGGAGTAATTTATACCCATGACCTTTCATCTTTCCTTGTAAAAAGGGAGTTTCAATCTTTGTAGCCACTAGAATATTGTGAAAATATTTCTCTGATTTGTCCTCTGAAGCCAATACAAGGCATGCTACTTATATAGGGTTCAAGAAAGACAAGAAAACTACTTTCTCCTCTGCTGGAGCATTATTTGAATTTGTTACAAAAAGGTTCTTCTGCACAGGCTTCTGCAGACAAAAGGGCAGCCAGGCTGAGTTATATCCCCTGGGTTATATCCCCTGGGTTATATCTGCACCATGGCTCTTGGTCAGTGGGAGATGAAGGGGTGGAAATATCACCTGATATTCCTGAAAAGGGGACCTAAAGGCACACCCATCTCCAGGCTAGCCTCCCCTCCAAGGACTTTTCTAACTGTCTCAGAAATAGTGACAGTATGAATGTCATCAATGTACAAAGACAAGTTCACTTTACCTGCTACAGCAGGACAGGGGCGTGTTGTAAGCTCTCCTCAGCACTGGACACCCCGTTTGCTCTGGGATGGCACTGCACAGTGCAGCAGCAGTAAAGTGTGGTGAGGATACCCCCAACAGTGGTTAGTCCAAGGCTGTGATTTCCTGGGGACACATGGATAGGCATATCTGTCCCCTCATATTGCACTTTTGAACCAGTTTGCATTGGTTCAGCTGAGCCAAGAGGTAGGGTAAGTGTCCCTATAAGTTTTATGAAAAGAAGTGGACAAAAAGGTACAAGAACTTATTAGTGCCAATGAAAGGAAAAAGCTGATGATCTCTGTCTCAGCCAGCAGAAGACCCACACAGAAAGGAGCTGTGGAAGCTATTTGAGGAGAGCTTTACTGTGCAGCTGACTGAGTGCTGGAACAGATTTTCCACAGAGAGACTCTGGAGTCTCCCTCACTGAAAATATTCGAGAACCTTCTGGATGCAATCCTGTGCAATGCACTCCAGGATCCCCCTGCAGGGAGGCTGGACCAGATGATCCACTGCAGTCCCTTCCAGCTTCACCCATTCTGTGAAACCAGGCTTCATTACTTCCAATGCTCATGGAAATATTTGCTTAATAGGCTTTTTATTCATAAAGGATTTCCATAGAAAAGATGAACACCAAAGAAACCCTTCTTTTGCAACATCTTTATGAAATCTTCACAATGGATGATTGTATTATTTAATGTGCTCACATTCAACAATTTTGGATCCTATGTGTAACATCTTCCCATCCCTCTGAAGACTTGTAGCTTTTTAACTTTGGCTGTTGCTAATCCATCAGCTGTCTGAAGAAGTCAGCACTGATTTGGTTTTTGTGTCTTCAGTGCTAACAACTGGATCTGTTCTAAATACTGAGATTTACCAGACACAAGCAGGGATGCAGAAGAAACAGAGTATATTTAAACATACTGTTGATATTATTATTATTAATAATAATAGTAATATTACCACCATCACCATTATTATTAGCATTATCATAATAGAGAAAATTCCACACCACCACCAATATGAAACCTGTATTATGCATAAATACAGGAAACGAAGATACCACAGAACACTAATGCCCTAATGGCCTAGGTTGCCTTTGTGGTTCCCTACTCCACTTCTCTCCCTAAGGGAAAAACGCTCTAATACAGAAAGGAAAAAGGCAGCAGTATGCTTTTACCAGGCTATTAGGTCCTGGTATCCCACAATGCTGGAAAGAGTTTTCTGGGCAAGGGGTATGGAGCTGAAGATCAGCTGGTCTGTGTGAGATGACTCTCAGGCAGCTTGGAAATGTCCTCACCAAAGCACTTAGTAAAAAGTTTATGGCCAGAACCAGTGGCATCTTCTTACTCTGTATCAATTTTGAGATTATTTTTTACAAAAGATGAGGAAGAGGTAGATGTGTGTCCTGAATAAATCACAATATGAGTCTCCAAATATACCATATAATGAGCTCCACACTCTCTTCAGATACACCCACATTTTTCTGTGTAGATCACCAAACCCACAAGAGGAGTTAGTTTTAACCTTCTGCCAGCACTCACCTGGCATGCCCAGCAGAACATTCTGCATCCCTCAGGCACAGGAGTCCCCTGGGGTAAGGCAATTTTTAGCCAGAGAAAGCTCAGCAAAAGTATTCAAATAGCACAGAGCTGCTCAGGGGACAACCTTGCTCTTTGCCTGGAGGGCTCTTGGGAGACTCAGCTAACTGGGTGAGTGAGAGTTACCTCATTCCTGATCTGGGAAAAATTTTCTAGTAAGTGGGAACCGACATGAGCTATGTGGTGGCAGCAGAAAGACCTTGGCAGGCTTGAGCAGGTCCCTCAGTGGCACACAAGCCCTGGTCAGCAGGGACTGGCTCACTCACTGCATCCTCCCCAGCACACAAACCATGGGTCTCCACCTCCCACCCTCCCACCCAGGCCCTGAATTAGGCAGAACTGTTGCATGCTCTGACCTGAGGAGCATCCCAGATGTGAGGCTTGTGAGGAAACCAGCCAAGGCTGCAATACAGCATGGTGGCAGCTGACCAGGGATTTGCGTGGCTTTTAGGAAGCTGCAGAGATGTCACCTTTCAGCATCTCGCTTTTGGCATGAAAACACACCTGGTGGCACTGCTGAAGCTGATCAGCAGCATTTGGGCACCAGGGCTGGTCTGTGCCCCACCATTCTCCACACCACCAAGGCTGCAAGATGTAAGTGTGGGGAAGCTGCCCAGGCCTCAGCCATTATCAACCTCAAACCACAAGGCATGGGAAAATGCACTCTCAGATGACTCCTTGGTGAAGGCATTGCCATTCTGATTAAACCACTGAAGATGGTTTAATAAAAAGTTTTCCTCACAGCGTTCTGGTATATTCTACTTTTTACTCATTGGGCAGTTCTGGCTATTCTGTAAGGCTTTCTGCAAACATCACCACCAGGTATAATTTGAAGCAAAGGTTTCAGTAATCCACACCACTCCATCTTTTGGACCAACCTTCTTCTGGGGCACTGTGGGCACTGAGGGGGCTCTGGGGGAGGCTGTCAGCACCCACCCAGCCAGCCACAGGCTGCAGAACCAGAGCTCTGCAAGACAATGCCTGTCTGTGAGGTGCTGTTGTGGGTTTCTCACAAGATAAGTGGATTATTACCCTGGCTCGCAGCTGCTGCACAGAAATAGGTCAGCCTCACGAACAAGCTTTGCCTTCCCCTATTTGGCATCAGAAGCATCCAAGAGGAAGAGGGGCTGCTTACAGGATCCTTGTCCAGGGACCATTAAACTCCTGAACAATGGCTTTCTTCTGTCTGTGTCTCCTAAAGTGGGAAATGTTCTTTAATTCAGCACCTGTGGTTTTCCTTGCATTAGATATAGGTGTGTGTCCCATAGTGGTGAGATATATTCAGCATCTATACTTGCTCTGTTGAGGAAGCATGAGGGTAGCACTGATACCAGATCTGACAAAATGGGAGAGAGGTAGAGCCTGAGCATGGCTTTGCCTTTCTTAGTGGTGACTCTGAAGCAAAGGAACAACCCCGAGCTGTTTTGGCCCACGCTGCCCAGCTGTGAGGGCTATAGGAAATTGTGCTCATTCCACGCAGGAGACAGCACTCTGAAAAAGCTGTTGCCCTCTGTGGTATTCCTCCAGCTTCCCAAATGAATCCTGCAACAAGCTGACATCTCATTTTCATCTGGTTTTTTTTTTTCAATCAAAACACCGTAACTGCAGCTAACATCCCAACACCAACCACCTCCCATCTCTCTTTTCCCACCATATATTTGCCCCTTCAAAGTGTGCTTAGCGCAGAATTTGAAGTGGGGTTGCAGGCTGAAGTAAAAGGGAGCTGCAGTGTAACATCAGCAATGCAAACTTTAGATCTAAGCATCATGTCAGCTGTGCCTACCATCAGAAAAACAAAAAGAAAAACCAACCTGTAGAACTGGCAAGAAGAGCAAAATGAAGTACTGAAATCAAGGATATGCAACATAGCTTTGATCTGGATATTTCTCATTCCTTCGCACCCTTTTCATGCATTATAACTCAGTTGATGACTTTGCAGCAGAGAAAGCTTTTAAAGTTTTCATTATTGCATTTTTCTTTTCCCTCATTCCTCTGCCAATCTGGATTGCCATTAAAATAGCTGGAAAATATAAGGATAAAAGTCCTTATCTGTTACATTTGGTATGGCTGCAGAAAGATTCAGGGAAAGCCTTACAGGAAACATTCTTCTTATAGGAATTCTAGACCAGGAAATCAGGGTAGTTTCTCACTTCTGGAGAGCATGCCCAAATAAACCCTTTTTGCACAGTTCCCACAGGCACTTATGCCAGAAGGGCCTCATTGCCAGCTGGTGTAAAACAGCTCAACTCTGTGAATTTTTAAGGAGCTAATCCAGTTTTCCTCAGCTCCGGATCCATCCCTTGGATGCTCACCCCATATACCTGAGCTGCTCTGTGTGAACAGAGAGGCTCTACACTGTTACTATAGGACACGAAAGAACACAAGCACACCACCATTCTCAAGGTGAAGGAAAAGAAGGGAAGTTTATTTTCTGACTCTAACATTTATAGTTTTCCAAAACTGACAGCGGATTGAAGGGTGACAGTGACACCTCTCCAATGACACTGGTCAAACCAACAGTCTATCAACTCTCTCTTCCTCCATAAAGGAACGCAAAACAATGAGTTATTTACAGAAAGTGTGTGAGAAAGTTCACTACAAGAATGTTAACATCAGAAGGCTTAGAAAATCTTAAAAAAACCAGGGTGACGCTACACGTCGTTTTCCCCAGTGAAACCACACAGGAGGCAGAGGCTGGGAAGAGCATCCCTCCCTGCCTATGGAATGGTGGCAGACCCACAGGTATCTGTCCCTGGGGTGGCACATCAGTTTGCTCCTGCACAAGGACGTGTGCTGCCATGGCTGACACGCTGTGGTTTCTGGAGCGGCACAGCAGATTTACAGCCAGGCCTTGCTGAGCTCCCGTTTCCACGTCCCAGTGACCACATGCTGGGGGCTGTGGGAGAAGCACAGGTGACTGACCCCAAAGGCTGTGGCAGACACTCGCCCCCAAAGCCTGGCAGCTGAGCGGGGCCCCAGCCCAGCTGGAGCAAGCAGATGAAGGAGGGGGGACAGGCTGCAGCAGCCTTGGGAAGCACGCCACGGCCAGCAGCCTGCCAAACAGGGTGCTCCCAATAAAAGTGCTTCACCACTGGATTGGGGTGGCAGATGAATTAATTGTGCCATTTCCATGACGTTCTACTGGAGCTTAAATATATTAGTAGCTGTTCATCCCCGAAACAGGTCTTTCCTCCCACACAAGGGGCAAAAATATCCATCTGAATTTTTTAGATTATGTGACAGGCATGCAAACTGTTGTTAACTTTATCATTTGGGATATGGATTAGACTGCAGCACATTAATTTATCGGGAAGTAGGAGCTGCCTGTTCATCTCTTTTCTGTTATGACATCTGCAGTCAAATATGATAGGGGCCAGACAGACAGTGAGTAATAGACTAAAATATGAAGTTTGGAAAGTGTGTGGGGGGGTGGGGAATGGCAAGGTTTGCTGCAGATAGAATTGAACCCATTAAAGCAAAATATAAAAAAAACAGCAGCCATTCTGCAGGTATCACTTTTAATGAAATTGCAGATGATGAAACCTGACAGTTAAAAGTGATATCAATTCACATCTTTTAAGGCTGGCACAGAAGAGCCAAGCAAAAACCAGTCCTGCAATTGAAGATGTTTTGCTGGAGTCCCCAGGACTTTACAGACACCACCCACTTGCTCCTCACCTCTTCAGCCCCTGCCATGGAGGGGGCACACATACATTCACACACATTTTAGCCCTGCAGGGACAGGCCTCCAGGCACACAGGATCCTCTCTCATCCTTTGCTTTCACTCCTGTGTGACAGACCTGCTGCAGGGCCACATGGAAGACGTGATGGGAAAGGTGAAGGCCTGTGATGTGTGGGACAAAAGAATGCATGAAACATTAAAGAGAGCCTTGCCAGCATTCTAAATTGTTAATGCAAGCTCTCCAGGCCTGCAGAAAAACACATTCCCATTGTCATTTTCACTCCCCCTTGGCCTCTTAGTCCTCCAATTATGTGAACAGCAACACGTGAATAATGACATGGTGCAAAAAGTGTGAAGCTTAGGTACTTAAGTTTGGCCCCTTGATGCCAATGGGCAAATCTATTTACATTATCTATAGTTAGTATTTGAGGGTCAGTGTCCATGAACTTCTAGACTGAACTTGCCCTGTCATGACAGTGTGGTGAGGGTATCACCTCACAGCAATTTATACAATTTATATACTTTATTTTAACATTTAATGCTAAAAACAAATCATCTACAGGGCACAGAGCAATCTGGCTTATGTGGGTACCAAACCTCAGTCTTATTTCCCAGCTCTGCAGGGAGCAGACCTGCTGTCCCAAATTCTCCAGGATTTCACTTCTCATCAAGGTATGCTTGTGTGTGCCTGGACACAGTAAAATTCAGCAAATGCAGCTAAAAAACGGTTCACAAATATTTAGTCAAAATAAATTCAGCTAATTCATGCTGAAGATGTTCCCAGGCACTTTTTAATTTGTATTATGTAAACAATCCCAGCAACAACTTTTTTCCTTTGTTCCTATTAATTCACTGGAGGTGTGCGTGCACAAGAGGCAAGGATTTATGTCAGGAGTGTTCAAGTAGACTCCTTGCAAGCTCTTTGGTTTCCTCCTTTCTGTTTTGAAAGGTATCCCTGGCCTAGCCCGGATGCAGAGCAATGCTGCCTGGGAACAAAGGAGTGTCTGGGTGCTGGATAAGGCCATTGTTCTGCCACTCTCAATGCCCACCCCTGCCAGCACCCCAGACCAGCTGCCTCACAGGATAGTGCAAGAAACTCCCTATGAACCATCATGGGATGATCTGCCCATGAGAGAAGCACTTTCCTACTCCTCACCAGTTTGCTGTTTCCCAATGCTATGAAGCATGAGAGTTTGCATCCCTTATAGTTTTTTAAATCTTGCCTTGTGCAATTCTTCTCATCCATAAAATGTCTACCTAGTCTGTTTTGAATCCTGTTAATCTTTTGGACTCAGTGGTGTTTTGTAAGTTCCCAGGGTTAATTAAATATTATCTAAAAATATTTCCTTATCAGTTTCGAATATTCTTTTTTCCTCTTCTACTTCCTCATTGAGTGGCTCTCAGTCATGAGATTTAAAAAGTTGGCTGAGACTGTCTTTTCTAGCCTTTCCAATATTTCTCACTGTCCACCCAGTTTCTCTCCTTTTATCTGTATCATCCCTGAAGGGAAGCAGGAGGTGCCTTTTGGCCTCTTGTGAGGAGCACTCTTCAGGACTAGATCACACCCCCTTTTTATGTTTATACTAGCAACTATCCTGTCCATTCATGCAGCCTGACCCCAAGAGCCTCAGAGAGTTTACACTGCCACAAAAAATAGACTAGACAGTGTCCAGAGCTGAGCAATTCAAAAGCAATACACCAGGCTGGACAACATCCACCAAAAGACGATTTGTCGTTCTTTTGGGATCGATTCGCTCAAACCCACCAGAATCAACAAGTTTGCAGGGGAACTTGTAAAACCAGAAAGGTAAAGCCATCTATGCCCATCAATAAATCCGAGGGGCTGGCTCACCCAGCCTTCCTTTGGTCACGCAGCCTCACTGGGCCGTGTAATTGCCGCCTTATTGGAGAGATGCGAGCCTGCCCGTCGAACAGATGCAAGTTTCCCCTGCTCTCGTTCAGCTGGGAACCCGCTCGAAAAAGCAGAAATAAATCACGGGGAACTTGCTGTCATTTCCCCACCTTCCCGCACACCCTCCGCCGCTGCCGCCTGGCTGGCTAGAGCTGGCATAGTTTTTAAATGAAATCTGTGAGATTGGCATCAACAGCCTCGCCTAATTTTTAGCTAATACCTTGGTGGGTTCTGCATTCGCATCTGGCCGGCGCCGCCACGCTGAGCCTGATGATATAACTCGGGCTGCTGCTCTTTCCGAGCAGGATCCCGGGGTTCCGCCACGCACAGCCCAAACAGGGGCTCGTTCCAAGCACAACAGCACATCGCAGCCAGCCAAGGGTCTGCAGCCCAGGACTTCTCCCAAGGCATAGAAAAAGGAGGGGGAGAGGAAGAGAGAGAGAGGGGGAGAGAGAGAGAGAGAGAAATGTGTTAACTATGCTAACAGTGCCAAGTAATATGCTTCGTTAAAAATTTAATCACCTGCAAGTGCAAAACAAGTGCAAAGCAATCATGTTGTAATTAGCACAGCAATTAACACCTCCCTTTTCGATAGCACATGCATCCTAGGAAGTGCATGATTGCAAGTGTTTATGCTGCTGACAGGCTAAGTTCCTATAGAGAGGGAAAAATTGCTTAAATAGATATTTTCTTCCCCCCCTCGTCTTTTTGGCATTTGGGCTGTTATGTGTCCATGAAAGCCCAGCACCAGCTGCCATGTTGGTTTTGTGTGAGTGCTGCTCCGGTGCAGAGCGTAACTAACAGCTCCAGCTTGAGCTGAGGCCTCCTGGAGGAGGGCTGCAAGCCTCCAGAGCCCAGCTCCACAGCAAAGATGTCAGCATGGCAATTACAAGATGATTTTTTGCAGGCTAACACTTGCCAAAAGGGAAGCACCAGGCCTGAACTGAAATTTAGAATGTGACAGCAAAGGGGACAGGACAAACCGGAGCTGTGGCTTTGGAATGGGTCTGCAGCTAGAACATGCCAAGCTCCACGGTGCTGGGGTCTCTCTTTGACATATGCCCAGTTCAAATAGCCAGTTCTCCCCAGAGGCTGTGGTGGAAGCGATGTGATGCAGTTTGATAAGCTAGGCCTGGCCTGGGCAAAGCCCCTGCTGCCAGCTGTGTCCATGCCACTGCTGCTCTTTTTGAGCTGGCCATGCTTCTCCATGATCTCCAGTTCCTTGTCACCCCTAAAAACCCCAAGTTCAACTGTCCCACTTGCTGTCCCTCTCCTGGGCTTGTTGCCAGCTGCCTGTGAGACCGCATGAGGAATGAAAGCTGGCTCTCAGCATTAGCTTAGAGAAGTTATATAGACTTAAATGCTCACATTCCATGAAATATTCTTATTAAGAGGCCGTTCAACTTTAATGAAATGAACTGTGTTGTACTGGGACAGCACTCTTGGCATCCTGGCCGAAACTCAGCAACTCTCGTGATTGCTCAGTTACTGACAAAGAGCTGGTCTGGGAATTTGGCATCCAAATGGTACCAAAAGGTAAAAGTCACCTTTGGAAACATAAACCAGGGGGTCAGTCTTGAAGCTCCTTCCCTCCCAGACAGTGAGATTGCTGAAAGGTATTTTCATCAAGTAGTTCAATATTGGGGTTCCTATTTGCCCAGTTAAAAGTCAAAAACAGCACTACTATCAGGCCCAGGCCAAATCCTGTAATAACAACAGCTCCTGAAAAAGTTACTTCCTTGCTGCATATCCTCAGAAATTCACATTTTACACACCATTAATTCCATTAATTAAGACAAAATTGGAGCACAAATTCAGCAATTACGAAAGAGGCAACTAGAAGGCAAGTGAAAACAAAGCTGGGAAAGAGCCATGGTACCTTTGCTATCCCAACGTATTTTGCTGTTTCTCAAGCTGCTTCTGAACTGAGACAGAGGCCAAGTCTGACATGATTACACTTTCACTGTAATTTCAGCACAGTTTCTGATAACAGTGAGGCCCTATGTTAATTCCCCTCTCTCCACCAATTGACCCATGTTTCATTACAGACCTATGGGTTTCCCACTTTTATTTTTAATTGAGGTTTTGTTTCCACTGGCCTGCTTGCACTGTTTTCTGCCTCCAGCTGCCTCCAGAGCACTCCATTGGAGCCAGAGGCCTTGGAGATTATTCCATACTCACCTCTGTTAGGAGGTGAGCACATATTTGTGGTTTTTTGGCACAGTCCCCACATTGCCTTCCTGCTGTTCAGACTAAGCATGAACCTGCCCCGTTCTCCTCAATACAGCTCAAGCATCCTGGTTTTGATGCTTTCCATTGGCAGTGACAGGCACTTAGCTCTAGCACACAGCACATTTTATGCTACTTTTATAAGTGTTTTGTGTGGTGTGGGCTGCAGAGTCCTGAAGTGCATACCCTGGTCCTGCCTGAGGCTGCACTGGAGAGGAGCGAGAAGTTCTTGGGAGCTGCATTAAAGATCTGCCACCACCCTGGTGAGAGGTTTGGGGTGACTTCCCTGCCTCTGCTGGAGTTCACCTTCTCAAAGGCACACTGCTAAATCATCCCTGCCTGAGATGACTTACCCCCAAGGCTCATAAAAGCACTTCAGAAGAGCAGTCGTGTTTGTACTTGAAATGCACTGAAATAAATCATGTGTGAGGGTTGGGGGGACAGGGGTCCTGAGGAGAATTCCCCCTGGGACACTGACCCAGCGTCCTCAGCTCAGATGACAGCACATTTCCAGTGACACAAACACAACATCATGTGTAATCACATGTACACAAAGCATGTGTTGCGAGAAGAAGATCTCGTACAGTGTGCTGTCCACACCTACGCTAATTAGGCATGGCTGGATTCTGAGGTGTCAGGTCCTCAGCTGAACACTAAAATGGGGTCCATCAAGTCAAAGGAGAAAAGTCTGGGCAAGTTGTTTAAGTGTTTGCAGCACAGCAGAAAGTTTAAATAATGGGAGCCCCTGTTCTCTTCAAACCACGAAAAGCTGATAGTTATCACCAATAAAAGTTAGGAAAACCACTGGGGGTGAGGACAACCTTACACTCATAGGAAACCACAAGTTTGTGTAACTGTACAAAAGCTCGTGGTTCAACATATATGCAAAATACATCAGAAATTTCTCATCCTGGGAACAAGCAAAAAAGTCTGTGCCCATGGGAGGCAAACACAAGGGGGGAAATCCTCTCATGGACAAGGACCACCACAGCAGAGAGTGACAGACTGGGACCTATGGTCTGCTCAGTGGTGTGGTTACCAGGAAATTGTCTGCTCCTGATTTTGCTACATGGAGTATGGAATTACTCAATGGCTTTGTTTGAGTCTAAAAAATTAAAAGAAAAGAATTAAAGTGCGGCTTTATCAAGCAGGAACAGCACAGGCTACAGCCCTGGACTCTTGTGAGTACTCTTGTGAGTATTCTCTCACAAGATCAATCTTTATAAGGCAGAAAGAATCCTCAAACAACTCTTTACCAATGAATAAGCACCATGGCCAAGCTTCACCAGCAGGATTCAGGAATTTTCAGTGCCCGTGTTCCCTGAACGGTCCAGCCAAGCCAAGAGCACCACTATGTCCCTCAAGGATGACTGGGTCACAGTTCTCAGTGTCACATTTTAGATGTTGTGCTCACAGCTTTCAGAGAGGTGAAGGTAGGTGGTGAAAATTCAGAGAGTTGTACAGCTTTTTCCATTAGCAGGGCACACGCCTTAAAAATAACAGATGACGTGGGGAGGGAAGTTCCAAAGCAGTGAAAAGAGATAGGAAACCCAAGTATATCTGAACTGCACAAAGAAAAGGCTTAGGAGTTATTTAGGAAGGCCAGAAACCTGCTTCATAGACCCATAGACAAAAACTTACTGGTTTTTTTTTTTTTGTGCTATGACCATGAATAAGACTTCAAAGTCTGCAGCTTGTCTCCCTTTTAGTGAGAGCTTGGAGAGAGTAAGAATCCCACCCCTCACTAATAACCCACCCAAACTTGACAGTCACTTCTCTCCCACAGCTGGGGAAGATAACCTTTCTCACTGATATTTCTGAGTCTGGAACAAAAGAGAGTGAAAAACAGAGAGGAAGAAAAAAAAAATCTGAATTCCCACTCATTTTGCATATCCAGGTTCCCAGGCACCCATCCCTTTTTTGCTAAAGTGGGGGGAGAAATATATTTAATAAAGATCTGGCAGGAGTATGATGAAATAATGAGTAGGATGAGACCATGTTACATAAATTGGCAAAGCTCCAGCTTGTAAATGATTAAAACAAAAGAAAAAGGGAGTTTCCATGAAGACTAACGTAAAAAGCATTTTATAATCAAAAGGCCTGAAACTATGGGGGCTGATGGGAATGTCTAGCAAAACAAGCCTGTTCTGAAGCTTCCAGATGATACATGGAAATTTAATCAGCTCATCTCAGTCAACCTTAAATCAAAGAAAAGACTGATTGGAGGTTCAAAGGGAAAAGTGGGTTTGTGGCTTAAGAACAAGAGCAGGACACTTTCCTGATTCTGCCACAGATTTCCTTTGAGATCTTGGGTAATTCACTCACTTGTGAGATATTAAATTTCATAGTTATTTGGTACAGAAGTTTTCCTGATATGCATATTAAAATATGTCTCTGGAAGTGGACTATTGCATTTATATGCTTGGCTCTTTACACCTGCCCATACCATCCACACAGCCCCACTGCTAGCAAGCAGACCTTCAAGTTTCTTTCAATAATTTCTTCCTCTCTAAAAAGTGGAGAAGCCCCATATACCTTCATAGCAGTGCTGTCATGCTGAATTAATGCATAGTATTTCTAAAGATCTTTGAGTAGAAAACATTATGGAAGTGAGTGAATTCTCTGTAATTCACTGCTATGAGATTAACAGTAAGTGCTTTTCTCTCAGGTAGACACCAAAAAACAAGAAAGAAGGAAAAAAAAAGAAGCTTAAATGGTTGCAGTCTCTCTGCTATTAAGAAAAGCATCCCTTTGCAGTTGTCCGGCAACTCTTGCTTCTTCTTTAACCAAAGCCAAAATTCAGTGACATTAAAACTAAAAATTATAACATCAAGAGAGGCACAGATCTAATTGATGTTGGAAAAGAAAATTTGTTACTCAAAATCAAATTCTAATTGGCTGCAGCCCTTTAAACTACTCAAGCTGAGAGGCCGTGGAGAACATACAGATCTTCAAGGGGAGTTTGCTAACCAGATGCAGTTAAAGCCCTGCCTTAATGTCTTTTTATCTTTCAGGTTCACAAGTCTACGTGTACGTGTGTGCACATTTCTGAAAGTCTGTTCCTCTGTACACTGAAAATTCAGATGAAAGTCAAGAAGAGGAAAGTTAGATCAGGGGATGAAGACTTCTTTATACTGCTTCCAAGCTCTGCCCCGATGTATTGTGTAACCTTGGGCAAGTCATTTAACTTGTCTTGCTCATCCATCAGATAGAAATATGATGCTTATCTGTTGCATGAAAATGAGTTAATTGCTGTTTGCCAACTGCTTTCATCTCTTTGGATGAATCAGATCGAGGCCATATATGTAAGCGTATATAATTTTGCATGTGTATTTTTATTTGGAGCTTGCTTATGTCTTGCAGCATAGCATCTTCAGGTCAACACTGGTTATCTGCTTGGCAGGGAGCCCCTATTGTACATTTCTGATGTAATGCAAATCACAGCAATGAGAAACACATAAGTGAAAGGTATTACACTTATCATCATCATTAGCTGTTGTTGTTGTTGTTATTGCTGTTGTTATTATTATTATTATAGTCTCACACTTGGATGCAGAGATAGGACCACTTTAAAAAAATATGGCCCCAAGAAAGAAGTCTTCTTGAGAATATGTCTCTTAAAATAAAAGGAATGGGAGAGACCTGGGCCTGGAGCTGCCTTTACACAAATGTGTTGATGTGAAATTTCCCAGGGGCATCACCAAATCTCTAAATTCATTTATTTATAGGCTTTACTACTCAGGAACTGACCTATGAAAGTGCTTGGCCAGAGGGTGGTTCTCACCAAAACAACAGATCTCCTCCCTTGGGGAGGAGTCATAGCACTCATGACTTGTTTCATTTGGGGTTACAGAAGGAAATTGATGTGCGAGACTCAGAGGGAAATAATAAGGAGAAATTCTTTAAACCATAGACACAGCTCAGAAAGAACTCCAAGGGCTGTATAAGCCTTGGGAGCAAAGTCTGTTCATCAACCATCATTGGAGGCACTATGGACTGTCCCTTGTCAGAGACACACAGAGCTGACTGTGCTGCTGATGGATGTGGAGTTGCCTGCAGAGGCCAAAGGGGTCACCATTGCTTTGGGAAGCAGGGCTGGAGCAAGCAGCAGACAACAGCCATCTGATGTGCTTGAAAGGTACGATTTTAAATATACATAAGTGCTAACTATAAAATCTTGTCATTCTTTCATTCAAGGCACTCCACCATCAGAGTTTCTTCAAATGAGGTCAGATTCCCCAGTCCTGTCTGACCCTCACTATACATGCTGCTACCTTTGTTGTGTGCTGAGTCATCTTTGGAGTGGAAGCCACCAAAACCATTACCTCTGCAGCTCTAAAAAAAGCTTTAGCCTCGTGGCGGTTTTCATTAGAGAGAAAGACTCAAGGACTGAAAGAAACAAAATCTGGATTTGCTAGCGTCTCATGCTCTGCCCCAGCACCAGGGTTTCCTTTCTCCGGGGCACAAGCTCCCAGCTTACATCTGAGTTTGAAAGCACCGCAGAGATGTTCCTCCCCATGGGCGGGCTGCAAAGCTTTGGAACTTCTGCTCTAAGTCTCATGGACTGCAACAACAACAGAGCATCCTCCATACCAAGGTCTTGGCACGCTGTGTCTGGACTCAATCCCAGGGCGCATGGTTGGAAAAACACACATTTTCTACCCAGTGGCTCTTCTAGTTCATCCTTCCACAGGACTGAAAGGATGGGGAAGATTTTATCCAGGCTTTCCATGTGTGGTTGAATTTTGCCCGTAAGGACTTGTTTTTACTCATCCCACACTTTCGTCACACCAAGTATGAAAGATCTAATAGACTGGGATGCAAATGCTGTTAAATTGTTAACTTGTGTGATTTTTTGTTCTAGATTGCAGTGCTTGTCATTATTTAAGTTATCTCATCTTGTTGTTTCAGTCTGCTTGCTTTACTTGCTATTTACTGGTTGACTTTTATAATGACTATGATTAAATTAATAGATCTTAGAATGTAAATTAGTTTCCAGTAGTGTTTATTAGATACATCTGCAGATAGGGTTTAAATAAAAACACAGCCTGAAATCAGAGTTGCTGTGCATTCTAATCTTAATGGGTGGCATGGACCTAACCTGCTCTTTGTTAGATTTGGGTATCTGGAACAACTCTCTTCAGTCCACCTCTGACAACCACGAGGGCAGATGTTGGCACAAATTATTTTTTTTTCTCTTTCTTACAGGGGCCCAGCTTTGTTCAGATGTACAGACACCACAGTGAAGGGTTCAAGTTTTGCAGGCTAAAGAAGACTTATTCACTGTTGAAAAGGCTCCATAGGAACACTAGTCAAAGACAAACTTTCAGCACAAGTTAGAAAGTCCGATGGATAACAGCAGAAACTTCCTATGCTTCCTGTGCCTCCAAATACCTTTTTACTTGCTAGTACATTTTGCTCCTGCTCCTTTTTTGTAAAAGATAATTATTAACTGACTCTGTCACACACACACTTCAGTCTAAACTATTTTTGGCAGCAAACAGGTCAGTATCATTAAAGCTGCAGCAGGTGAAGGGCACCTGTATGTCTCCACACTTGCATGTAGTCATCTGTGATCACTGGTGGTGATTCTTGACTCCATGGAGCTCTTGAAAGCCATGTTCATCTGGCTCTTTGTGCTTGAAGGCATCAGGGAGCAGCAGTATTCCCAAAGCATCTTGCAATTATTCTCAGTTATTGGTATGATACCAGGTCTGCTAGGATTTCAAGAAGGATCGTCCTGCCTTGCAATACAGGACCCTGGTCCTCCACAGAATCAGCTCACAGTGCAACTACTGACATGGAACACAAAACCATGAAGTCTGTCCTGCACTGCCTTGCTCATGGGGAAACAAGTCCTTGCTCTCTACATTTCTTGCCCCTGCCACCCTTGCCTTTTGCACAGCCACATGTGCCCGGACGGTTTTTGCTTCACAACCCTTTCTGCTCCTTTAAAATAAATTACATGGGGAATGTTAGTGATGCAAACTTGTTTAAACCTGAGTACACGGTTAAGTCAGCTTTGTAATTAATTGCCTCATCACTGCAGTCACCCTACAGGAATGCTGTGCTGCTGGTTCAGAACCCAGTAAGAAAGGGCCAGATCCCCAGCAGAGATCGCCCAAAGAGAATGAAATCATGAAGCTGCGCAGGAGGTCAGGTCTGACTCCCTGAGATGATGAAGAGAAAGTGGCATCATCATGGGCCCACCAACAACCCAGTATGCAGAGGTGGGCATGAGGGTGCCCTGAGAGCCCCCAGTGCAGCACTGGCTTTGTCCCAGAGAAAGGATTTGTCTCCCCAAGGCATGGCCCTTGCAGTCATCCCCGGGTGCTGTGTCATGGCAGGACTTTCCACCAGGTCAGATGCCTCAGAGCCTGCTGGGGCTCACACACAGAAGGGAGACAGCAAGCAAGGAACCCACCAGCAGCCTGTGAGAGCCAATGGAAACAGCATGGGACTGAAAAACAAGCCATTGGAGGCCTGTCTAGAGACAGGTGTGGATGCTGGGGAGGCACAGAGGCAGCACCTCCTCCCCCATGTACCTGCAGTAGGAACTAACACAGGCAAATGGGCTGGAGCCACAAAGCTCCAATTACTGTTGTCTTCTTTCTACTCACATCTAAATGTGCCAAGGATGAGTATGTTCAGAAGGTGGTTTGACTTACACAATTTCTCCTTGACACTCGGCACTCACATACATATAAGTGAGAAGTAAGAAAAAGAACAAACTTCTCAAAGAGTCACAAGTAAGTGAAGAGAGGGAGAAGAAAGAAGAAAACCAGTAAGTGAGAAAACATAGGGTGGAGGGAGCTGTGCCTACAAGGGAAGAGCAGAGAGTGATGATGACAAGGAATACCAAACTAAGAAGCAGCCTGGACAACTTCTGGATCAGTTCATGGCCATCTCTTAGTCCCTGTACCTCTTAGAAGGCTGTTGTCCATCATGGAGGAAAAAAGGGATGAAAGATAGATAGATAGATAGATAGATAGATAGATAGATAGATAGATAGATAGATAGATATTTCAGATAAGAGCTATTCTTAATATTTGTGGCAACTTTTTAATTGCTACTTACATTCTAATTAAATAACTACATAGAGGAAAAGACCAGGCTCTGAATTAAGGGCTATATGAATGATGTGGGTAGCAGAAACTTTAGCACAAGTCATGCTCAGAGAGTAGCCCAGGACACACAGCAGCCCTCATCCCTAAGTCTGCCAGTGACCAGTGCAGCCCCTAGATTTAACACCTCTTGTGAAAAGAAGAAAGCTTTACATGGATTTCTGGGCAGAATTTGCACTGCTTGGGGGAAAGGGTGTGTTTTTGCCAGTTCTCCTACAAAGCTGTCAGCTAGTGCAGAGTCACAGATTCACAGTCCCTCTCCCACACCATCAAGCAGCTCTTCTGCAGGGTTCTGGGGGAATTCTAACACCAGGAGATAGAAAGGGCAATCAATGCTATGATAAGAGGCACTCCAGCAAACTGTTCATAATTTTTCTCACTGGGCTGCAGATGACCTAAAAGGCTCTTTTCCACCTCTAATTTCTATGAATCTGCAATCCTGTTATTTATATTGTATCTTGAGGGTTTCTTCCAGAGTAAATGATGTAATTATACCCTGCGCCATAACATTTCAGGTTCTGGTGTAATAGAACTAAATATGTAATTATGTGGTTAGTAAATGTAACAGTACAAAACTCAAAATCTGTATCCATGTACTGTAGCTTCATAGGAAGGATTTGTTTCCTGTTCTGTACACAGCAGATGTAATGTAATTATTGCTAACTGAAAAGTATCAGCAGACATTCATATGATACCAGCAAAAAATGCCCCTCCAGCCAATTCTTCATTCAAACACATGAAAATGAGAGAAATCCCACAATTCTATCTTATCAGTGAAGTCTAGGCACATACATTTGATACTCTGCAAAATCAATACTTTCCAGGCTTTTAGATACATAGAACCCACAAAGAATATCCATCCATACATGAAGGGAAGGATCAGATTCACCCCTGATGTTAGTCCAGCCACTTCACCTGGATTACAAGACAGCAGAAGGCAGTCCATTATGCAACTTGTGTGGATTATGGTTGGAAGAAATAAAACTGGCCTCCGACATTTAGACAACACTGTGTGACAAAAGGAAAACAACATGAAAGGAACCACAGCCTTGTGGTTAAGGAGCTAATCCTGGGCTTGGGAGATACGGTTTCTACTCAGAGGCTGGCCACAAGTTTCACATATGAGAAGAAAAAAGGAAAAAAGAAAAAAAGAAAAAGAAAAAGAAAAAGAAAAAGAAAAAGAAAAAGAAAAAGAAAAAGAAAAAGAAAAAGAAAAAGAAAAAGAAAAAGAAAAAGAAAAAGAAAAAGAAAAAGAAAAAGAAAAAAAAGAAAATGAAAAAAGGAGACCTTTGTTGTGGGCCTTGCCTGCAAGAGAACACCTTACCAGTAAAAAGCGTGATTTTGCACAGGCTACAAACACCCTTTAATTTCCACTTAAATCCAAATGTGAAATGGGCCTAGCTGTACCCGGCGAAAGTCCCTTCACTAAATAATAATAGTACTAGTTTAACAAATATATTGGAAGAGTAGGGACAGCTCTAGCTTTAGAAATGTCGGGATTCCCATTTGCTTGAGTAAGACAGCTTTATGCTGGTTGAATGGGTATGGTGGGAACCCTCTGGATAAGGCCTTCAGCTGCAAATTCAGGCAGTGAAGTGGGAGTCACCACTGAGCCACGTGTCCCCTTGCAGCCGCTCCATTGGAGGAGGCGTGACATGTCTCCAGGTTAGTCAGGCACAAAATGACAGAGCCTAAAGAAGCACAAATGCTGTTCTCCTGTAGAAACTGCACTTCAATTATCCAAACATAAAAAATCCTATGATACTTGAAAAGAGTGTTTTATTTCTCGGACATCCATCAGGTTTCCAGCATTGCGTGTTACCTTGCTCCTTAGAAGCAATCTGCTTTTCATGATGATTTTTCATTCAATATGAATGATATTTTTCATTCACCAAGCCACCACACTGCTCAAGCTTGAATACCATGACAGAGCTCTGAACTCTGCTGTGTTCTACTTCCATCTCCACTTCTTTGCAAACTTCCCATTTGCCACAGGAGAATAAATATCACACCATCCCCACTGCTGGGTGACAGCTCCGTGCCTGAGTGCTTTACAGAACTGTTCAGTTCTTCCTTGCCTTCTCTACAATCAGTCATGGATTCTGCATCATAGGACTGAACAACCAAGATAAAAATTAACATGGTTCTCTGTAATGATGTGTAGTTGCTTTCCTTTGAGCTGGAATACTTGATCATATTCTCCCACCCCATATTTGTGTCATGCTATTGGCACTGGAAGCATTAGCTTTGTAGTCACAATTATATGAGAACTAAGTAAACTACAGAAATTTGTAAACTGTTGCATTGCTAAATTAAATGCTGTTTTAACTAACAGTTAATAGTGTTTACTGCTGTGTAATAGTAATTTTCATTTTTTACTGTATCTAATGACTTTCTGATGACTCAAATTCTCTGTAGGGATACCAAATCATTACATTAAGGATGAGTGATTTTAGTATGCAATGACTGATCAGTACAATAATATGTAGACTCATGCTTCAGCTAGTAAATTAAATCATTTACACCAGAGCGTTTGTCAACCAGAAGAGTTCTATTACATTGCTGCATTATAATGTAGAGTCTGCTGAAAATAAAACACATGCTATATTAAATCTGTGCCACTTTACAAACAAAACCCTTAAGAAGCAACGATTTAGTATGTAGTGAGGCCATGGAGAAGGACTGTTTTCCACACAGAGTGGATAAATCCAGAAATTTTGTCATTTGTTTGGAAAAGCAGCAAGGCAACATAGAGGTATGTGTCTATTAGCTGCATCAAGCATTCCAAATACCACTTGAACACTTCATTTGGTACTAAAGGGACTTCTGGAAGGGAAAATGGTCACAGCCAGAACTTGTGAGCTTTCAGATAAACATACAGTTGAGCCAGCCATGAAGAATAAAAGGGCAGTTTAGTCTGGGATGCAAACATTCGACTGGTCTGCTGAAATTGGGTGGTGGAATGTCACTGGTGAATAGTTCAACGTGATTGCATTCTAAGAAACTAGAGCAATTCCTCATTTGAATAGGACCTAAAATGCAACCTCTCACAGCATTTAGGAATTTCCTAGTGTAGGCTTTGGTTTGGACCCAAAAATTACTTTGATGTCAAAATGTTCAGAGAACAGAAGACGCTCTAGTATTTTAGGAAATGTTTGTTTCAGAGTTTTGTTTGAGACACCAGGGGGCCTAATTTCCAGTAAGACAAAAACATCAGAGTTTCCATTCACCACAATTAGAACAGAAGGTTCTTTACTATTTGGAAAAAATCAGATCCCAGAGCCTCAAGGTTTTATCCCAAAGGCCATGCACCAATGTTAAACCATTGACTCCACTGACTTTGACCCAGTCATGCTCATATAAATACATGCAATGATTCAGAACCCCAGTTTTCACTAACATGCAATTATGTCATCCAGAAACTACTTGTAGGGACATTATACCTTGAAAAAAATTTTCCTGTTGTTTTGAGACACATTCAGTATAAAGCCTTGAAGGACAGAAGGAGATGCTTCATCATGTTTGCTAAGTCCATCCCCCAGAAGTGGCAGCTTTACTGTCAGACTAGGGCTCTGAACTTCTCATAATGGGAAAGAGTTGTGACAGGGGGAAAGGCTTGTTTTGTGAACTACTTAAACCCACGTGAATTTATTGCTTTTCAGGAACTTAATGACTCATTCATTTTTTTTACCCTTGGGATATCAGAGTCACAAAAAACAGCAGTATTTTGACTTGTGAAATCTTCATCGTATAAATGATTTCTGTGCTACTGTGTGGGAATCAGGTTTCTCTGGCAAGAGCTAAACAGTCAGGTTTATCATGACTAGTTTATTACTTGGCATGCTTCACTGAAAGGCACTTAATGGATGAGATTGGTAGCAAAACAAGTGTTCTGTGGTGCCTTAACACCTGATCCAAGGGGGATCTCCTGTGCAGAGCAGGATCCCACATCTGTAACTTTACATGACACTATCTAAGTACAACATACACTTTCTGCTCATCAAAACATCCCATGTGAGCCAACTCAATCAAGATCAGACCCCTGAATTTTTTGTTGTTGTTTGCTTAAGTAGACTTTAAAAAAAGGCACAGCAAATGCTTTTGATCTTTTTGTTTAAAATATAAGAGTGTTAAAATGTCCTAATAATCTGGAGGCTATCCAGCTTGTAGGCAGGCACTAAGCGAGGTTTAATTTTTGCACAGAAATCAAATATTAGCATTGGGAACGTGAACACATACAAAAAGACTGCTCATCTGGCTAACATCTGGTTTGATGTGGCCATTATTTCAACAAGTACTTACAGGCAGGTTTTTTGTTGTTGTTGCTTCCTCCCAGAGCAGCAACAAACTAGTAGAAGAGATTAAAATTTCCATATCATTCCCACACACAGAGTGGTGTTGTACAAGTTGTCCAGGATGCCTAATTTGTCCCTTTCCCTTTTTTCCTTTAGCTTAAAAAACCACTATTATATTTAAATACATGGGTGGGAAAAGTGAGAGTAGCAGCTAAAATTGTTACTTTCCAGTACATTCTTGCATGGCAAGTTGTGTCAGTGTTTATTACACATGTTTAATGAAAGAACTAGAATGCAAACCTGAAAGCAGGTTTGGAGTGGGAGGTGAAATCAGTCACCCTAAGACTCAGTGGCTCTCAGTTTTGCCAATGCACACAAATTTTGAAGCTCGGGGTGTCTCACTGCTCATGCTGAGCCCATTGATCTCCATGTGGAAAGGTGTGTCCTTTTTCACTCCACCAGAAGAGAGGCATTCTTCCTGGAATCATTAAAGATGATAGGCAATCTTAATTGCACAACCAGCATTTATTGCTATACCTGCAGATGTACTGTGCTTGTTTCCAGATCCCCTCTTCCCTCTCTCAGGACAGTGGTGTGTCCCTTTTAAGGTAAGCTGGGAGTCACCACCAGTCCTGTAGTTAACTGGCAGCCCCATGTGCTCTGCTGGATGGTATCTACCAGGCCTTCCAGAGATGCAAAATTCAAACAACAGGTGTACTCTTGAAGACAGTCTGCTATGGAGAAGTAATGCTCCACATAAAGAAAAACCACAGAACTCTGGACTGTATCTGTGTCATAGATTGTAAACTAGTGACAGAAAGGCAGCCAATGCTGGAGCATATCTGTATGCAAAAATGGAAATGAGAGATTTATCTCCACCACTGCCTTGCTTAATCTGCTTTTCACAGCAATGACATCTCCTCTGCTTGTAGCACCACCTGTCTTTATGTTGCTTTTCCTCTCTGCAATGGCTGTGACCATTTCTGAGGTTTCCCAAAAGAAGGCAAAGTTATGGTTAGACTCGCACAGAAGCAGTTGCACACTAAGTGTGGGCATCCATTTACTGCAAGGAAGCCAAACCAACAACTTATAGACACAAAAGGTGATGAAGCCTGTCGGCCTTGCCATAAAAGATGGGACTCTAGATTTGAACTGAAGTTCTCACTCTCTGTCTCAAATTCTCATCTCACCCACAGTGAACCCCTCGGAACGTGTCTCACTCCCTGCACACGGTGCAGCCTGGCCATCAGACCTCTGAGGGGCTCCTCGCCCCTGGGATCAATTCTGCTGGCTGCCTGCAAATGGCTCTCTCCAAAACAGGAGGGATTAAGGTTCCAACATGGGTTTTGGGTGGGGAGAAAGGAGACAGAATGAAACTGCACAGCTATCCTTGCCCCATTGAAATGCAGCAGCACCTTCAGAAGGAAAGCTCATTCATGGTCTCAAACTCTCTATTAGTTCGAGACCATGAATGAACTTTCCTTCTGAAGGTGCTGCTACATCTCTCAGAGGTAATAGTCTCAGGTTTGGGGGAAGAATTGGCAGGTGGATGTTTATATGGAGAGGCTTGGGAAGGAGATAATATGCTGAACATGAGCAAACATGAGCCTTCTTCCCCTCCAACCTGAGCGGTCATGGAAGCAGCCACGAACACAAAACCAAGTCATCCAGCAGCAGGAAGAGGATAGTGCTAAAGCACAGATGAAGTTTAGAAATTTACTTAGTGGCTGCCTGTGCAGATCTGAGTAGGAATTTCTGCTGCAATCACATCTTTCAGCCTTTTCTTGCACAAATAAATTGCTGACACAATTATGTGGTCCAGAACACACCTGGAAATCAACTTTTCTTCAACTGCCTTCACTCAACTTGCTACCCTTCACTCCCTCCCTGTGCATACAGCAACTGTGGCAGATCCATCAGCGGCCAGCTCTGTTTCCTGTGCATGCCAGGCAATAATTAGTTGCTTATTTCTTGTCTCTGATTGACACAGCTCCGACTCCAGCACAACACAGAACTTGTTCTCGTCACTTTGTGCCTTTCTCAAGATGCCATTAGTAGGCAAGGTGACACAATGTGAGTAAAATCACACAACAGCACCATAAACACAAGGGCAGGGTCAGATTCTCAGTTCTGTCCCTGCAGTTTCACTCTGTAGGAACTCTGTTGAAATGTATCTATCACACATAAGATCAGAGTTGCATATTCAGCCCACAATGTGGTCATGAGGCAGTGCAAAGGAAGAGTACTCATTTCTATTATTAGAGACCAGTTGTGCACTACGCTTGTTTTATGTTCTGTGAACAAGTAAAGATAAGGCAGAAATACACGCACAAAGAGGAACAAATATGGGTTTCTATGGAAACACAGAATTTCCTGACTTGTATAATTAAAATTAACCATATCCCTTGTTAATGGACTTGTGGGGACAAAGAAATGTTGATTTTTTTTCTTTATTATATGTGAACACTTTTAGTTATCTTTCTCTTTTTACTTAATCTCTCTGACACATACATGTCTATACACGGCTTTTTACTTTTATTTATGTTTTATACACAATGTGCACTCTGTAGCTTTCCTAACTCACAGTAATTTTAACAAGAGTCACTCATGTAAATCTCTCATTCATTGCTGGGACAATAAACCTCAAAGAGTGTGAAAGCACTGCATGAAACTCATTTTTCTCAGTCCTGATATGAATGTAGGATGCTAACATCCAGATGAAATGGCACACATAAACCTAAGGATCCACTATTGCTGGATATCATGCATCATGCACTTATCTCTCTGTCTTGTGCAGTACTGAGGGAGAATGCTCTCAACAAAACACATTTGTATTTCCACACAGCAACATCTCTTGCTAGAACAACTGAAGCAGCACCAGTACTTTAAAGCTTTCCACAGTGAAACACAGGTTGTCTGCCTGTAGCTTACAACCTTTGGTTCAGACTGTGCCATATATCACATGTTAAGCAGGAGTGGGACTGATGAGAGCTTGGACAGAGGACCTCCAAGGAAAGCTTTAATCTGGCAGAATATGGTATCAGTGACTGTCTACATGCTGTTTGTCCCTAAAACTTAGTACTGAACCAGCATTCCAGCTGTGACCCACTGGAACTGATGGAGGTGCTAGTTTTTAAAAGGAAAACCTAATCACAGCTCTAACCCTTTTTGAGGAGAAATAATAACATATCACCTTCATTTTTGCACAGTTTGGCCTCAATTTCCCTCTCATGTGTAAGTCCCAGAATGAGTCCACAAAAAGTCTCTTCATTAGTAGCTGCCAAGTCCTATCAGATTCACTTCTCAGTGAACTTAGGGACACCATTGTTTCCACTCACAAATAACTCACAGGTAAAATAATGAAAAATTAAGAATTGGGAAGATTTTGATGCCTTGGAGATGGGAAGGAGAAAATTCTTCCCGGTAGAGTTACAGACATGATCCTATTATCATAATATGGCAGGATGATAGCCTTATTTCAACCTCAAATGGCTTATTTCAGCAACGGGTATAAAGTGAGCCCTTGTCGTACCATCTGCCAAGTACCTTTGGGATCTGACAGCATGGAAAGATCATTAAAAATGTAAGAAGTTGCTGTTTGCATTAATAAAAACACAGGTTCAAAAATTAGGTTGAAAAAGCAACAACATTGTAAACACATCTTTAAAATGAAAGTAATTTCCTCTTTGTAGTGAAAGGCATGTTTTATTTTCATTTGTTGGTTAGGATGTGACTGTGCTGAATTTGATTTCAGTGTCCTCACTGTGCTATTCTCTAATGGAGTTTGCACTCACAGGAATTAAATGTGCACTGTACGTGGGACTGTCTCTGCTCTTTCACCTGGACAGAAATAAGTGCATTTCAACCCCTCCACCATTACTTCCAGAATGCTTATAATGAGGGTTGGGTAAAATTGAAGCCTATAATAATAGTATACAGTTCCTTTTTTTAAAACCTGACCTGCAGTTCTGGTTTTCAAACCAAATGACTGTAGTCAGGCATATTAGTGCTTTAACCTTTTTATTACATTACATACATGAAAACAATTAAGGCTGGGATTCTTTCCAATGTATTATCATTTTCGGTTCCCTCTGGCCTTTTTCCATCCATTTCAAAGAATGTACATAGCATCAACTGAACATTCTCGCATGCTTTATTTTTTGTTTCTTTTCTGCTTAACAACTGTCATGCTTTCAAGATCAGCCAACTATAGAGTATCATGCAACAGCAGCAGCCGACAGCAGCAGCAGCAAAAACAACAACAAAAAGTTTGGGAGTTTAAAACTCCTCATAAAATTAAATCTGAGATTTAAATTCACCCTCATATTTTATTGTCTTTTCTTTTCTTTTTCCTGTGGTAAATGGTAATTAGAGTCAATAATCTTTTGCTGAGAGAGCACCTTGTCCTCACAGTGTTTATATCATCATCATCAAAGATCTGCCTTAAGGCCCTGGCGTGTTAATAATTTAAGGTGTGCACAGCCTAGTTATAGCAGGAAGCCTAGTTATTGAGTTTGTAAACCAGCTGATGATTTATGGGAACACCTTGCATGAGTCATGCTCATTAAATAAAATACTTCAGTTTAATAAGGAACATGGGGTAAACAGTTCTTCCCGTTACAGGGTGACTGTGCAATTGGAAATTGCTGAGTTTTGTCACCAGCTTTGCCACTGCTATTTTGTCTTAATTGTAACGTCAGGGTCAGCTTGTCTGTGTGCTTGTGCAGGCACGTGCATGTGCATACACACATGCTATTGAAGTACAGATTGGAAGCCTTTCACCAATGCTTTTTTTTTGCCCCCCACCCTCTCTGTCTCTCCCTTTCTCTCCATACAGCTGTTTCATAAGTTACCCTCTGATAATGAAGATGTTAAATCTCTCTTTAAAAGGCTACTAATTAAGAAAACAGAAATGTTCACAGAAATAAAATTACGCAGGAAAAAAAAATCAATATATGGTTGTTAAATGTAGCTTGCATTTGAGAGCCATAACCATATTTTACTTTTAAACACTAGAGCTAACTCTGACTCATTAGAAATTCCTTGGGAAATTGAGGCAGTAAAAGCCCTACACATTGGCCTCTTCTGTTTAATCAGAAGCAACCATGCTTTGCCCACTGCTTTAGAAACCCACTGTATCTCCAGGAGATTTCTGTGGGATTAGGCAGTGTCAGCATCTACCCTCAGGTGGCACACATGCAGACAATAACCTCCTCTGGATCAACTATATTGTTGGTGTTTCTCAGCCAGCTAGGGATCAGGGCATGGCTCCTTAGGGTCCCTGAAATCCCCCCTCATTGCCACCAAAGCCAGTGGCACTTGAGCACTGGGAGTGCAAGGAGCTGATGCAGCTGTGGCTGGAATCTTCACTAGGCTGGAGGCTACTCCAGGGCAAAATGACCCTTGTCTTCACTGGGAGGAAGGTGGCACTCATGGAGTTCCCCTTATTCCATAAGGGGAGAAGCAAATTGAGCAATAACATAAAAACTCCCATATGCTTTTCTTGATGGGTTTCAGTCTTCCCAACTCAAACTAAAGGCAACTCAACTGGGTTTAGTTAAACTCTTAAACAAACAATAAGAAATTAGTTTTCATTTTTTTAAAAAAGCCAAATTTTCTCAGCAACAGAATATTAGCAAACATGCCATTACCCCTGCAATATTGATTTTTGTGTTCTTTATGGTTCCTTTTAGATGTACTTTTCTGTATTCTTTTCACAGAGGTGATACAGCTGTACATTTAATTTTCTGACTAATAACTGAACATCCCCAGACATAGACAGTCTGTCAGGCATCATTAATAAATTTGTTCAAAAACATTGGGCCAGGCCCACTTGTGGGGTAACTTTTGGATTTAACAACACCACACAAATGAGTGATCTGACTGCCAATTTGTGAACAATGGTTTGAGTCCTCCCTTTTTTTCCAGGCAAAATAAAGCATGACATAACAGGGTGTACATACTACGTGGGCCATCTCTCTGAGGCATCTAGTATTTGTATTTTGCAACATTTTGATTGACACTGGTGCAAGTCCTAACGTTATCTTGTTTTGCAGACAGAGAAGGCAACATGGACTGCTTCTGGTGAGACCTACAAATTAAATAAGGCAACCGGTTATGCCCTATTTCTTTTTTGTTGCTGTTTGGTTTTGGTTTTTGTCTGTTTTGGTTTTGTTGTTCTTATTGCGCAGTCGCCTGGCTTAGTCCAGGGGCTGCTCTGAGCCCTGCTCTCCAGCAGCACTACCTTGCATGCACTGAGGTTTCCAGCCTGCAGCAGCTGTACCCAAACACGTCCTCGAGTGATTTCAGATTTCAGTTGTCTCCAGGCAGCCCAGTGAGGTATTTGAGTGTACACATTTTACAGGTAATGGAAGTTAGGCATGTCCTCCTCACCAAAAATGTCCAAGTCACTGAGAGGCACACGAAGATCCTGGGGCAAAGCAGAGTGAAAAAAAAAACAAAACCAGTTTATTCAAGGCCTAGAATAAGTGCCCTAATTCATAAATTTCTCTTCTAAATGGGAGACATCTTTGCCATGTCACAACTATGACACACCTCACTCCTGGAGGCTATACTAAAGGTGATGTGGGAAGGAAGGACACTGGAAAAAGTGTAGGTATCCTGCACTGGAAAGAATCCCAGCCTTAATTGTTTTCATGTATGTAATGTAATGAAAAGGAGCATCCTTTTTACAATTCAGTCATTGTAGAGGGCTGCTTTGGACTTGTTTTTGTTTTGTTTCGTTCTTCAGTTTCATATAGTGCACGTTGTGGTTGCCTCTTCATAACCACACAGAAGGCAGAAAACAAAATACATTTCCTTCTTATCTTTTGCTGTGCTTAGTGAATGCAAGAATTGTATCAGCTTCACCTCCACTGGCATGACCACCTCCCTCCAGAAAGTTCCCAATTGATTGCATTTAATTGCTTTTGTGCTAGCAAAACACATTCCTGACACCACCTTCAAGCCCTATAGAAACTATCACTAAATTAAATCAGTTTTATGGAACTATTCCTACCAGCACTGATCCAAGGGCATAATAGGGCATGGGAGTTCACTCAGACAAGGGACTAGGAAATGCTCCCAAAACATGGTAATACTAACCTAGACTGGAATAGGATGCTCTGGACCCCCCGACTGCTCCTAGTGCACCCCCAGTCTCCACACTGGGGTGGTGTGAGGAGCAGAAAAGGCTCTGACACAGTGCAACCCTGCCCAGCAGTAATGAAAACATCCCTGTGTTACCAGCCCTGTGCTCAGCACAAATCCAAAACACACTCCCATACTAGCTAATGTGAGGAAAGTTAACTCTATCCCAGGGAATATCCCAGCACTTCTGTTGCAAAGTTCAAGGCTCCACTTCCCACTTTTTGGCTGGACCCAATGGAAAGAAGTTTGGATGATCTAATTACCGATGTCAGCCAGAAAGAACTGAACTAATTGCCTCCTTCTAGAACGTTGGTCCCTGCTGCTGTGGGTTCTTCACCCATGGCATGGAATAAAATATAATCTCTGATCCTGCCCCATACCAGGAATTTGGAGGCATGATTAGTTCCTGGTCTACCTATTCTGGCCTTGTACCCAGAACAAGCTAATTTTGGGGCAAAGTAGGCCAAATTAAACCATTTGCATCCATCCATCAATCTAGAACTGGTAGATCCCATGCCCAGGCTGCACTAAAGAGGAATCCTGCCACTTCTGGAGGCCAGGAAATGGCTTCAAGCCAATCTGATGTGCCACAGGGAAAAACACACTATTGCTTCTATTCTTTATGGTAGGTATGGTAGGAGGGCAAGTGGCTTCCTTTTGAGATGGGCAAAGTGATAACTGTGATTATTTGCATTGGAATAACACTTAGAGACTATATCCCTGCTGTTCTAAATTATATAGCTAACTATCTATTCAGCCAAGGTAAAGGATTTTCAGACTCAGTATAGAAACATGAAGTTTCAGGAATGAGAGGTTTCACATGAGCTGACACAATTTTGGATGATCCTTTGAATTGAGGTCAAAAATAGTCACAAAGTATAGAAAAAGGAACAAGCATGAATGTGGAATTGAAAACATAAGGAGAGGAAAAGCTAAATCAGGCCATTAACTTATAAAAGAGATATTAAGTGGAAAAGGAATTTGGCTGGCAGGATTTTAGGTTATATAATGGAAAGATACCAAAACAAGGCAGTCTCCTATACATTCTCAGGCAGGCTAACATACCTAAGCAAATTCATCCTGTAATTGGCTTCAGTTAAGTGTTCCATTCAGAAGTCTTTGGGATAATTCAGACTGCCACTAGGATGCCTGGCAAGTAAAAAGCTTCTGGGAATTAAACAAAAGAGTATCAGAAACACCCCTAATGAAACCACTGGAGAGCAACAAAGAATGTGATGAAACCTCACCTGGTTTTTGAAGTTTGTTTGTCAACAAGACACAATGGGACTCCAAAAGAAAAAAAAAAAAGAAAAAGAGCTTGCTAATGAAACTCTTGCATTCATGCATGCGGGTAGAAATAAATCACAGTGAAAATGAGTGCGTCCATATAGCACTACAAATCCGAAATCATATTAAGGACGCCATTTATCACATTGTGGCCAAACTGCACAAATCTGTCCAGCAAATTGCAAAATGAGCTCATGCTCAATATGAAGGGAGGAAGGAATTTCAAAAGACTAATATGAAGCAAATGCCCTGCGTTTCCTCATGTCCTATTTGAAACAAAGTCGACTTGCACCTTTTTTGAGGCAAACTGAGAACCTGACCCAGCCTGACTGGATTTAGAAAGCAGGGCTCCAGATGAGCAGCCAATGCACAGGGTCTAGGTACCTCCAGATAAGCACTTTTCTTTGGATAACAGAAGATAAAGACACTGAATAGCACATCATTCTAAAACAGTCAGTAATCTTAGTCAGAGCCTTCAGTGTTCAGCTGAAGCACAAGAACAGAGCTGGAAAAATTCCTTTGTAGATAGAGGAGCATCCACCACAGATGAGATAAGGTATCCAAGTGACTCTGTAATAAATAGCAGGAACAACATCCAACAGAATCAGAAAAACACCAAGATATTCCTGAAAGGATATATTCTGATTTAAACCAGAAAGGTCACTGACTGAGCTGCCTCTTACTTGCTATCTTCCTCTGGCTCAGTTTTGAGTGTTTTGATAAGGTGTTGCACAGCATATGCCACTGGACTAACCAATTATAAATTCTAATTTCTTTACATGCATTTTCACTTAAGTTAGAAACAACTACCGTAGCTTAAAAGCAGTTCATCTGACCAAATTATCTTTAAAATTCACTCACCATGCCCAGCCTACACCATGCAATGTCAAACAGCCTGGCAGATGGCAAGTGATAAAGGACTTGATAACAAAAAGTCTTGGTTGAGTAAAAAGGTGGGTATTTGTCATCGTTACAATATAACACACCTCACAACATTTTATTAGGCTCACCAGTTTGGGGCAAACAGGCAGAAGGCAAATCATAATCCTGCCAACTTCTTGAGCAAATACAACTAATTCTGAGGTATAGTTACAGAAGAAGGTTATGCCAGGACAAGAGCAACATCCAAACTTGCCAAATAGCTGCTATCTAAATAAAAGATATTTCAGCAGGTATTTGGGAACCTGACACACGTACGAATATTGTGTCTGTGCCAAAGTCAAATATGAGGAGCCTGCATTACAGGAAGGCCTGCAGGAAGACCTGGAGCTGCTGGCTGTACCTTGAGGACATCTAAAAGCAGTTGGCATGGTTCTTGCTCTGGCAGAAAGCAGCACGTGCTCCCTCTGCTTCTGACAACAAAAAAAACAAAATGTGAAACTGACACACATGCCAGGTGCTGCTGAACAAATGCTGCGGATGAGGAATGTAAAACACGATGGGAAAGTCCCAAGAGGTGCTCAGGACGTGGTTGCCAATCCAAGCCCTGTGCAGCTCAACACCCTCTTGGCATCAAGGGGTTTCTGGTCTTCTCCTCCTCCCCATCTCCACATGCACAATATGTGCATTCATTTGAGTATGTGTTTGGGGGGCAATAGGAGGTAGGTTGCTGCTGTTTTATCATATTTGCTTTCAATTTCTTTTTTCCTCTTTCAGGGCTATGGTTAAATAGCAGACAATGAAATAAAGACACTGACCTCTGCCCTATGGAAAGGACTTAGTCCTCCTCTCCCTGGCCCATGAGCAGAGCTCAGGGCACAAGCTTAGCAAAGCTCCTCTCTATGAAAGCTGTAAAGAGTGGTATCCTCCAAAACCTGGTGAAAAACTTGAGCACAGGTGGCAGAAGTGGCAGCGCAATGTTCCAAAACCTGAAAAAGTTCTTGCATCATTTCCAGGTAAAAGGGTCAGCAATAATCATCAGCAACCAGAGAATTTAACTTCCAATTACTATTATTTTAAAGGACTTTATTATTTGACATAAGATGTAATGAAAAGCAAAATGTATGGGGTTTTTTTTAGAGAATGAACTCTAAAAAGTAAGCATAATGGCATGGAATTGGATCTGGCTCACTTGTGGGCAAGCACATCCCAGGCAGTGACAGAGGGACAGAGAATTCGTATCAGCCACGTCACCGACATGGGACACACAGACTGAAGTGAGTCTGCACTGCTGTACCACAGAAACACCAACTGCCTTGTAAATCACTTTGGCTTATCTGCCTGGAGATTTCTGAGGAACTGAGTCGTTCTGGGAAGGGTGAGCAGACAGGGACACAGGGAGCACAGAGTCCTGCAGGACGTGCAGCCATAGAGCATTGCAGAGGAGGGGAGGAAGCGTTTAGAGGGATCCAGACAGGGGAGAACACCCAAAACCTGACACAGGAACTGCGTGGGGGCTGCCCATGCTTGTGATCAGAACACAACAAGCAAACAGAAATGAGAACCCCAGTAGGTGCAGGGCAGGTAACAGGGAGGTTGATGCCCTCACTGCCACATGCCTTAGCAGTCAGGGACTCCAGCTCACTAGATTAAAAACTAACACACAGTACTTGCACTGAGGTCAGACTCCTCATTGCAATGCAGATAGACTCAGACTGGGGAAATAATTGACATGGGAGCAATAATGAGAAAATCAATTGCTAAGTCAGATATCATTGACTGCAATGAAAATTTTGTGCATGGAGGATTTTCAGGATAAAGACCCAGCTTTTCTTTTAGGCTAGATGAGTTACTAGAGATGTGAGAAGAGGTAATGTGGTTAATAGTGCTGTCCTTGTTACCCTACCCTTCCAGATGGAATCCAAAAGGAGTCTTGATGGCAAGGTGATTCTTCAGCCAAAATTTGAGGCTGTGCTTGGGTAAACGTTTAAGCATGTGCATGATTAAGACCTTGAGAGGCTAGAGCATTTCACTAACTGTGTGAGACCCTGCAGTTTCATTGAATTTGACATTAGAGCTAATATGTCAGCAAAAAAATATAGCCTAGTCTGAATGAGCATGTCCATGATAAGCCCTGCATATCTCTGCATGTGTGTGGGGCACTCCACTGGGTGAGGCCCACAGTGCTTGTAGTGTTATTTGCAGCAGTTTGCAGCTGTACTCAAAGCTTTTAATCAGTGCTCCACTAATGCAGGCAGCATCCAGAGTGTAAAAAAATCCCGATTCTATCTGAGAATGCTTAATACCGTCATGAGCCATTCGCTGTTTGGCATGATGTTATCTCCACCTTCTGTCAACAGTATCTGCTGGAAGATCGATAGCAATCGTAAAGTAATGTTTATTATCACCTTGCCCCTCACACCTGCCCCACCGAATGGTTGCTCTTTGTCTCAGAGGCTACAGAAGTGCTGCAGACTGAAGCAGAGACACGCCTTCACCTTACAGTGATGTATATTTGTAGCAGGATTTCAGTGCTAATTAAACACCACGTGCACATCACTACCCTTACTCCTTGAGCGGGAAGAGTGGAGCAGGTTCACGGCAGGAGCCCTCTCCAGAAACACATTCATAGGTACATCCGCACCAGGCACGCTTCCAGCCTGGATGTACGGAATATTCGGATTAAAATCTCCCCTATGAAGCGAGACGGCCACGAAATTTCAGGTGTGAAGGTGGCACACGGGGCCGGGTGCGGGCACTCTGCACCGCGCTAGGAGCTGCCCCGTGTGGATGCTGCTCCCTTCCTTGCCCCATTTCTCCCTTCAGAGAGCGGTCCGGACCCGTGGGCGGATCGCTCCCTGCCGGGGGGCTCCCATGCCGAGGGTGGTGGTCCCCGGGTGGCTCCCGAGCCGGCGGGGAGGAGTCAGGAGCGTGTCGCGACAGGGACCGGCTCCCCTGGAGGGCGGGCGGCGGCGCTGGCGACTCCTCCGCGGCCCCGGAGAACAAAGCGGGGCCGGGCGGGGAGGGCGCTGGGAAGCAGCGGGTGCTCATCCCTCGGGGAGCAAACCCTGCCCGGGCTCGGAGAGCGATGGGCTGCTCCTCCCTTGGCGGCGGGGAGGTGGGGGGAGGGCGGGTTGCGATTTAACCCGCTGTCGCGATTTCGCGATTGTCACGACGTGTGACGGGACGGCACGCTGCTCGGGGCCCGCAGGCAGGGGGGAATTAGTTCTGTCAGGCCGAGGGGAGCAGCGGGCAGGGCGCCCCGAATCAGGCGCGCCCCGGTCCGGTCCCTCCTGGCGGCAGCGCGCCCCGACAGCGGCGGCCACTTCTGGCCCTGACGTCACCCGATCGCCGATATATTTTTTTAATTAGGTGGCAGCTAAATGAAGAGTGATGTAGAACATTGCGAATGTAATTATCCATTGTGCTTCAGAGAGACGCGTATAGATCTTTTCTCTCGCCCCCCCTCCCCTCTGAAAACTATCAAAAACCAGGGAAATTCAAGTAATCTTCTGTCCCTGTGCGTGGATGGAGCCTGTCAGACCCTGTGCAAGGGCTACTGACAAACACAAAGGAGCAACAATAACTGCACACCACTTACAGCACTGCTAGACTTATTCATTCATTGTAACATAATAATTTTAGATGGTCATTGAAGAGAAGCATATGTTTCGGGCAGACATCAAAAGAACAACCAGACATTTAGATAAGACAACTAAAACTCAGTTTTAAAGTTTCAGATCTAATCCTGGGTAAAGACCGAACAAAGAGGCAGAGAGCAGAAATTACGTTATTTAAACTGACACCACCTAAATCGGATCCTTTCTTCTGCGATCTCACACAAACACAGCGTGTTCATCACATCCAGCCGGCTTCATTACTATTTATATTACCGTGCGCTGGCTGCGTGCAGTCAATTCATAATTGTCCAGTTTTTCTAATTAATCACAAAAGATTTTTGTTTTGCCTACAGCTACTTCTGGGGTGACTCACAATGGCAAGCCAAAGCTCATACATCAAAGGCAGCCCTCCTCGCTCCAGCCTCCTGCCGGAGGAGCTGCCGGGCTCCCCTCGCCTCGCCCGCCGCACGGGGCATGCGCGGCCCCGGGCGACAGCGCGGCCTGCGCTCTGGCCCCGGCCCTGTGCTCGGTATTTTTATCCCATCCTCGCATCCTCAGCCCAAACCCGACCCAGAGATTTTTTGGCAGCGTTTCTCAATTCAGAGCGTTTGGTTTCCCTCTCTCTCTCGTATGTGCGTGCGCATGCTCGCCTCTGCTGCTCCAGCAATCTGTTCGAGGTCTGTGCGGCTTCAAAGGAGGCGAGCTGCATCAAACGCTGCCCAAACTTCTGCCTGATCAATATTTCCCTAATGAGCTCAGCGCAGGCAGTGTAACCCGGCAGAGGCTGAGGCAGCTGCTGCATCTCTCTGGCTCCAAAGCAACGAGGCTTTTCGGTAACACTTGCAATAGGCCAGGTTGTCCGTGCCTCCTCTGCCCACACCGTGAAGAGGAGCTGCTCACAGAAGTAAAATTTCTTGGCTGCAAGATGTCTACATGTGAAAGTCACAGCTTGCCATCCTGAGTCAGAGGACAATGATTTGGCCCCTACTTCTTGTGCTGCCAGAGGTGTAAGCACGCAGGAGCTGAGTGCCCATGAACAAAGAAATGGGGCAATTTGCCTGACAGCAGCATGACAGTATGTTCTTTCTCACCACTTTAAAAAGAAACCTAACAAAAAAGCCCAACCTTACACACCCCCATGCACACAATCCTTACCAAAAAAAAAACCCCAAAAAACCACACACCACTCTTTTTTATTACTGGTGACATTGTAATACTGAGTGTCAGCCCAGTTAGAATCACTTGAATTCATGTGAAGAGCAGAAAGCAATAGACACACGCTGCCCCTAAAGTATGCCCTAAGTTAAGGCTGCAAATGTTGTTAATTATGTGGAAGCTTTCTGGTAAGATGCATCTATCAATGCATCTTCCTTGATCACATTCTGCCCACTGCTGGGTTTGCAAGGAGTCAGCACAGAGGTGGGAGAGGGGTGTTTTATTAATAAACCCTGCACAGAACCCTGTGCTCACTCTGGGTATTTTGGAGTGAAAATGGTACTGAAGCCAAAGCTGGTTTCTGTACAACAAAGCATGGGCAAGCAAATAATTACTGAGAGAAAAATAAATGGGCTTTTAACAGCATAGAAAAGCGTGTTCTTGTATCTGATGGCATAGAGGAAATGGTATCTCTGATTTATTGCATGAGATTTCAGGTGGAGTTGCTTATGGGGAAAAATATTATGTTTAGAAAGGCTGGGAAAACATGAATTAGCAAGAAATAGTGTTTTCAGAAACTTTTGCTGTAGATTGTTTAGCTTGCAGCAGACCCCTTTCTCTGCAGACCAAGGAGTCAAAAAAAGAAGGGGGAATGAGGTGAAGGCAGCAGCCCTTCTCAGGTCACCTGGGGGATAAATTGCAGTGTACCATTTCTGAATGTACAGCCATACCTCCTGGCATGTTCCAGATGAAGACATGCTGATATCCTTGCTTTGGAACTTTGAGCAGCCCCAGTAACATGCTGTCACTTTTTAAGTCATCCATGAGATAAATACTCCACAGAAACTCCTGCAGGACCAGAGTAAAGTTTACACCTCTGCAAATAAGATGTCAAAGAGCAGATTCAGAGGATAATCTATGAGAAATATTTTGAAGGATCAAGCCATACTTTCATTCCAGTGCCCAACCCTAGATTTCCACCTCAGTATTTGCTCCTTCACGTTAGCATACACAGGCCCTGTATGTGACAGTAGCACACACATCAGCCCATCATACTGACTCAGATTTGCTGCTTTGGTGCCAGGGATGGCCTTCCAGGAGCCACCACCAGCCCTGACAGCACACTTTGCCTTCCCTTTTCCTCCATTGCATAAATTAGCAGTAGCAAACTCCCCCTGTCCTTGCTATCAGCCCCTCACTGGGACTCACCTCTGCTGGGACATGCTGGCCACAATCACAGGTGACACCAGCAACCCCATCTGCAGCTCCTAAAGCCTTGGTCATAGCAAGGCTGTAGATGCTGTGCTCCCTTCTGGCTCTTTTCACTTGCAGGGAGCCAGATTCAAAACTCATTAAGCCCAGGGGAGTATTTTTCAGCTGGCTTTGTCTAGCGGGTGAGGCTCCCCCAGTCTATTGCCACCTTGCTGTAAAGACCATAATTTTGCTGGGACAAACTGCTTATTACCCAGTTGCAAGCTTAATAATAACCAAGGGCTGTGATTCCTCCTAAGGAACTGAGGACCTGAATTAAGTGTTATTAATACCAACAATATTGTGCTAACACCGGAAAAATAGCAGAATTAATAATAATGTTATCTAAATGACAGTGTTAATATAAGGTAAGTAGTGTTCCTGGCTTCTGAAGAGTGTGAAGGCAAATGATGATTTCCTCTCAGGGCAGTGATAAACAACTCAGTCATACTGAGTTTACAGTTTTAGTAATAATTGGCTTGGAGGGAAAAAAATTATATAAAGCACAGTCACAGGTTAACTACATTATAATTACATGGTATAATTTCAGCCCCTGCTCCCAGAGTGGAAGGCACTGTTGTTATCTGATCAGGCTCCGTGTGTAATTCCCTGCTAGGTTTGGGGCTAAGCATTGCTGTGCTGGTTTTTAAAGTGACTAAGCGGAAATGCAGAGACTGCACCGCGCCCCGGGTCACCGCAGGCTTGGCAGCAGGCTCAGGAGTGCAGCCTCCAGCCATGGGGTATGTGGGGCTGGAGCTAGAAGTGGGGGCAGCAGCTGCCTGGCCATCAGTGTGTGCAGTTCCTCAGGCCACCTGGGCAGGGTTTGGGGCTGAGCCTGGTGGTGCTGCCCAGGTTGGTTCTGGGGGTGCCCAGGTTCTCTGGGTCTGGTGGCCTCGAGCAGCGGCAATGACAGCTCCTGTCACGGTGTCTCCCAACAGCTTAGAAAGTCCTGATGCCTGGTCACCTTCCCAAAACACTCTGCCAGATTTCTCCCAAAACCAACAAATAACTGGTCACAGCACGTGATTGGAAAAGGGACCTCCAAAAAGGCTTGTTTATGAGTAGCAGCAACAGGCAAAATCAGAAGCCAAGAGCAGCATCAGGTACAAGTTGTGACTTGAGTGATGTCTTCTGGAGAAAGGGTAGAAACCTGTCATCTGTTGTTGTTGTTCCTTCTTGAATTTTCATACCTTTTTCTGTTTTCACTGGAAGCCTGATTGTGAAGCCAGGCTCCAGAGATGAGGGGAAGAATGGATGCCTTTCGCTTTTTTTCCTCTCCACAGCCCCTCCCTAACAGAAATCTGTGCAGCTATTCTGGCAGCATCAAAAGGTTCTGCTTCCTGGGTGCTTTGAGATTGCCTCTATTGGGCTTGCATGGCAAAGTTTGGGGGAGATACCCCATGCTGGAGCAAGGGAAGAGTTGGAGAAGTTCTGCCCCTGAGGAGGAAGAAGTGGCAGAGACCACAGTGTAACCCCAATCTGACCACAACCCTCATTTCCCATCCTCCGGTGCTGCTGTGGGGAGGAGGTAGAGAAAATCAGGAGTGGAGTTAAGCCTGGAAAAAGGGAAGAAGGGTTCTCATTATGCTACTCCGATTTGATTGGTAAAAAACTACATTAATTTTTCCAAGTGTGTTTTGCCTGTGACAGTAATTGGTGAGTGATCTCTGCCTGCCCTTGTCTCAACCCAGAAACCTTTCACTGTATTTTCTTTTGCCTGCACTAATGAGAAGGGGAGTGATAGAGCAGCTTGACGGGCACCTGCAGCCAGCCAGGGTCAACCCAACACATATACAATGAAGGAAAAAGTTAATCGAAGAAAGGCATAAAGGCATCTGTCAACATCCAGGCGAGCTCTGGTGAGGAACAACCCACTGGGTGTGGGAGCAGAAGTGCAACACAAGCAGCAACAGGAGACACTCCCGCAGCTAGCAAAGCTGTCCTCCAACCAGGGGAGGAAAAATGTCCAGAGCTTGCAGAAGGACCTTTGTGTAATTTGGGAATTTCTACCATGCAGTCATGTAAAGTCCAGTTCTGTAATTTCTTGACTAAAGCATTCACCACTTGTGCTGTTTAATAGGGAGCAACTCAAAATATTGTGCAAGCTAATAATAAGCACACTTGGTCTCTAACATCTGTGTCTGCAAGTTTCTTTCCTCCTTCTTGTACATGGGTATGTCCCCAGGCATTTCTTCACCTCCTCTTTTCTTTAAATAATTTTTCTCTCCATCTTCATTTCTGCTACAGAGAATCTCCATGAAAGGGATATCTTTGATATCTTTGCCCTATTTATCATTACCCTTGTTTGCCTGTTTAGTAAAAGAGCTTTAAAATGACATAAGGCAGGATTATGTTCAGCAGCTGAAGGCTGGGTGAGAACAGGGAAGCGTGCCCAAAATGTTGGTATTTACCCTCTCACAAAAAGCACTCAGGCAGCAGTGGAGCTTCATTCTGCCATAACGCTGCCAGAACTGAGGGTTTCTTAATATTTCTGTGGAAATCTTTCACAGGAGCTCAGGTAGCACAGGCAGCAGGGGAGGTCGCTGGCAGTGCCTTTCTGTCACTGGTGTATTAATGGAGTGATAAGACAAATGTAATGTCTTGACACGCCAAAGGATTTTTCCTGCTGGTGCTAAGCTGGCTGCTCCCCAACGGGGCTCGGCTTGTACAGGGGTTCCTGCTGTGCTGTGTTTCTGCCCCCCTGCCCTCAACCCCTCCCTAGATAGTTGTCCAGCTCCTCTAAGTGATTCTTTAGAATCCAGCATTTTAGTAAGACCCTCGGTCACACATGGAGCCTATTTGTATTGCCAGATACAGATCATTTCAAATAGGTGCAGTGACTCAGGAAAAACCTGGGAAGGACTTCAGATGGACTCCAGAATATCAGTTTGGAGCTGTGGGGCAGGAAAGCCTCTTTCCTCAGGCTTTCCCAAGAACAGACCAAGACTGATGTGCTGCCCATAGAGAGCTGATTTCTGCCCTAGATGCACCCCATGAGTGATGGGGCATAATTCTGGTTGACACCACTTGCAGTGCACACAGGAGGCTCCTTGCTGCATTCAGTTTCCTTCCTTAGAGAGTAGGCCCTCTGCTGTGGATTTCTGTTTATTTTTTTGATTTTTTTTTTATCAGGCTAAAGAGGATATATTTTATCATAATGGTTTCAAATCCAATGTGTACAGGCCAACGCAAATAGGGTATTACAAGTTGAAGAACTGTACCTCAGGCACCATTTTATTAGAACTAGTGTTTACATCAAACAATACATCCTAAGTACTTCATATTAAGCTTGGACAAATCATTTGCCTGAGGATTAGGGTGTTGTGCCACTGAAATGTAATCCTTCTGTTGATTTTTTTTTTTCCAAGCTGGCAAACCAAACATGGTAAAATCAGTAACTGTTAAAAAATCAGAAGGGTGAAAACCTTGGCTTCAATTTGACATGCTTAATGAAACATAGGAAAAATTATCAAGGTGGGTTTGAAGACAAATATCTGAACAGCAGGTATCTGAAACCTGCTCAGATCAGAAAAATTCTGCAGGGTTACAAAAAAATTATAACAGTGGGTTTCAGTGTTCCCCCATGGGGGCTGAGAAGGGAAGAGGGGGCTGGTCTGGCTGCTTCCCATAAGGTGTAGATGATGTTTGCATGTGGAATTGAGTGAAAACTTTGGGAAGCTGAGCCAGGAGCAGTGGTCAGAGCAGGCTGTTTCTCACAGGGCAATGCCCTGTGCCCCTGTGCAGCGCAGGCAGCATGTCCTGCCCCAGGAAAAGGGCAGGATGGCATGAGGGAGAGCATCACTCTTCTGGCCTCTGCTGAGATACAACAGGCATATGTGTGACAGCAGCTGTGAGGAGTGGTGGGGTGGCAGGGCCCCAGCCAAATTTGTAGTTTTGTGTGGAATGGAACCAGGCCAGTTCCCGCTGGCTTCACGAAAGCAACCTGCACTCCACAAAAACATCTCACACCTTTTCAGTACTTAGGAAAGCACATTTCTCCCTGTGTCGTACACAACCATGGCATTTGCTTTCCCATGCATGCACTGCTTGGGCCCCTTTTAACGAAAAACACCCCAAAGGATGAGTGCTCAGGCACACAGGACACCCCTGATGGGAGCTGCCATCATGTACTGAAAGGACAAGGATGGCATCAAGGTGAGCACAAAACACCTCCTGTATCCTCACAGGCATTTAAGCTCAAGTCAGAGGCAACAGAAGTACTACAGAGATGCCATCCCTAAACTGAACCCACAGTAGTGCCCTGGAGACTGTTTTCAACAGAAGCCCCATAGCAATGGCTGAGGAGGATACATTTCCATGCTAGGTAAGAAAATACCTAAATATAAGTGTTTGGCTGTATTGGAAGCAAGGAGCAGGACTCTGGCTCCAAACAAGGAAGAGAGAAAACTTTCCTGGACTTCCGCAGGACTGGCATCTCACCTGTGTGATTTCTCCCCCCTGCAGCAATTTGGTGGTGCTCACATGCACCTCAGGCACCTCTTCCCTGCTGTCTCTCCCTTCTCTCCTCCCAGAGCCAAGTCTGACTTTCCCTACAGGTGCCCTCCATCCTCCCCTCCGCTTTTCACCTGGCCAGGCAACCTGAGATGTTACCACGCTGCTGGCTGGCTGAAGCTTCAGGAATCAAGAGGGAGAAAAGGGGGGTAGCAATCCTCTCTACCCACCTCTCCTACTCCTTTTTCCAAAAAGGAGTAGGTTACTCAATTCCACAGTTTATCTAAAGAATCAAGAAGGTGGAATAGGTGTAATGCCAGAAATCAATATCTTGTTTTGGTACAAGCTTGCCAATAATGACTTTTGTTAATAATTCCAGGGGAATCTGTATTTGAGAAGTCTAGTATCCCATACTTGTCAGTAGTATGAGATAAAAAGACATGAAATGGGTTGTGCAATCACCAGTACCAGCATGTGGTGCACTGGTCACTGGCCCTCATCTCTCATCACTACTACAGCTAAGGAAGGCAAAGTCCTGCTCAGAGGGAGCTGAGCCTGGTGTAATTTTTCTTTACTGCTAAAGGCACCTGCCCTGCAGGGCAGTCAAAAACAGTGAAGTGGATATTAATCCACAGAATATGCCTTGGGAGGCGCATTTAAGCAGATCTAGGTTTCCATGAGACTTTACAGTCAGAATTCTCCAACAAAGTGTACTTGTACGTTTTGGTTTTATATGTGTGTGTCTGTGGCTATGAATTTATCTACATCTGCACAATACTGCGTCTTTGGGAGTGACACACAATAGATGTATGTCTTGAGAGAGATGTAGATACAAACACAGACATGAGAGACGTCTGTGAAGAGGTTACCCAACACAGTGACAAGTGATGGTGTGCAAGTACATGGAGAATCCATGGGTCTGAGCCCTCAATCAAACAGATAATTCCCAGGTTTAAAGCTAAGGACAATATTAAGTGTTTCTGAATAAAAAATTAGGCCATCACTGAAGCAACCTCCATTCTTTTGGAAAGAAGAGTCCCTGAAGATGACATAAAAAAAACCCACAAAGATTTGTACTCTTGCATCATTGGGAAGAAAAAGAGGGATTACATCTAAGAAACTATTAATTGGCTAATATGCCCCCATAGTTGAGTGCATACACACTAAACTTACTGCTTGTTTTACCACAGTTTAAAAATAAATCTAAAACTAATTGATATTCTTTTGCCAGCCATGAGTTACCTGCTAAGTAAACTCAGCAGCAGCCCTTTGCCTCTTGTGGCAGCTGAGATGTGTCACAGGCTTGTGAGGGAGCTCAGCAGCTCAAGGCAGGTGTGAGAGCCACAGACTTGTATCCCTCCCTGCAGTCCATTGATGCTCTCACCAGCCTCATTGTGCCTTGCCATAGGTGGGCAGAACACCCACAGTTGTGTCTGTTGCAGGGTGCCCATAATCACCCACTGCATTCCCATGCTTCTGTCTAAGACTTCTGAAATGACCAGATTTTGGACAGGGGCACAAAGCTGCAAGTTTCATTGAAAGTCCAAAAGGTTCTGCTCAGGTAACACTCCCCTAGGGCATCTAGATGCCCAAGCATTTGAAAGCCTTGTGAAGATCATGCTTGCTGCGTCTCCATCAATGTGTCTGTTTTGAGGGGTATCCACAAGATGTGGAACAGGTAATGCCCAGTCCCTGCCCATAAACAAAAATTCATTGATGAGTATCAAGGCATAAAAGAACTGCAGCAATGGGAAGTATTATGTTTTTCTTGCAAACAGCACAGTTAAAGCTTTTGAAAACGAGTCTTTGGCTCAAAATTACACTCTCAGACTCCAAGCACTCTGCTGTCGATTGGAACTGCTGTGCATTTTGTTAAGCCAAGCCACGTACTGAGAGGTGTCTTGATATTTCCTCTCCTTGTGGGCCCATTCTTCAGCAGAGGAGAAGGGGAGTGCTGACTCGCTGAAGCAGTCGTATTAATTGAATCTCCCAGTAGGTCCCATCCTGTCTGCACTCTCAGGGTAGCACCTCTGAACAAGTCACTGCTTTAAGAGCTCTGCTTTGCCAAGGCTCCAAGTAGCACTGGTGAATGCTGCTGCCTTGGCTTCGAGCAGAAATTTCACAGAGATCACACATGTGTGAGCAGGTTAAATAAAACAGCAAAAAAAACCCTCAAGAACAAACTAACCCACAAGAGGTAGAACCTGAAAAATTAGGAAATTATAAGCAAACGGGGAACACAGGCACAAGTATTGCACACAAAGGGCAATAAACATATGGAATAAATTAGGGGAGTGGGCAATGGAAGCAAAGCATGTAAATGAGTTCCACAGACACCTAGGTTTGTTGCTACAGAAGCAGGGGATGGGGGAGAAGAAAGAAGGATGGAAAAGCAGAGAAGTGAAAAGGGCCTTCTCCTGATCCCATGGCCTTTTCTTATGGTTCCTAAACTCTCTGTTTATCTAGATATTGCTGAGACCCCAGATTAATAAGCACATGGTATTTGTAGGTACCACATGGACAAGCACACCTGGACACAGTTTCTCTTGGTTCAGATCAAACATCTAGCCTGCCTTCAAAGTATGGTATGAGGGTCTCTACTGCAAATTGAAATGCAAGTGTCTTGATTTCCCTGAAACTTTGAACTCTCATTTTTACTGTCCTTCTGAGAGGACAGGGGAGAGGATTGAGTTACTAAAAAAAAAAAAAAAAATAGGAAACAGAGGAGAAAAAAAAATCACTAAAGCATGGTCTGACTTAAAAGTGTAAAATACATTATGCCTATACATGGGAGAGGAACAACAGATTTTAAGATTTTATGTTATTAAGAGTAGCTTGATGACAAGCCAGAGCTGCCACAGTTAATCTTACTTCACTGGTTTTACTGGCATTTTAATGTGTTACCCAGGACTTAACACTATATTATTCACTAAGAGGCTTGTTCCCACCACAGGACACAGAAACATCGCTGCTGTTAGCACAAAAAGGGGAGCCACATAAACACAGGGAAGAGAACAGCCCCTTGTGCACACATACTTTTGATGATGATGCTGTGGAGTTAACTCTCGGGGGTTTTTCCCCTTGATTCCCACTGTGCTCACTTGTGGTGACGGGATTGTAGCTGCAGCCAGGTTTGACACTCTTGCACTGGGGCCGAGGGGATATCGCCCCATCAGCAGGGCAGAGCAGAGGCAAGACAGAGCTGCCTGCTGCAGCAGAGGAGGTGCTAAATACAGGCTTTCTCCTGGGTTGGCAAGCTTTTTAATTTATCCTGTTGCTAATAAAGCATCCACTGTAGCTCAGGAAGCAAACGGGCCTGGGGAATGGCAGTGGGGGCTGCTGCAGGCAGGAAGAGTCAGCCTCGGCTGCATAAATTGAAGGTTTCACATGCTCTGCAAAGAGTCTCTGTGAGAGACAGAAGGAGTTAGGAGACCATCACAGACAATCTGAACCACAGCTGCACAGGGGAGCTGAGGCTGTCGAATGCCATGCCAGCCTTTCCCAAAGGGAGCTCCACTTCAGTCGCTGTGCAGGAGGCTCCTCACCTGCAGCTCTTGCCGGGGCAGCTCTGACACTGACCACAAGGCTGGACCCCTGCCTTCAGCAGCACCAACCACCAGTGCTTCAATGCTTCAGTTAACACAAGTCTCACAGGTGGTACCTCTTTCCAGGCATATTCTTAAGTTTCTTTTGCTACTTGATCAATTTTGGGATAAAACACAGGAGAATTTACAATCTCATTTGAAATGGATCTTTTTAAAGGGGAAACAGGACTAAAGAAAAACCTACCACCACCATTTAGGCACTTCAAATTCACACCTCAAGCAGGAATTAGAAGTTGAATGGGAAACATCTATTCTCACCTTCTGCATTTGCAATATCCTTATATTTAAGTTCTGCATGTCTTGAACAGTGAGTTTACGACTATAGTCTACCTCCCGATGCCGGCAATAAAAGCACAAAAGAGTGGCATGTTAGTAGGATTTAATTAAAGCAAATTTTATTCATGTTTCCATCCATTGATACAGGACAAATCCTTCTTTGCACCCAATAATCTAAAAAAACATTTAAAAGGCATTTGTAGTTTGTTTCCTGAAAAGTCACACCATAGTGCAAACTGTTTCATGTCTTCCTTTTATTCTATATGTGTATGCCATGCTTATTTCCTCCAGTACACTGCAAACCCTGCATCACTCTATATGGGAGAGTAGACAAAAATTATTTACACAAGAGTTTGAAAGGCAAGAGGCTTTCCCATGTGGGGTGGGATGTTTGGCCTTGAACAATGTCCTTTAACAAGTTAGTTCTTCTATTCCCCTCTCACTGAAGGACTAACATCACACTGTCCTTCAAGTCCACAACAGAGGTGCACCATGAAGGCACAGTATTCAGCTTTTGCTCCTACAGAAACTGCTCTAGTGACAAGTGAAACAGCAGAAGTTCCTGCTGCCTCTATTCAGCACTGCTCTTTGCCCCAAGACACAGACAGCCTGACCCCAAAGCCTTTCCCTGCTAACAAGACCTGCCCAAGTAGAGACTGCTTTAGGGTACGTCATCTGAGTGGGGGCTGTGGGCCAGGCATTTCCCAGGAAAACTGCTTCTATCTTTGTAAGCCCAGCATGGGTGAAGTTTATCAGTTCTCCTGTCTAAAATGTAGTATTCCAATGGCACAAGGATGAGTGGCGTGCTGAGCCGTGGCTGGGGTTAATCAAATATCACGGTGGATGGACACTCAACCACTTAAAACCTTTGCCCAATCACTATGCAAAATGCCTTGCTGGAGGATCTTTTTTATTTGTTTATTTTAGGAGAGTATAATATATGTGTGTCTTCCACTGCATCAAATGCAAATAATCATGGAAAATGTCTTCCTTTTTTCCCTGGCTTGTTTTCATAAAATATCCTGGCCTGTGCTTAACAGACGATGAAATAAAACCCAGTCTTAACAGGATTTGTGTTGAAATATTAATTGATTGACCAAAACATCAAAAAACAATGGAAAGAAAAATTCCCTTTTTTAGAATAGCCAGTTCATAGTAGCTGGCAAGAGAGTTGCTTCTGGATTTTGTCATCCTGTTACTAGCACCTTGCTGTGTCTCCACATACCGGCACTGTTTTAGAAGGTACAGCCACATACAATGGCAGTTCCACTTTTACAGTCCAGAGACCCTTAAAAATCTCTAAGTTCAGAACCTGCCTATCTCCTAGCCCCAAGATGTAAAAATTCTGAGGGCCAGAAGCACTGGACTATAACACTAGACCAACACAGAGAGATCTAGATAGCCACATCTAAAAGAGAACAAATATTTGTATCACTCAGTTTTAGGTAAACCCAAAAAGTAGCAAAGTCTTGGTAGGAAGACCCCTCTGACATCATCGGGGCCATCTAGCTGATTTCTGGGGAGACACACTGGAAAGGAAACAGGAATGATTACAGAGCTTGGCCACCTTATGCTCCACAAGCTATGGGGTGGTGGCAATGCCTCTCTGCATCCCAACAGCACAGGGGCTGCTCGGGTGCGTGGCTCCAGAACCGATTTTCCCTCTCCAAGCACAGCCATGAGGGCTGTGAACACATGAACACTGCAAGCCATTGCTGTACCCTGACTTGCAGAGCCTCTCCTTGCCGAGATGACTTATCTGACTCACTTAGAACAAAATTTGGAGAAGAAGGACTGATCATGCCCTCACTTGCCTGGGAGGCATTGCTGAACCATCATCAGAAATGGCCTGATTGCTGTGAACAAGGGGAAGCACATTTTGAAGAGGCCTAGGCAGGGATGCCAAGACACATCACGCTGCTCAGCTGTGTTCGGAGTCCTTCTGTGGGAGTTCACGGGAGGCGCTCAGGGACAGGACGAAGGGCAGAGGCTGGGGAGCCACAGGTCTGTCTGTCTGTCTGTCTGTCTGTCTGTCTGTCGCTCAGAGGGCCCCACGCAAAAGGCCACCAGGATGTGCTCTGCCAGCAAGGTTCATGTCCAATACCAGAGACTGGGGCTGGGGCAGGCCCAGGAGTTTAGGGACACACAAGCCCTTTGAGGAGCAGTGGAGAAATGTGACACAGCCGCAGAAGAAACACGGCAGTGGATGCATGCAACTGTTCCCACCCTGGACACTGCCAGGGCAGCAGCCAGGAGGGAATCAGAAGTGACAGTACTACTTTCTCCTTCAACAGGGTGAATCCAGGACACAGGCACAGCTTAAAATGTGACTTTGCCATCACTTTGGGTTCAAACCTTGGTGTTATTTATAAGCAAGGTTGTGGAATTTGCTTCCTTTCCTTGAGAATTTTTCCTTCTCATTAATTTTATCAGTAAAACCAAAAGAGGAGGATGTATCAGTAAGGGTATAAGGAATAACACGATGCCATGGCATTGCAACCACTTTGCCCAGATCTCCAAATACCAAGGCTTGGGAACAGCTTTCCTGAAGTGCCAAGGCTCCCTGAACTGTGTGGGTGCAGACTGTCCCATGTAGATGTCCCATCTGCAGGATCCAGTTTTCCATATGGCTGTATTAGATGCTCCCCTGACAAATGTAAGCTTGAAAGGCACAGAGCTAGAGTACCCTTTTTGTCTATATTTTCTAACTTATTCTTAGAAACAGGCCAGATATTATTTTTAGTAAAATTTTCACCTGCTTCCAAGTCAGTTAGGCTGATCTTAAGATAAGGACATAGACACAAAGCACACAGGGATCAGATTTTTAAAGCACTGAACCACCTGAAAGTGCAGAGAGACACCTAGCTGTTTCCCATTGCTCTCAGTGCAGAAGAACTGGGCACAGCCCAGTGAATGCAATCCTGGTATCCCTATACTGAAAAAAATGTGAAGAACAAACAGTAGATTATAAAAGGGACACAGTGCCTTTCATTACTTTCAAGCTATCAACATCTTGCAAGTTGTATTTTGCAGCTTAATCCACAGCAGACAGCCACGTCAACGTTGGGGATAAACTAAGTACAGGAGCCTGTGCTCATCAGTTATAATCAATTATATTACTCGGAAAATCAACAAAAGCACAGTACTTGTGGACTGTGTTACAATCCCACCTCCTCCTACCTATTCCCTATGACAGAAGCAATAGAGAAGAGTGTAATTCCCTCTGGTCCCAGTCTGGTTCCAAGTCTCCCCATCACCATTGCCTTCATCTCCATCAAGAGGTGAATGAGCAGCCCCACTAAAAATACACCCATGAGTGTTCACACTAATAAAAGTGAAATGTTGACAAGTTTGGGCCCTATATGTTGCCAGTGTTTATTCTCATGGTTTAGCTAATTACTCTGTATAACATTGGTTTAAAAATTTACACTTCCCAATGAGTCATGTACAAACCAGGACTCACATGAGGATAAATTTTTACCAAAAATAAAATGCTTCAAAATTATACTGGCAATAGAATTGCAACCAGCATGACAGTTAGACTCAATGTTAATCAGATATGAGCAATATGAACCAGATTATTTTATTAGCCTGACAAAGATGATCAAACTTCTTCCAGCTTTCATTTACCATTTCCTTTAAGGTGATTGATGATGACGATGATGATTATTTTATTGTTAGAATAAAATTTCTCCTTTTGTTTTCTTCTTACTTAGAGTCCAATTTAGAATACAACAGAGTGGTTACTTAAGTCCATCTCTCAAGGAATTGTTGCTCTCTCTGCTGCTGCTGTTGCACTGAATTGTTTTTATTTTCAAATCCATCTGTCTGTTGCTACTTTTAACATACTCGTCCTGATGAGAACTGCACTCCACCACCACAGTGAGCCTCACACAAAGGGGATAAGGGAGCACTGCTCAGCTCCTCCAAAATCAGGGGTTTAGATATGAGCTTCACTTAAATCCAGTCTTGAGAAGACAGGCAGAGCACTGTGGACATGCTCATAGTTTTCCACTCAGCTCCTAAATCTCTTGGGCACCCTACCACAAAGAAAGCTACCACATGGATGCTGGCAGCCCTATCTGAAGCAGGACTTCTTCCCTTGTCAGATAGCTTCCATCAGCTCTGTGCAGGAGCCTTCACGTCCCAGAGGGATGTAGAGCAGTGCCCATTCCAGGGAGTGTGAGGGGAGCACCCCTGCAATGCCAAATGTGGGTCAGCTCACATGGGTGCACTAGCCAAAGACCACTATGGGATTAAGTAGCATAAACTTCCACCTGCAGGTGTGAAAGTGAGCTGCGGTATCCCTCCCTGTCGTGTCCTGTCAGTGTTCCCTGCAAGGGCAGTGGGATTGCTCTCCAGGTGTTCACTGAAAACAGCACATAAATGTTTCAAACACCACTTCATAGGTGTCACTCCAAAGCCATAAAGGAAACAGAAGGCAGAAAGCATAAGCACAAACCCTTCTCCCCTCTATAGGATTTTACAGGCTGAAGAGCAATGTTAGCTGAAACCTTCATTTTACAGCTTTTTCTCTAAAACTCAGCATACAACCAGCCTCAGAAGTATTAGTGATGTTGCCTGAAGAAGACCTCTTGGATTTAGGGGCAATAATTAACTGCAGTAAAGATTGTGCTGCAGGGTTAGTAGGAGTCACCATGTTGGTAAATGATGATTGCACCACACACACAGCCCTGAGTGAGTACCCTGCAATTATGGGAAAAGGTTTCCTGGGCCACTCACAAAGGCCCTCAGGTTAGGAAGGTCTTGCCAGGCAAGCTGGAAAAACCCTCCTCCTCTGTGCAAAACAGAATTTAAGGCAGAGTGGCCTGGGCAGATGAAGCTCTGAGGACAAGACATAGACAGGACGTAAGAAAGAAGGATCCATCAGGTCACACTTGTCTTGCTGGCAGCAAGGCAGGGCTGCTCTCTGCTCTGTCTTTATACATCAAATTAAATACCTTGGGTAACTCTGAATTGCTCCATTTGACCAGCTGAGGAGGCATAAATAGAGCATTTGTGTTAGGTGTATTTTGCTCCCTGTGGCTGCTATGGGATGAGAGCAGCACTGCTCCCCTCTCTCTCTGTTTTGATTTCCACCTCAATTATATCCCTTCTCTGGAGTGGGAGTACCATCCATAGGTCTCAACAATTCCAGCTGAAGGAACCCCTGCTCATCACTTGCCTTGCTGGTGCAGCCCAAGATGCCTGCAGGCACCAAGAAAGTCTCAAAGACAAAGGGAGAGTGGCAAGACTGTGGCCTCTTCACTAGAGACCTATCTTCCTGACACCTGGCCAAGTCTGGCCTCTGGAAACAAAAAAAGCATTAAAAGAGACTAGCTTTCCCATGAGCCAAGGAAAAGACAGCTTTCCTATTGTTACATTTAAGTAATATCAGCCAAACACCAATACCCCAAAACAGCTCTGTGGATATTTTTAAGGGGCCAGATCACAAAGTCTTGAAGTCATTTATTAGTCACAGCTTCAAGGGCTTCATCAGACCTCTGTCATAGGGTAGCCTATGCTCTATATTGAGCCCAATCACTTGGATTAGACTCGGTTACATCACCTGTATGGACATCCTCACTTCTACCAAAACACAGGAGGGAGTAGGACCAGTTTGTCTCTCAGTAACTTACTCTTGCGGTAAATCGCCTGCCTGTGCCTTATCTTGCATTTGAATTTGTCTGGCTCCAGCTTCTGGCCTGCTGTTTTGGAGAAGATCCCTTCTCTGCAAGGTATTTTCTCCCCAGGAAGGTATTGTCATGCAGGGCACTTGTTGCTCACCACAGGATTCCCCTCCCAGTTGGCGGCACCAGCCCCAAAGGCAGAAGCCAGAGTCATACAATCTGACACTAAGTAAATACCCCGGCTCCATTTGAATGGAAGGGCAGACCAAGTGGCCCCAAAAAAAAAGAAAAAATCCACAAAAACCCCTTGTGGGGCTCTGCTGTATTTGTTTTAGTCGCCTTTGCTGCCTAGGGGAAGGGGAAAGGAGAGGATAAATGTCCCTTAGCCCTTTTCTCCACGCCCTTTCAGCCCTGGTCGGGTGCATATGTACCACTCATCCCTCACTGGCTTTCAGCTCCCCTGGAGCTGAAGAGTGAATAAGACCTCTAGGACATTGTCTCTAAGCTGATAATTGCAGCCTCTTCACTGGCACAAGGCGTCTCTCATGCCATTTTGACCCAAACTATGTCTTTTTTCTGTATATTTTTAATTAGACTCAAGAATGCAGAAAACCCAGCGTGAGATCCTTTCATTCCCCTTTGTTTAATATCTGTTATTATGACATTAAGTGTAGGGTTTTGTTGTGGTGGGGAGTGAAAAATCCCCCTCGGTTCTGCTGCTGTAGCCATGGGTTCGTGTACATTAAAGTGGTCATTTTCGGATTAGCTCTTGCCTTCCCTTTGATGCATGTGAAACGCTGAGCCAGTTAGTTGGAGAAGGCATTTTACCTCTTTTGTTGCCCTTCCTCACAACCGACGGCAGGGAGAGGACGAAAGCCCCCTGGCTCTCTTAAACCAGAAAGGAATTTCCAAAGGGTTTAAAGCTTTAGTTGCCACTTCTGTCTGGGGCTGCCTGACGAAAAATAGAGCGGGTTTGCTTCTAAACAGAGCGGGCGGCGAGGAGCCTCGTGTTTGCTGCTGCTGTTGTCATCAGCGCTTGTGTGCCTGTTCACTGGGAATTTGGGAGTCCTGAGGGCAAAACCGACACTGAACAACGGCACAACTCAAAACTTTCCTCTGGAATAAACGCTTTAAGTGGTGGGAACCAGAATTTTGCAGCAAAGTTGAGGGTTTTTTCCTCTTCTCTCTTCTTTTCTTCTTTTTCTTTTTTTTTTTTTTTATTACTCTTCTTTTTGGTTTGGCAGTTAATGGGAAGCAGAACAAAGGTTTGATTGAACAAATGCTAGATTTCAAGTACATTTCACATTACTCAGGCAGCCCTATGATTTCTATCCATTTACATAAGACCTACACTCAGCACGGCTATTTTTGTGGGATGTCTGATATTTTCTTCCTAGGAGAGAGCATTCTTGAGCCTTCAGCTCTTCCCACTTTAACCATTCATATCATTACAAGTAATCCTAAGGGCTCTTGATTAAAATAAAACTGAGTCAATTGAAAAATGGTTAATTACAAAAAAAAAAAAAAAAAAAAAAAAAAAGGAAAATACACACGCACAACTTTTTTGCCACCTTGGACATCATCCCAAATATTCGTGTGAAAGTCGGGCAAACAGGGGAGGGGGACTAGAAGGTCGGGGTCGGGGGGAGGGAGTGTTTATGTCAGCACGGCTCAGTGATGGAATAACGCGCTGCAACGTGAAGTCAGAGCCGCGGGGCATGTGGAGTCACGGCTTCTCCAGGTGACAGGTGCTGCAGCAGTTCAGATGCGAGGCAGCCGCTCCTGCTCCCCCGCCCCGGGCATCGGGAACCGGGGAGCAGGGGCCGCCCCTCCAAACGCAGCCCCTCCGCTTGCCATACGGATGGGAAAAACGGGCTCATGAAATATTCCTGACCCACCAGAATAATTTTTGCCTTGAGAAACCTTCTTCCTTGTTTTGGGGTTTTTTGGTTTGTTGTTTTTTTTTTTTTTTTAGACCCTAATACGTGCCTAATCAGCGAGATATATTTTAATTTAAAAGCCAGTAGACTGCAGCTGAACTGCACTACCGAAATCCGATGTAAGGATAATTTGGAGTATTCGAAACCGCTGAGTCAGCGGCGGAGCCCATCTCCATGGCTAGAATATTGTTTTTAACTCCCGCTGCTGTGTTTCACTTACTGTTATACCGATTGTATCGTGTAATTATTGTTTGTTTTCCAAAAATGTAATTACTTTTTTTCTTTGTTTCCTTTGCGACGTTAAATCTGCTAAATGCCAGAGTAAGGCAGCTCCAGAAAATAAAAAAGAAAAAATAAATAAAGCTACTGAAAGAGGAGGGGGGAGTCTTTTTCTCTCTCTGTAGCCGAACATTTTACCTCTCGGGGACCTTCTTCCATCGACTATTTGGTAAAGATAGTGGCACGTGTAGAACCGCAGCCCGGTTTGAGGAGGACATCGGCTCCAGGGCAGTCCCACGCGTTCCTCGGGTGGTTTTCCCTGCGGGCCGCGGGCGCAGGATGCGGCCGCTCTACCCAGAGCGATCTGCCGGGGGGTCAGCAGCGATGATACCAATAATAACGATAATAACATAAAGCTGTGGGGGTGACGCCAGCCTGCTGCTGGGGCCAAGCTGCACAACGGGACCCGGAGGCCCGGAGCCAGGGGGTGGGCTGGGGGAGCCGGAGGAGTCCCTGCGAGCCCGCTTTCCCTCTCGGCAGGCAGACGGCGAGGCTCGGAGCTCTGGCCGCCGGGTAGGAGCTGCCGGGGATGCGGATCCCGGCCGTTCGGTGGCAAGGCTGGCCCTGGAGCCGAAAAGAAGGGAGGATGGAGGATGCTGGCCTCCCGTTGGAACGTCGCGTTGCTCTTCTCGGGGCAACTTTAAAGGCTCAGCCCGGAGCGGGGGAAAGGGGGGAGCAGCCCGGGCGGAGCGGGGGTGCCACAATGCGGGGCGCGCTTCAACTCTCACCGTGCCGCATGTGTCCAGGCCAGAGCCGGAGGAGTCAAATGCTCAGACCAGTGTACAGCAACGCGCCAGGAGGGGTTACTGGACTTGCCCTCCTCTTTAATGTAGGTTTTGGGAAGAGTGGCACCGTGTAATATCGGCTCCCCCGATAAATTATACCTGCTTTAGTCAAAACGGTGCAGAAGGGTCAGATCCCCCACAGGCCAGCAAACCTTCCCCTGGCTTTCGTGGCACGTCCCCCCGGGCAAGAGCTTGCGGGCAGCACCGGGGAGGGACCGGGCAGCTGAAGACACTTCTCACCGCGCCGTTGCTGCCGGGCTGGTTCTGGAAAGAGGATGGATGGGAAGGGTGGGAAACCTCGCCCTCGCCTTGCCTGTGTAGGAGGATCAGCCGCCTAACTCCTGTCCTCAGGAGCGGGGGCCTGGGGTTTCTCAGCACGGAGAAGCACATCGTCCCTCAAACCGCAGATTTTATTTCTGGCAAACAATGCTCCCCCAGCCAGCGTTTGTGTGCGAGACAAGTAATTGTGCTCCCTTGCTTAAATAAATCATTGATGGGTGAAATTACACATGCTCACTTAAAATGTAATGTGATTAAGAGATTATGGGATCGCAGTTAATATGTTGCCTCACAGCTTCTGGACCCAATTCCTGACACCAGAAATCCATCAGCCACAACTGTCCCTCCTTGCGGGGAGGCAGCTCCTCCTGCCACCGGCGGCCGAGAGGGCTTGGCTGGGAGGGGGGACCTGGGCGCTCCCGCCTCTGCTCCCCGCAGGGCGCCGGAGAAGGTGAGAGGGAGCGTCAGGTTTGCGTTCGAATGAATAATAACTTCTTGCTGTTGTTGTCTGGGGGGAGGAGAGAAAAAAAAAAAAAAAGTTAAATGGAAAGGCAGGAGACGGGGGGTCGGGGGGAAACGAAGGGCTGGGGCTTCGCCTGCAAGCTTATTACCTCTCATCTGAAAGCTGCTCCATTTCCTCACACATCGGGTAAGTCCTTTATCATGAGGTGGCACAAGCCCTGCCGGGGGCTATTGGTCGCCCCGAGGAAGGAGCCGGGATGGCAAGCGGGATCCTATCATCAGGCTGCATAATAACCCCGGGCTCGCCACAGCTGCGCTGTGACCCTTTGTGATGGAGCTGATAGCGCTCCCGTGAAATAATGTCCTCCTTTTGGGTGTGAAATCACCATGTTTATTAATTGAGCTAGACATGAGGGTTACCTTTCTCTTTCCAAGCCATGAAAATTTGTGATTCAGGGCAAATGGTTCCCCCTTCCCCCCCAAGTTGTGTTGCCAAGGGGTTGAGGGAGAAGGACCAGCTGGGGAGAAGAGCTGGTTTGGAGAGTCGAGAGGGACTGAGCTTTACGGCGAGTTCAGAGTAGATTCATGCACAGACACCCCACACCTCGCTCAACCCCAAAAGCAGCCCCCACCCCGGGCAGGCACCGCGGGCAAGTACCAAACTCGTTCCCAAAGGATGGGAGCCGGGGTGAGGAGGGATGCGCAGGGCGCAGCCCGCCCCGGCCGTCCCGCGTGGGGATGCGCGGAGCCCCACGCCGCGGTTACGGCGCATCCCCACGCGCGCACTTTAGGAGGTGGGTCGTGCCGAAAGAGTACGAGAGTACGGCGTCTCTCCACACACACTTTTCTTTCTTCTTTTTTTTTTTTTTTTTTTTTTTTTTTTTGCTTTGCAATTAGGCTTATAACGAGCTCATTGCAGTATGTGCTTCTGGGCCAATAATACTTGTATTTAACCTAATTAAAGCCGACCTTTTAAAATATCTGAAATATAAACACGCCTATTTCTTTTTTTTTTTTCTTTTCTTTTTTTTCCCCCCGTCTCCCCCCCTCCTTTCCTACTCTGGTTTAACAATTTAACGTTTGACTCTCTGGGCTGGAACATGCAACCTTTCACCAGAGCACGGAGAGAGAGAGAGAGGGAGGGGGAAAGTAGCAAAAACCTGCGAATGAGGCGGAGGGACTGGCTTTGCCCGAGCATCCGCGACACCTTCCAGGTAGGTGGGCAGCTACCCCCCCACCCTCCCCCGCCTCCCGGGGCCACTTTTCTTCTCCCCTCACTGCCCCCTTCCTCATCCTCCCCCGTGGGCAGGGAGGAGCCGGGGTGACAGCCTCTGCCCCACGCGGGACAGCCAGCTCCGGAGGAGGCTGCGGAGCAAAGGGAAGCGCTTCGGCCGCGAGTTTCAGCGGAGCGCTGCCTGCCGGGGGCGGGCGCAGCTGCGTGGGGCCGGACGCGAGCCTCCCACTGGAGGCAGCGGCGCTCCCGGCCCAGGTGGGGCTGCGAGGCTGAGGCAGAGCCCCCAGAATAACTCGGCAATCAGTGTGTGCGTTAATGCCCCCTACGCCCGTCGCGCAGGAACTGAGCGAGCCTGTTTCCCGTGAAAGCCCACCCTCGCACAATCTCAGCGAGTTTTTTCCGATCAATAGGAAATGTAAACCTTTTTATTTTGTTTTTTCCCCAGGGCAAACCCGAATATGCTAATTTTAATATTTTTTATTTTACTTTTTTTTAAACTGTGTAATCAGAATTATCCTGGGATTATTTTTTTTCCGCTGAATGACATTACAAAGAATTTTGTTAAAGAAAGACAGACTAATTGCTGCCAGAAGAGTCTTTTCATAGAAAAGTCTGGTTTTCATAAGGCAGTTTCTGTGGATGTTGCGGTTAAATACAGACGTAGTGGAATAGTGGAAAGGGGATTTATTTTTTTTTTTTTAATAGATAGATAGATAAAGGCGATTTTTCTCAGCAGCAGGAAAGACCCATGCTTTAGTAAAAAAACTATTCAGGGATTCGCGGGGCACACAGCGAGAGGAGCAAACGCCGGCGCAGACCCGAGCGGCCGCTTGTTTGCCGGGCGGCTCTGCCCTGGCCCGGCCCGGCCCGGCCCGGCCCGGGTGTCGCGGCACAGCCCCCGCAGCTCCCGGCGCGGCTTCGGCCGGCTCGGGGCTCTGCGGGCTCCCTCGGAGCTAAGGGCGGGGAGGACGGACGGACGGACGGACGGACGGCAGGGTGTGAAACGCGGCCAGCCCGTCGGTGGCCCGACTCCCCGTTCTCCTGTGAAAGTCTCGGTGCTCACCTGCGGCGAAGCCAACGGGGGAGGCAGGACCCGCCCCCGGAGCCACCCCGTGCCTGCCCCCAGCAGCGGCCAGGACAACAGGCAGCCTTGGGGAGCGCAGCGGCCTTCCCGGGAAAGGTGGGCCCGGGGTGATGGAGGGGCTGCCCTCCGTCAGCCATCCCAGACAGCTGAGCAAAAACAAGAAGTAAGAAGGACCTGAAGAGTCCCGCAAAGATCGCGCACATTTTTCCTCCTTTTTTTTTTTTTTTTAAGCTTTTCTTTCCTCTTTAATTGTAAATTTCCCTCGGTTAACCATCCCGCCTTACTGTTCTTTTACTCCCTCAGCTAAGGGGTCCTAGGTAGAATTTTCAAGCCCCTTCCCAACATCAGAAACAGAACAGGACTCCCAGGTCTGAAGGAGAAGAGAGCCAAAACAAAAAAGTAAAAGACGGAGCCTTTCCCTGCAGCAGGGCAGAGCCTGCCCCACCGTGCCCCTCCTGGGTCCCGAGCCGGCGGGGAGAGCAGGAGCATCCCTGCTCCTCTTCCGTGCCCAGCCGCTCTGTCCCGCCGGGTGAAAGGGAAAATCGGGATGGAGGCAGATTTCTGCAAAAATCTCCCTTTCCGCTGATCACAGAGAGTCGCGGGAGTTTTCCAGCCGCTAATTCTCAGCCCTTCCCCTACCACCAGCAGCAATAGCCACCGAGAGGTGGGGGTTCCACACACCTCTTCATCACCTAATGCCCTCTAGGACTACCGGAGCTCTTCGCCGTAACAGGGAACAGAGCTCAATCACCGCACGGGATGCCTTTCCTTTTTCTTTTTTTTTTTTTTTAACCTTTTTTAAGTTTTTGTTTTTTTGTTTTTTTCCCCTCACAACAACAACAACATCATACTTTAACGCCTTTGCAGACAGAGCAACCTCAGCCCGGCGCTGCTCGGCCGCCCTTTTGTTCCCGGCGGAGAGACCCGGTCTGGCTCGGCTCGGCCCGCCGGGGCTGCGGGGAGCCCGGTCCTCCCCTCCCTCCTCTCGCCGGAGCAGGGACGTGATAAAAGGAGACAGGGCTCTGAAAGGATTTGATTGAAATGGCGTGTGCCAAGCTGATGGGAGCCAGCGAGGGACAAAGCGCCGAGGAGCCATGGACACTCGAGCAATTATTCCTCCACGCTGAAGGTGGATTAGTGCAATGGAAAGAAGCATATGTTCGGCCTGGGGCGACACTCCCCCTGGCTGGGTTTAGAGAATGAGAGCGGAGAAAGAGGCTGAACCTGGAATATCAACTATCCGGGAGACAGCCCACCCCACCCCCTCTTATCCCAGCCTCTCCAAAAGTCTCAGGGATGGAGACAGAAATATACATGCCCATAAAGATAAATAGGTTGATAGGAACAAACAGGCAACCACCCAAAAATACAGCTGAACACACACCTCTAGGTACAGCTGCATGTGCACACGGTGCTGGCACACTGGCTCTGCGCAGATAGGCAGGAGCAAGAGGCGCCCTAGGTGAAAAACCTCCCCGGGTACGACAATGCGAACAAATAAACAGCCGGCCTCCAAGAAGGTCATAGCAGCAGCCAGTTCTGCTGGAGGCTCCAGTTTCCCCAGACCTTTCCCAGGAAACTTTCCAAAAGCAGCTGCAGCAAGGAATGGGTGATCTTTATACTCCCTACCAGGGCCTTGTCCAGGCCCTCCTGGAAACACAAAGCAAAACCTCAATTGTCCCTTTTCCATCTGATTTTCTTCTGAGCCACAGCCACCTCCTGTTTTCTTTGCCTTTCCCTAGGTCCCTGCAAAACCCTGTCCTTTCCAGCAGGTTGGCTGCAAGCTATCCCAAGGGCATGAGGGTGGGAAGAAGCCCCAGCAGCCAGCCTGTCAGCCCCCATCCCAATGATCAGCATGCCAGGATGCTCATCAAAGCTCCATGGCAATGGGACACCCATCAACTGCTGTCCTGGATCATCTACACTCATACACAGGCTCCAAAACTCAGGCATGGCAGGAGCACATTTTTAGCACTAATAAGTGCAGCTCATTAGGCCCAATGAGGAAAAAGAGCACTGAGGCCAGGCAGAGCTCCTGCTTTCCTCCCAGCAGTGCCCCACTGGCCTCCCCCGGCCTGGGCACACCAGCACATGCTGCGGTGTTGGGTGTCTCCCCAGCTGTTGTCCCAGCCATCCCACTTTGCAGAGGAGACAGGACAAGCACAGGGAACAGCATCCAGCAGCAAGGTGGAGGGCAAGGAGGACAAGCTGGAGGGAAGGGTGCCTGCCAGCAAACTTTAATGGGAGGGAGGAAGAAGGAGGGAAGAAAAGGGAATTGCAACTCTTCCCTTCTCCTGGGAGCCCCAAAAATGCTCTGCTCTACAACGATAAATGTGCCGCAAATAGTTCACATTTCTGCTTCTTTACCCTTAGCTTTGGGGATCAGGATGGATCGTACGCAGAGAGGAGCGGGCCAGCTCTGCCCAAAGCAGGGCTCAGGCAGAAAGTTCTGCAGGATGAACAAGCAGGCAGGAACATAACCAAAAACACTGTAGAGGACCAGCACACACCCCTCAACCTGCGAGTGTAACTGCAAAGCTCACACCCCCACAAGGAAACAACTCTCCATTAGAACTCCTGTATCTGTTTTTAGTCGAGTATCACAAAGAGAATTAACCATACCACAGGCAACAACAGCAGTGGGGCTGGAGAGCACCTCTGGACAGAGAAGGTCTTTGTGCAGATGCAGTAATCTCCTATAGAAAATAGGATAAGTGTGCATGTGCACACAGCATGCTCAAGGAACAACATGGTGAAATGCCTTGCCCTTCACACCTGCCAGTCCTCCACCTTCCTGCTGAACACAAGACAATTTTTTCCTCACCTAGGATATGCTTCCCCCGTTTACCCTCCTTGGCCTGGTAAATGAGCTCTGTGACTACAAAACAGGACAACAACCATGCAGCTTGGAGTAACCTCAGGGCCCTGGTTTTGAGAGGGAGGGACTCATGGGGAAACCACAGGCTCTGGGTGCCAGGATGTGCCTTGCAAAATCAGAGCCTGAAAGAAAAGTGCCACAGGGAACCAGCAGGTCCCTCCTACACTACCAGAAAGCTCTCAATAGTCTTACCCTGATTTCCACACTACATTCACTCTGTGAAGATGCTCTTACTGCTCTCTTGGTATGATAAAAATTTTGGGCCACCAAAGTTAAACTCAGCATCAGAGAGACATGACTGCAGTTGTTGTAAGAGGGAATAAAATACCACAGATTTGTCACCTTCATATCTACAGCACCAGAAAGGAGTAACAGTCCAAGGATACAAATATTTACTGCCATCATCAGCTATATATCTGTTTACCCTGCCTGAAATATCAGCTGTTTCATTCACCCAAGAAAGCCTAGAAACTTTAACTAGGAGAAGAAAAACAAGGCTATTTTGCTATTCTGAAGCCAGTAAGGCTTTGCTAGTGATGGGTCATAAAATACTTTCACTTTTCCTCTGCTTCTAAAAGCGTGCTTTAAACTACTTCTTTTTGGGAGTTTGGAGTTACTAAACTAAATACTGCAAATGGAGAGGCTGCAGCCTATGCAGAATAAATGATTTAAGAACTGGACTTGGCTGATTTATTTTTTCCTCTGTACTGGAGATAAAAAGAAGGAACACATTCTAGTAAACCCTACTCATTTTCACAGCCATTCTTGCACCTGTAACTCAAATAATGAAGCCATTTGTTATTTATATTGCACTTTCCCCTCCATTCTAGATTTCTAACGATCTGACCCTGCTTTATGGCCCTGACAAAGCCTGAAACCGGTGTGGACTTCCAATAATTGAACGATATAAGGAAAAATCTTTAACTGGAATGAAGCAGATGTTAGCTTCGTGCAGTTCCCTAACTTGATTATTCTTTGGCCACGTTAGACAAGCATTAGTGATTGATAATGATGCTAATTAACCTCTTTCCTTTCCAAAACAGTAAACCAACGCCAGCAGGATTCTGCAAACAACACATACACAAAGCGTATACCAGTATCTGTTCAATGTGGATCAGGGACAAAACTTCATTGCCTGGTGCTCAACCAAAATCTTATCCTGCTGACACCAAGCGGGCTCCAAATCCTCTCTAGGATAACAGCTCCAGCTGCTTGCAGGGCAGGGAGCAGAGACGTAGCTCTTTCATGCAGAAAAGGTGCACGGGACAAAATCAAAGGTACCATTTATTTTTTTTTACGTTCCCAACCTTTCCCGTTTGATTATGGAGCCAGTTTAAATCACTGTGCCCTCACTAGCTGGGATGGACTTCACACTGATCCCTGTCAGAAGGGCACGAGTTATTTTAGCTACATTTTCCTAACATGAGGGCTGAGGCTCTGGGAATCCAGTCTGGGCTGAGATATTCATGTACCAAGGAGGGAAAGGGAAGCGCACATTGTGGAATTTAAATGGGAGGTAGAAGACGAGTAAACAAACAAGGAGCTGATCTGATTATGCAGTCGAATTTATCATGGACAATAAAGAAATTGCCTTTAAATGTAAGGGTTTGGATAAATGAATACTCCTAGCCAGTGAATAAAATGTATTCAATTAACTAAAAACCTTGTGCACTTCTGAACTGAAGTGGAATCGACTGTAATTGATTTATTTGAAACCAGAGGTTAAGGACTGAATTAGCTAAGTACAACTGGGTATTTCAAGCCACTGACTTCTCAAATGTCAAATCTCTTCTATTTTAAATATTATTTCAGCTGCGGGGCATTGCTGTCCTGATGGCTGTTCCACCAGTTAAATCTCAAATTATATTAATATTTGATTTTTGGAGGGTGGGGTAAAATACGGTACAAAGAGGAGGGCTGTCCTTGTTCACGGTGGAAGAGCACCAAGCTGTATTTTGGTTCACATGTAGGAATTAGCTCAGCATGGCAGCAACGCTCTAACATTCAGCCACCACTCACCCCCGCTCCAGCCGATCTGGGGCGGGGGGGACAATAACAACAGATTTCTGTTTCGTGCATAAAAGCATGACCTAGAATTTCACTGCTGCACCTCGATCACAACGTTAAAAATGCATCCAAAGAATGCTGAAGTAATTAGCACGTTTTAGTAACTGCACACTGGTCACACCAGAAGAGGTTTAACCGAACCTGGTCTGATTTCCATTATCGCCTGTAAAATCCTTCCTTAGAAATAACAGTAATAAAGAAATCTATGCAAGGTCATTTCATTTCTGGTTTTTGGTGGCTTGCTAATCCAGCAGCAGAATACCTAATATGCGCTCTCCTACCATGAAGTAGCTAATTATATGTTTAAAACATTATTTATTATGACCTTATAATGTTCTAGCATAAGACTGCTTTATACATTGACCAGTATAAAACGATTATATTGGGTACAGGTTTCAAAAAGTAACAAGCATCTGTAAATCCAGATATGAATGAATGGTATTTAATAAGATTGTTTTCGTTTAAAAATGAGTATTTATGTGTTGCTGTAGAAAGAGCAGCAATGTATTGCTGTTTATGAATGCTATTGTGCCTGAGGTTAGGATCCCACACACAATCTGAGATGCAGCCAAGAAAAACAGCCCTGATAGACAATGCTTCACTTCACCTGCTACAGTACTGTGCATTTCATTTATGTCAAGAATATGTACAGTTAGGGTTCATTCACCTCATTATTTTGTTACATCTACTTTACGGTTAACCAGTCTCTCTTGGAAATAATAAATAACTGTTTTTAAAACAATTGCAGCTTTGCATTCAAAAGATCCACTTTCAATTTATAGAAAAAAATATTCACCATTTTTATAAACTAGCTGGCTCACGAAAATAGAATTTAGACTCCAACTCTCTTTCTGCTTGGCAAGATTGATTTTACACTGCCTTCCATAAGTAGATTACCAAAGCAAAATGAAACATCTTGGGCTTTATCTAATGCTTTGCTTCACCAGCTCTACCAAACGTCAAAATATATGAGCAAATGTTAATTCTCTGTGCAGCTTTATTGTAAACACCTCCCTTCTAACCTCCTCAATTTCTGCCTGAGCAAAAAGGGGAAAAAAGGCAGAGAGAGAGAGAGGGAGAGAGAGAGTCAGGGAGGAAAGGAAAGAGAAAAATCAGCCTCCTCTACTAGAATACTGTCAACACTTAAAGGAGACCCTCTCTTTAAAATGCCTTTACATTCTAAACTCCATTAAGTCTCCCTTCCTATGATATAACATAATCCAGCCTGATCCTGACTTTACCTACCCCCCGGGCCAAAGAAAACAGATTCAAAATCTGAATTCTCACATGTTTTTATAGACCATCTTCAAGACATACACTCCATTTTTTTAAAGCGAACTTCCCTGTTTCACAACTGGTTTCCACAAGAAGAAACTCAAGATAAAAATTTCAGTCCCTTACAAACTGACACAGCCATCTCAAAATGTCAGTCTGTGCATTCCACTAAAACACGAACCATCAATCAGAAATAATCTGTCTCCTGCAAGATTTCACTAAAGTTCACAACCGTGAGATGATTTTGTTGGCATCAACTACGGAGCTTTTCTTTTCTTGAGGGGGAGGGAGCACCCAGCTCTGATTTATCAGTATAAATTTCTTTTCCATAGCAATAATTTTCAGTATTTTCTCAGTAATGATTCTTTTTAAAATGTCCTTCTTGAGATGTGTTTTTTAATCTCTGCTCTCCGTTAGGACAACTACATGTACAAAATTTTATAGGCTTATAATTCTGTATGTTATATATAAACATAAATAAAAACCTAGAGGTCAACATAAATAAAATAAAACTTTTATTTTTTAAATAAAATTATGTTTTGGTTAAAGAAAAGATAGTGTGTCATTTTTGTTAGTAGTACAGACAATTTTTTATCCAAAAGAATACATTGTGCTTTATTGTGTCATTTGTCTGAATACAGACTCAGTGGAATATCTAAATGATACCCTGCTCTGAACTCCAAGTTGAAAGTAAGTTTTTATTATACTTGAGGGAAACAATGGGTTCAGCTGCTTATTGCAAGGAGCAATTGTCAAGGGAGAGTTAAACTCAATTACTGTAACCATACTGAATAAAAAATACTGCCAAGAACAAAAATACGCCTGGGTAAAGACAGCTACTGAATAAAAAAATCGACATAAAGCGTATCAAATATTTATTTATCTGGGCAACAAAGGACTATGATACATTGATAGGCATGGAAACTACTGCCGGCACAACTCAATACAACACAACTATAACTGCTTCCAATATGGCCAGTGGAAATACAGGATACCAGGTGGTCCCGAATGTTTGAAGTTCTTTGGGAAAAAAAAAAAAAGAAAAAAGAAAAAACCAGAAAAATAAAAACAAAAGAAAGGGAGAAAAAACAGAGGGGGGAAAAAAGGAAAGTAAAGCTAAATCTTGTTTTAAAAAACAATATTAATTTATTGCTCTGTTGGTGCTTTCGGGAGAAGGACAGTGGATGAAAATAACTTTTTTCATTTTCCACAACACATAAGGGTTGTAAAACCACTAACATGTTTAAAAACCTTGCCAGGGTCCAACATCACTTTATTTTATCTTCAATGAGAAACTAAATGTCATACTAATTATATATAAAAATTAATGGTTTTTTATTTGTTCAGCTGCTTCATTGTCGCTTTTAACATGCTACAATAGGGCTAAAAATGATGAATCCCAGAGAAAAACCCCCAAAAAACCTCTGATATCTAAATAAGTACCATGAACCACATGATGAACTAAGAGGGGAAGATTTAAAACCCACTAAACAAGAGGTAAACGAGATCACCAGATAAATAAAAAAAGGCTTAAAACAGACTCACCATATTTACAATTCCCATTAAATTACACATAAATAAATATATACATACATGAACACTGATTCCCTTATATAATAACCGTGAATCGTGTTGCAATAGAAAGTTCAAGTTGGTCGCTTTACCTTGGACAGGAAAAAGTTCTACAACTGAAGATATGACATGGAACCGCTTGTGTTTTGTGTTCAAGTTTATTCACAATACTGATAAAATGTCATCAGTCCTCTTTGCCTTTTGTCTGTCTGCTGTTGCTGTTGTACTTTTTCACTTTTTTCTTTCGTTTTTAGTATGGCTACAATCTTAACTGAAGTTTGTGTAAGGGAAGGTGGTGATTCAGTCCGGTGAAGCTCATAGAATTTTTAAGTATTATTTATTTCTTTTTTTTGGTTTTTTTTTTATTTTTAATATATTTTTAGAAAAAAAAAAGTCCTTTTCTTTTTTGTTTTATTTTTTGTTGGTTTTTTTTTTCTCCTTTTGTTTTATTTAAAAAAAAGTTCACAAACTCAAGACAGAACTTTTTCTCTTTGCTGGCTCCGTCCCCCTGTTCTGTTCTCTTAGGCTCCAAACTGGGGTTAAACGATGGTGGCAGTGGGAAGAGAGGGGAATTTAAGCAGGAGCAAATGGAAATGTGGATGCTGGGAAGGGGTGTGGAGAGAGGGCAGAGCAGTCCTGCAGAGTCAGAGAACAGGACTGGCAGAAGGACGCTCATTCTGTTGCTGTAGCCTGGGGTGCTGGGTGCCGGGGAGAGGGAGGAGGGAGATGAATGGATCGATGGGCTATGAGGGGGAAGGGAGAGGAGTGTGTGTGGGGGGGATCCTCACTTTCGGTGCTTCTCCTCTTTGTCGCCGCTTTTGGTGCTGTTGTCTGTGTGGCTGTTGGGGTTGTTGCTGAGGTACATTTTGTCCATGGCCTTGAGCGCCTCGGTGAGATAGTTCTGCAGGGCGGTGACGGCAGCGCACACCGCCGGGCTCCCAAAGCCGTGCGAGATGAGGTTGAAGTGGGTCAGGCAGCTCTGGATGCCCGGCTCCAAAATGGGGTTGGGCCGCGAGTTCCCCAGGGGAGATCGGTCCTGAGCCAGCAGGTCGGTGAACTCTTTACAGATCTGTCTGTAGCACAAATGGAGCAGAGAGACAGAGGGAGGGAGGGAGGGAGGGAGGGAGGGAGGAAGGGAAGGGAAGAGAGAGGGAGAGAAATGAACCATCACTAGCGGCAGCAAAGCTCGTGCATTCTCCCTGCTAGACTGCACAAGCCCCTGGACCAAGGGGGTTCCTGCTCCTGAGCATACACACTCTCCTTTCTCCCTGTCCTCTCTATGCATCCTTCCCCAATTCTTACATTTCCCCAGCACGCACAAACCTCTTCCCTTCACCTTGCCTGCGCACACAACAGCACACCCACCACACATCACACCCCAGCCCCATCCAACACACTGGCAGGCAACAGGAACATGGAGACACATGCCTCTTGCCCCACCGCTCTCTGTATCTCAACCCCCAACACTCTTCACAAACACACATCCCTTCCCTGCTGGGGTTTGGAGCACAGACTCAGTTTAAAGTTCCTGAGCAGGCTTAATAGACAGGCTATGATATCCAAAGGTAAGCTAAGGGATTTAGCCATATCTTAGAAGATTCCTTTTTTAGGGGGAAGCCAGAGAGAGATAGGGCTCTCTTCCTTCACAAGGCTGAAACACACACCTGTGTGTCATGAAGAATGAGTGAGGGCAAAGCTGGCAAGTGAGGATTTAAATTAGGGTATTCTGAAATATTTATGTATGTAAATGTCTATCTCCAAATCCAAAGGGACCTTTCCACAGAGGGGAAAGCTGACGCTAACCAGCGCCTGGAAATTTCCTTCCAGGGAGGTGAAAAGGGAGGATATGAGGGCATGGTGCAGAAGATAGGTTATATCACCCACCCACTGCACAAATGGTTGGAGAAATAACACACCTTACAGCAAGAGAGCTCAGAGGCATGTTGAAACAGTTTGTATTCTAAAACCCACATTAATGTCTTCCAGCCATAAAGCAGCTCCCATCTCCTGCTTGTGTCCTCTGGCACTGTGCCCTTTGGTGACACCTCTGTCGGTAATTAAGGGCTACTAAACAACCCTTTTAATTTCCAGCAAACATACCAAAACAATAATTTTCTTTTCACGCACCACCTGGAAATCTAGGCAGCCCCACCAACAATAAACTCTGCTAGCATTTTAACTGCGTACAGATTGTCATTTAAAATATATTTTTAATATCTCTGTATTAGCTAAGTAACAGTGCTGCCTAGGCAGGAAGAACCATTCCCGATTTTAATGAACTGAAATCGGTTTAATGTGCCAGTTTTATTTTACTGTCAATGGGAAGACTTCCCCTACTACTTAAATTGATAAGCTAAGTGAATAGGCCCAGAAGATGTTTTGCTTTGAAGAATTACTGCTTTTTCTGTAACTAAACATCCGCTCTCAATTTGCACAATTCACATTCAAGGTAATCTGCACAAACAGACTTGGAGGAAACCAAGCTCTCCTATACCAGGAGGGCCAACACACACCCTCACAACTTACAAAGCCATCAGCCACTGGTTATGCAGAAAACAAATATCTTCACAAATAAAAGCCCCAAACTCAAGTTTGTCCCCCTCCCTTATTTCTAAGCAACATGCCAGAAAGTTAAATGTCTTACTTTGTAGCTAGAAGCATGTTTTTTCTTGTGACTTGCTCGTTTGGATCGGAATGTTGTCGGTTGAGAAATTCAGCTACTGCTTTGGCAGGAAATTCTGTCTCACAAACGTACCCAAAATCTCTAGCTAGATGTACTGCTTCTCCTGAATAGGGAGGCACGGGTGGGGATGGAAAGAAACACAGCTCATCAGTACACACTGAACAGAGGCAAAAATACAATTAAAAAAAAAACATTACATTCTACTTGGGCTTTTCTTCTCAAAAGATTGGACATTTTCTCTTTGAAAAAGTTAGGGCCAGAAATGTTAATTAAATCTTATCTTGCAGTTTTCGTTGCTTCAGTTGAAGGCAATGCAAATGCATATTTTCATAACAACTGTTACAAGTGAAATCTCACATAAGAATTTTTAAAAGTTCATATTGACTAAGAGATACTTTTAGACAGACTGGCTCCATCCACCTAGAATGTGTGCTTCGATTTACATCTCCATACCTGTAGAGAGCCATTTATGTACATTTTATTCACAGCTATTTACTCTAAAAATGTGTTTGCCTCAGCCACATTTCTATATTCTTTTGCAATGCATCAATGATTAATATTGATCATAATTACTCCTAGAGCTCTTCTAAATAAAATGCATTAAACAGCTAAGTGTTTAAAATTTAACTTGATCGCATATAATTATATGTTCACCCCCAAACGATTAACCATGAGAATTTTAGGGTCATTCCACCGAGTCTGTCTGTTTTGTTGATTTTCAAATCTTTGGTTTTAATTTCCTGAACCAGTTGGTTTTTACTGCAGGGCTTCCTGCCATTAGCTCTAGCTCCGGAAGAACGCATGCGCCAATTAGAGCTTCAAAGCCTCAGTCCAGTGAGCTTGTTTCCATAAAATGGAGCGGATCATAAACAATAACAGTGCTCTAGAAACTGCCTCATTGCTATGGGACTTGAAGCCTCAGCAATGTTTATACTATCATCTCCCCAGAATTAGCCACCATCACTAAGTTATCTGAAGATCAGGCCTCTGGTTTTGTTTTTTTAAAAAATCATTCTTTTCAAAGCCATTCTATGTGAAAGCCAAACAGAACAATGGATTACCATAAAACCTTCTCCATATTCATTAACATCACAAATAATGTTAAGCATCTACCAAATCTAGACTTTTTACAAGTTTTCCTGATTTTTTTACCACAGCAGCGTGTCAATGCAATTGCAAAGCCTTTTCAGAAACATGAAGCCGCGGTAATTTTCACGCGGTATAAATATAGTTTGTTCACTAATCCTGATGTTTAAAAAAATGACGCCGGGCATCATCACACGGCGTGTCTTTCCCCGTCCCTTTGAACATGAAACATTTCTCGCAGAATGAGAAGCGACAACAAAACAAATTCCTGCCTACACAACCAAACTTAAGCTGAATCTGGACAGCTCAGGCTGAGCTTAAAAGCACTTTACAAACTGAACCAGTTTAAAATGCAGCCGAACTCGAAAGTAAGGGGAAAGGAGAGGGGTCTCTCTGCAGGCCTCAGACATACTTTGTGTCAGCCAGTGTGACACAGTCACTGCTTCAAAATTAAATGACTGCAAACTCTTGAGCTTCCCACCTCCCCGTACAGACAGCACAGGACATCCCAAGGCATTAAAGCAAGTTGCACCTTTTCCAGCCAAAGCAGAGGAGAATGATACAGCCAAGGGAACATGTGTTCTGAAAATGAGAACCAAAAGGGAGTGGGGGCTGGCAGTGGTGCAACTTTGAGGCTTTCAGGACACCATTAATTCATGGCTGAGGTCAAGGATTCCCAAATTAATTCAGGAAGTAATGGTCACGCATTTCTCAAATGCAGATGTCAGAAAAGTTAAATGATTTACTGTTATGTGGCTGCAGGCTGGGAGGGAAAACAAACTTAAAGTAGCTGCAGCTTCTGACATTTAAAATTGCTTGGTTGTCCACCTGTGGCAGAAGAACAGCAGTGAAGTATTAGAGGCTCTGCTGCCCCTAACTTTCAACTCGATATTCATGGGTCTCTTATGGGGCTCACAAGCCCTTCATATCTCCCTTCACAGGGATCCTTCCCATGCTGCTCCCAATGGGATCTGCTTACTCCACAGAGGGATTATTCATTTGAATGAGCGAGCAAGATGGGGCCCTGAAAACATCTAGCTCGGAAACTTAAAAGCAAATAAATAATAGAACGCTTTGCTGAGTCTGCAGGACTCGCACAAACCCGTTTCAGGTTATAACAAAAAAGCAAAGGCACACAATTAACCTGATCTTTTTTTGAGACACAGAAAATAACGCCCTTCCAAATGCCAGTAAACAGCACCAACTCTGGGAAAAGAGAAAGAAACCCCGAACAACACAACAGCAAATCTTCTCCCATTTGGCAAAAGTAACAGGCACATTTTCCAAAGGAGCCCTCCCAACTCTTGGAGTCACTTACCCTCCACGAGCGAGGTGAGCAAGGTAACGTTAGCAGCTTTACGCCTCCCGGCTGGCAGGTTTAGTCCTATTTTGTCCAGTTTCTCCCTCAGAGATCTCCCTCCGTTTTTAGACTTTGCCCTGCTCCACACAGAAAGGCATTGAGAAATGGGGCTTGGGGGAACACCTGCTCCTACTTTGACTCCCGCCCACACATGCCCCCAACACATCATTTCCCAGGGAAGGGAATAAAATGTTTAGGCACAAGGGATGGGATGCATGGCTGTGGGAGGTTCAAGACCAACTGTTGCTGAAAGCTGAATCCCACGTATAGGGATGGTGCTTTGGATCACGCCTCAAGAACAGCGGCCCTCACTAAGGTCTAGATCATCCCAGGAGCTGATGCGGAGCTCTGAGGAGTCTCCCTGAGCTCCCAAGGTGCCATGGACACGGGGGCAGCTTCTCCCAGGGCGTGAAGGGAGGGGGATGATTTGCAGGGCCGGCAGCCCAAGAGCATCACTGCCCGAACTCCAAACTCTATGTAGCCCATCTGTAGCTTCGCAGCAGAGCTGGGCTAAGCAGGGCTGCAGAGAAAGGAGCTGCTTTAATTAATCCTGGATGGTATTCCCTGCCCAGGCACTGCCTAATTGCCTGGGTGAGGCCACCACAGGGTGGGAGCCCATGGCAGGGTGCCCGCCACTAAGCCGTTCCTGGGGGTAAGTGTGTGTACGTGTGTGTGTGTGCGTGCCCGTGGGGGTGTTCATGGCCACGAGAGGGACAGGGACACGCAGGGCCCGGCCGGCGGGGCTCCGGGGGCCGCGCAAGGCCGCGCGTTGCCATGGCGACAGCGCCCGGGCCCCCTCCCGCCGCCCGGCCGCTCTGCCCCGCCGGCCGCGCGCGCCCCGCCCCCTAGCGGCGGCCGCCGCACTCCCCCCGCGCCGCCGCCCCGCGTGGGCGCTCGTCCCCCGCCTTCCCGGCCTCCATCCCTATCCCTATCCCTCCCTCCCTGCCTGCCTGCCTCCCGCACGGCGCGGCCCGGCATCCCGCCTCCCGCGTCCCCCCGCCCCTCACCTCCGGAGCACTCCGCCCAGCAGGGAGGCGTTGAGGCACTCGGGCGGCGACAGGCGTCTCTGCACTTCCGCCACCGTGACCTTGTACTTGGAGGTGGAGCTGAGCAGCGAGAGGCGGCCCGGCACCGAGCAGAAGACCTCGTTGGGGTTCACCACCCCGCCGAAGAGCGCGTCCTTGTTGATGGGGATGGAGGAGACGGCGTTGTTGTTAGACTTGGAGAGGGACACGGGGCCTGCAGGGAGGGAGGAGCAGGGAGGTGAGGGTGAGGAGCGGGCGGGGAGCCGGGGAGGGAGGGGAAGCAGCCGAGCCGCTCTCTGCGGCCAGCCCCGGCCCGCACCGCCTGCGGGGCAGCGGGGACGCAGCGGGGGCACCCCTCCCCTTTCCCGTCGGGAGGCGCAGGGGGAGAGCCGGACATCCCTCGACCCGCAGCGGGGAAATTGAGAAGACCCCGCTGCAGCCCCCGTCGGGCGCCGAGGCCGGGGTGCCGCACGCCGGTACCCCCGTTTCGGGCCGGCAGTGCCCGGGCAGCGGCGCAGGACGTGCGGCAAGCCCGGGGCCCCGCCAGCGCACAAATTTAGACATGGAAAAGCCGTAACTCGGCGGAGGACCGGCACCCCAAAATAGAGCTCGGTCCCTGCCCGGCGGCGGCCGGCGGGGAGGTGCCGCCGTTCGGTGCCTCGGGTCCCGGCCGCCTTCCCTTTCTCCTCTGCCTTAGCCCGCTCCGCTTGGCGGGCGCAGTCCAACCAAGCGGGGGGCTCTCTCCGTTTTGGATAGATCACTTGTGACATTAATAGCTCTGGGAAGGCTAATAGATACAACAGGAGTTAAACGAACTCTTGAGATTACTAATAAAAGAGCCAATTATCATGTCGACTTGGAAAGAGCATCTCTTAAGATTTATCCTTTGCACATCTAATTTGACGTGACAAAGGCTTTACGAGCGGGGGGTGGGGGGGTATGAAACTTCAGGTTCGCTGGCTGTACGGCAATTAGGGTTAGAGAGGAGAGTGCCTCTACTCATCACCTTTCTCCTGTGGTGGCCTGGGTACCCAAATTCCAGGTGGCCACGCAGCCACAGCAGCCCTCAGAGCAGGCAGGAGCTAGCTGTGCCTTCCACCCCGCCAGTTTTACTCCAGCAGCCTTCTCACTACACAGCGTCCAAACACAAAACCCATCACTTGCCACCAAGAACCTGCTTGTGAACAAAATGCCCTGTGCCACCTTTCTCAATCTTTCGATTGTCCAAAGAACGACGGGAAATGAAAATCGAGTGAAATTTTGCAATAAATATTTAGCACGATTTGGGTACCAGCTTCCAAGCAATTCAGTTCCAAGTGAAGCAAGCGCACAAAGCCAACGAAAACCAAACCACCCTAACCACCGACAGACATCAGTTTCCAGAAACTCGCCCCTTGTTCTCCACCAGTCCCACCTCATCACTGGCGTGATTTAAATAAGGAAACCCGAAGGAGGGGGGACAACGATTTCACGTTCACAGCTCCAGTTTACCAACAACGATTCAAGCCCTCCGCTAAGCCAGATGCATGGGGCAAACCATGAAGCCCAATTGTTCGCGAAAGCACTAAAAGAGCGGCTCGGATTTTCTAGATCATCTGCTAACATTTTTCCTCGTTAACGGCAATAATAATTTAAATATCCGGCAAACGTGGCCATTTAAGAGGGCGGATTTCAACCCACATCGCCCGTTTTTCTTTGCTTCCAACCTTTCTCGGCCAGCAGTACATGCCAGAGGAAGGCGCCCGGGGCCGGGGGGCTGGAGGGGAGAGGGGGGAGGCCGGGTGAGTCCTCCCAGCGAGCAGTCCCCAGCCTGTGACGACATGTTTGGTATGCGCAAGGAAACAGCTTACCTTTCTTAATTACAGTTTGATCTGGGATGTTAATACCGGGGTCTTCTACGTGCTGCAACAAAAGGAACAGGCAGGGATGTCAGTGCACGACCACAACAAAAGGCAGGGAGGGCCGAGCTGGGATGGGGTGAGGGAGAAGTTTTGTGCTCTCCCCATTCCTGGGCACGCTGTGGGGAGGGAAACAACAGATCCTGCACGGAAAGGGATAGATGAGGGGGAGAAGGGAGGCAGGAGATTTGTGGGAGGTTTCCTTTATCGAGAGGAATCCTGCATCCCTCCCAGCTCTTGCCCCGAACCCAAGAAAAAATACAATAAACCACTCACACCCCCGGGGCCCGAGTGGCCTTAAGCTTCTGCGGGCTCCCTCCTGCCGTCCATCCCTTCCCTCCTCCCCGGGAAGCAGCCCCGGCCCTTGCCCGGGGCGCTGCGCCCGCTCCGTGTCCGTGTCCGTGTCCGCGGCCGCGGGAGGGAAGCACAAAGGAGCGCGGAGCCCCGCGCAGCCCCGCGCTCCCGCTATTGTCCCCGCGCAGGGTCCGCGGCCGCGGTACAGCTGCGCTTCGCGCGGCCGAGTCGCGACGTGATTAGAAAGTCAAATGAAATCATGTTTTCTAATTCCAAAAACTGACAGGCAATATAATGTCTGGCTGTGTTTACAAATTAACACCAGCGCTGCTGAGATAGAAGATTTCGCAATCGTTACAAAACCCAGGCATTACCATTTAAAAAACTATTACTTCCTTCTCTAGTCTTTGTCCAACAATAATACTGATTCTAACATTTTCCATTCTGTCTTGGATTTATGCTCCTGTTAATTGTGCCTGATCTCAATGATTCCGGGTGGATGGTACTAAGTTGCTTTATTACAGGTTTTATTATACTCAATGCTCTCATTTGTAACTTGCCTAAAGTGCTTCTGGATTTAAGTATAATTAAATTGAGAAATGTTCAGAAATGACTAGTGCTGCAGTTCTTGTGTTTTAACTATATGGGGAAATATGATCCCTTTATGCATGCACCCTAAACCCATAAAGTAAATGTAGTGTGGCATAATACTTTTATTTGTGTTATTTCTACACATATTCCGTACAGGGAGGACTGTTAAGTTTAAAATCCCACAGAGATATTTACGATTAAATAATTTTCACCATCTACTTGACTTTCTTAAATATTAAGCAGTCGTTTTTATTAAAGGTTAACTGTTGCAGCAGCGGAAAAATTCTAAAATTATCCTCCCAACTCAGATTTCTGTAATGGATTTTTTTTTTTAGCCAGATAAAACACACCTAAAAGATGCACCCTCTTATTTTATACTCTCCTTCATGAAGCCTGCTGATTCAGCCTTACAGAGAAAAAAAAATGGCTAGACTGGCTCAAGGATTTAAACCAGATGGCATTTGGTTTTCACGAAGTATAGCAATGCTATTAATTCATAGATCTGAAGAGGAGGCTTCCTGAATCAGCCCACTGCCATGGAGCACAACTGAGGAGAGGGAGAATTCAGGAGAACATTTTAGGTCATGTTTTCCTACAGCAATCAGGGGATGGCAGTCAACAAATTAGTTTATTCATATGATTGCCTCCATGTTATTTTATATCAAGTTTAAAGAGTCGACCTGCTTTTAACAGATCCAAATTGCTTACTAAATCCTCCACTTTGGAAAACGTATGCGTTTATTGCAAAACTGCTAAACACAACCAGCAATTTTCTGTGGCTAATTTAGCCAGATGAGAGCTGTAATAAATTCACTATTTTCTCTGAGTATAATTTACAAAAGATTTCAAAATGACCCCCAAAAATAGGTAAGTTCATCTGAACATTATCCTTGCAACACGAAACTGTACTCATTAAACTGTCAGCGAATATATTGTTGTAATATTTGATCCTGTAATTTGGGATGGCATTTCGGCAAAAATCACATCCAGATACCACAGTTCCCTCCTCCTCTTTCCTCCTGCAAGTCGAGCAGCTTCAGTCCCTCAGCATGAGCTCTGTGGGCTTTAATAAATTTATTGCCATGTTCTAATTCCATTTTCAGGGAGAAACCCAGAAAGATGAACTTTGATCACGACCTATCATGTTGCATAAGGCCACTTTCCTAACTGAACAATAGCCCTTGCTTGCTTTGTAAGTAGCCTGTGCACTAATGTCATGCTTAATTAGAAATCATTTTTAAAGTCTGTACTCATCGATAATAGAATTAGGTTCCCCCAAATAATGCATCCTCCAATAGGCTCCCAACATTTGATTTAATATAGGGTGTAGCAGGTCTGACTCAAATTCGATAACCTATAGGTAATGATTTATGAGGTCATCCCTTTGCACCGCTACTAAAGGAAGGCGGCAGCATTTTAGTACACCTCTTCCCTGATTTGTCAATTAATTCCTTTAGAGAAGAGGATCTGCCCATACCCCCTTATAACTTTGGATGTGGTTATTCCATATGCCAATCCTGTAATCACAGGAAACAAATTTTTCCTTCTTAGGCCACTTTCACCCATTTTCCCCCCACCCCCCCTTTACATTTGTGAGATCTCGTTAAATGTCCTCACAGGCATTTCAGACTCGTGTCTTTCCCAAGGCAGTAAGAAATCCCCAAATGCACGGCTCTGTGGTGATATTATATATTCTTCCAATCGTAACAGCTTATTGTCATTGAGAAGGAAAGATATTGTTAACGATGACAGTAATTTGATTTATTTATATTTTAGTGGGCAAGTTAGCGGGGAGACGTCGCTCAGGGACGAGAGCTGCGAGAACCTTTTGTTCTAGGTGGGGGCTTCACTTTTCCCTGGGGGACGGGGAGGGGGCGAGTTCTCTTCTTCCCTTCCTCTTTTATTTTTTTGGAGGGGGGGCGGGGGGTTCCCCTCGCTCCCTCCCTCCCTCCCTTCCTCCCTCCCTCTCCCCCCGACGTTGATCTCCCGCGGTAAGAGGGACGAGTGGGCTCCGGGGCGACCCCTTGGCTTACCGGCACGTCCTCGATGGCGTGGGGGATGGAGTGCAGGGGCAGGTCGGCCAGCCCCGAGCCCAGCCCGTGCGGGGCGTGCAGCAGGTCGTCGTGCCGCCGGTAGTCCCTGCGCGGGTCGAGCCCCGAGAGCTGGTGGGGCAAGCCGCGGTGCGTGTGGAGCAGCCCCGTCTCCTGGCTCTGCCTCTGTCCCGGCCATCCCGGGTGCTGGGGCTGCGGCTGGGCGTGCAGGGGGTTGAGGCTGTACGGGTCGTTCACGTGGGAGTAGGGGTCCTGAGACTGGGGGTAGATGGGCTGGTAAGGGGGGGGGAAGTAGGGCGGCTGGAAGTCGGCGTTGGGGGTGTGCGAGAGCGGCGGGGCGCTGGTGTAGGGAGACTGACCCACGGTCCCCAGCTGGGGTAACCGCGCTGTCCCGTTGCTGGTACTGTCGTGGCGCTCCTGAGATGGGGAGCGGGAGCGGGGGGGGAGGAGGGTTGGGGGGTGGAGGGTGCAGAGGAGGGGGAGGAGGGGGAGGGGAAAGGAGAAAAGAAAAACAAAGATAATATCAAACTGATTTTCCTCAAAATCGCCTCGAAAATTTCATCTATAGGGCGATGAGGGGCAAATTATCGTCTCCGAGGCGGAGAAAAGCAGATCTGGAGATCTCTCTGCCTCTGATTTCCCTTCCCAAATAATTAAGGGGCAGTCTCGCTTTTTAAAAAACCAATAATAACGGCAATAATGATAACAGCAATAATAGCAATAATTACAACAGGACAGCTTATAGTAATTAATAAAACATTGCGGCGATACAGCGCGGATTCACAACAGATCGTGCCCCGGCATTTCAGGAGCAGGTATTTCCCACAAATAAAAAGAATGATTCACAAGCGAGCATTATTGAAATAATAATTCTGCCACAACACAAAATCCTTCCTCTGGCCCTTAACAGAACCGAGATAAATACTGTCGCTGACATTACCGATCGCGTCCCAAGAAAACCCTGGAAAATCCAAACCCACTGCCATTTTGTTACCAGAAAACGCCGAAATAGCCTCCAAACAAACCGGTAGTTCCCCCTTAGAGTTTTAGCAATGTTTCGGGGAGAAAGCACTGCCATGGTTCCCCCAGCTACGGGGGGAGCCGGACCGCGGGTGCCCGGCGGAGCCCCGGGCTGCGATTTGGGAGCGGAGAGGAGTGGGCAGCGCGGCCCGGCCGCCGGGGAAGCGGAGGAATGCGGCGGGCGGCCGGGGGAAGCGCCGCCGCCCCGACGGGCGAGCGGCACCGAAACGAGCCCGGGCACGGCTCTGCCGGCTCTCGACACCGGGCACAGGAGCCCGCACGAACGTCTGGGGCAACAGGAATGGCCTCCACGGAGGAGGATTCGAAGGGAAGAACCACGGTCCCGAAACAGAGGAACGAGAAAGCGAAAATACTACGTTTGCAGGTGGCGAGGTTAAGGAATCGAAGCGGTAAGGTCCGAGCAAAGCCTTTTGCCTTTTGCCGTTCGCTCGAAGCAGACCAAAGGGGGGAAAAAAAGGGGGGGGGTGAGGGGGAGGGAAGAAAAGAAAAATAAAGAGAGAAAGGGCACAACGTAAACCACCGAATTTATTAAAATGAACGAAAGGAAAAAAAAGCCCTCTCCGAAAAGCTGAGTGTGAAACCCCCACTGCCACCGCCGACAACAATAGCAACACCCAGCGCGCACCGAGCCCCCTCCGAGAGAAACGTGAAGCAACTCACCATAGCCGAAAAACTGTGCACTAACATCTGCGAAGAGTCGGGGGTTACAAGTCAAGGCAGAAAAAACAACAAGAAGGCAGAGGAAAGGGACCGGCGAAGCGCGCAGCCCCCGGCGGAGCCCCGCGGGTGCGGGCGCGGCGCGGGCGCGGAGGGAGCGCGGCCGGAGCCGGCGCTAGGCGCGGGCGGCAGGACCGGGGCGCCGGGGCTGCTCCTGCACCGCGGGCGCGCCACGATAATCCATCAGAACTTGCACCGATCTCTGCTGCCCTTCATCGGGTGATCCCAAGGCGAGCTCTCTATCCTGGCGCGGTGTGAGGAGTCAAAGTTGGTTGCTTTTTCTTTTGTTTTTTTTGTTTGGTTTGGGTTTTTTTTTTTTTTTTTTTGTTGTTTGTTTGGCGCTTTTTTTCCTTGGTTTTTTTTTTTTTTTTTTTAGCGTGTGTGTGTTTGTTTCTTAATCCTTTTTTTTTCCTCTGACTCTTTCTTTTTCTCCTTTGACTTAGCTGCTGCTTCACTTGAGCTCCTAATAACAGATCTGCTGCCTTCCTGGAGACTCCTAATAGCAGATATTCATGACTATTAATATTACACGAACACTTAATAAGGGAAGAATGGCTGGAAATCGAGCGTGAAGCGAGAAGGCAACTCAAGGCAGAGCCTGTTCTAAATGACGTCCATTGAATGAAGAATCAGTGTATCTAATCAGAGATGGGGGAGAGGGAGAGGGAGAGAGAGACAAAAAGGGAGAGAGAGGGAGCGGGAGAGAGAGAGAGGGGGCACATGCTGCTGCGTCTGACGAATCACAGGAAAGGGGCAACATTTTAAAAGGTTGCAGGGCATGCAAAAGTGAAAGAGAAAGAGATCCGGAGAGAGGGAGAGGGTGGGAGCCAGGAGGGGGGGTGCAGAAAGAGGGGGGGGGGCGGGGAGGGAGTGGGAGAGACGGGCAGAAGGAGAGAGGGGAGGGGGCGCGGGATCCCCCCCTCATCCTTCCTCACCTTCCCTTCGCTTCGCTTCCCTTCCCTTCCCCCCGGCTGCCGCGTCCCCAGCCCCGCAGTCCTTCGCGGGCGCACCTCGGGCTGCGGCTGCTGCGCGTAGCCGGCCTCAAAGCCCAGGGAGAAGAGCGGCTGCTCGCTTCCCGCTTGGTTCTTGCTGCCCTCGGCCGCACCGCCGCCGCCTTTGCGCGGGGTGGGCTCCGCGGGACCGCCCGCCGCCGCCGCCCCGTCCATGCCTGGACGGCGCCCCGCCGAGGGGCTCCCCTCGCCGCTGCCCCCGCGGCGGCCGCCCCGCGCCGCCGAGCAGGCTCGCCTCCGTGCCCCACGTCCCGGAAACCGGCTGGGAAAGTTTTTTTGGGTGTCTCCCCCTCTGGGTGTCAGCCCTCCTCCTCCTCCTCCTCCTCCTCTTCCTCCGGTTGGAGCCCAGCGCAGAGACCAGCGGGCGCCCGGGGCGGGGGGGGGCTGGGGAGCCCAAGGAGCATCCGCCGGGCTCCCCGCGGCCCCCCTCTCGGAGGATCCGGGAAGAGACGGAGGAAAAAGGCAGGAGGCAGCAAGGCGGGGAGGGAAGGAGGGCGGGAGGGACGCGGGGGGGAGCGGGAGCCGGGAAAAGAGGCAAGGCGAGCGCTTCTCCCGGCCCAGACAAGCCGGGGCTCCGGCGCAACCCGTCGGACTGGCTGTGCAACTCCCAAACAACTCCCTTAAAACAGGCACCGCTCCGCTCGCCGCCGCCGCTGCCCCGCCGCAGCCGCCGCGCCGCCGGCGCCCGGCCCCATGCTCCGCCCGCCCGCCCCGACCCCCCGGCGCTCCGGCCGCCCCGGGCTCCCAGCGCCGCTGGCCCGGCTTCTCTGCCCTTCTTCGGGGCTTATCTTTGTTTTTCCTTTTTTTTCCCCTAATCTTTCATTCCTTTCTGTTTATTTTTTCCTTTTTTTTTTTTTTTTCTTTTAAATTTTAAGGCAGGTTGTACCCCCGGCGGGGTACAGCCACCCTCTTTTCCATCCTCTCTTAAAAGTGCTCTTGCACCGAGGTAAACACGGGGAGCCAGCCAGCCCCACACGTACGCGAACAGCCCGGCCGGTTCGCGGAGCGGCTGCTGCTCCCTCCGTGTTTGCTAACACCTCGGTGCGAAGTCCCATTAACGCAAGGCAACAAAAGCCATTTGCGATGAAATCCACACGCTCGCACGTGTGCAAACTGGAAGACCGGTCCTGAGGGGAGGGAAGGGGAAGAGGCACGCTTTCCACCCGAAATGCCGCTGAGGGGTATGTGGCTTTTTTTTTCCGGATTGAAAAAATAATTTAAATCCAAAACACCAAAAAAACCCAACTCAGCCAACTAAAAAAAAAAATTATTAAAAAAACATTACGCAACCCACAAACCCCAACACCCGACGCCTCATTCATAGAAATCAAGCACCGGCCAACGAGTGGATCTAAAGCTCAGCTCCCGCATCGGGAGACAGCTTCATCCCAAACTCCTCCATCCGAGACTAGATCACCAAATCACTTAGTCGGCGCTGAGCCTGCCGAGTCCTCGGTCCCTTCCCTAAACTACAGCATCGCCCAAAAACAGCGTCAGGGTCGGACGGGAGAGTGCCCCCTTGGAGCCAGAGATGCAGAGATGCATGTCGGCAAGGCTCCGCCGAGGCTGAGGGCATCTTCCCGCGTGGGTCACGACCAAACAACAGCGTTCGCTTGCAAAGTAGAGTCCTTTATTGCGCGGTTTGAACCCACTGCACAGGCAACTTTTTCGAAACGGGTGACAATAGTATTCGTTGGTTTGAGACTAGGCATGGGTCCTGGGCATCGCTCTTCTTTTTCCTCTTCTTCTCCTTTTTGTCAGATTAAAAGACACTCGCCTCTTTGTAAAAATATGGATGCACATACAGGCACAGCACACAATCTGTGCTGAACGGCTCCAAAACCGAATGAGGTGGATTTTATTTATTTTTTCCCAAGCGGTAAATTGCTATGTCTCAAACCCGTGGGAATGTGGCCCTGAAAATTAGGAGGCTGGGGGAACACTGCTCCCAAAACCCGTGATTTCATTTAGGTAGCTGAATCCTGTAAATTTGTGCAGCTCGCTATCATGAACCCGCAGATATATCGAAAAGGCTGCTTTTAAGCGTGGGTCCTGAGCCAATTTATTTGGATGCCTCGGGTACCTAGGGTGCAAGAATAATTCTCTTCCCTTTGTCTCTTGGCCCTCTCATTCATTCATGCGCCCATTCATTCAGCCAACCGCCTATCCATCCATCTATCCATCCGTCCATCCATATGGATGAGTGTAGCATCCTACAAGAGCCTTATCTACGGAAGATCTACCTATAGACCAGGCTGCTTCTGGATCCTGTTTGCCTTTCCTCATACACTTCCGACAAAGCCGTGTTTCCACAAGCCCCGAAGTTCCTGGGGAAGGACCCCAGCCCCTCTCCGGCTGCAGGACCGCAAGGAAGCCTGACGACGGAGCAGAAGTTTTCCTAAACGAAATTGAGAGACGGAGGGATGCTGAAGGCTCCCGCTTGTAGCTGCGGGGCCGGGGCTCTGCCCGGGCCCGGGGGAAGCGCTTACCTCACATTCCTCATACTTGATATTATCCGTCAGTTTCCAAAGCATTTTCATGGATTGGCGCGAGAGAGAGGATTTGGTTCTCCCTGCCTTGCCTCTCCCTACGGTGGCGGTGCCGGGCGGCGTGGGGAGCGCGGCTGGCGGAGGCTCGGCAGCGCTCCCGTCCGCGCTCGGAGATCTCCCTCTAATGGTGGAAACTTTTCCCTTTTCCAGCTCTTTACCCACAGTCTAATCGCCTCATTAGCATATCAACAACAGCCCAATTGCTCGCCAGCACAACAACCTGCAGCGATGGACACAGGTAGAAGGGACCCACGAGCAAGGGAAAAAAAAAATTAACGACAAAAAAAGATTTCTTCGCCTTGCCGAGCCCCGGCGCGGGGGGGCAGTGGGCCCTGTCTGTCTGTCTGCCTGCGGGCCGCTGTGTGCCTGCCAGCGGGGAGCAAAGCGGCCAGTGAAATCAAAGAGTCTCCCGTCAGATCCGCAGAAAGTTTGGGGCTAGCCATGAAGCCACCCCATGGGATTTATCTCTCCCCCTACCCACTTTTTTTCTTTTTTCTTTTTTCTTTTTTTTCCCCACTGAGGTTAAAGGACGCAAAGCGAGGAGAAACGAGACTCGTGTCCTGCTCGAAAGAGGTTATTGTCTGCGGAGGCTTCTGTTGCCCTCTGGATTTGGTCTTTTTTTTTTTTTTTTTTTTTTTTTTTTTTTTTTTTGGTGGATATTTAAAAAGCTTCTTCCCTTCGCAAACTGCTTTTTTTTTTTTTTTTTTTTTTTCCCTTCTCGGCTCTGTTGGTTATTGGTCTTCAAATAAAAAACACCACCCCAAACAAATCCAACATTATCTCCCAAACAGAAGTGGGCGAGCGGTAAATTGACTGTAGCAGGAGCCAAAGTCTTTTGCAAGCACTTGAGCAAAAGGACAAAACAATGACCACAATAAAACTTTCGTACTTTCTTAGGTGGAGCGCTCCGTTTGCTTAACAATGTGCCGCTAAGGGAGCGCTCAGGCTGCCCTCCTGGGGGGCTTGCCTCTCCACCCTTCTCTTTTATTTCCCCGGGTGCCCAGCCTTGATGCATCCACCGCAAGGCTTCGTTTTTCCCGTTTTTCTTCTTTTTTTATTTTCCCCCCTCATCTCTGAGTGATCCCTCGCTTCTCCGAAGGGCAGGGCATCCCTCTCGGCGGGGCTGGCGTGTCGGGCCTGGCGCAGCTCGCCGTGTCCCCAGGCGTCCCCAGGAGCCGGGCATCCCCACGGCTGCCTGCGCACCTGGCTGCCCTGCTGCGCACCGAAACTTCCTTTTGCCGACGGCAAAACCTGCCTCGTCGGCCTGGAAGACCCTCCCGGGGCCACCCACCCCCGCCCTCCACGTCGGAGGAAAATTTACAGCCTCTAGGAGCGAATGGCCCCAGCGCTGCCGTGGGGAGCCGCAGCGGGCCCTCGGGGGCCCGGCCCACGTGTGGCCACGCCGGGAAGGGTGGCAGAGCCCCCGGGCTCCCGGGACTGCCCCTTCTCACACACAAACATCCATGTCCCCTAAACGGATTTTTCTTTTTTCTCTTTCCCCTTCCCCCCTCCTCCACCATACTCCCACCCCCGATGCTCTTTTTCACCAGCGCTTTTGTCTACCACTGGCAGGAGAGTAAATTGTTGTTTTTACTCCCATTGAGGTTCAAATGGAGCTGGCAGATTAAGCCTAGTTAATGCCCCGGGGGGGTTCTGGAGATGAGAAAAAGAGGAGGGAAGGGGGCTGGCGAAGGGGCCCATGGCCCCTCAGCGCCGTCCTGTCTGAACCAGGGCGGCCGGGAAAGGCTCCCACCCGGGACAGACGCCCAGCTGCGGCCGCTCAGGGCTCCCGTGGGCCGAAGAAGGCCTGACCCTTTCGCCTTCTCTCCCGGAGCGCAGGGCTGCGCGGGGAGGGGGCGGCTTTCCCCGGAGATCCATGCAGGGCAGCGGGATGCGATTCCCGCGGCCCGGCCCCTCCGGCCAGGCGGGGCGAAGGGGCCCCGCAGCGCCGCGGAGAAGGGGCAAGGAAGGCCGGGGTGTAAGGAAAAGTCAGGAATAGATTTCAAGGCAGATAACCCGTAAATACGATTGCGCAAGAATTGATTTCAGTGAAAGAAAAGAAAAATCTCATTTTGATCGCTTTTTCGCACCGGTCTGATAAAAAGATGTTAGCCGACGTAAAAAAAAATTAAATAACTTTTGTTTACTTATTTTGTTCCCTCATCGGTTTTTTTAGACGACTTGCTGCTACCCTAAAGAAATAAAAAAATAGGGTAGTCTAAGGAAAGACTTAGTCTAAGACTAATTCTAAAAGTTGGGAGCAGAAAAAGAAACCAGGCTTCCATATGGAACTGGACTGTCCTGGGGAAGAAATAAATTCTTTAAAAGTACTTTTGAAAAGAAAATCCCGTGTGCTTGAACAGGAAGGTGCATCTTCCCCTTCATTAGTCGGCAAACTGCGGTCATCCGGCCCGAGCGGACGGGCATCAGGGCGCTCCAGGGTTTTTCAAGGCTCTCCCGGTCCGTGAGCCTCCGTAACTCCACACGTGTAGCCCGGCCCGTGGTGCGTGCGGGTCCTTTGGGGTCCGTGGGGCCGGCCGAGGCCCCGGCGGGCCGCGTGTTCCCCGCCTGGCCTCTTTGGCCGGTGGGTTCTGCTTTTCCCTTCAGCTCATGCCCGGGAGTGCTTTCCAGGGGCGCCCCCGGCGCATCTACTACCGGGTGGGAGCCGGCAGCGTTGTTTTTCCATGGGACAGGCTGGGGTGGGAGCTCGTAGGGAGCTCTCAGCTCCCGCGGCTGTCCCCGATGCGCTCCGGGTCCCGCCGGTGCTGCGGGCCCTGCCCCGCGTGGGTCCCGCCGCGTCCCGTGGGCAGCCCCGGGCTCCGTGGCGGGCCGGCCCCGCAGGCCCCGGGCACACGGACCCGGGCGGGCACACGCCGCCCTCGGCCGGCCCACGCTGCCGGGGTCGTGTCACCCGCGGCGACAGCGGAGCAGCCCCGGCCCCTGTCGAGCCCAGTCCGCCGCTCTCTACCTGTTGCGGCCGGGCCTCACGAGTGCCCGCGGGCGGCTCCAGCACCGAGGGCCGCAAAACGCCCAGCCCCAGCGTCAGGCTCGTCCCCAGCTCCCTGCGGGCCCGTCACCTCTCTCGCTCCAGCCCTGCCTCCCGTCCCAAAGTAACAATAAAGCCCCCCAGGCCAGAGGGTCACCTTACCTGCCAGTCCCCCATCTTGGCAAGGATAGACATCCTGGCTGCGGGCTCCGAGTCCCCAGGTCCCTGCCGGTCATGGACTGCGAGGGCAAGCCACTCGCCCGGGACGCCTGTGGGTAAATCCTCCCCTTACCTGAGCCGGGACTCTCTCACCTGGCCATAAAGAGCTGGGTGCTCCCTGCCCGCGCCTGCGCGCTGCCTCCGCGCTGCCTGCGCGCTGCCCCCCGCTCCCACCGCGCCCGCCCGGCCCCGCCGCTCCCGGGACACCGGCCCCGCCGCCCCCGGGGGCTCCTGCAGCCGCCGGACCCCTGCCCGCTTGGCCACGGCGTCGCGTCCCGGCGCTGCCCTGGCCGGGTGAGCGCCCGGGGCTTCCAGCCGCGGGCAGGGGGCAGCGCTGTCCGCCTTGGGCTGGGGCTGGCGAGACCCCCAGGCTTCACCTTACCCCGGGGGGGCCTGGAAGGTTATCGCGGGGGCAAGCTGTCAAGGAATACATGGACCTAGTAGTACTAGTAATAATAATAGTAATAATAATAATAATAATAACAACAACATCAGTAGCCCAGAAAGGCAAAGTACCGGGATGGCTGAACTAGCCCAGATGGGTGACGGAAGCACTGCAAATCGCCTGGGGAGTTCAGGGCCAAACAAAGACACCCCCCCAGTGCAGACAGCCTTTCCAGCCCGCGGCGCGGGGGCCAGAAGGGGGCGGGCAGCAGCAGCGGGCGCACCAGGCCGGCCGGGGGCTGTCCCGCCGGGCTGCGCGGGAGCGGCGTGTGCCGAGGGACGCTGCGTCCCCCTGGGGAAGCTGGCCTGCAACAGCCCGTGGCCTTTGGGCCTCTCCGTGTCCGTACCCCTTGTCCCCGCCCACGTTTTGTTGTTTTGTTTTTTTTTTTCCCCCTCGGGGATTCAAGTGCCGAAGTGCCCTGGAAGCTGGCCAGTGTGTCGCGCAGCCCTGATTTCACACCCCGAGAAAGGGAGGCAGCACGGACTCTGCCTCATGTCTAGGGGCAGGGCACTGGGGGCGTGGGGACGAGCATACTCCAACTACAGGATTTGGGGGAGGGATGCAAACAACTTCCACTTCGCAGTTGCACAGCGAGCCCTTTCACATTTCAGAGACAGGTGAATGGGGCATCGTGTTCCAGGTATGGGACAGTTTGAGGCTTCCTGGAGGTCGGGGTGCGTTGTCACCCACCAGTGAGGCTGGGCTGGGTCCTGGGCTGTCTCCAGCAGCAGGAAGGGGATCACACCCCCTCGCCCCACCATGAGGGCTTGGATACAAGGACCCTACAGAAGGGAGTTCCTGCCCCGTCTCCAGGCAGGTGGGAAGAGAGAAGCAAGAGCTGGCACCCGCAGCCATTGGATCCCGGGGGAACACCGGGGCCGTGGGCAGGCGGATCGTCGGCTCCTGCGGGGCTTCGCTTCTCACGCACGGCCCCAGAGCGCCGGGCCCGGCGGGGACCGGGCACCGGGCACCCTCGGCGGGGCGGGGCGGGCGCGCTCAATGGGCCGTGCGGGGCGCGCTTCGCACCGCCGCTCCCAGCGCCGGCCCGCCGTGTACAGTTAGCGTCAAATTACACCAATTAACCGGGCACCGGAATTTAATTACACAGCCCTGCCCCTTTCCCACCCCCCTCGGTCCTGAGGAGACTCCTGCTCGGGGACGACGCTGAGCAAACACGGCCCCGTGCAAAACGGGAAAGGAATGGGAAAGATGAGCAGAGATTTCGAGGCCACTGAATCCTGTCGCCTCTCCTTTCCCCGCTTGCTGCTGGCCCTGCCTCCTCGAGTCCTCTCCAGGGGGCGGCAATTTTGGCCCCGTAACGATTATTTAAAATGTCAGCTTTTATTGCTACTTTGCCGAGAGGGGTGGGGAATTAATTCGATTTAAAGTTGGCCTTCTGCGAAACGTTCCCAGTAAACTTGGGTGCCACGCTTCTCCCGGTAGGATCTCTCCCTTGTGCCGAACTCCAGCGCTCCCCACACGGGGTTAAATCTCCGGGCTCCGGACCCGCAGCCCGGCTCTGCCCCGCGGCGCTTGCCAGCGAGGCGGCCCGAGCACGGCCGGCGGGGCGTGAGCCAGGCTCTCGGGGCTGTGGGCAGCCCTGACTCGCACCGGGCTCAGCCCTGCTCTTTTCTTTAGCCTAGGGGAAGAGGGCATGGGCTGGGCGCGCAGCAGAGCCCGGTGTTGTGGGGCTCTCCTTTTCCCCTCCCCGGGGCGCTTGGTGACCGCACTTCGGGGGTGAATTCTACTTCCCTGGCCCGGGCGTTGAGAGGACGCCTTTCCCTGGCAGCCTAGAGGGCACACCCGGCCCGTGCAGGGGACAGGAATCTCCGCGCCCTGAGCCGCTGCCATCCCTGAGGTGCCAGCTGTGTCTCGCCCTGCCGCCTGCCTCCTCCCTGTGCAAAGGGAAGCTGGAGCTGAGGCACCTCCTCTCCTCAGACAAAAGTGTCTTCTAGCGCTCAGACACGTCCCCGCTCCTCTGTGTCACACCGTCTGCTTCACAGCTCGGCGGTGGCTCTGGCAGGTGGCTCCGAGGGAGTCATCGCGGAGCTCTGCGCGCCCGGAATTGTTTCCGATGGACGCGCCGGGTCCCTCCCCGTGTGTCACAGCGCGGACGGCACACGGGGCAAAGCCCTGCCCGCTTCCCTTTCCCTCCACCGGCAGCTTCCTCATGGCTATAAACCCCATAGCCACGGACCTCTTCCCAACGTGAAAGTAAGGAAGAGATGGTCCTGGGGGTCATTCACCCTCCCGGCGTCGGGGTTCCCCAGCCGGTCTGAGTTACCGAGCTCACCCCTGAGTGTCCCCACCCTGCCGGCCCGCAAGGCGAGCCGCAAGAACATTTAGATTAATCCGGCTTCTGATTCTCTGCGGGGAGTTTAGGCTTGGTTATTTTTTCTTCTCACTGGTGCTTTCCAGTTCTCCCTGCCCCAGCGCCGCCCGGCTGGGGAGAAGCTCAACGCGGCTGATTTCCGTCGGCTCACTGACACATAAATAACTTTTTTTTTTGTTTTGTTTTGTTTTGTTTTCTTTCTTTCTCTAAAGTAATTTTTGGCAGTGGCCGGCCTGCGCCCGTGGGGCCACTTGCAGCTCGGGCGGCCCCAGGGCCGGCAGAGGCGGCGCTCGGCTCCGCTCCGCGCCGTGCGGGACACGGACAGACAGACAGACAGACGCCCCGCGGAGGATGCGCGGCTGCGGGCTGGGCTCGCTCCCCGGCGGGGTCGGGAGGAGCATCGCCCGCCCCGTCCTCTGCCCAGGCTGAGCTCCCGGAGCCGGTGTTTTCGGAGGAGAAAGGAGAGATTCAGGTTGGTGTGGGTGCACCTCGCCGTGGCCGCTGCTCCCGGGATGAGGGCTGCCTCCCTGTCCTCCGTGTCTTCCCGGGCTCTCCTTACAGCAAGAGAGGGGCAGAAAGAAAGAGGCAAAACCCGTCAGGACATAGAAACACCCCAAACACCGCAAACAGTACAAAACAAAGACAAAAAGGGAGAGGAAAAAGAAATACAAATACTCCCCGCCCTTTTTCACTCGCACTTTGCAGTCCGACGCGATTCAATTACTTTCGGGAGGCCGGTGCCGGAGAAGGGGAGGTGCTGTGTCTCGGATGTTAGCGGAGAGGTTTTTCCTCTGTTGATTTGGGGTTTGTGTCCTGTTTTTACGCCCTGCTGTGGGGGAGACGGGTCCCCGAGCAGAGCAGTCTCAACCCTGCGGCCAGTGGATCCGGGAGAGCCCTTCCGATGAGCGGCTTGGGATGTTGCAAAGGAGAGAAAAGAAAGGATAAGAGAAGAAATCCGTACGTGACCGCCTTGTCCACTGTGCTGTTTCCCAGCTATTCAGTCTAGCAGAGTTTGGGTTTTTTCCAAGCCCGCTTCGAGGAGCTCGCCGAGTGCAACAGGTCGCTTCAGCTGCTCCCGGGACCTCAGGAAACCGAGTGCCTTTCCCTGCCCTCCCTCCTCTGGCTGCCCCCGTCGCGGCTTTGCTCTGGGATGCGCTCGGAAGGGGATGCGGGACGTCCCGCCTGGACAGGACGCGGAGCCGTGGCCCCTGCGCAGCCCCTGCAGAGGGGCAGGAGGAGAAGGATGAGCATGCTGTGTCCCCGAGCCACGGCACTGTGGGACCTCTCGGCGCGTCTCTGCCATCCCCCCTCACACCCCACACCCCTTCCGAGACCCGCTCTGCCCCCGGCCCGGTGTGTGAACCCCCAGGGCGTTGCCAGGAGGCTGATCAGTTTGGAAATCAGCAAATAAATACTTAAAAATGCATACAAATAGCAACTTTTTTTCAATTCCAAGTGACGGTGTGGGAGAGGTGTTTGAGGGCAATTTTTTGGAACCGAACTGAAAACTTTTTTTTTTTTTGAAGGGGGGGAGGGGGAAGTGAAGTTTTTTCCAAGGAGCACGTGGATCTCACCTGCTCCTTTAATATTTATTTGCTAAACCAACTACACTAAACCAACTAAACAAGCAAAACCGGCAAGTGATCAGGAGTTAATTCTGAGCACACACTGCGGTGCCAATGCAATCCAGCTACCGACGACTGGCCGGTGTTTGCATGAGCAACCGCATGGTGCAAATTCCCATGCTCTGGACCTCGTAGGGAAAGGTGACCGGCGCATTCTGCTTCACCAGACACCTTTCTCAACCTAGGCCCTTAGGGGCTGGCTACTGTCATTGCCAGGTCTAGAAAACGAGCTCCTGAAAAGATTATCTCTATGAGTAAAGCGTCGGTGGGGTAAAACCCCGAGCTTCGTCTTTTTTGGATTCCCCAGGGAGTAGTTGTATGGTCTCACGCACAAATGTGATGAGGTTTGGTTTGTTGGGGCTATTTTTTTCCCCTTGCAAAGCACAATAAATTCGTGTTAGAGATACTGAGCACTTTTGTCTTCAGAAAAATAATTCTATCCACCAGATGCAGGTCAAGATATTATTTGTTCACTCCAAACTTGGGTGCTTTCTTCTGTTGTACATTTCATTTTCTAAACAGACAAAACCCACCCAGTTTTAAGAAAAAAAAAAAATTGCATTTGCAGCTTGGATATAAAATTGGAGTATTTTCTGGGCAATTCTGGCTGCTCACGTGTCCTTCAAAAAGCTTTTGCATTTGAAACACAGGCAACTATTTTGCCAACAACCTCATAGCTGCAGTAGACTGCAGTTTTACTGATCATGCCACCCCTAAATAATTACAAATAAGTTCTAAATTACACTTATTTTCAATTTTTGATCAATAACACTGTCAGATGAAATCCAGAAAAGGATATGCTGCCTAAGGTCCTTCAACACGTCGTGTTTGATGAAAGGGTTATTGCTAATTATAAATGTTCCAGGAAGGGCTGCTTTTCTCTAGCCAAAGCTTCACTGCCTTTGCTACCCCCTTGCCCTAAAATCCACTGATGCAACTGCACATATCCCGAGTACAGAACACAGTTACACTCCAGCATTAAGTCTCCACATGGGGAGTTTTGCTTGGATTAAGATTTCGAAACTGAGCCCATAATAAGATATGCTACAAAACCTCAAACAGCCCTCCTCCCCCAGGGATATTTATCTTACACATTTAATTGCCCGGTAAAATAAATTCTGTATGTGTACACTTATATGGGAAGGATTTTGATCTGGTAATTTCAGTGTATCTTCTGATCTGTAGCAGCTTAGAATGACATCCTTGAAAACTGTGGAGAAGCAGAAACTGTGCCCTGCTAAATTATGCCTATTCAGCTGCTAAATATTTACACATAGGCAGGAATGAGCTTTTCTTGTAATGCTATCTCTTAACTCTAAATTAGCATTCAAGAAGAAAAACAAGTGCAAGTCATTTAAGCATAGGCCAAATCCCTGCTTCTGCTAAAGCAAATAACAGAGCTCCCCTGACTTGCATGGAGCAGAGTGGGGCTCCTTCGTGTTACCTCCATGTCATATTAGCACTGTCATTTTTGTAATGACTTCCCTCTTACAGCACTCACTGCTGTGTAATAAGCTTCAGCAAACCCTCGAGAAGTGCAGTGCTGTTAGTTTATCTGCTTTACAGATAAGTAAACTGATGCAAGGGGAAGATAAGGAATTTCCCCAAGGTCTTGCAGCTGGTTTGCTCGAGATCAAGGGAAGGAAAGGAAACCAAGAAGAGGGACGGAACTAACCACCAGAACATGTCCCATAGCCAGGAAAGCTATGTGGAGGAGCAGGCAACTGCAAACTCCATAAAGCAGGCCATTTCCAGTCTGTTGGCTGGAAATCAGCTACTCTGCTACTCTTTGGTGGCTAAGCTTGAGCATTCATGTTTGAAACTCTCAGCTTTTCCAATAACACTTTGGTGTTGCATCCATCCTGGCATGACATGATATAATGGAAGTGGAATTTCATTTTCAGTGCATTGAATGAAACACCCTAATAAGACATGTTTGGAAAACAAAGCCTGGTATTTCCCACTGCAGAGTTTTAATAAAATCTACTTTGATATTTCTATGCTAACATTGGAACCGCTGTCTGCATGGCATATATTTTAAAGTGTCAAATAACTACAATAAGACATATTACTGGAAAATGACTGTTGGAGGCTCTGACATCCAAAGCAAAATTATTCTGCACAAAAAAATCTCTTAAATGATTTTTTTTTTTTTAACAAGGAACTTCCAGAGCTTAATCTAGCCCAGCTTGTATGCAGCTGCAATACATTTAGCCTTTAACATTAGCTCTAGCCATTGTCCTAGGACATGTCTACACCCCACGACACTTTATGGTATTAAAAGAATTTCTGTGTGGCTACAGCTGCTTGTCACTAAGATATATCACTCAATGGAGAGCAAGACAAAACAAAACCACTGAACAACATGGCTTTTTTTTTTTTTTTTTTTTTTTTTTTTTCCCATGGCAGCTTATGCTATGGTTATAGTTTGCTTGGCTCATATGGGTTTATGTGGTGTTTCATACAAAATGTCCTGCCTGTCTGAGAACTATGGAGTAAAACTTGTGGAGGTGAGTGAAAGAGCAGGCTGTGCAGTGGATGATCTGGTGTAATCGTTCCACATGGCCACTGGAGGAACACCAACCCGCTACATGGACAATGCCATTGCAGCCAGGGCTGATGAAACAGCTCTTGCACCAGCCTCCTCCCTCTGGCAAAGGGAAGCGAGGGCGGGGTTGGAGCTTATGGCTGACGAGCACCCACATTACAGCTGTCCGGGATTTTCACCTTGGTGTCCATTCCAGCAGCTGCAGGCACCAGCACACCAGGCTCAGCTCATGGGGACAAACTGACCAGACAGAGGTTCAGACCGTCGTCTTCACACGCAGGAACACAAACACTCGGACCCTGGACAAACAAACTTTTTATTCTTCGAAGTGTGGCATTCCTATACTGCTACAATGGCAGTTTCCCAAATCCATCTGGGAGCCTAGTCCAGAGCAAATCTGAGGCCACGCTTGCAAGCGCCTGCCAGAAGGACGAAGAGATGCTCCAGCCTCCCACGGGAATCAGACCCACACACACACACCGGGGCACATCCCACCTCTCCCCAGGACAGCCTGCGAGAGGCACAGAGTTATCAGCAGCCGGCAGCCTGTTTACCCCGCGCAAGGGTCAGCGATTGCGGAGCCCCGGAGCGCCTGCAAGTGCAACCAGCCTTGGGATGATGAGCTGCTCCCTTAACGCTGGGCGGGAGCGAAGCCCTCCCGCTGCACCGGCTGAGGAGCCTGACAGACAGAAGCGATAAAAAGGAAAAAGGCAAAAGCTTGGCTTTCTTTTCCTAAGACTTTGGCGCCCCTGTGTGTCTTCTTTTCGGGAAATTCAGCTAAAGAACAACCCCAAGGTTTTCTCCCTTTAACCCAGCAGCAGAAACACTGCACTCAAAACCAGGACAGCTCTGCCAATGTTACCCAGTGGTCTGACTCTATTTGAGCTGTGCCATTTCCACTCCTAACCTCTCCTCCTTTAGATACTGGAGATTGTTGGAATTGCCTTCTTTGGCAACTTTATCCAAAGTGACTAATATCCTTAGAACACCACTTCCTGGAGTCAGGACATTTATTATTCACTTTTCTACATCCCTTTATCTCCCAGTATGTCTGAGGTCCAGACTGGAAAGAGCCTTAAAGACCACAGGTTGAAAGAAAAAAGTATAAGATGTATCTTAAGCTATCAAAGTGTCAGATTTACAAACTAGATGGGCAACACATGCAAAATGCTTGTCTACATCTCTGCATCAGGGTTGCACTACAACCAATTTTTGTGCAAAGGTGAAGGCAGAGGTAGAGGAAATTTGACACCAAAATTTAGGAAAATCCCAAGATGAATTGTAAATATCATAAACATTTTTTCCTGTGAGGTAGTTACCATTATTTACTCATTCCATATCTTCAAAATAACTGTGACACAGAGGAATGAAGTGAATGGCCTAAGGGTAACAGGGATGTGGCAGGCAGCTGGACATAGAGGAAGGAAATCCAGCCAGCCTGAGTTCTGGCAAGATTTACTCTGTTGGAGGTCCTGGTACAAATGGGTTCTGCAGAAATGAGTCTCATAAGTCTTTGTCCCCTTTCCTGCCTTCCAGCTGTCAGTCTTTATTTCAAAACAAGAAAGAGATGGGCATGTCTGAGGGGTGTGGCATTTATTTGGGGCTATTTAGAAAACATAAAAACACACACTCTGCAAAGTGTCACTGGAAAAAATATGGCATGCAAACACAGGCAGGCTATCACTTGCCCCAGAGTCAGCATCACCTGCTTCACACTCAACCTGGCTAACCTGGAAAAGGCCCTCCTTTCCTGACACCGTGCCTGCCTTCAGACAGATGGCCCCAGCTGTAGGCAATGCAGATGTAGGCCTACCCTGGCTGTATTTATGGGTGGGTGGTTACCCTGCCTTCATTTCCCACCTGGAGAGCTTATTACTCCTTTCACCAGCTCTTCCACTGTAGCCTTCCTTGTCAGAGGTAAATCTGCTCCCTAAGGCAACCACACCAGGGGAAATTATCCCAAAAGATTTCTCCCACCTGCTTCACTCCCTCGTTTCTTTTTTTGTTTCTACCCTTCCTTCATGCAGTATCAAGTTGTCCCACTAAAATTTTTGGTGAGGCACTCTGCTGAATTCAGGTAGCCAGCCTAAAAATAACCCCGAAGAAAACAATTAAGGCATTGCTTAATTCAGGGGACTTGTCCTGTGTTAGGACTTAGGTCATCTGCCTTGCTGCCTCTTCCCCTGCTGGATATTGGTGTGTCTTATGTGGTCTTGCATGCTGTGGGCTGCATTTCAAAACCTAAGAACAAGCTGCTATTTAATCTTCTTTTAGACCCACTAAGGAACCTGAGCTTTGCTAACAGTCTAGAGCTTATGTGGAGCCTTCCCAAGAGTAAAAGCCTTTCCCCATGTTCCTGGGAATCCTGCTCCTGGCAGCACAACCAGTAGGGTGATACTCCTTTGCTTACCTCAATTTTCTGCTCTCCCCTCACAGAGAAAAAGTGGTGCTCCTTTATTTTGCAAGGCGGGCAGTGTTGGTCACAAAAGCTGCTGGGTGAGTGTGAGGTCAAACTCATCCTGGGATCAGAGGAAATTTATTTGCAGTGCAGGAAAAGAGTTTCTGTGCTTTTCCCCTACGACACGGCCCATTGACTAAATAGGAGAGATATCCCACTTGTGAGGGAGCAGAGCACAAACGCTGCTCCTAAGGGCTGTAAGCCCCAAATGCCTGCACTAATGGGCAGCACCTAATGTGTTCCTTTGGCCAGGTTTACAGGCTGTTGATTGTGCATAAGAATTTAGAGCACGAACAAAAAATTGTCCCATAAATGGGCTGGCTGCATTTTAAACTAAATTAGCCCCACAGTGACTGGCCTCCTCCGCTGTATTGCAGCATGACTGAGCCTGCACTGGGGATTGAAAGGGATTCATGTGGCTGATTAAGAGTAACGTTATTAAGATTATTATTGGGGGCTGGACCTGCCCCAATAGCAATGCAATTATTCAGGACCTTTGAGCTACAATTATGTGTGACAGAAGAAACCTAGGTATGATGGCAGAGAGTATTTGGGCCCTTATGGCTAAGTAACTCACAGGCAGACAGGGCTTAGGGCTCTGACAGACGGGTTGTGGTGAAGCTTGCTGTACTGGTTGAAGATGTTTCCATCTCCAGCAGCTCACTCCAATAAAAAAGCTGGCAAAAGGGAATTGGTTCCTCAGCCTCAGTTGCTCTTGGTAGGATCTCAGCACCTCAGGCTGTGGTTTCACACCACGGAGAGTTCAATGACAATAGCAGCCTTAAGGGATTCACACCCTCTTCCTCAGACTCTTGACAACTTTCTGCCGACCTGCTGGATTGGTTCAGTTTGTTACAGGAAAAGAAAAAGAAAGAAAGAGGGAGGGATCGCTGTTCCCTCCAAATTTACTCCGACCAAGGCCTGAAACTGCTTAGAGTCTGCTCCAATCTCTCCAGTCAGCTGTAGGCATAGGATGGGAACAGTCACAAATCTGGAAAACAGGGCGCCTTACCTTAAACTGCTGCCGAGGATGATTTTTTTTTTCCTGCCTCCCTTTCATTCCTGTGCCCGGAAAGTGGTTTGCTTGCAGCCTCTGGGTGGGCGGGAGCGCTAATCCTGACAGGCAATGTCTCCTGGCTGGACTGTGCCCTGCAAGCAAGGAGACAGAAGGCATGGATGATCTTGGAATGGAAGCAGCGTGGACAGCCGTGTTTGGAACAGCACGGAATTTTGCTGATGTTTTCATCTCCGACTTGGTCCCGGCCGGTTTACACGCGGCAGGAAAAAACTACCCCTTTGTAATGGGTGACTACCTACAGTTTATTGGAACAGAGCTGTTGCTAAACACATGGAGTAGCGATGTATTAACACATTGTAAAAGGCTGTTTGATCACCATGGGATTCCAGATGAGCTAACAACAGAAAATAAGCCATGATTCACAAATGACTCATTTCAGCATTTCTCTTTGATGCAGCAGTTCAAGCAAGCCCTGTCTATGCACATTCAAATGAGTTCACTGAATAGTCATTGAGCCCAGCCACGCCGCGCTTGCAAAGTCTTTTTTTTTTTTACAAAGTGTAAGTAGAGTTTTTAAGTATAAACCTTGGGCAATTCCTAGTAAGCCGCGCCAATGCATGACTCCAATCACTCCTTCCGAAGCTTAAAAACTCGTCACCAGACACTAGTTGTCCGTGATTCGAGCCCTCCAAGTGCGGGGCGCCTCAGAAATCACACGCCGTGGTTCGAGCATCTCCTTTCAGGTTGAAATTACAGCCAAGGATCTGACGTCCCAGCGGGACACTCCCAGGGGCTTTCCACGGCAGTGCCTTGTCCATACCCCGTCCGTCTGCCTGCGCTGCGAGCTCTCCTCCTCCTCCTCCTCCTCCTCTCCCCGCTGCGGGCTGCGATCCTTTATCCAGCATTGCCATCCAGCGGCACCGGCCACAAACGACAGCTCAGCTTGCGGATGGGAGCGGGGACCTTCTGCGCTTTAAGCGCTCTGTCAGGCGGGGATGGGGCTTGGCAGGCTGGCCCGCACTCGGGCAGCGCCCTGATGGCTGGATGGAACGGGTCAGTCAATTATTGCCAGCCGGCTGTAGCCGGGATGTCGCGGAAAAGGCGGCGAGCATTTACCGCAGGCACTGACTGAAAGGTACCTGGCCTCTTTCAGAGAAAGCCTGCCAGTGGATCCTGCTTTTATTTGAAGTTTTCTGATTTTTTCTTTGTTTTGTGTTTTTTTTTTTTTGTTTTGTTTTTTTTTTTTTTTTTGTTAGTTTGTTGATTTGGTTTGGTTCCCCGCCCACCCGGTGTATATTCACAGTGGTTTAACAGTCAGAAGTCTGCTTTAGTACTCCCCTATGGATTGCAGAACCGAGTGGATTATAAATGGTCACTGTAATGCACTCATCTAGCCATATTTCTTTTTCTTTTCTCTGAGATGTTGCTAGCCAGGTTGCGCCCTAAAACCTCAAGCTTTATGTAACAGACACAGAAGACTACTGGTAAAAATTATCTGTGAAAATATGGGATCATTCTTTTCCCAAGAAGACTTGCAGTATTTATATTGATCTAGTCTTTGGAGCACATCTATCACCCATCCACTCTTCAGTGCACAGCCAGGTGCCATTTCTTGCTGCCCAGAGAGAAATTCTCTGAATCAGAAGGCTGGCAAAGGACCAAAGCCCAACCCAAAGGAAACATTGACAGCCATTTTTCACTACTATTTGAATGGTAGAAAACTGAAAACCAACTGCTTGGGTTTAAATTATAACATTTATCATCAGTCCTGGCAAACTGGGGAGGTACAGGATCACTGGAGGTTAGTCAATAAAGAGCCCATCCCCAAGAAGGGTTGGAAGGAGGACCAGAGGAAATACAGGCCTGTCAGCCTGTCCTTGGTGCTGGGAAAGGTTATGGAACAGAACATCTTGGGTTCAATCACATGGTACAGACAGGACAATCAGGGAGGGAATCAGGCCTAGCTAGCCAGGGTTTATGAAAGGCAGGTCCAGCTGGACCAGCCTGATCTCCTTTCATGACCAGGTGATTTGCCTGGTGGATGAGGGAAAGGATGTGGATGTTATCTACCTGGACTTCTATGGCACAATTCTGGACAAGCTGGCAGCCTGCAGCTTGCTTAGAGCACTCTGTGCTGGGTTAAAATCTATCTGGATGGTCACCCACTGTGGTGGTGGATGGTGCCACATCCCCTTGATGGCCTGTCACTGTCAGGGTCTCCCCCAGCTCAGTACTGGGGACAGTTCTGTTTAATAGCTTTATCCACGACCTGGATGAGGGGGTTGAGTGTACCCTCAGTAAATTCATGGATGACACTTAGTGCAGCAGCAGTGTTGATCTGCTGAAAGGCAGGAAGGCTTTGCAGAAGATCTGGACAGGCTGGACTGAAGGGTCAAGGCCAATGAAATGAAGTTCAGCATAATCAGGTGCCAGGTCTCGCACTTTGGCCACAGCCCCTGCAACGTCACAGGATGGGGAACAGAAGAGGCTGGAAAGCTGCCCACGGGAAAAGGACCTGGGGATGCAGATCAACAGTGCCTGAGCATGAGCCAGTGTGTGCCCAGGTGGCCAGGAAGGCCAGTGACATCCTGGCCTGTATCAGGTACAGTGTGGCCAGCAGCAGCAGGGCAGTGATTGTCCTGCAGGACTCAGCACTGGTGAGGCCACACCTGGAATCCTGCATTCAGTTGTGGGCCCTTCACCACAAGGGAGACACTGAGGGGCTGGAGCTTGTCCAGACAAGGGCAGTGGAGATTAGAGAGCCACATGAGGAGCAGCTGGGGGATACTTAGCCTGGGGAAAAGGAATACCTGGGGTGACTCTATCACTCTTTACAACTACCTGAAAGGAGGCTGCAGTCAGGTGGAGGTTGACCTCTTCTCCCAGTTAACAAGTGACACCTCAAGCGGAAATTAGCTTAACTTAGATAGGGTAGGTTCAGGGTGAACATCAGGAAGAATTAATTTTTCACCTGAAGAGGTGGCAAAGCATTGGAATAGGCTGCCCAGGGAAGTGGTGGAGTCATCATCTCTAAAGTGTTCAAGAGCTGACTGGATGTGGCACTTAGGGCTATGGTTTAGTTGGCGTGGTGGTGTTTGGTCAAAGATTGGACTCAATGAACTTGGAGGGCTTTTCCAACCTATTCTTTGAATATATAATTCTATGGCGAGTAGTGGCATAAGAGGAGTCAAAGGACCATTTACTTTTTGCAAAATCTGGGTAAAAGGGACAGCACAGAGGTTACTCTGCAAGTCCCAATGCAACTGCTGGCCCCACATCACAAGGCAGGTCCTGCTGCCACAGCAGAGCTTATCACCACAGATCAGAAGGTGCTGGCTGGTGAACACCAGGGGCAGACTGCCTGGGGACGCTGTAGTGGCCTGCAACAGATTTGCCACAGAGAGCTGATAAAACCCCCAGGTGTCTGTGCAACTGAAGCCAGGGTGGACTATGTGATACTCCAGACCAGGCAGCCAGCAGGAAGAGGACCACACTCCTGGTGTTCCCATGAAAGCAGTCAGGTCCCAGAAGAAACTGAGAACAAGCAGAAGCTTCAGCTAGCTCCCCAGATGGCCGTGTAGTTATCCATGTTGGAGTGGCAGCAGTAGGACTGGCTGGAGGAAAAGAAAGTAAGAACCCACCTTTGCAAGAGAAAGGTAAGGCAGGGGGGCATCAACAGACATGATGTGCTTTAAGACTCAATCAAATAGGATGTAAAACACCACAAATTTCATTCTGTACACACAGAAGCATCACCAGAGCTTAGTCCCTGAGCAGGTTGGATATTAAATTGATCAAACTGGTAATGAAAGTGGGAATTGTTCCATCTCAGCTGACACAAGGCAGGTGACCTTATTAAAAAATATGCCAGTGTATTTAATGGGGTAGGGCAGTTTCTTGGGGAATTCATGATTAATGTGGCTATAACTCTGGAGATCTCATAGCTAATGCCCCTGGAAAAAGTCTTACTTCCACTATGAGATGGCCCAGCTGAAATTTTTAATATGGCACTGTATGAATACAGTACTGTATGGATACGGGCACATAAATCCACCACTGCTTTCTGTCTGAGATGCCAAGTTACTCCAGAACTGCTGTATTGATTAGAGGACACGATGGCTCATGCTGGACACAGCAATGTGGGTGTGAAAGAAACCTCAGAGCCTGCTGAGGGGGGCAATGTCTCTCTCTGAGGTCTGTTCAGGCTGACCACCAGGAGCAACTCCGACTCCCACACTGTTTAGTCACAACAGAAGCCACCATCCAAGACACTGAGCTCATGTAATGTTCTGAGCAAGACCTGACCTGGAGAAATCTCAGAAGCTACTGACAATCAGTGCCTGGAGCAGGGCAGTGTTTGCAGCTGAGCTGTGTGTGTGTGTGCCTGAAAAGGGTCTGAGAGTGAGAAAAGCAATCATTTGTGCATCCCTGAGATGGAGAAGGAACTCAGGAGAGTCATAACATCCCAGACCAGTATTGTGTCCCCAGCAGGTGCTTTGGAAGAGCAAAGGAGATGTGCAAGCAAATGTGGCACTTTTCCTGACGCCCTTCCCAGCCTACAACCATTTGTAGGCCAGGATCTTCTGAGAAGGACGTAACTGCCATGTATCCAAAAATGGTTCTCTGCCATGAACTCACCCAGATGTGTAACAGAGCCCTCAGAGGTGGAATAAGCAGGGGCTTAGGGATAAAGGTGCCTGTTTTCCTCTGATTCCTGTAGGTACAGGGAAAAGTGTACATTCTTTGCAAATAAAAAATGGTATAGCAAAACCTAAACCTAAATAAAGGCTTGGGGTTCAGGCCAAGGAGCATTTTCAGTGTGAGCAACAGCCAAGAAGCTGTAAGTAGTTCCCAAACAGAAATTGAGCTGAACTGGAAGAAAAGAAACAAACACTTGCAGAATTTTGACTGCAGAGTACAATTGTAATTCAAAGCAGGATCCAGACAAGCTGCAAAAGAAAGGCTCCAGAAAGCACAGTGAAATAACCTGTCTCAGGACTGAAAACAGATGTTAGGAGACCAGCTGCCAGGTGTGTAGAGTAACTGGGCAATCCAGTATGAAAACCTTGGCCTGGGAGAAGCTCTTTACCAGGAAAGGACCAGACAAGACAAGGCTGCTGCAGGAGCTGAGGCATGCCATGTTGCGCAAGGCAGGAGATTTCCAGCAGTTTTCTGGCCTCTTTGCCCCTTTATAACTGTCTTGGCAACTTTCCAGTGACCCAGTATGGGAAGACAAGGTTGTCCCAGCCTCACTAATGCTATCAGGGTCTGTCTTCAGTCCCATGGGGAATGGTGATTGCAGCCACTCCCCTTCCCGTAAAACAGCCGTAAAAGGTTTTTGTGTAAGCAGTTGAACTAGGGACCAACACATAAACAGAGCCTCCACCCTAAGCAAAAGCAAACAGGAAGGTGCTTGGCAATTTCAAACACTCAGGAGTGAAGTTCGAGGCTTTTGCTGAGCAGTTTTGGGTGTGCGCTCATCAAGAGCTCCAGAAGATAGCCAGGAAAAAGATGTGGAGATGATGTGAAAACTTGATAGAGCCTAAAGCAGGACTCGTTCTAAAAAGGGTGATACAGGCTTCCATGTATCTGTGGATAGCAAAGACAGGGGGAAAAACTCCCCTATGTTCGCATTAGAACTGTGATAACTTTCAGTGCAAATTTGGTGTGAGGTGGAGGGCTCAGCAGCACAGGCTGCTTTGCCCAGATTCCTGGTTATGCAGTGAGGAGACCTTGGCACACAACAAAGCCTCCAAAGGGAAAACAAGGCAACAGAAATTGAAAATCTTAGGCTAAATCTTAAGAAAAATCTTTGGGCTACAAATGGTGACTTTTCCATTGGTGGGAAGAAAACTGCAGCTGTGCAGCACTGGTGAACTCCCCTGGCAGCCAGGGTTTGCACTTCTGCCAGTGGGCTCTCATTACCCACAAAGAGCCTGGCAGGCTCCAACAGTCAAGGATGTCTAACATCATCTCCCCAGCAGACTTGCAGTGCAGTGTGATGGGGTTGCTTCCAATCCTAAAGACCTTTGGGAGGTTCCAGAGCCCCAAAAGCCAGGTGGCACCTCACAGATGCTGATGGTGAGGAGAAAAATGCTTTTCCAAGGCAAGTCCTGGCTTGGTTCTACCTAAACCTGCTGAAAAATCTCTCCTAGGTAGGAAGACATTAAGGACAGCAGACACCTACTACAGCCCTCTGGAAAAGAATACTGATAATTCAGTGAGGGGAAAAAAATGGAACAGTGATCAAGCTAATTTGTGTTAAGATGAGAAAATATAAGAGATGTGAAATACCTGTCAATAGGTAAACTGTTAGACTTACCATTTATTAAATGATTTTTCTTTATCCTTAGGATGAATCACAAATATCACAAATGTTTTTTCTTCATGAATGGTCCAGGAGTATCCCGATTTTAACCAAACTGCAATGTTAATCGCATCTAGCAGAGATCATGAGCGTATTTCAAAATGATGACAAACTCCTCTTGTTACCTTTGCCGAGTGTAACAGGATCCCCAGCCCAGTTACACCTAAGTTACAGTAGTGTAATATAGACCATCAGAGGAAAGAAAGCTGGAAAAGACCTAGAAAATTACCAGGTCTGAACCAGTATGACCCGTAAAACTGCTGAAAAAGCTACGCCTAACCTGCCAGTGAAAACCATCATCAGGAAAATTCCAGCCTCTCCAGACAATCTAATCCACATTTAACTGTTTATCACTACAAAGCTTCCATTATGTCTGATCTTCACCTCTTCTGATGCTATCTAACATGATTAGCTCTTGTCCTATGCACAGAGAACAGAGAGAATCAGCTACTCCCTTCCTGTTTGAACCAGAATTTGCTTCTGGTTTACCTTTTTTACATATTTGAAGACTTCCTGCCCCCCCCCCCCTTTATTTTGTCTAATGCCATAATAAACATATATATTTTTCAGTCGTTCCTGACAGTAGGTGTTTTCTGGATCCCTACGAGTTCTCTGCTCATGTTATATTGTCAGAATAAAGAGCGTGATACTGCTACATGTGTAGTGGAGGCATTAAAAATAATGGCAGTGATCTGATCCATGTATCTGTTCTCTCTGGCACAGCCAGGCACCCGGACCAGCACCCAGGGCTGTGGAACAGGGCTGTGAGGCCTGATCGGCAGAGCAGGTGACTCCCAGCCTGCAAATGGGGCTGCTTCACTCCTCTGGCTGCTAACACACCTGCAGCTGGGAGCAGACCCCTGGCCAGGCAGACCCCAGGCTGCAGGGACACTGCCCTGCCCTGACGCCTCTCTGAGGGTCTGACACCATCGAGGGGAACACCTCGGGTTTGTGCTCATAAAGCTAGCAAGTGCCCAAACGTTTGCAAAACCCACTGTAAGCTGCCTTTGGACACTCCTCCAGGGCAAATGGTGGCTGAACATGTACAATTGTACTTTATTGTACATTAATGCGGATTTTAATCTGCAGGGAGAAAACAGATCCCTATCCTGCCTTGGCTACACCAGTGTCAGCTATAAAATCTAGTCATATTTACAGAAGAAAACCAGCTAAAACCAGCTTCACCACCACAGCCTGCCTGTCTTCTATTAGGAGGTGTTTAATTATGTCTTGCTTTCCCTGTGCAGGAGGATCGAGCAGGGAAGAGGATGCTGTTGCTCCTGTGCAGGTGATGAGGAGTAGTTTGCACAGAGGTGAGTACGTGTCCCTGTTGGAAATTAATTGGAGGAGGGAGCTGTGAGTGCTCTGCTTTGGAGCACTAGTAATTCTGATTTGCAAAATGTGCTCTGCTAAGAGGCTAGGCAGCTTACCCATTCCCAAAACCTTTGCACTGAAAGTCTGCTGCAAACGCAGACAAGCAGGGAAGCTCCTGCAGGGCGGGAGGCTCCGTGTCTGGAGCTGGAGACGGCAGCAAGACAAAGGCGGATGGGATGGATGCATTGTCTGGCCCCTGCTGTCTGTGCAGAGAGATGTGCTCGCTGGCTGTGTGCAATTAGATTACTCGATGGCTTTGCTGGACCATGTGAGCTGAGCTAGCACTTGCCTCAATGTGTCATTCCATCTCTCCTCCCCTCTGCTGCCTGTGCTGCTGCGCTGTGACTGTCCGGTGTCAGTGCGCCCGCCTGGGAACTCCTGCTTCAGGTAGGTTTGAGTTTCTTCTCTTTCAGCAGTCAGATTATGGCTGCCTGGGAAGTGCAGGAAGGGCAGGAACTGCTATAGCAAGGAAAAAGGGAAGGCAGAGGAATGATAGGAATAAATTTTGACTGCTTTTGTGCTGCTTTCGCTTCCCCTGTGATGACAGCTTCCAGCCTTCCAGCTCAGACAGGGCATGTGAGTAAAGCTCGTGTTAGAGGAGACCCCTGCCAGGCAGGGCTGCTCCAGGGGGAGAGTTTTAGAGACACCATGCACACTGTAGGACATCCCAAACCAACACAAGACCAAAGCAGTTTGATTTCATTCAGTTCAGAAGGTGTGAGGGATGAAGAGATCCTTTACTTGGGCACAGAACAGCAATCTGTGGCTGCGTGCACTTCCCAGAAAAACCACGCTGAGGAAAAATTGTTTGCTCCCTACAGGCTCACTGTGAATTTAACAGTGGTGCCAGCTCAAACTGACAGCTTTGCATGAGAGGGCCAGGAAAAGGAACATCCTACAGATGGTTTTGTCCTCACAACAGAATAAAAAATGCCAAGTGACTCCAAATAAACATGAAATGCATCACATTTGTTGCTACTGACTGAGGCCAAACAGGAACTCAAAACCAATGTGCAAAACCTGTGCATCTTGCATTTTAATTAGCTAACAAATTAGCTGAAACCAATTACCTATATTTCTTAAGGGCAGGAGCAGTTTACTGAGTACTAACCCTATTCCTAAGATAATATCCTCATTGTCTGGAAAGGTCTACTCCCATTCATCCCCATGGAGGACATTTCAATCCCCAATCCTACTGGGGAGTATGTTTCCACTACAGGAGCCACACCAAAAACTCCTCTCAGGCTAAAAGAAAATTGCTTCAGTGCAGGTCCAGGGAACAATAGAAAGGAGTGGCACTGCAAATCTCAGCAGTTTTAGTTCTGCCAGCACAGAACCCTTTTACACAGCCTTTTTGTTAAATTGCATGGTAAATTCAATCATTTATTAATTTTTTGGTCCATAACTCTGTTCTTGTATCCAGAATATGCAGATGTCCAATACAATGTACAACAGAAGAAGCCAGGACCCTCATGATGTTTCCACACACCTTGGTGGTAATAGGTGCTATAATATGATTCAGATGTATATCTGACTGCTCCTTGCATCTGAACTTTGGATGAGTCTGTAAATCAACAACAACAATACCTGAAAAATACTTTTTCCATTGAGGTGGCTCATGTGACTTATACATTTATTTTTTTGTACGTTTGACTGGCTTTGGTTTGGTTTTTTGGTTTGTGTGTTGGCTTTTTTTTTTTTTTTTTTTTTTTTTTTTTTTTTTTTTTTTTTTTTTTTTTTTTTTTTTTTTCCTGGGGAGGGTTAGTTTGGTTTGGTGATAATTGCCTATAATTCAAGCATGGGCCTATTTCACACAGAGCAGCACAAGGCAGAACTAAAAAAGAAACCCAAAAAAATCCCTCAAAACCCCAAAGGTTTTGACAGCTTGATTTCCCACAGCTGTCATTTGCATGTATATTTTCAGGTATCTAAATATTAACACTGCCAGAGAATCAAGGCACTGGGATTAAAAAGTAGCACTAAGTATGCAGCTTTCTTTCCCCCAAGGCTATTGGTACCAAAGGATCACAGTGACTCTGGATTTCTGCAAAGGTGTTGCAGCGATGTCTGTGCAAGGAAAAAAACTCCAAACCAACAGCAAAAGACACCAAGGAAAAATTAAATCTTGCATTGCACTCCTGCAAAGAGCAGACTCATCTCATTTTCTGCATGTAGCTTTACTTGTTTCATATGGACCATGCTAGTAATGCAGGCTTCAACAACTAAGAATCTCCTTTCATATATATATATATATATATATATATATATATATATATATAATGTATATATTTTGAGATCCTAGAGGCTTTCCTACCCGTGTAGCAGATTACACTGTTTTAAAAGATTACTGCAGTTTTAAAAGATCAGACAGTTTCCAAGACATCCAAATGCTTTGAAAGATCTCGGCCTTTGTACTTCAGAAAAGCTACCTGTGCTCTCTGCCCCCATCTGAGACCCCTCTCAATGAAACCCTGGCTCCTGGAGGAAAGCTGTGCTTTTCTTTGCTAGACTCAGGTAGTGGTCTCAGCTCAGGATCTGTGCACCTTTATCAAGCTGCACTCTTGGCCTGCAGCAGCATCTCTCCCTCTGTAGCACGATGCACTGCCCGCTCAGAACATTCAGTGGCAAAATATCAGATCAACTGGTTTTGCCTCAGCATTGCTTCACATTGGAGCAAAATAATGTGATGTTGAGAAAAGTTTGCATGCCCCAAACGTGCTGTGTCATGGCAGGAGATCCTCATGAACAAACTCACAGCTGGAACAAAGAGACCAATGATTTCATTTTAGTCAGAGCTGTGTCAAGCTCTCATTGCCTTTACATGTTATACCAGATGCATTCACAGTTCTTAGAAATACAAATTTTTCATCAGTAAGCCTACGGTTAATTTAAATAGTTTAAATAGCAGGCTTTGCTAACCCATTTCCTTGTGATGGATGTATGTCACTGACATATTTTATGAAAATCCTTTCACTAGGATTTCTCTCTTGAGAAGCTGAGAGGCCTCAGAAATGAAATATAAAAAAATAACTATCTGATGGCTGTGGAATGTGGTCTGGAGATGGTTTACCAACAGGTGCAGCTTTGATTGGTTGCATGTGAATTGTTTTTAATTAATGGCCAACAACAACCAGTTGTGTCGGACTGTCGGCATCTGTCACAAGATTTTATTATTCATTCCTTTCTTAGCCTTCTGATGTGTCCTTTCTCTTTCTTTAGTATAGTTTTAGTATATAATTTTCTTTTAATATAATATATATCATAAAATAATAAATCAGCCTTCTGAAACATGGAGTCAAGATTCTCATCTCTTCCCTCATCCTGGGGACCCTCAAGCACCCCCACAGATGTAAACCTGGAGCTCATCACAAGTCATCCATGACTCTTTGTAGAAACTGTTTGTCAAATTTCAAATTTGCAAATGAAAATATTGCTGAAAGAAGCTGATGGCTGTGACATAACTCTACACCAGGGCAAAAAAATTCTCTTGCTTCTTATATGTGAGTGTTGGTGGCCTTACATGAGAAATGAAGAATAGTGAAGACAGAAATATAGAGGTAGAGGATGGATGAGTGGTTCTTCTTAATCCTGTGTTCTTTGGCTGGAAAATGGTATGTGTTGAACTGGGTTTCTGATTATTGCCTTCTGGAAATTGTATTTATCCAGAATAACAAAGAGCAGGAAGGCCACAATAGTTTACCTACATGCTTGGTCTAGTAGTGTAATTGTCATTGAGACATATTGAAGCAGTATTTATTTCATGTTACAAGTCTTTCACAATTCAGAAGCAGTGATGGCTGACACATTGGAGTGGTTAAAAAAAATCCTACAAGTAAAATAAAAAGAATGGCATGAGATAAATATGAGGTTTTTTCTGTCATAGGGTACATGCACAGAAATTTTAACAGCTATATGATACATGCAGGGAGAGTGGGGAGGAAGCAGTTAAGAACATACCCATACATTGAATTTGGGGACACTCTGAAATATGTGCCAGCTTGCTCATTGGCAAGACAATAATTATGCAATATGTCTGTTTAATCTTCAGGGTGCTGTGGAGCAGCTTCCATCTGCAAACTGTTCTTCACTTATACTGTTTCTACATCAGTGATGACTGTGCAACTATTAATACTGAAAGTAAGGGCAGCAGCTGCACGCTCTACATCAGATGGATCCATGACTCTTCCAGCAAGAAGCAAGCACAGCCATCAAAACACACTGTTGGTGGTGTCTGATGTTGTGTTTCAAGAGAGACTTTTTCTGAGGAGCAATGAAACACACAGATATTGCCCTTTTGGTGTTCTGAGTCACAGTGTTTCATTTCCATTTGTTTTCTACACTGTTAATTTGCAAGCACAAAAACCTCTTTGGAGGCTGAACATCTCAGCAAGCTTGATTTTTAGCAGAAGCCTGTAAAGCACTTTCTGAGGACAAGGTGTCCTTCTGAAGGAAAATGCCATTCAGAGAACCCAGCTGCACAGAGAATGTCACACAGAGCCACCACATCACCTGCACCCTGGCAGCTGAGGAGGCTGCCTGCACCCTTCCTGCTTCATGACTTTGCACAAAGAGTTTGAGAGCTTTTCTTCAGGGAGCTGTTCATGCTCCAGAATGACTATTGTGTTCATGTGGATGTCATTCAAGGAGCCATTTCCCTTCCAGCAGACAGTGCTGATTTCTTGGCGCCTCCCTCATTTTCTGGGCAAAGAGGGTGGTCTAGGGCAGCACCTCCCATCTGTGGGCTGACCTGCACTGCATGAGAGACCTGCTTGCCCTTGGCCGTGCCCTGGTGCTACCTAATCAACACCTGTGGTCAGGACCTCTCCTTGAAGCACACCAGGGAGATCATCCAGCTGCTGAAGAGCCCTGGGAGCAAGGACATCACGCCCAGGGCGCTGCCACCTCCCCACATCACCACCTGCACCAAATATGTGCACAGGGACCAGTTCTACTCTGCCTTTTCTTTCATGCTGTGGACATTTGTGTGCAGATGTCCGTCTGACCACCTGTTTTGGCTCTGTGTCTGTGGCCATCACCTGGCTCTTTGTGGAGTTCCTGCTGCAGGACCAGTGTGTTTTCCATCTGCTGGCATGGCCCAAGAACACCAACAGCCCTGAGGGGCCCTTCTGGGTGATGCCCTGCAGGATCCCAGGTGAGCATGATTTCTTCCACTTGTTTTTTCTGTAGATACACACATTTGTGCTTCTTTCACACATGGACAAAGCTGGAGAGGGACTTCTTACAAGAGTATGCAGTGATAGGATGAGGGGAATGACCTTAAATTTAAAAAGGGTGGGTTTGGATTACAGGTAAGGAAGAAATTCTTTGCTGTGGTGGTGATGTGGCAAAGGAACAGGCTGCCAGAGAAGTGGTGAATGGCTCATCCCTGGCAGTGTTCAAGGCCAGGCTGGATGGGGCTTTGAGGAACCTGGTCTAGTGGAAAGTGTCCCTGCCCATGGAAAGGGGTTTGGAACTACCAAATCTTTAAGATCTTTTTCCAACCCAAGCCATTTTATGATTCTATTTCATAGGTGCACATGCAGAAGCATTATCTGAAATTGATTTTGGCAAAATCTACGTGAAAAATTGAATTTTTATATAAGGCTGATCTACCAAATAATCTTACTGGCCCTTTTTGAGCATTGAGGGAGAGGTTTCTGTGCTGTCCAGAATGTGCACTACCATCCCATGACCAAGCAAAATGATGTCTGGGGATCTAAGTTCAAAGACAAATCCTTGGACATTTCAGCTGATTCACCTGTAAAATCTGAGATGATGAAAAAAGAAGTGATAAAGATTAAAATATGCAATCTATGCAAACATTGTAGTGAAGAAAATTTATACAAGATGTTCATTTTGGTGTGGGAAATTCTATTTTCCAACAAATTGAAGTCAATTCCCCCAGAAAATCTGAATTCAGGCTGGAGTTGACTTCTAGTCTTCACATGCTTTCCTTTGGGGCCACACACAGCAGCTCTCCCATAGCAGTTATAAAAAGCCCACATTTTTTAAAACTCATAACCACTGCCTAAACTCTATTGTACAAGGTCAAGAATTTATGCAGAGAAGCAGAATAAGAACCAGTATTTTCATATTTACTCTGTGTATTTATTATTGCTTTGTTTATGTGACTGGGAAAGGGTTGGAAGATGAACAGGATTTCACCCTCGTGCATGCTGCTTTTAGAGGCACCTGGCAGGACTCCTGCCTAGAGCTTCCCAGCAGCCCAAAGCAGGGATATGAGGAATGGAAGCACAGGTAAATTTTTTTTCTCCTGTCTTTTTCTTTCTTTCCACCTCTTCCCTACTGTAATTTGTGAGAAATAAACATAGGGGGCAGTAACAAAGAACACATTAACTTTCAAATTATCACATAATTTTATGAGCATAGTGCATGCTCTTCTGGTGTTTTATGACTGGCCTGCACAACAAGCACAAGTGACTACTGATTGAGATATTTATAGAATAATTATGAGCATGTATTATTTGTAGCTAGATCACTTTTCCAGGAAGCAGGTTGCTGTGATCTTATTACAGTCCATTGCCTCAGAAGCCATAAACCTGGGACCAGATATATTCTCCACAGTCAGAAAGCTTTAGGTGGTTGACATTTGTTGTACTGCACTGTGTAGCTCCCATAGCCTGCATATTTCATTGTTATTTCCATGTCAATCCCTGTATGTTTTCCAGTATGGGCATAACATTTTTTTGTGAATGTTCTTTTTGTGTCTGAAAGATGAAACATTTCCACAGCACATATGTTTATTGTCCTCTTCCTTTTTTTCCTTGCCATCACGTTAGATTGCCTGTCCAAAAGTGGCCATGTGGCTCTGACAGATGTGCTCAGAGGCTGTGGTTGCACAGGATTTTGAACCCAATCTTACAAGGATAACACTCAGTCAGACACTCATCTGAATGTATCCTAGTCAGATCCAAGAATGCTGGGCAATTCTTGGGTGAGAAGTCATCCCTCTCAGTGTGTGGGATGTTAGCCTGGGACTCAGTTCCAGGCTCTAACAAAAAGCTCCTGTCCAAGTTTGACCAAGGCACTTCCTTAAAGTTTCCAGCTGCATCACAGGGAGATAATGATTTCAGGACGTGGTCCAGCTGTTCGAACAAAAAGTTGCAGGCCTCCAGGCAAGCAGAGGAGTCATTTAAGGACCAGTTTGGATGGATAGCATACCATGAAAGAGCTAAACCAAACAGTTATTTGCAGTATCAGTATCAGCCGTGACAATCTCAGTTCAGGTAAAAGATAAAACAAGACTTGCCCACAAATCTTAAAATAGCATGCTTGTTGCCTAGAGTCATGTAATGAAGACCAAGACTTTTCCTTACCCCCTTAGAGGCTAAAGACTTTCAATCCTATTCAGCTGGTTTTCAAATAACAGCCTTAACTTATCTTTGGCATTTATCTCAGGCTGCTTATCTTGCACATGACTCCTGCATGACAGAAAATTCTTGAAAGTCACCTTTCAGATAAGAAACAGAAGCATGGGGGAATTAAGAGAAAGTATTTCCAAGGTATGTAGGTCTGAAATGGCCCTTAATGACCTTCCCCAGGACTCTGGAGAAGCACCACAGTGCAGGTCAGTGGCCACATCCCAGGCCAGCTGTGTTACCACTGGGACACCTTTCCTCTCTCTAAAAAAGGAAAAGAAAAAAGAAAAAAAAGCAGAAAATAGATTCTGATGGCCGTGGGAGAGGTGCACATCCCCAGGCTGTGCTGTTGAGCCCCCTTACTTCTTCCAGGCCAAATTCCTGCCCTCACTTTCATGCAATATAGTCAGATCATATGGATAATTTGGGACACAAGCAGTCTCCGGGCAGACAATCCCTCAGGGTATACAGGGGTGTGCCCATTGGCATCCATCTCTGCTGGTCACCAGCAATTTATGCCTTGCTCAAGTGGGAAAATAAAGGTCACAAGAAGTTATAGGAGCACTTCTCATTCAGAGACACCAGCATGCTTTTACAAAGGAGATCAGTGCTTTTATTTTCCATTCACAGAACCAGCCAAAAAGGGTGAAATGATATTCCCAATGTATTAAAGCAGACCACGGGCAAAGCCAGCACCGCTACACTGACTCCCAGCCTGATGCACTGGACTGTACTGCTTTCCAGAACTGGCTCACCTCTGGAACGACAGAATGAGGTTCCGCTGTCACCTCTGCTCTCTTTGCTAAGAGTGAGTGTGCACAAGATGCCTGAGCACCAGAAGCTCCTTTTTACCCTTTCTGGAGTCCCTCTTGACAGCTCCTTGGCAAGTTGGCCTCTGTCCTCTCTGCACTGTTAGAAAGACACCAGAACTGTTACTGCAGAACTGTTACTGCAGCCTGGGAAACACATTGGAGGAGCTGCCTCCTACTTGCTTTAACAGGATGTCTTCAATAGCTGCTGCTGCTGTAGAGAACAGTTTTCCAATGTACTCCTTTCCTGTTACTTTCCTTCCCTGATGACAAGTGTAAGAGACATCAGGGTCCGGCACTCATCCATGATCTTTGTTCCTGATTACCACAAAAAAACCCCAAAAAACCCTGGATGAGAACATTGACACCCAGGCATTGATTTTCCCATCTCACCCTAAGCCCAGCATCAATAACCTCATCCCACTACTCACATCTCCTGGGATGCACTTACTGCAGGAGGTGTGGGAGCACACTAAGGTACTGCGGCATCGCTAGGCTGAGGCAGAGGTTCAGTGAGTATTGCCAATGGAAATATAAGAGCTGCTAAATGTTAAGCAATCCCCTCAGGCTGAGAGCTGCAAGAGAAAGTTTGCCTGTAGCTACTGGCTGGCACAGCAATCACCATTCACTCCCTTCCCTGTGCCAGTGCCCAGCTCTGTCCTGGCCACTGAACAGGGCTGCAGGGCCATCCTGACATGCTGGAGCAGCCCTTCCCAGCTTCCATGCAAGAGAAGACACTAATGTGTGCTTCCTCTCTCTTCCCCGAAATGTGGGGCATCTGCCCCAGGGAAAGGGGGTGGGAAAGGAGCACCTTGTCATGTCTGCTCTTGTACCAGCTCAAAAGGGACATGGGTGCACAGCAGTGTTATAGATGGATAATGAGGCAATTGGCTCTCACAATTAAAATTTAACTATTGTGTGAATATTAAGGAAAGCTTTATTGATGTATAGTTATGTTATTGTAGTTTAGATGGCCTCTGCTCGCCCCATAGTTCCCTTTCTCCCCCTGTACTGTGACCATCAGACAGCCTGGGTTGTCTAGGACAGGTAGACAGAAGGTGTGCACATGTGTCCCTTACCTGGAGCAGTTGGGAATGGAAAAGCTTGGTGCTTAGGGGGTGTGGCATGGCAACACCTGATCTCCAGTTAAATTGCAAGAAAGCAGTAACCACCGGTAAATGGCACAGAAGAGCTGACTGGCAGACTTTGGGAGGGGCCAAGGCTGCTTGATGCGACCCCCGAGGTATAAAGGACTGAGCATCCATCTTGAAAATGAACTGGCCATGTGGTATCCATGAGGGCAGTTTCCAGCCTGTGAATTTTTCCTTATATAGTCCCTTTGTTGTATTTTTGTTAAGGTTTAAGAAACCTTTTTAAATTTTCAAAGTGAGCAGTTGTTTCTCACAGCATGGTGTCACTGCCTGCTACAACTGTGACAAACATAGTCACACAATCAGTGTGACTCTGAGGTAGTTGATTACTAGAGCAGGGAACCCACAGTGTCCTGTGCAAGCCCACAATCCCAGACCACTCATGATCTGAAGGGGTAGGTCGCACTAACACAGGGCTGCTTTCCACCAGATAGAGACATCTGAGAACATGAGCAGCCTAAACCTGCAATCTTTCAGTGTATTTTTTGTTGCTGCTAATCAGACACCAAAATTGGGAATCAGTGGAAGAAGATGTTGCCTTCTAGCTTGTGCTTACTTTTCCTAGGATCCACACAGCTGTGTGCTGGCCAAAATTCCAAGTGCCTTTGACACAGTTGCTTATTGTGTCTGTCTAAACTCTAAGAATCAGACTCACAGCAGCTCTCTCCAGGCAGGAAGAAGGTTGCTAATATAGCCATAAATTTTGTCTGTTGTTGCAAAGGAATGAAAATGGTGGATAGTTCTGTTTGTGGGTGGAGAGCTAAACCACTCCTAGACTTTGAAAGTATATCTGCATCATCCTGATGTGAATTCCTCAGCTGGGAGCTGAATGGTATACAGGAAAATAAGAAAAGTGGCTACAGGTATGTCTCCAGTGGCGGCAGTAGGATCACAGGGAGATGGGAGTTTTCCTTCATTGCAGTTTTTCTGATGCAGCGTCCCAAATAGAGCTGTTAGCTGTCAAAGAACACCTCATTCACACCCCTTGGATGTGAGTGTGAGATGAAAGAGAAATACCAGAAGTTTCTGAGTAGCAATGCTAGTGTATTAATCTACCACGTTAGACATTTCCTTATTTTTAAGTTTTTACATGGCCAGTTGCTTGAACAGAGAGACCTGTGGGTTTTTTTCAGATGCTTTAGCTTGCACTGAACTTTACACCACAGCAACTTAATAATTCAAAATCATTTTGGTGCCTCTCCATCCCACTGTCATTTGTAGATGGGCTCTTGGAAAACAACCTTCCCTGCAATGCACACGTCATTCTAATATACACTAATGTGGCTCTGTTCTGCCTGGGATAATTGTTCATTTTCCTTAGCTTAGTCCCCACCCTTCAAAAGTCAGACAGACAGAGACACACAGGTTTTTTAAATATGATTGCAGACAGTGATGCTGGTTGAATAAGCCATGCTCTAGAAAAAAGGTATTTTGTACCTATGTCTTCATCATTACTCATATAACTAATCCTCGTTCTTTTGTTCCTATTCTCCATTATTTTAATGAGACTTCCTGATTGAGCAAGAACTTCTCATAGGAATAAGGTATTAAAAAAATAGGGATTTTCCTGTGACTGTTTTTGAGTCTCATGCCCACGAAGTTGTTGTAATCTCACCATCAAAACCTTCCTCTTTTGAAAAACCTGCTCAAGGGAAAGTGTTGCAACACCATTGCAGCAATCACAAAAGCACCTTAATTGCAGAAATTCTGAAAAATTTCTCTTGTCCTCTAGCCCCCATGCAGATATTATAGTTCACCTGAGAAGATATCACTTAAAGCAGGCTTTGGTCTGTGTCCAATTCACAGTCATTGGAATTTAACTACTGGAAAGGAATAGTCCCCTTTTTTTCACAACCAATTGTTTGTCTCTCACTGAAACAGCACTTAGTGATGATGGGATAAGGATAGGTATGTCTTCAGTAAGACTTGTTGGAAAAGCACAGCTACTAAATGGGCTTGTGCTCCCTCACTTGGTTCTCCTTTACCTTTTCAACTATCAGACATTGGTGTAAGAGGCTTCAAAGAAAACAGCTCCTTGAAGAGCAGAATTAGATGACAGTAATTTAATGAAGATTTGTTTTTCTCTCTAAACAACAACATCAGGTAATGTCTGTGATAACTCATGCATAAAACTAATGAAACTTCAGTCCAGCAGTAACAGAGACTTTTCTTCACATTCCCAGATGCTGAGTTGCCAACAGCCCTGGGTTTTTTAGGAGGAAGATTCAACCAGACCACCTAAGCCTATGCCCTCCTTTCACCTATGAGCAAATTCATCTGACCACACCTAAAGCTGTGTTGCACACATTGAAATACAAACCCTGATGCCAGCACACAGCCAGGGTGGAAATTGGCAGAACCATGCCTAAATGGGAGCTGGGGTGGGCACTGGCAGCTCCTGCAGAGCAGCTCTCCTCTTGCCTGTCCTTGGCATCCAGCATGTCCCCACAAGTCCAGCTCACTCCCACTGGGAGAGGCAAGTGTTTCCTGAACCGCCCTCTAGAATTCAGCTCCTCAAAACCAGGACTGCAACGCTCCCATATACACTAGAATTAGTTTAAGGGTCAAAAACAGCACAGAAAAGCTTCCTCCGAAACATATCAGAGGAAGCTACTAGAAGTGAGACTTTTCCTTATTATCCATCAGATGTTTAAACACAGGAGGTGCAGTTAGCACTCTTATGACTGTCAGCAGCCTAACAGCTCAAAAAGATGACATGCATTTCCTTAAATCAGAACACTTTGTTTTAAATAAGCTTCTTGCTTGTTTCTGAGTTTCAATTCTTTCTTTCCAACTTCTGAGGTCTGCTTTGAAGCTCAACAATCTTGAGTTTATTTTAGTTAAACCTTCACCCTGCCACACACACACTTTTGCTTTTGCATACCCCACTGAAATGAAAATTTCTGGTGGCAAAATATGAAATTGAGCCTTTGTACATATTTAAGGAGGGGTGTTGGTTTTCTTTTACCTCCATTGTCGCAAACTCATCTTGAAAGAAAATCTTTTCTTCTGAGGAATGCCCCCACATCTTTACCAGCTACCTCCCTTCCCTGGTCAGGTGAGATAACTTGTCTTGCTGGGCAAACAAGAAAACAGACAAACCAGAATTCCAGAGCAAATCATTCTTGCATGGCATCTCATGCACCTGGTCAGACAAATACCTGTTGCTGCACAGAGTTAAGAGGTGACCCTTTCCATCCTACCCATGACTGCTCATCAGCTTCTCTCCATCTTCCTAAACACTGGATTGAGGCTGGGTTGTGGGTGGTGGGGAGTCTGCCCTTCCCCGTAGTAGGATATGTCTCGTGGCATTGGTTTCAGGAATGGGATCCTGCAGGAGCTGCAGGGGTGTGCCGAGGCTGGCAGTGTGGGCACTGTGATGCAGGTGGGTGAAGGGGCTGCTGGTGGCCACCCGGGTGCTGCTGGTCACTGCCGTGCTGCTGAGGCACACTGGGGCCAGTGGTGGCACTGGGGGCTCTCGGAAGGCCACGGGGCTGGAGTGGGCACGGGGCATGCTGCTGGCAAGGCAGGCACCCTGCCTGAGGGGCCGGCAGCACTGGGCACGGGCCTGCCAATTGTAAGTGTCCTGCAGTGTCAGAACCCAGGACATTCCTCTGGCTGCCCTGGAGGATTCAAGACCCTGGCAGGGGGCTCAGAGACCTTGGCATGGAGTCAAAAACACCTGTGCCTTTGATCTTAGCCCATGGAAAAAGCTTTGTGTGAAAATTTACACACCGCTTTGTGTGAAAATTTCACACACCAGCTTTGAGTGAAAATTTACAAGCCGCAAGGGTTTGAATAGAATGGTAGTTAATTTGTCACAGGGTGAAAAAGTAGAATTTTGGAGATTTAGAATGGGCATTTGGAATGGGGGTTTAAGAGGCACGATGGGGGAATCTGGACATGTCCTGTCCTCCTTCTTCCTCTTCTTCTCCTCCATCTTCTGCTGGGATAGTGACGTTTCTGAATTGGTTTAGGGTAGAGACAGACTGTCTAACATAGGTAATAGGTATTGGAAAATTATTGTAAATAAAGTACACATAGTTTCTATTATAAAAAGATAACACTGCCCTGAGGGTGGCCAGTGTACCACAGACTGACCTGCTGGACAGATCTCAGAGGGTCCAAAAAGGAATGTATTAGATAAGAGAAAATAAACAACCTTGAGGACCAGAACTGAGGAATCCCTACTTCTTTGAGTGTGGGACTGGGAAAAAAGACCTTTTAATACCTCGGAAGCCATTCCAGCAACAACAAACTCAATACTGCAGCCCACTTATATGTGACCCACCTCAAGCTCTGCATGTTTCCCAGACATAAATATATGGCTCCAGTGCCCAGCAAAAGTTGCCGCTGATTTAAATCATGTCTTGCAGAATAATATTCCCAAGGATGGGAACAGTTCAGGCAAATTTCTAAAGAGCAAACTCCTGTGCATCACCTTGTGAAGTGCAGGAGAAAAACTCGGATCAGTTGGTGGCATAGGAGTGTAAAGAAATTGTCCCTTTGCCTAGAGAGAAATGCTGAAGGGGAAGCACAGGCTGTTTCAGGGGGCTGGTGGAGATTAGCCTGTTAGCAGATAAGTTTGAACCTGGAATCACAAGTACAGCATTTGGAAGGTCAAGGCCAATCAGGCAGCCTTTTATGCTGCAAGATTTCCAGCCTCATGTCAGTTTAAGTGTGCATGTTACAGAAATGTGGCTGCAGTGGCTCATGTGTAAGCTGCCTGCGTTTGTCTTCATAATCTGTGGTGGTGATGCAAGGAGGAAAGGGAAGGGAAGATGCAAGGTTGCCTCTTGGAATCAACACATGCAGAACAGCTCACACTGGAATTGTAATGGCAAAAAACTGAAGGGAAGGGCTTAGAGGGGATGTTGCCTTTGGGTTTGTGTTGTCTTTGTCCTGTGAGAGAGGTCCAGGCTCTGAAGCAGTGCTTTTCCTTCCTCCAAACCTCCACCACTAAGAAAAGGCATGAAATTAAAGGCAATAGAGGGGCTGACACGTCTCTCTTGTGGCTCTCTCCATACCTGAGCAGTGCAGTGCTGCTGGTGGCTGCTCTTAAGCCCTGGTGGCAGCAAACCTGTTTCCAGAGCAGTGTTCAGTATTGCTGCCCACGAGGTGGCTCTTTCCTGTTTCTGGTTTTGAAAGACAAAACTCTGCTAACCATGATGGAATGAGAGAAAAGAGTGAACAAAAATAGAGTGGGCAGCTCATGACAAAATTTATTTTAACTTTCATAAGCAGCACCACTTCTCAGACAAATTGTTTTTTTAAGAACAGCACCCCAGGAAAATTCTGAATGTGAAATCAGTCGCTCAGGCAACTATTTAAAGAAAAAATATGTATAATTTAATTTTTTCCTCCATACTGAGCTACACTTTACCCTACTTTTTAATTAACTTACAAAGATGCCTGATTTCCTCAGTTTGGTAGTCAGTGAATAATGTGAAGTCAGTAGTTTTGTATTCCTAGAAGGCAGTGCCTTCCAGTATATTTGTGGATGTCCTGGGGTCATTCCTGTTTTTTCAGATATCTTTCTCCTTTGCCATTGTATCAGCATTTTCCAAAATTTCCCCCACACTACATTTATTGCCATCTGTTATGAACAGATTTTTAATTGGGATGGTAATGCACATCTCAGTCTATTCAAAGCATTTATTCCCTGCCATCACTATCCCTTTTTCTCTTTCATAAAATGTTATCTTTACCTTAATGCTTTCTGTGAAAAAGTAATAATTTTCTGAATTTTTCCTGGGACAAAGCCACACTTTTTGGCATGCTGCTTTATTTGGTAAATGCAATATACAGAAGGGGAGAAATGAAGCTGTTAAGTTCTGGTTACAGCTGACACACACTGCTGTTTATGGCAAAGTGCTATGGCAGTTCTGCAGTTGGATCATACAGCCCTTTTTGCATTTGCTTTAAAAGTCATGAGGCAGTTTTTGTGGCATGGCACTTGGTATGAGTGGCATTCCTCAGGGGTTGGTGTTGGGACTGGCACTGTTTAACATCTCTGTCAGTGACAGGGACAGTGGGATTGAGTGCACCCTCAGCAAATCTGCTGGTGACACCGAGCTGTGTGGTGCAGTCAGCATGCTGGAGGGAAGGGATGGCATCCAGAGGGACCTGGACAGGCTGGAGAGGTGGGACTGTGCAAACCTCATGGAGTTCAACAAGGCCAAGTGCAAGGTCTTGCATGTGGGTCAGGTCAACCCAAGGACAATCACAGGCTGGGGGAGAATGGCTTGAGAGCAGCCCTGAGGAGAAGGACTTGGGGGTGTTGGTTGCTCAGCAAGACCCAGCAGTGTGTGCCTGCAGCCCAGAAAAACAAACATGTCCTAGGCTGCATCCAAAGCAGCATGACCAGCAGGCTGGGACAGGTGGTACTTCTCTCTACTCTACCCTCATGAGAACCTGCTGGGAGTGCTGCATCCAGCTCTGGGCCCCCCAACATGAGGAGGACATAGACCTGCTGGAGCAAGGCCAGAGGAGGACTATAGAGATGATCAAAGTCTGGAGCACCTCTCCTATGAAGACAGGCTGAGAGAGCTGGGGTTGTTCAGCCTGGAGGAAAGAAGGCTCTCAGCTGATCTTAGAGCAGCCTTTCAGTACCCAAAGAGAGCCTGTAAGAGGGCTGGAGAGGGACCTTTTACAGGGTCATGTATGGAAAACACATGGGGAAATGGATTTATACCATAAGAGGATGGTTTTAGATTGGATATATGAAAGAAATTCTTTACTGTGAGGGTAGTGAGGCACTGGACAGGTGGTTCAGAGGAGTTGTGGATGCCCTATCCCTGGGAGTGTTCAAGACCAGGTTGGATGAGACTTTGAGAAAGCTGGGCTAGTAGAAGGCGTTTTTAGAGACAAGTAGAAGGTGATAATTAGTGACAAGCAGAGGATAAAATCTAAACTTGTTTATCTCCTGGATAGGTCCTGTTGTCTGCCTAAATCTGTATCTATTATTATATATCATTATAGGTTATAACTGAGTTTCAATAATTCCTTCCAATTATATCATGCTTGAATTTGTTCTGTTAGTCTCTTTCCTTAAACAAACCAACCAACCAACCAACCAACAACAAAAACCAAAGCAAAAATCCAGTACTTAGCACTAAATTCATGTGAAGGTACTATGTGTTAGTGGCCCAGTGTTCAAATAGCACTTGGAGGGCAGTGCTGGGTGGGAAGGTTACATGAATGATCATGTGCAGTATCACACTGAGGCTGCTGCAGAAGAGGGATTTTATTTTTCAAATGAAGTCTTTAGGTCTTTTGTGTTGACATCTTGTCTTTGTAATGAAAGCTGTTCTCAGTGAAGGACAGCCATGTTAGCAGCCAGGCATCTGCTGATGTGTATCCCAAAGCATTTTACCCCAGCTCTGTGGAGAAAGGTCCCAGAGAGTGCACATAAACCTGAACATAAAGTACTTAAGAGGACTAACTATTTGATTTTCTGTTACCTAGTTTCAGAAGTCCCGGGATCCATGGCCAGCACACGATGGGGAGGTGGAAGTGGTGAAGTGGATTGATATGGAAGAGAGCCATGGAGTTTGTCATGGTAATGTGTACATTTTTCTCCATCTTTTCTTTCTGTGCTAGCAACAAATATTTGGTTTCAAAAGTCCTTAATCGATAACATAGTTATGTGTATTGATGAGAAAAATAAATTGAGAACTTCAGTCAGCTTCAATGACAGCTATTTCACATCAACATAACTGTATTGAAACCAGTGAAAATACACAAATAGCACCCAGAATTAGTTTGTGGAAAATCTAGTGTGGGTAAAAGTATTGGTTTCTCTTCACTGACAGAGGAAATTCAACTGCTGTTTTCAGGTGACAACACTCCAGCCTACAATGTCACTAAAAGCAATCAAGAGAATAGAAATAGCAATCTTAATTTCTGAGGTGTCAGAGCATAAACTCATGAGACAGCATTTTTAGGGATGTTCTGTAAATGCAGCTTGGATTGGGTTGTTTCACACTGCCTGCAAATCACTTAACACCTAAAGACCAAAGTATGAGAGATCCAAAAGGAGACACCAGGGTAAAGCTCCTCTTGCAGCTGCAGGAGCTTTCCATTTTTGTCATTTTTAATGGGATATTTTCTAGCTCCAACTTTTGTCTTGCTACCTTGTCATTGCTGTATTTTCCCACAAAAAATACAAACATAGCCATGTATTCCTGGAACTTTTTGTGTCTAAAAGACAAGTGTAATGAATCACAATCAGCAAGATCTTAAACACAGGAATACAACTGCTGGCTATACATATAGATATGGTTCTGTCAAATATATTGATATTTACTATAGAGAATAACAGAAAACTACTGGAAACGGAATAAAGATGCTACATTTCCCAGATCATACCTGTTCTTTAAATATCTGTTGGGACAAGGTTTGTAAGAACAAACAGGATCTTTTACTAGATCAGTGTGCCTGGTTAAAAAAATCAGATAGGGATTTAGACACAGGAGTCCACGTCTTAAAAACAGGGGCTTGCATATTTGTCTTACTTGGCTGACTAAGTGAACTGGAAAAAAAATTAAAAATAATAATTTGCATGCAGATTTTGCTTCATCAGTGTCCTTAGACTGTCCTGTGTAAGGACATAGAGGGAGAGATGGAATGTGGAAGATAAGTATTTTCAGGACTGAAAAAGCAGTAACCAAGCTTTGGCAATAATGTAGTGTTTCTGGTTTGTATCTTGATGTGGCGTAAGACTTCTTAAGACTTCCCAAGTGTATTCACTTTTGTGGCATACAATGGTTGATGCAAACACAACCTTGGGTTTTGTAGATCACAGCCCCATTTGAATTCCACAGTAACAGCCACTAGATGGAGGCCATCCAACGTCTGAGCAGATTTTCCCTTCAAACTCTTGGTAAAAGTGCACAAAATCTCAACCAACCTAGTATGCTGCAGAGTGAAAAAAAATAAAGAAAAAAACGGGGGCTTGAGAATATTTTAGTGTGGCAAACAGAAGACAAAAGTCATGGGTATCAGTCATCATGTCCTAAAAAACAAAGCAAGGAAGCAAACCTATGGATGCTTATTCCTCTAGCTATTGTGGTTGTATTCACATGGCATGTTAGCAGCACTGTTGAGTGACCCAGGCAGCTGCACAAAAAGCAGTAAAAATCAGGATGCCTGAATCTAGGGAGACTGTGTGCTGCTCTCCTGCCTTTCTTCTGAGCAGGCAGTGATGGCCCAAAGAATAACTCTTGCAAAAGAGCAGTTTACCACCAACTTTATGAAAACATTGCTAATTTCGGGGTCTTTTAACAAACTGGATTGCAAACTGCAGCAGTTCTGTAACAGGAACACGAGACATTCAGATGTCCTGGAGCGTGGCTGGTAACCTGCAGGGAAGGTTCTGAACAGACAGGATCTGCCTCAGTCAGCTTGTTCTGCTTTTAGAGCAGTCAACACCTAATGATGCAGATTCCGGCAGAGAGGCACCAAAAGTTTACCTCCAGAGAAGAAATTCTGCTTAGTATTTGGAAGAGGGGAGAAGAGGGCTTTGCTATCCTGCTGTCATGGAGGAAGCTAAAGAGAGAAATATTGCAGAATGAGTAATTATTTCAAATAGAGAGTTTTAGGAAGGTCTAGAGACTTAAGAGAGATCTGGGACCGCCCATCCCGACCTTGGTCTAACAAGCTGAATATCTCCCAAACTGAAAAAATCCCAAATAAAATAAAGCTGTGCTCACCATTTTGTGTGAATATTTAAAGTAGTCCAGAGTACAAACATCACATTTCATTGTTAAGACTCCAGAGGTGAATAGCAAAAAGTCAACAGCAGAAGCAATGAGCTTGGCAGTTTGAATTTGATGGATATAATGGCATGTAGCACTCTGAACCTGAAGAAATACAGATATTTTATGGGTATACAGATACATTCTGAGTTAAATTACCTAATCAAGTAAGAATCCAGAAACACATAACAGATTTCTGTCCATAGGTTATTTAAGATTATTTAAGTTTTGTTGTTTTTTTGTTTTTTTTTTTTTAATTTGTTTTCTTTTGTTTTCATGAATGCTACTCCAGGTTATGCTTTTCTGTAAGTCAATCTGGTTTCACTGTGTGACCGATTTTTGAGTGCCACACCTGCCTCATCAGTCTCTTTTTTTTTTTTTTGTAGCAAGAACAAGACAGTTATTCACTGTAGAAGAGACAAAACAGTGATTTCTGGCAGCTGAACTGAAGAAGTCATTGAAACCAGTGAGAGCTTACCATACTGGTGTTAATTTGAAATAGCAGTAAAAGGCAAGGGAAGATTAAAAACTGAAGGGGGTGTCTGGTAGGAAGGATGTTAAGGAAGGTTAGACTCCCCTGCACAACAGTGACAGCAGTGATTGAGTTCAGCAGCTGTGGTGCACCTCCACAGCTTTGTCTTCTATAAATATGGCAGAGCAAAAAAACCCCAAAAAAACAAAAAACAAAAACCCACAACAAAAACAAAACAAAACAAAAACACCCCCCAGATGTTTGCCAAGGTAACCAGCTTCACTTTAGTAATGAAAGCAATGTGTATGTAGAATCATAGCATTATAGAATGGTTTCAGTTAGAAGGGACCCTAAAGATCATCTAGTTCCAAAATTGCTACCATGGGCTGGAATGTCATTCACTAGATCAGGCCCCCACCCAGCCTGACCTGGAACACTTCCAGGGGCACCCACAGATGCAGAACAAAGAAAAATCCGAACACACTTTAGTGAGCTTGCAATCTGGTTTAGTTTTCTCTCTTGCATATTGCATTCCTCTGTTGGCTGTATCAATTCCTCTGCCCTATCCTTCAAACCCTGTCTCACTTAATTTGTGAGCACACAGCTACCACAAACCCATCATTCTGAAAGCCACAAATGCAAGGCTGAAGCATTGGCACCCATGAATAAATCATAGCATAGCCACAAGAGGCATAAAACAGAAGTAGCCAGTAGGATTGTCTGCTCACTGGCTTCTGAGTCAGTCACTGGTTTCTAATTCAGTTAAAGCATCAAAGATTGTGATTTATGTGAGCTGTGAGGTCAGCAGTGGCATCAGCAGCACCAAACGATGAATGAAAGTGCTGCAAACATAATGAAGGATGGTCTCAAAACCACGGTAAGGTGTTACATTGTGATGTGCAGGAACAGATCGACACCCTCAGCTTTCACCAGGAACCAGCCTGTGATCATACAAACATCTAATTAACAGCTTGACATAATGCTTAAAAAAAGTTTTACTGGCATTACTCCACAGCAGAGAGGCACTTTTGATGACCCTCTGCAAATCATTCTCAATGGATTTAAACAAAGACGAATTTTCATTGTTCCAGACTCACCCTCCAGTATGACCCTCTAGCTATGGCTTTGCTTTCCATCTCTGTCCTCTCCCCACTCTAGGAATCCAGGGAAGATTCAGACCTTTGGTAACAGAGGGTCACCCAAGAAAAGGTCTTTGCCTAGCAAATCCCGCTGTCTCATGGCTGGTGACTGCCAGCACAGTGGTGGTTTGCTATGTGGGCATGAAAGCTTACTCAAAAGAATGATTAAGAATTGGCTGGTGTGTGAATGTCATTTTTGTGAGAGGCACCTGAAGAGGCTGGAAACAGGCATTAAAATAGACTTAGAAAGGCCTATTTCTAATGCACTCAAGGCAAAACAATGGTGATAAGTAGGTAACACCAAACCTTTTTACCTGATTTGATTAGGTGCTTAAATTAAAATGGAGAGAGCTGCACCTGTGGATTAGCATAATAAGTGAGAGATATAACTAGCAAATAGACAGGGGGTCAAGTAGTAATTATAGGAAAGTTATATTACCAATGGATGCTTCTGCCTTAGTTTGATAAAATCTATAAATAGTACAATCAGTTTGTTAAAATGTATACATAATATAAAGTATTGATAGCAAGTGAGCGGGCCAAGCTGGCTACTTTGTGCAAACTAGAATGAGGGATGGTAAGACCTGCCTCAGTGAGTGAATTGGCACTGGGCACCAGTTAGCAAGCCTGCCTTTAGGACAAAGGAATGCATCCAGTGCAGTGCTGGGCTGGCTGCTGCCCCTGGTGCTGGGGATTGTGCCCTGTAGCAGAGCACCACCATTGCTCTGCACACGTGTGGCGTCCTCAGCAGAGCTGCCAAGGAATCCAGATGCCTTCTTTTGACATCTGGATTGGGCTTCCAGGGCAAGGGTGGCTTCTGAGAGGAGAAGCCAGGACCAACCGTCATGTTTGGCAGAGTCAGCCAGCTCCAGGACAGACCCGCTGCTGGCCAAGGCCGAACTCATGAGACAGTGTGTGAGAGCACCTCCTGGAGAGAGGAATGAGAACCTTTGGGGAGGAACAGCCCTGAAGACAGCAAGGTCAGTGAAGAAGGAGCACAGGAGGTGTTCCAGGCGCAGGAGTGAAGGTTCCCCTGCAGCCCGTACTGCAGCCCCCCCCTCCAGCCCATGGAGCAGAGATCCTCCTGCAGCCCATGGAGGACCCCACACTGGAGTGGGTGAACGTGCCCCAGGGGAAGCTGAAGCTGCAGAGAGGAGCCCAGCTCAGAGCAAGAGTGCTGGCAGGACTTGTGACCACACAGAAGATCCACTCTGGAGCAGCCTGTTCCCGAAGGACTGCACCCCACGGAAGGACCTATGCTGTGGCAGGTTGTGCAGGACTGTCTCCCGTGGGAGGGACCCTGTGAAAAATGTCAATAACTTGTTTTTAAATTTTAAAAGTTTAATGATAATAAAATGGTTATAAAAAACCAATATCATTAGAGTAATAATAATTTGGACAATTTGGATTAGGACAATATGAGACAATAAAAACAAAGAGTTATGGATGTCCAGGAGCCTTTTTCTGGGCAAAACAAGCCCGAAAAAGGAGCCATGTTAACAGAGGATTAGCCCTTAAAAATAATAGCTGGTTGCATATTCGTACATCTCATACATGATGCATAAATTCCATTCAAATACAGGATTCTGTCTGGTCAGTGTCAACTTCTTCCTCTTAATCCTAACGGCGTCTTCATGGCTGAGCAAGGCGAGAAGAAGTTAGTTTCTTCTGATAAGAGAGCAACAAATTCTCTTTCTCTGAAAGATTTAGGTGTCCTGTGGCTGCTATCTTGCTGTGAGTCCTTTCTTTAAAAAGTATCTTACATAACATAGTTTCTATTTTAACATTATGTTATAACCTAAAACTGTACTTAACACACTACTAAATAAATTAATACAGCATAACTTTCTAACATAACACATATAATATTCATTTTAATATTTGCGAAAATAATAAATATATTTATAAAATATGCATTTTTCACAGACCCCACGCCAGGGCACGGCAGGAGTGTGAGGAGGGAGCAGCAGCGCAGGAGAGACGCCATGGACCGACTGCAACCTGCACTTCCCACCCCCTGGCAGGGCGGGGTGATGCCGAGCCTGGGAAGAGAAGGGGAGGTGGGTGAAATACAAAGCTGTGTTTTGTGTCGGGTACATACAGGCAATGCGTGTATTTGTGATTGCGGTATGTGTGGAAACTGACCATGGGACAGTCATAAAGACAAATTCTAATAATAACTGAGGAAAGTAAAGCATGGAAGAAGGCCTTTGAACCTATTGTTTGTTCACAGTTTACCTTTATAAGTCTTAAGCTGATTTAGGAGCATTTGAATTAAAGCTTTAAGGATGTTGCTGTTTGACAGGACCTTTCTGCTTGTAGTTAAGCCTTAAAGAGTTTTGCAATAATAACCTTTTGAGGTATAATTTTAGAATATTGCCTGTATCCTTGAAACTATAGCTTTGGAATATATATAAAGGAAACATGCTTATCTCACACCTTAACAAAACAGTGAAAAGCAGCTTGAGAAAGGAAGATGAACATCAACTCAAGGATTACTAGTTTCGACCAAGAGAAGCTGGACATCACTGGTATGAGATTTATAGTCCTTGCAATTAAAAGGTGGAGCCACATCCGGAGAGCTGGACTTCACCAGATGGGATGCTTCTTCCTTCTTTCAGAAACTGGACCACCTGGGGACCATCTGGGGATACTCCTTTCTGGGATACATCCTGAGAAAAACTAAATCACAATAGTGTATAGAATTGTGACGTAAAAATTTGGAATAGAAACTGCTGGTGAGTAAAAATTAGGAATAGAAACTGCTGAGAAAGCTGATGAGTACCCCTATAAATACCTGTAAGCCTCAACCATCGGTGTGCAGTTGGAGGGAAAACTTCCCACTGTACCCAGTGCTGTATTGCTCATACTTTACCATATGAATTAATAAATTGATTGCTGCTTGAATATTGGCCTTGTCAAGCTCTCGTTTATAACAGGTGGGTGTTCCCTGCTTCACTTCTAACTTGGAAAAATTGGAAAACTGCGTTACTGGTGGGCAGTCAATCAAGCAAATCCTCCCGGCCCCGAGGCGCCGTCATGGGCGGCGGGCGGGGCCTCCGTGAGGCGGCCCCGGGGCGGGGCGGGGCGGGCGGCGTGAGGGCGGCCCAAGGTCGGCGCTGCGCTGCGCTGCCGTACGCCGTCTGTCTCCGCGGCTGCCCGCAGATGGAGTACGACTGGCTGGGCTTCGGCTACGCGGCGCTGGTGGCGGCGGGCGGTGTCGTGGGCTACGCCAAGGCAGGTGGGTGCTGGTGGCCCTGGCTGTCCCTGTCCGTCCCTGTCCCGGCCGTGCCCGCAGGCAGCCCCCGCTCCGCTCCCTTCCGCCCCGCCCCGCTGTGGGGCCGCTGCCGGCGGTGGCACCGCAAGTGCCGCCCAGTCCTTGCTGCCACCAAATAAGTGCAACGAAACGGTGCTCGCGGAGGTCTGCGAAGTGTGTTAAAAAACTCTCCAAACCCCTCAACCTGAGCCCTAATGCTGTAGTAGTTAGATCGGTTTTGTGGCTTTACTAGAACGGAGAAGTCGCGAAGTGCTTTCGTTTGGCGTGCCGGCTGGCTCTGTGTGTCAGCCTCTCTGTTCTTCCGCTGACTGCTTTATTCTTTATTCAAGGCAGCGTCCCGTCTCTAGCTGCCGGTCTGCTCTTCGGCGGCTTAGCGGGGCTGGGCGCGTACCAGCAGTCCAAAGATCCAAAGAATGTGTGGCTTTCCCTCGGTAAGTTTGCTCGGCAGCCGAGTACTGAGTGTTACTGGTAGCGGTGGGAACAGTAACCTTTTTTTCTCTTAGCATGTTTCAGCTGCCCTGTGCCGTTGTACCTATACAAATGTTGTAAGTGGTGGCGGGACCCCCTGCCCACAGCCAGGAGGTATTTGTGTAAGAGCACAATTTTTGTTTGTCCTGTGTGAATCCAGAGCTGGTGAGAAACACCTGTCTCCTCTGCCAGATTAGATAAAGTGTTACACCAACACATTAGGTGCGGGAAACATACGTGGAAAATTTTTGGTTGTGAAGCAGCGTTTTTAGCCTGTGGTGGTGGAATAAGCACTATTTTTGCAATAGTGACAGCAGTGTGACAGGTGGTATGTGGCCTTAGGGAACTCTGGTTTGCACAAGCATCTCAGAGGAGCAGTACATGTTCTAATGCATCACACACTCTGAAAGAAAGAGTATGTTGAAGAAAAGGAGCAGTGATCTATTCTGCTTGCTTTCAGTAGAGTTTAATGGAAGTTGTGGGTGTTAAGCTTGCAGTTAAATCTTCTGCAGGGGAAGAAGGATGAAATCACTGTGGAAAGTATTATGAAGCACTCAGGTGGACCTCAGGGAGTTCCTTTGCTGCAGGAGTGTAATATCTGGGGTTAAACCACTATCAGGAACTGATTGTGCCTTTAGGGACTAGGGTATCCTAGATGAGTTCTTGAGGATCCTGCTAGTTCTGTAACTACTCCATAGTGTTACTAGTGCTATGATACTTTAGCTTTACAGTGATTTAAGACTATTTTAAACCAATAGGACTAATGTGCTGAAAGGCCACTATAGAGGACCAACCTCATCAGTAAGGAATGAAATGTAAAATGCAGCTCAATGTAAAGCACAATTTCCATTTGTGAAATGTCCTTCTACTCTGGCATACTATGGGAGTGGCTGTGCATCTCTGGCACGGGTTTTTAGGCCATGTCATGGCGAGGGATGAGCAGCTTTTGTATATCCTGATGTGGTGCATGGAGTGTTTTCAAATGAACCTCTTGAAAGCAGTGCTGTGTCACAGTCTAGTACAGCTCTCCATGCTTGCATCCCTCCTTGCAATGTGCAGCTGTGGCTCCTGCAGAGCTATAAATTGGTCCCAGTACATCAGGGGTAGAAATAGAGAAATATAACCTTGACAGATTGTCTCTAGAATACCTTTTACCCTGTCTGATGCAAACAAACTTGAGGCTTTGGAAAAAGGTATACCACACTTTCACCTGCCTTTCTTCAAAAAAAAAAAAAACAAACAATGGCCCTGTACATTTCTTGTAAATGTTGATGGGATTCCTTTTTTACATTTAGAGATAAAATAATTTGCAGTAATGTCTAAGATGTTAATTGCTCTTTCAGTTTGATCTTTTGGATTGCTTTCTGTTTTCTAATAATATTTTCAAGTGGGGTTGTTTTCTATCCAGTTGTAGTATTTACTGCCACTTTCCAGTTCAGAATGTCACAGAGAAATGAGAAGTGTAAATAATATTTACCTCCCACTTAGTGAATACTGTCACCATCCCGGCTTTCTGGCAGTTTTGAGCCTGCCTGTGTTTGAGGGAATAGTCATTCTTTTGCAAGTAAAGGTTGAGGGAGAGGTAGTGACCTGTTCAGAGGATTAGTTTGTGCGTGATCAGACCGTGGTCTCAGCCCTGGTGAGATCTCCTTGCTTCTGCTGAGCAGTGGAGCATGCTTACCAAAGCTGCTGAGAAGCTTCTAATGACAGCTTTGATGCTGAAGAGAATCAAATAGTTTACTGCCAGAGGGAGGCACTCCTGTCTCTATGTGTGGTCTGCTCAGTGTCCGAGTGTGGCAATGCTGTGCTGGCATTTCTGTGTCAAACGGTTCTGACTGGGCTTCTTTTCAACAGTGGCATCTGGCACCTTGTCTACTGTTATGGGAATGAGATTTTACAACTCCAAAAAGGCAATGCCCGGGATAATTGCCGGTGCCAGGTAACCACCTGTACTTTGTTCTTGTCTGTGTTATTAAATAAGCATTTTATTTAGCTTATTTGTGGATTATATTGTTTTAATATGGTGAGTTCTGTGAAAAATGAAATCTTGTGGTGGTGTTTAGGTAAATGAAATTATGTCAATGTTTTCTTCCTTCTTGTTCTTTATGTGATTTTTTGCCTCCACCACCTTTTTTAATAACTATTCTGTTCCACAGTTTACTGATGGTTGGACGGCTTGGATTGCAGATGATGGAAAAACCTCTTAAGCCATAAATATGCATCAAGTGACTTGAAGACACATGACTGAGAAGCCCAAAATGCAACTGCCTAAATATGCTGCACAATAGTGGAAAAGGCACTGCTACCTGTGCATTGTATTTTTCATATCCTAATGCACATGCGTTGTGTTTTTAAGGGACTGACACGGAGAGCCCTTGCCATGGTATTTGTCTTAACATTTTCTGCACTGAAAGCAAGCAAGAAAATATGACTGTAGCATTAGTTTAGCTTCTGGTCCTGCAGCTTAGTGTCAGCAAAGACCTCCTGGCCCTTGCATGCAGACAGTTGCAGGATTGAGACTGAAATCCCCATATGACTTGTCCTTCTAAAATCATGTGTACCTCTAAAAGCAGGGGAGAGGAGTTTCTGATTTGTCACTAGTAATTAATAGAATAAATGTGCTTATGATGTTCCATCTCCCTTTCCATGCCAGTTTGTCCATTCACAGTGTTTGTCTGTCAGGGAGTTTGTTCTCCCAGCACTGTGTGTTAGAACCTGGTCCCACAAAACACAATCACAGAACCAGCTGTGGTCAGGGCTCTGCTGTAATGCAATAAATGCATAACCATGCCTTGCAATCACTTGTAAGCTCAGCTCCATGTCATTCACTTCACTTTTACAGATTACTACCCATAAATCAAAAATATGCTTTATTAGGAAATGCTGAATTGTAGGCACAGCTTTATTAAAACATTATTTTAAATAAACTAAGAAATTATTATTGCAAACTTTCGTGTTCTACAGAGCTTATTTTGTCTCTAATTGTTCATCTGGATTGATACAGTTTGGTGCCTTTCCTGCAGGATGTCAGGTTATATTTGTGAGCATGAATTGTATAAATAATCTATTCTATCCCTGAATCTAGTAACTTGTAAATATAAAAATCTGAACAGGGAGGGAGGTGGAGAGCACAAAAGCATACAGACTACATGTACAGACAAGTATTACATTCTTATAATATAATACTTGTACATTTTTTAGTTTGAGGTTTGAGTTTTGGGTTTTGTTTGTTTTGGGCTTTTTGTTTGGTTGGTTTTTATTTTTGTTGGGTTTTTTGTTTTGTTTTGTTTTCTGAGGGGATAATCTATTTTAGATTTAGAAAATACTGTATAAAAGTTTATTTAAAGACTGAAGGGCTTATTTCATCAGTCTTTGTCCTCAGTTGATCCCCTTAATGCCTGAAATCATTCTAAATATAAACCTCTCATAGAGAAAAATCCTGGAAGATACACATGGTTGGTAATGTATCCTTTTTCTGGTCACATTTAACTTACGTCCCTTTTTGCACAGATCCTGAGCTTTGATTTCTTCAGCCTTTTTCTTTGGTGCCTGGTACTGAGAGAGATGGAAGCAGGAGGGCTGGTGCATTAGATGGGTGAGACTCTGGGGTTGCTCAGAGTTCTCTGAGTATCAGGGTAGTACCTTGGCAGGAGGGTCACATCCTGTGGTTTTCCTTCCCTCGTCCCTTGTCACAGCAGAACAGGCAGGGCAGTGACCTTGTGCTGTGTGAGCAGGAGGCGCAGAGCTGGGCCAGTGGCCACAGCCAGGCTCTGCCAGCAGGGAGGTGGCTTGCCAGGCAAGTCACAGGGATGAGGCAGGGATCAAGCCAGGAGTCAGGTCAGTCAGACTGGGTTCCAGATCTGCAGGGACATGGCCAGGAATGGGTGCAGCTCCAGCAAGTGTCTCGGCAGCCTGGTCCCAGGCCACACAGCCTGGGTCAGAGCTGGCTTGTGCACAGACAGGTCTGGATGGGGAAGTGTGCTCAGAGCATCTCCTCAGAGCCCTTATTCATCACCCTGCAGAGTTCAGCTTCAAGTGTTCACCTGTATTTACTTTCTTCTCCTACCTCCCTGCATGGAAATAAGGGGTGTGCAGGACAGCAGATGGTTTGTTAACCTATCACCCTTTTATGTGCCTAATTCCAGCCCAGGACCCAGCACTGGTAGGCAGTGTTCTAATCTTTGTTCTAATTTGAAAAAGTTAATAAGCCAGACATTAGCATTTAAGACACTTCTTAAACTGCTTTATGGGGAGTTTTTTTTGCCTCTTCATATTTCTATTGAAGCAGTTTTCTTCTGTAAGAGTAGGGTGCAAACATAAATGCATCTCCTGCAATAAACTGAGAACAGCCATGACCCAGCAATTTTGTAATTGTATAACGCTGGTCTCAAGCCAGGTAACTTGTGAATTTGAATTGCAGTTGTCTTTACCAGAATAAAGACAATAAAAAGCAGAAAACTGGACAGGTATGTGTGTTGGTAAGCTTTTATACTCTAGATCAAAGTGTGAACCCTTGCTGCTGTTCCCTGAGCTTTGGAAAGCAATAGGTTGAATTGAGAACTGCTGGTAGAAGTCCTTTAGAACTTGTGGTAGAATGCTCATGCTCAGGATAAACATCATTAATACAGGCAAAGGGACAAGAGAAAAAGTGTAGCCTTACATACTTTTTACCCCTTTGAAATTTTATTAGCATATAATAATTTTTTTTAAGCATTTATGCACTAGCAGTCCAATGTGTACCAATGGATCAGAATTAAATGACTGTACAAAGCCTGTTAGCCTTTTCTCGCTGCTTGCAACAAGAATTATTCAACACTTGTCATGCTTTGCTTGTGGACAAGTAAAGACTGATCAGGTAATGTCAAAGCTCTTTCAAGGTTCATTACCATGTGACAAGGACAGCATGTTTCTTCTAACCATATTTAGCGCCATAAACAGTAGCTGTTTATTTTTGTGCTCTAAGGTGACAGACTCACAGACACATGAGTTATTGGCACATTATTAGTTAATTCTTGACCAGGCTGTGATTTTAACTGTCACTGGCATCTTGTATGAGAGTGATTAATTTTGTTTTTTAATTATAAAATCACAGCTTTTATGGCTGTTGCAAACTGTCTGAGGGTGTTCTTCAATGCCATAGCAAGTTACAGATATATTCTACAGTTACATTAAGATGCATGTAAGTAGCATAGGGACATCTCTTAGTACTAAGGGAATAGCAAATACTTAGTCCTGGACCAGTGGCAACTGAATTAAACTCGCTAGTGCATTACTAACCAGACAGCCCTATCCTCACAGAGCTCTGACAGCATCAAAAAAAGGGGCATTTTCTTTAGGTGCAATTTTTCTAACAAAATATTTGACTTTTTGGTACAATTGTTTTAGATTAAATTGCTTTCCAGGAAGTTAATGTAACCCATATATTATGACACACTGGGTCAACAAAAGGAGTTTAAATTTTAATATTCATTTATAAAAGTCATACAAATAAATTAATTTTTTTAAAATGCTTGAAGTCATCATTAACAACTTTACATCTTTAAAGAGCATACTCACTTTTTACTTTAAAAGGGGAAGTTTAATGTTACTATAAACTCTAAAGCATTTATTCTAAATGCAATTGTTAACAGAAGTAGCCCAGCTCAACATCCTAATAAAAAATTCATTGTACATTGCAAAGTCCTTTGGGCAATATTATTATAAAAGTTAGCATAAAAGCTGGGGAAAGTACTGAATGTGCATATAAACACTAACATACTGAATTATTAAAGTTTTGTGTGTGTTTTCAGGTACCTAGATTGGCCTTTAAGATCTAAACAGAAACCAATGTCCTTGAAGAACAGACCAGTAGTCTTCCTCATGTAGCCTATTCAAACTCTGTAGTTTAGTCTGGTCACCCAATAAAGAATGTAGGAACATGAATTTAGTGATAGTTTAGGCATTTTGGCTAATTCACCCTTAATATGACTGACTGCAGTTATTTAGGCTCTTTAAAGGTCACTGTGAAATGCCCTTGACAGAACAGAGATAAATCTCTACCGATCTTTGACCAAAAATGCCAACAAGTTAATTAAAACAGTAGAATCTGATTGTTAGGCTTCACTTCACAGCTTGGTAAGTGGTATTCAGTACTTGTTTAGCTATTTTCCAATATTGCTGTATCATTCAACAGCCCTCTATCAGCCAGATTTCTAGACCTTCCTTGTGTAATATCTATCACTGGATTGCCTATGTCCTTTTACAAGGGTTTCAGTTCTCATTGCTACATGAATATTTGTACCTTACAGACCCTGAGTAAGTGAGACCCTGAGTCTTTGTTACAAGTGAGTTCTGAAATCCTTGCAGGATACTGATGCTCTTCACAAAGCCACATCTGTGCTTTCACTCTTGTCTTCCTGCTAAGGAGCCAGCCTAACACCTGGAAGCCTGGTGCTGCTCTGCTTCAGCCCTTCTGTGTGCTTCAAGCACATCCCAGCAGCAGATGTTGCACTGGATGAACAACCCTAACCCAAGCTGTTGCAAAGAGTATGAGAACAGGAGATCTATCTATAGAAAACATTGGGTGAAATCTACATCTCAGTTTTGGCAATATGTGTTGTACAATACTTCATTGCATCCTACTTTACAGCCAGTATTTTACATGGTGTTATATGTGCTATACAAATAATAGAACACAAGGTCTTTTTTTCTTCTTTACTGTTGCATAGTCTTAGGAAAAGCTGGAGCAAATAGGCTTTTCAGGTTCTCACAGAGCATGTAATATCCACACAGGATGGTATTTTCTATCTGTTTCCTCCATATTTGGCCACCCAGTCTGTTCTCCCGTGTACTCGCTGAATTGTTGGGGGGCGAGTGAAGATACTCATGTTTTTTGCTGCTGCATTGAAAGCAGGACCTGGTAATGGAGGACGAGCAGCTTTGTTTTTCCAGGAATAATCTGAAAGGAATAAGAACTCAGAATTAATTATGACTAAAAAGGAATAAGAACTCAGAATTAATTACGACTATTTTACTCCTCTACAGAGAAAAGAATGAGTGCTTACAGAGGACTTATGGTCCTCAAGGATGCTGATGTAACAGAATGCTTTGGTCTCCTATATGTCATAAAACATCCAGATTGGAAGGGACCCACTAGGATTATAGAGTCCAGCTCCTGGCCCAACGCAGGACAACCCCAAGAATCACACCATGTGCCTAAGACCATGCTGTCTGTGCTTCTTTTCAGAAAAGATTATTTTTCCAATAGTTCGTGTGTATTATTCTCACCTACTGAATAGCGGTTTTGCAGCAATCCTCCATCAAAGCACTGAGAATGAAATTCAGTGGAAAAACTGATGCAAATGCCTGCAACTCTGTATCTCCTATTACAAAACTGCTACAGTATGAAAGTGTTCTTTCTTCTATCTCAAATATTTAAAAAAGCATGTCATTATAATATTGATAAACTGAGTAAGATTGAAACAGCTTGGCCTGAAGAACACCTCTCAGAGACCCTCTTGTTCCTTTTGAGATTTTATGCCTTTTATTCCCCTCTTGCTTAGCTGAGAACTCCTGGTGTACTTGGTGGCAAGTCTTCTTTGCCCCATTTCCCATTTCTTCATTGGTTTAATAGAATTTATTCCAAGTTTGAAGGCCTTTTTTCTCTCTTAATAATTACACCCACCTGATCTCAGACACTAGCAGTAGCACAGTGCTGTATTCCTGACCTTCCTATTCACATTTCCCCTTCTGACATTTCAGGTAGTGGCTACTTCCTTGAGTTTCATGTGATTAAAGTAATTGCTCTGCTGCAGGGGCTGACATTTCTTCATGTTCATGACCAATTCAACCATTTTCTAAGTCTTTAAAATCACCCAGCCGGGACACCTTTTATTCAGACTCCTGCTATGCCTTAGCATTGTTTCCTTAGCATTCCTAAGGTAGTTTCTGCCCCTTCCATTCCTACTTTTGTATTTTAATCTTACCGTGTACTGATACTTTTTAAAATGAAATTTAACATTTAAATTGATGGGGGTTTTGGTGCCTAGGTATCATTCTGTTTTTTAGAGAAAACCACCTGGTTTTGGTAGCATTTTAACACCAGTGGATTGAACCTGTTAAGGAACAGGTGAGGATCAAGACATTTAAAAAGCAGAAACATCAAGGACCTTAAATCTGGGGTCAGGTCTCCACCTCTGAAAACTCTTTCTTTTTATTGTAGGCTGGCATTCCCTATCTTTCGTCAGCAAGTATGATTCCAGTCTATACTATCTTGGCAATAAAGGCCACTGTTCCTGGTATTTTCCTTAGAAAAATGGATCTTGTATATTACATTAAATTATTTAAATTACGGCATAATAAAATAACAGAAAAATTAAAAGAGCAGAAAACAATTGAGAGCATAACTTAGTACATTTTGGATAATATAAAGCAAGGGGTCACCAAAAATGTTAAGGTTCAAATACTGACATCGAGGAGATTAAACCTGCCATTTGCTTTGTCCTTATCTCTATTCGCATATAACTCTGAAGACTTTAAGCTAAATATGAGTGGTTTGAGTGATAGGATTCTTGTTCTTCTCCAGCACACAGAAGAGTATCTTAATTGACCTCCATCTGCCAGCCTTTCTGACTTCTACTACACATACTCCATTTCTAAATACAGATAACAATAAATTTTATCTCCTGTGGCACATCACAAGTGATTTTTTTTTTCACTATTCACAGCAGTCTAGAGAGAATTGCAGATTTTGTCCTCCTGTGAACCTCCTGATCCATGCATTGTGACAAATCAACACTCGCAGTTTTGTTTCAGCAGTGAATCAATAAAGATAATGAAGTGTAGCTCCAGCCTTTCTGGGTGGGTTTCTGATCAAGTCAGACACAGAATATGCATACATCTAAGCATATTTTATATATATCTATGTAGATATGTATGTGTGTGTGTGTGTGCCATCTCCTTCCTTCCCTCCTGCTCCAGTTCTCTGAAGCCACTTGCAAGTTCTCAAGGAGAGGAGGTAACTCAAAGGAGCATGTCAGCAAAAAGACAACATTATTAAGCAAAACTGTGTGAGATTGGTCTGCCATGGACCCTTTGGTTAAACAATTCACCATTGGTTTAGGGCCTTGCTATTTCCTCTGAAGTAACCAGAGAAGTGGGCTGCTGGGTGTGGACAACAGCTCCAATCTTCACTCACAAACTTTCTCCTGCATCCTGAGCACTGCTGTTCATCTTCTCTGCATCAGAAACATGACAATGAAGGTGCTCAGAATGCCACCAACGCTGCAGAGGATCCAAGGTAACAGTTACATTCAGAAGAGATTTCACACTGTTTTTAACAAATGAATGTTAAAAACATGACCCTTTACTACAGAGTTGTGGAGTTACGTGTTTTTACAATTCTGCTTAGCCCATCAACACTAATGAACAGTAGTTTAACAAATGGTCCAAATCTTTTTTGCACCTTTTGTAATTATTTTCTCTTTTATGTAACAAATATTAGTAGCAGTAGTTTCTCTATCAGGACAGGCTCTAGGCACCTACATGCAGTTCACTTGTATTAAGAATTTATGCCCTACAATTTTATTTACAAAACTTGAGGAAAACCAAGAGCTAATAAATCCCTTAGAAAGCAGGGAAAATTAACATTTCTCTTTGTCTTGGATATGAGCAGTAAAAGAATATTTCTTACCCGATACAGGTGCACCAAGAGGTGCTAGCTGTATCCGTTGTCCAGCTGATCCAACTTCTTTTTTATGGAAGGAAGAGGTGTGTAGTCCCAATGGGTTGTAAGCACCACTACTTACAAAGCCAGGATTTCCTGTTGACATTGCAGAATTTTAGAATTTTCAGCTGCTTTCAGAAAACTCTGCCTACTTTTTATACTCACTTCATATTATATTTGCAGTACTACAAGAGTGCCAAGTATGCGTGTTCTTTAAAAACTCCCTAGTGCTCATCTCTTGAAAAACAAACATTCTTTCATTGAATTCATTCTTTTCTTTTTATATAGTTGGACCCTTTTCAGCACTAGCAGACAGAAATTCAGCAGGAATAAAGACAAACAGCAGGATGAACATTTCCTTAGTTCTTCCACTAAATTTAAGACCACATAGAAAGGTTTTCACTGAGTTGCAAAGAAATGTAGGATTTTACCTTTTGTTTACATCTACTTGCTTTACCAGAAGCTGATTTAACTAGTGCGCAGTATTAGTCTTGTAGTCAACATGTTTGGCCTAAATCTATTGAAAATAATGGAATCCAACATCTCTTGTGGAAAGTGGTGCACCGCTTCAAGCTGACTTTGACAGTTCCCACAGTTAAAGGCCTGCTATACAAGTCAGAGCAAATGATCCTCTCTTTAACCCTGGTTATAATTCTGTTTGTGCCTAGTTTTGGTCCATGTCTTTCTTTAAACCAGCACTACCCTGGGAAGGCTGACATTACCATTCTCATGTGGAAGCTAGGAAGCATTGTGCATGTACACACAAAATTAGTTCTGAAATTAGTGTCCACTGGAAGAGCAGTCTGTTACAATACTTACTCCCTGCTCCAAGAAAATTCCTTACCATCTCCATGTCTGTCATCATTTGGGACAATGTTAAGACTGTGCTGGCATAATGTCCAGAGAGAAATGCTTTTCTCTAGTGGTAAGGTTCTGTGTTCAGTAGTATTAAGTTTATTTTGACCTTTATCATGTGTGAGCATATTCATCAGAGCTTCAGTGGTAGTTACAGTAAAATACAGCTTCTGCTTTACCAGTTTTTCTGTCTCCTAAATCTTTGGCCTTTGGGCAATCCCATAATGTTCCTCTTCACACAAACACTCCCAGACTTCTGTGATAATTTCAGAGAAGTGGAACTATAAGGCACAAACTAGGCAGCCTGGAATCTTGTGTTTCCTCCCTTTTACTCAAAGGTAACTCCACCAAAACCTGCACAAGCACAGCACTGTAAGATCAGTGGAACGAGCAGAGAACCCAAATGCAGGAAAAGGTGCAAGTCCTGAGTGCTGTCAGGGACAAGCCATCCCTCACCATTATCCAGTGACCTGCTGTGGGTTATGATTAGGGTAATAAAATATTCTCAGCCTTCTAAAGCACAGTAAGTTCCAAGAATCCAGAAGAAGCCTTTACATCACTTCCACAAATGCCTCCCATGCAAAACCACCACATTGCCATAATGAGGAAAGCAAAGTTTGACAAAACAGATTGCAATTAAAAATGGCAGGATACGATCATCAGGAACCTGTGTTATAAGTGCAATTTTTTTTACAAGAAACTGTAAAACATAAATAGGAAATGTACAAAGAACCAGGATATAATTGCTACAATTTACCTTTTGGATCTTCTAATTTTTCATTCAACCTTTCTTTGCATGATAGCTTTTCAATAGGTATAATTAAGTTCTCATCTGTAGACAAGGAAAATTAAAGGAAGAAAAAGATGGAAAGACAGAACTTCAGAAGAAGGGTATGAAGAACTAATTTAGGTCATATAAAAGAAATGAGGAAGGAAAAAGCAAGCAAGAATGAATATCTGACACATTAGTAAGTAAAATGTCTTATCCTTGTTTTCTTGAGCAGAAAATGTTACTCCAAGAGGTTACTTTACAAGGCTCGTTCTAAATATGCACTAACAATGTGATTTTCCAACAATGCAATTACATTCCATTTGCAATTTTAAGGACTTGGTGGTATCTTCAGAGTTGACTGATCATAAACTTAGAATCCTTCATAAATAAAGCATTTGTAACTATTTGCTCTTATCTTATTTTGCCTTAGAGCAATGTTGTGGCTGATGAAAAAAAAAGCCCACTTAAATAAACTATACATAGTTATTTAAACACAGCAGCGTTGACTTTCCGACTGTCAATATGAAAAGTGAAAAGATACAGTTTACATGTATTGTATTCCTGTGATCCATCTATTCTGGTTCCATGTGTTTCTTAAGTGTTGCTATCTCCCCATATATGAAACAACACATACAATTTACCATACTGATGGAAATACCAAGTATTTTCCAACAAAAATGAATCAGTTTTAGTTCTTTATTTCTTTAAATTCTTGGTAGAAAGACAAATGCAGGATTTCTACCATTAGCATTCATTCTAATTTTATCTTCACGGCAGTTCAATAGGTAGATGGCTAGCCAATTGATGAAAACTTTTGGAAGCAGCTGTTTGCTTTTCTGTGCCTGATTCCCTTGCAAGGTTATTTATAAATAATTTACTTCTGAGGCACATGGATACTCTATTTCAGAAAACAAAAAAGATTTACAAGATGATACAAAAAACCTCTTCTATTTCATAATAAACTCTGGTAGGTGCTGTTGTTTCTCCACTTTCTAAAATTTTGCACATTAATTCAAATGAAAAACTTCAGCTTCCCTGACTTTCAGAGGGGAAAATGAGGTTTGTTGACACTGCAGAATGGCTACCAAAGTTCTATTAAAAAGGGGTGCAGCATCTGCATGTAAACAAACCTTCTGAAGTTCTTGCTGTACAAGCATGTCAAGATGGGTGGTTTATTGGCACTGAAGTATTTGGAGATGACTCTTGCTAGCGGGACAATGGCTGCAGAGTTGTTAACCAGGTAACCTCCCATAACAGGGACAGTGTACCTGAGTTATAGGGCTTGGGGGTGAGAAGACACATTTCAGTCCACATTCTGATGCTTTCCTCAGTGAAATCTTAGATAAAGTGTTTACTAGTGTTGGACTTCACTCTATACAATGCTGATAATAGTGTTCTTCACAAAACATAGTCTCACTGGAAGTTCCTTCCTGGAAATAAGGGGACTTTTCTTGCAGCAAAGGATTTAGGACAAGGCCAGTAAATTGACAAAAGACATGTCTAGAATATTAGGCAGCACTTTTATTATATGAGCACACCACCCACCCTTATGTTTTCATGGGTGAGACTGCTGTTTGATAGTGTTCCATGGCATAGGGAGCAGGCAGTAATGAGGCCAAACTACTTGCTTAAATACAGTAAAATAACGGTCTCAGTGGATTATGTACAAAATTTATCTTGACACAACTTTATAAATAGGGGCTGGTCTGTACCTTCTTAATGTTCTGAAAGCAAAATACATCATACCACATATGAAAAAGTTGGGTTTTTTAAGAGTCTTTCACTAAAACAAAAGGAAAAAAAAAGAGTCTAGAACCTAAGCTTAACTGCAGAAGTTAAACCAGATGGTCTTAACTAAATTAAAGTCTGAGGAGATATAATGTGACCATTTTCAATTACACTTTTACCTGTAGTATTTCTGCTGTAAGTCACTCCTCCCCCAGCATTTCCTAGTGATTTAGCAAACAATTGGTTGTTCCAGGCTCCATGTGATCCTTCTTTATTGACTGCTGCTAAAGAGACATTCTTTGGGTTTACACCTTAGAAAACAAATGACAGAAAATGTTAAAAAAACCAAATTTCAAACTTAATTCAACTAATAAATTACATTTCTAGAACAGAAAACCAACACTGAACCATTTGTCTTATAATGCAAAACACCATTAATGTAAATTAATCATGTCCATTGATTAGATTTTTAAGCTGAACCATGAAAACCAGTGACACTAATTTAAGAACAATTCTCTTCATACTTTCAAGAGAACTTTTACAAGACTTTTCAGTATAGCTACTTGGTTTCTATAAAACCATAATCCCATAATTGATACTTCTGTTTGTCAAAAAAGGAACACACAAATTAAAAATACATATCAAAAATTTGGGTTCCCAAGGCTGAAAATAAACTATTTCTTCAAGGGTTAAGTTAAAAAGTAGGACAAAGATTCTTGTGACTTCAGCATGTTACAAGCATTACAACAGTTAGTAGGATTAGAGCACATGAAAGCAGCTCCCAGATCTACTGGTTGGAGAACTGAAGTAATATAGATAAATAATAACAATGTTCCTTGGACCTATTATTCCCTTAAATGTTGAAATTAATTATTTTTTACATCTATGCCTCTTTCATTGAAAACCATGGAGACATTAGAATTGTGTTAAATAAAACATAAGAAATACAAATGAGTCTTTTATTTGTGTTACCTTTAGATACGGAAGTTCCTCACTCTTTATATTTTTCTTTTTCTTTTGGACTTAAACTGTTAATTCTCTGAGCATCCTATTTAATATTCTAGAATTGAAGTCATCACTGCCCTAATGAGTTCCTGACAAATTAATCATATGTTCTATCAAAACAACTTGCCTGACAATGGGGAATTCCTCTGTGAGCCACCTAAATTCTCAAATGTGGATTACAGAAGTCATACTATGATTACTGTAATTGTACAAACCACCACAGTAACAAAAGATACTGAGACGCCAAGAAAATAATTTGATTATAGAATATATTCAATACTAACTAAAGGAAACATTATCTTTGCTTTCTCCTTTCTATTCTCATTCCCAGTAATTAAATAATATAATGTTATTTTCCTGACAAAATCACTCAGATTTAGACTAAGATATCTATTTCTAAAGAAGGATGACTGCCTTGAGAAAGGAAGTGAGTGTATGAATTCCTACCAGTGCCAGTAGATGGATATTTCTAAACACTTTGTACAAGGAAGGGGACTGTGTTTATCAGAACTTGTATGTTCAGAAAACCCCAAACATCCTGACAATGCAAAATTGGTAAATATGTGCTATATAAAATCATAGAATGGTTTGGGTTGGAAGGGACCTTAAAAATCATCCGGTTCCAATTGCCCTGCCATGGGCAGGGACTCCTTCCACTAGACCAGGTTGCTCAATGTTCCATCAAACCTGGCCTTGAACACTGCCAGGGATGGCGCATCCACAGGTCCTCTGCACAATCTGTCCAGTGCCTCATGACCCTCACAGTAAAGAATTTCTTTTGTATATCTTTTCTAAATTTCCCCTCTTTCCATTTGAATCCATTACTCCTAGCCCTATCACTACAGTCATGATGAAAAACATGTATGTAGTTTCTTTAGTCCTCACATACACCTGCTCATAGAGTAATCAGGATATATTCCTAGTAATCCAAGAGGTGTTGGATTTATATTACTGAGGATTTTTTATATTACAGGTCATAAGAGAGCCTGTGCACTTTTATAGTGTACAAGCAGTGTTGAGGTCCTGCCATGTTTTCATAGCCAGGAACTGCTGCATCAATTGTGATATCTTCTAAGGAAGCCATTGAGTCCAAAACATGAAAATTTAGTTTGGTTAAGACAAAATTATTCAGTAAGAAATCTAAAGCTTAAATGTATTGTATGTAGATTGTGCACAGCTTCTATTTTCCATATGTATTGACTTTTAACCTTACCAGGCAGATATCTTGATTGGCTTATATAATAATCTTTAGCTGATGTATTTGATCTCTCAGAATCATTTCTCATCAGAATCTTGTTTTCCCCTCCTGGCTGGACACAGTGTGAAGCTTTTGGTTCTGGCACACTGAAAAATCAAAATTTTCAAACCATGTGACCAACAACTCCAGCTCAGAATACCACAAGCTGATCTTAGCCTGAAAAATACAGTGCTCTTTGCTTATCCTACTTTTCTCAGTAGAGTATGCTTCCACAAAGTAACAGTCAGACCTAACACCTCACAAGAGCCTGACCTGGGATTTGAAGAAAGAAATGCATCCAACACTATGGAATAAAAGCAAATGTGCCCAAATGGCAGAACACAGTACCATTCAATTGACAAAGGAAGTAATGTTAGTATGTCAAATTTTAGTAAAACAGTTTCTTAAATACACAACAACCACCTGAACCATATAGTGCCTGAAAACAAATTTGATTCTGTTTGGATATGTTGTTACTGGCGCTGTAACAACATAACACGCAAAGCTGATCTGCTCATGCAATTCTTGGCATTCTTGCAGAATTCTGGTGACTTGAATTTTAATAGACTTGTCTTAATCAGTCCATAAATCTACTTCTGGACACTGTTTACTAAAAGAAATTGTGATTTTATAATTGCAGGACCTACCTAAAAAGAAATTCCTTGTTTTTCTTTTCTTTTAACAGTGCAATGCTAGGCTTCTTTGAAGATGACATTCCAAATTCAGGGTCATCCAAGTCATCCCAGCTATCCACAGCCTTTACCAAAGTCCGACCCCACCGTCTTCTGCAGGTTTTAGGACCTAGTACACCATTCAGAGGGCCACTAGCTGCTTGCTTCTATTTTAAATAAATTAAAATAATAAAAGTTAAAATAAAAAAGCACTTTAATTCAATTCTAAAACTTTGTATTTTGTATCTAGTATAACTACTGACTACAGACTTTGAGGGAATTACAGAATTTGAGGGAATTTTTGCCAGTGTGTTGTACCTGTTTTGGTCATAGTCTCATTATGACTTTAAGTACAAAACATAATAATGCCAGCATGTACTTGAAGTGTAGTTCTTTTGGACTTTCATCCTTGAATTACTCCAGTTTACCTGAACTAGTGAGGTTAACATTCTGTTTGCAAACCCAGTTCAGTGCTCAACCACTGTTTCTGGCATCTTGCTGAACTCATGCTCTGAACAGTGGTAGGTGAGCTGTCGAGAAATAGAGCACAGTGGTGCAGAACACTGCTGTGCCCCCAAAGTAAATACAGCAAATAAAAGAAATATTTCTTTAACATTCTGTTTCAAGGAAATCATTAAGTTTCAAAACTCTCCTTCTATCTATCATTTGCTTTCCAGTATTCCCTGAATACCCATTATTTTTCACATACTTTGTATTGCAGTTCAGTGAGTACAAGTACAAAGCAAAATGGAAGTTACAAACCAAAGTTTACTACTAATCTTCCTAAAAATCATAATTGCCAAATTCTTGCAAGGTTAAGAGCTGGATGAATCTTTCTGGGTATTTTCCTGCATAAGGCAAGTGAAGTTCTCCCTTTCCACTTCTCCGTTGTGACAGTATTGTTGTGATTGTTTCTCAAAGGTCAATAAGTAACAGCTGTTCCAACTCCATTACTGCATAAGCATGTCACTGAGGGCTATTATGATGAACAGTGTTGTTACAAGCAATCTATTCTTCTGACTTGCTATAAAATTTTAATAAGCAGACAGTTATATCCTCACTTATTCCCTAGTTATCTATCTGCATCTCCTCTAATAAAACATAAGACAATTTTCAAGGGATCACCTGGCTGAACATCCTAAGAACTTTTAATAAAACCATCTTTCTAGTTATTGAAGACAACTTACAGGCGATGAGTCTTTATTGATCATTGGAAAAAGTGGTTGTGACTGTGGCTGCTGCTGCTTTGGTACTTGCTGGTTAGCTGTATTCTGAGGCAACTGAATTTGCTGGAGAGGCTGGTGGTTAACCTTTGGCAAGGGCTGTGGCTGTGTTTTGTCAGGTAAATCAGGTGAAGACAGAGGTTCTGGCTTAGCTTCCAGTTTAGGTAAAGATGGCTTAGGCTCTGTTGGCTGAACTGGTTTAAGAGGAGTCTGCTTCTCCAGATACTGTGGGGGAGGTCCTAAAATTTGGCCAACTTGAAAGTAAGGGTGCTTCAAAGCCTGCAGAGGAAGATATAACACATCAATTTTAACTTCAAAAAGTTGACTTTGGTAACCTCATCAAGGATCTAAGCAGGTTACTGAAACATTTGAGCAAGCTTTACAGAACAGATGGAAGGGTAATGAGATCATATGTAAAGTGTATATTGAGAACTGGCAGTTCTGTATTTCAAACTCTTACATAACTTAGTAAGTCTGATCCACTTGTATATGTAACAGCAGTCATATCCTTTTGTTCCCTTCTTTACTGCTAGGTGGAGGTGCATTATACATTTAACACCATTCTATATTTATGCAGTAACAAATTTCTCTTTTAAAGAGGTAGATCCCACTACTTTTAGCACATGCTTGATTTACATGTCTCCACTGCTGACTGTGTTTTAGCAACTCAGTGAATAGCCTGAGTTTTTAAATTAAAAACTAAACAAAACTAACAACAACAAAAGCTCCAGAAGTGAGATGGTGTATGGATTCTACAATTAGAGAATGTTTATGAGCATTTTTCTTATCACCAGCTTTTCCTTTCCTTTAAAATACATTCACTATGCCTGCTGTGCCTTCATGGTGTTTATTAAGAAAATATAGTGTCTGTCTTAAGGCAGATGTTCATTTGATCCTTTCCTCTGACCTTTCCATGTCCTCTGTTAAATGCAGAGCTCGGACACACCTTAGTAACACACCTCCCACTATATCAAAGCAACCCACTCTGTTAATCCTTCTGGATAGGATCCTACTCTTTGTTAGTTCTCAAATGCATGTTTTGCCTCAGCTGCACTCAAGAAAAGCTGCCTTTGAACACACTGCCATGTATGTGCATTAAACTCTTCCTTTTGACTGTGGATTACACATCTGCTGCAGCTGCTTCCTCGATAACTCACCTGGGTAAAAGCTGGTTATTTGCTTTTATAAAGCACCATAGAGTGTTTTGTGTAGAGGTACATAGTACTAGACTACAGATAGATCTCCATCTCTGTACAATAGACATGCTTTATAAAGTGGAGAGGAATGTTTGCTTTATTTGGTACCATCTGCTTAACTGCTTCTGAATCACTTGCAGTACATCGACCTAGGGTAACTTGCAATATGTCATTTCTTTCTCAATTTTATTCCTCTTTTATATGTTCTAAATAGGATTACATTAGGTAAGAATAGTAAAAAAAATCCACAGAATGTACCATCTTTGGTCCTTGAAATATGTGTTTTGAAAATTAATTTGGACAAAAATTGTGATCTTTGTGACCTATTGGCATGTTCTTCACAAAGGTCTTTCTTTATCACTTCATACAACTTATATTCCAAGTAAAAATAAGCCTTAGGTCTTCCATTCTGCATTCCATCTGTGGCTTCACAAAAAACAAAGTTTTCAAACTTTTTGGTACCTCCCTTTGTACAGATGGGGAGGAAAACAAAAGTGGCAAAGTGATGACAGGCACAATTGAAACATTTGCACCTCAGCTATTTCTCTGTCCTGTACAGAGAGAATTTAAGATACACAGTACAGAAGACAATATTGCAGAAATAACTGAAGAGTTTCTGATGTCTGCTGAGCCAGGTTTAGAACTTTCTCTTCTCATCACTTAGTCTCATTCCCATCAAAGTGTTCAAAATGAGGAGACATTTATGGCCATCACTATTATGACAATCAATTGGTCTCTGTATCAACAATTTTTTAAAATGCAAGAAAATTCAGTCTTATACTTAATCATTGATGTGCTCACACCTGACTTGCTGTAGGTCTCTTCTTTGGATTCCAGTTCAGCATATCACTCATAAGCTGTATTGCTTCATTGCTTGCATTTGGGATGAGAGTTTTTAGGCTTATAGGGACACATTGTGGGAAACGGAAATTCATGGCAGAAGCAAGGTGGTATCCTTCTGTCCAGTCACTCTGTTTCAAAGGAAAGAAAAATCAGCACCAAAAAAGAACAAAGATGTATTTAGATAAAATTTAAGGCAGCTTGAGTCATGTTTGGTCTGCATGGCTCCTTCCTTTATGGTCAAAAACAAGCATTCCTGTTTTCCGTGACAATTATTACAACACTGGTGAATGCAGCATCAATCTCCAATGACAGTCCTCCTGAGGTCTCCTGTAGCTACAGGTGGAACCATCACCATGGACACATCCTATCTGAAGGAGACCAGAGTGCAGCAGTACCAGAAATGCCACATCCCATTTGCCACAGAAATGAGCCCAGCACTGACTTCAGCATGCCCTCTTTATGGAAATAGCAGAGGCAAGGCCCCTCCATTCACCATGTCCCAGCTGTATAACCCTGATGCAGCCTATACAATACAGCACTGATCCACCATTATGACAGTCGATGATTAAGTTACAACCAGACTTAGTATGGTTACAACCAGATCAGTGTTGCAACAATAAAAAAACATGATCACCAAATAAACACTTTTTAAAAAAGTGTTTAACTTGCTAAAAGTAAACCTTGAAGTCCTTCATTGCTTGATAACTGCAATCTTGTAATACAGAGCTACAACATTATCCAAGACCTCAACAGACCTTTTACTCCACACCCTTGTCCCTTCCTGACAGGTGTTAAGTCTCAAAAAGCTTCCAATTTCTGGCAATCCCCAGCCAGATTATGCAGATTACTCCAGAGAGTAATCTCCTCATGATTAGGAAAATGGAGGTTTCTCGTACAAAAATAAATTACCATTGTTGAATGTCCTGTCATCCATGGATACCAAGAAGGACTATCTGATTCTTTCCTCTAGAGTGGCCTTTTTAAACATTGGAAGGTGTATTTCTTTTAATTTCTTCCACTCTTTGTTTGTACAGGCTAAAAAAACCCAAACAATTCCTAAGGTCTAGGCTTTTAAAGTTTTATTTCCTCTCTAGACTCTTGATTTTTTTTGTCTTGAAAACTCTAAACTGGATATAATATAGCAAGAGAAACAGAAAGATTAGTTCACATGTTAATGGGCAATACTTCTTTTTCTACAAATTGGTATGGCATTTGTCTTTGTCACTAAATACTTCCTACGGCCTCTCCTACAGATGTGTTAGCTGGATGGTGATCCACAGCTATTCATGTAGCTTATTATTCCTGCCTAAGTACAGCATTCTGTGCACTACTGAAAAAATTTCTTTAAAGCTACATCTCTAATTCTATACATAAAAAAAAAAATCCTTCTAAATTCCAGTCTTCTTTTCTAACATAATTCTTCTCTGCCTGCCATCTACTAGCTTAAGCAGCAAAATCTACTCCATCAGACAGCCTTCAATACAATTTTAAAAATTTAATCAGAGGCAGAACCACTCAAGTTTATTCAATGAACCTTTTGAATAAGAGACAGTGAAGCTTACTGTCTGGACAACTCTTTCCAAACAGGTATGCTCTCATCCTGCAATTTGTATAGAAATATGCTGCTGAGAATGTTATGAGGGACGGCATCAGAAACCTTACTGAAGACAAGGTATGATATTTGTGCTCTTCCTCTGTCCACCACGCTTTTCGCACTGCTACAGGGAGAACTGGACTGATTTGATACAATTTGGTCTTAAAGTACCATGATAGCCATTACTCATCTTTTAAAGTACAACAGTTTTAGCTCTGTTAGCACAGTCCATGGTAATAAAAAACTCAAATATTATTATAAACCACATCTGTTTAAGATAAGTTTCAAGATTTCAAGTGACTTCCTCTTTCACCTCAGAGAAAAAAAACCTCAGAACAAACCTCAGTTTGTTCATTTAAATCAATGGAGAAAAACTTCCCTCCTTCACTGCATTGCCCTTCTTTATTAAGTCTGGTGGCATTCTGTCTGCTAGAAATAAAGGAACAGTTTACAACAAAGTACCAAGGGCTGCATGTTGAACTGATGAAGCATAGGGATAAGGTGAAAACAGTACAAGAGCAAAATGAAAAATACACTTCTATTAAAAAAAATTAATTTGCAATAATTTAAAGTGCCATTGCCAACCTTCAGCTAATGAAAAGGCATTTCATTAATCTCTGCTATTGAGGTTGTCATCAATTTTTTCATTAAATTCTCACAGGACAAGTGCACCACCACTGGCAATACTTGAATGGTGCAATTTAATTTATTTATAAAATAAATAAAGCAACTTAATTTATAAAATAAAACAAAAACGTTACCTGCCACTATTTAAAACCCAGATTCACAAAAGTCATTGGTATGTTGTTATGGCCTTAAGCAAAGGAAGGTAAAATGGAATGAAGATAGCTCTTGGGCATAATTCCTGTAATTCATTATTGTGAGATAACAGAATAAATGAAAATGAATGTCTGAAAAAAATAATATTTGTAAAACTATCTGCAAAATCAGACTATTAAAATAACTACTTATATTTTTCAGAATATAAGTACTTGTAACAAGTGCATTATTTGTTGTGGTAATTCCTATCATACTATTTAAGTACTCCTTTTACAAAGTAATCTCCTTGAAGAATGCCTTAGCACTGTTGTAAGGAGAGAAAATTCCCAAGTCTGCCCAGCAGATGACACAATGTAATTAATTATAGTTTCCTGATTCAAGCAGGCTGACTTAAAATGTCCTAACTCTTGGGGCCTTTAAGGGAGCCTACAATTTTTTCTGGAATATTCAGCTTGTAGTGGTCTGTGCTTTCCCAAGCACTAAGCTTTCTAGTCAGGGAATGACAGACTCTAAACAGTCACATTTGCTTCTGTTAGCTCCTTGTAAGGTTAGAGAAAAACCACAGCAATCAGCTCAATGCTTCTGTGCTACTGCACACAGTGAAAACCTCTCTCTCTGATCTCCTTGCATTTCAGAGCTTGTTTATGCTGTATATTGAAAATGTTCCAGAAGCCAGCATGGTGCTGTCTTTCAGACAGTCTTCATAAACATCAAAATGTTCCTCTTACTATCCTAGATTTGTGATCTGCTTAAGAAAGTTCACATCTGCATTTGAAAACTCAAGTCTTAAAATACTGCTCCTATCTGCACATTATTCCTGAGGCACAACTCTGTCATACTGTTTTACACATCATACCAATTTTCACTGAGTCCTCCTGATTCAATTTTCACTTCCACAACATATCATCCATAACTCTCCACCTGACCTTTTCCTCTTTGCTCTGTCATGAGTTTGCACCTGTTTCTCAGAATGTTCTCTTGGATGTTCTCCCACCACTTCAAGCTCTGCATGTTCCTGGCTAAGCTTAATCTATTTCTGTTTTAAGTTTTCTGTTCCTTACTTCTCTATTGACAGCAGCTTCTTTACTGGACAAGAATTACATTGTATTTTATACAGGTAGAACACTAATGAAACTGATGTATCTCTCTCCACCCTTAGGTTGTTCAGATCTAGGTGGACTGTGTTTGGTCAGTTACTCCTCCAGTTCTATTTGCACCCATAAAATGCTCATATGTATCTGCCATTTCTTACTTTAGCCTACAAAAATATTTTATAGCATATGGTCTTTTTTTTCAGTTCATTTGAAATTTTGAAAGCAACCCTATTCTTTTCTTGCATATTTTCCCATCCATTTAGTCAAACAACTTTTAAACTGAATATAATTGCATCCATTTTTATATGCACTACCAAAACTTTCCTTATAATTTTAAAAAGTATTTAGCTCATACAGAAAATAAGTGAAAAGAGTTGTTTCCTCTCTAAAATACTGCACATTTTCCCTCAATTACTTCTTATTGCTAATAATATTTATGAGACATCTGTGTTTGAGATTAAATGGTTTTATACTTTAAAAATAAGAAAAGCATAATTTGTCTTATTTATGGTAACTTGTACAAACTCCAAATTCTGCGTGCCAGCACAGAAGAATTACACTTTTGGGAAGGGAAAGCAAATTGGCTCTGGTAAATTAAATCCAAGGAGAATTCTGATTTGCTTTCCATTATAAATAGCTTTAAATAACAAAATTAAACAATTTTATCTGGTTTCCATCAGAGGAGATCAAGGCTTCATATAATGGTATGATATACAACAGATGTTAATATACAATGAAAGACTAGCATTACATGCCATAATGGAAGCTGAAAAGAAATACAGTTGAGCAAACACTAAGTCTGCAGGAAACTTATTGAAACAATAATTCAATATGTATGTTCTGAAAGATAACACTGAATATTTTATAATAATTTGATTTTTTTTTTGGTAATAAAATTGTGTGAGGTTTTTAAAGCCTCACCTTCTTTGGAGTCCCTAGGACTTGGCAAATTTTGAAGATTTCATCTACTTCACTTGTGCCTGGGAAAAGAGGTCTGAGTGTGTATAACTCAGCCATTATGCTGCCAACTGCCCATATATCAATAGGTGAGCTATAGACAGACGATCTCAGCAAAACTTCAGGAGCACGGTACCTGTGAGGATGGAGGGAAAGAATAAATAAGTTATATAAGAATGGTAATAGGAGGGTAATTAGTTAAGATAATGCATTCAATTCTTGATATACTTACCACCTGGTAGAAACATAATCTGTGTAAGGTGGCTGAGATCTTAGTTCTCTAGCCAACCCAAAATCTGCAATTTTCACAAGTTCTGGTCCACTACAGAGAAGGTTTTCAGGCTTCATATCCCTATGAAAAAATCCTGTAGAAGACCAAACAGATAAGAGCTGCAAATTATCATAGAATCACTTCTTAAGGAGCAATTTCTAATAAGAGTAATCCAGTATTTACTTTGGGATGTTTTGGAATAATATAGTGGTTTTCAGTCTTTTTTCTTTTTTTTTTTTTTTTTTAATTCAACATAAAATAATTGGAACCCTCCCCCAACAAATGCACACATTTTCCCTCCAATGATTATTACACCAAGTGTTCTTAAATTAACAAATGTAAACTGTCATTAGCACACTAAGGAAAATGAATTGGCTGGCAGCAACATCAAGTTAAAACCAGTTTCAGAATGAAATCTTTTACTTTATCAGTTTTGGATAATGGAAAATTGAGCACCTGACACACTTACTTGATTAATAAAATTGCTTGAATGATTTTTAGCTAGTTATTTATCATTGTGACAACGATTTGGAGATACAGACATTTACAGGATATCCAAATCCTGCTCAGAAATGCTTATATTAGTAATGCAGGCACATAAAGCTTCTTCAGTGTTTGCTGTTGGCTTGAGGATCTCTATATTTGGGCAATGGTTAAGTCACTAGGCAAATCAATTCTGCTGTTTAATTGGAACACACAATTTGTTATGTTATCCATTAATTTGATTGAAATCCACTTGCTAGAATAAAGCACTTAATTTCTGCATGCATAAATTGAAAACAACTGTAAGAAATTCGTTGAAATTATTACAGTGAAATGTAAATGTTCAAATTTATCATACCTGTTATTCCCTTATACACTTGTGGTCAAATCAAGATATTAATATTGTAACTTAAAATTAGAAGCTTTTTTAAAAAAATCTAATTTTCTAATTTATTTTGCAGAGAAATGATGTAGGAAAGGAGGATGCTAACAAACAGTATATGATCCTGATTAGAAGGACAAGAAAATGTCAATTTCTGGGTATTTGACACTACTAAGTAATTATTCATTTAATTCACCAACAGACCTCTTCAGGGTACATTAAAAGCAAATCAAACCATACTAGGAACACATTTTGTTTTCAGCTAATGTTTTATTGTCTTTGGAAAGTTTTAAGGATACCATTGTGATGTGAAGAAGAACTACAAAATCAAAAAGTTGAGCATGAGAGTGAATTATTACCTTTTTAAATGCAATACAGTTCACAGACAGATATTAAACATGAGCTTTAGGAGTTTTGCAAATACTGTGAAACTTTCTATTGTTGTGAGCACACCTCAGAGCTCTTATTTAGACTCTTCCTGTAATTCCTAGAAACATCCAATTTACTAAAATATTTAAATCCAGGTTGTATTTGATAAGGATACTCTTTGAATTTCTTAGTGAACAAGTTATTTTAGTATTTTTTATATGTAGAGTATCATGTTAGTTATAGTATCTCAACAAAAGAGTACTTAGGTATTAATGCTCCTCAATTAGATCTTTTTGAGGATGCAGAAGTGATTAGTACAGGCGAGCATATAAATTTCTTTAGTTTGTTCATTCATCTACTAACTAAAGTAGAAAAAACTACTGCACAGTGTATTAACAACATCCAGTGCTTTCCAAGAGAAAGAGGAAAATCCATTTATGGGAAAACAAAGAGTAACTTCAGGCAAAGTTTAAAACTGCACCACACTTGAAACAGGTAACCATGATTTTATCAGAGATGATTAATAGCCCTCATTAGGTTATTTGATTCATGTTATTTCTGTGCATGATCTTATTTTCTAAAAAAAGTGCTACACAGTTAAACTCTAGTAGGAAACCTACCATGTTTGTGGATGAAAGCCAGGCCTTGCAATATCTGATACATCATGTTTCTGATGACTGACTCAGGGAAAAATTTGTTTCTGTGAAGAAACAAGGTAAAAATGTACATAATTCAGAAAAATAATGTGCCTTCAGAACATATATGTTTCTTTATTTTGCCTAACACATCACGAACACAAGAAAACACACCCATCAAGTCAAAGCAAGAGAGATGCAACTCTCATTTCAAAACTCTCTTGGGCCTTAATCTCAACCACTTCAAGTGCAGCAGCAGGACTTCTGTGCTGAGATGTTCATGGTGCTGTGTTTGTAGAAGCTGGCTGGCCAGCAGTGTGCTGGACCAGGTGGGTGTGGAATGCACAGTGCTGTAGCAAGGCAGAGCTGGCACAGTGCAGCACAGGCAGGTGCATTACCCAGCAGTGCCCTTAAGGGAGCCCTGCTAAGAGCAATTCTGCTCAGCTGCAGAGTAACATTGTGGTCATGTCACCAGCAGCTACCTCAGGATGTCAACCCAGGGCTTGGCACATTAGGAGATACAAGTGCATGACAAAATCTGAAGGAAACCCACACCAAAGGCAAAACAATTCATCAAAAGAAAATGTTATTGAAAAGGCAGGTCCTACTCTGAAGACCACCTTGCAAGCCTTGCTATGTACTGTTTGTCCAAGATTGCAACATCAGAGTTAGCCCATTCTTACAAAGATGCATCCATGCACCATCCCCACCTTAAGTCAAACCCACGAGGAAAAGTAGCATGAACAATGTTCAGCCAATCCTTCATAAATTAAAATGAAGGCTAATGAAGAAAAAAACCCATAACACAACTATTTGAAATTTCTCTCATGGTTCTACACAAAGGCATGCCAACTCTCCTGTTAACAGGTGATCAAACTTATTTCTAAAGCATTACAATATGCAGTGTTGTAACAGAGCAAAGCAGAACTCTACCCTCAAATAATCGGGTGCAGCAAATCCTGTTCATGCCAATGGCGCTACCAGAGGAGCCAAAACCAGACATCCCAAAGTGTTCTTCAAAGCAGTGTGAGAATCATTAAATAGAGCATGACAGCACACTGCTTTTCTGTGAAAAAAGACATACCTATCCTTCATTAGCTGATAGAGATTTTCCTTCATGTACTCAAACACAAAATAAAGGTGGTCATTTTCTCGTATGACTTCCTTCAATTTTATTACATTGGCATGGTTTAGCTTCTTCAGAGACTGCAACAGAGCAAAATACAGCTTCAGATAACCCCACAGTGACCTTGATTCCTTACCAGAGCTAAATTTTTACCATCTCAGTTTCTAGCACAGAATCCACACAACATATTCATATGATACCCCATTATTTATCTTGCAATCTGTTCTAAAGAAAAACAACCCAAAAGTTTAAATGAACCTCTAATTAAAAGCAAGAACTATATTAATAGTAGTTTAAACCTATTTCTAGGGATTACCTCAGAGCTGGAGTAAAGATTAGCACAAAAACCTAATTCCCTACAACAAAAGGCAAATCTGAAGCTGTAAGAGCTCTTGCTCACTGTACTGAATAAGAAAACCTGCGTAATTTTTCCCCTTATTTTTGGCATGAAACTTTCATGAAGAAGGATTATCTTACAGATGCTCATTTTGGACATACTGATTTGTATGAAGTCTCCAATAAGTTAAATCAAAAGCCCTTTAGTAGGGAGTTTTATATATGCAGAAAATCAGATGCCCAAAACATGGAATTATTTGGAATTTATGCCCAGGTTTTCAAGTGTTATTCTATCACTTGGCTAGCCAAAACTCCCAGTGCTTTCTACAGATGCCCCAAACACAAGATATATGGAATGAACACAGCTAGAAATCTGGAAGTAAAATTAAAGAAGAAGACAGTAAACCACAGAAATAAACACATCCAAAATCAATTTCTTTTCCTTTCTCAAAGATAAGAGGCTTGGCTATGAGACATGGACACTGCTTGAGAATAGTGGGATACTCCACAAATCAGCAGGACCTCCAGGAGTGCCAGCACCCCACAGTTTTGTGGAACCTGTCAGCATTTAAGGAGTTCACAGAGTCTGGCCTCACTTGGACACTGTGAGGGTAGCTGCCCTTTTCCTTCATGCAAGCCTAACCAGACACTTATTTTTAAATGTGGCATGTTCACCACTTTACCTTGACTTCTCTCAAATTCATACATTCATCCCATGAATAGAATTTTCTTTTCATTCTGAAATAAAGTCCAAGATAAAGTATTTTCAGTGAACAGTACACAATGTTTTTAGAATTAGAAAATCTAAATTATATTTTCCAAGACTAGCATTATCTATATTTTGAACTCAATTAAAAACATTCTAGCATACCCATCAGCAATATAATTAAAAACAAAGTCAGTGCTTAGAATTGCTAAAAATTTACACTGATTAATCATCAAACACTGAAACATATTTTTAGAAGAGTACAGAGACCATGTAACTCCAAAGTAAAAGGGACATAAACCCTCTTTGGGTCATTTGAATTGTGCTTTTAATAATAAAGCAAGCAACAATGACACTGCACATATATCATGGAAAATGACGTCTTTATGCCCAAGTTGCATATTCTGGGGAAAAAAAAAAAAATTGAAATTTGCAAGATATCTGGACTGCTTTCTATTATAATTAAGCATCTGACTTGACTGGTCATTTTAAAAATCTGTTTCAATATATTAATTAAAAAAGGTTTCATTTTTTTCAGGCAACATCATAGCCTCTAAACTAATTGTTATATATAACAGTGTAATACATTTATTTGTAAGTCCTGCATAAATCCAAATGTGGACATTTGGACTTGCTCAGATCTTGGGATGAAGTTGTGAATGTCATTGCTGTGTTTTGGCAAAGTTCTAGCACCTAAAGTGAAGATATTTAAAACCATAATTTAAAATAAAAAGTATCTTCAAGCAAAACCGTACCCAGTCAAGTCCCCAACTTAAAAATCACACTACAGAATTCCAAATCCTGAAATCACAAAATGAACCACTTCCCACAAAATGTTCCTTTTGCTAATAATAATTAAAATAATCAATTGGAGATTCTTTCTTTAGCTTAGATTAATATTAACTTCAGTAATAGTACCAGCAAGAGATGGTGAAACATGAAATTCTCAGTAATTCTTAAAGAAAAAGGTCAGTCAATTATATTACAATTATCTTCCTGCAGTAGATTCATAAATGAGAGAAAAAGTCCGAGCAAGTTACAATTTCCGGTATTTCAACTTACACTCTATTGCACACACTGCTTGCAATTCTCTAGGAATACAAGGGGAATTCCCCACGCATTGAGTAGAATTTTTCTTGTTTCGTAATCATCTTTTAAGGCAAGTGTGACAGTACTCTTGATTACACAGAACACAAGTTTATTAGAGCCAGGGTAACAGCCTTTATTTACCTGACCAGATTGTTGTGTTGTTTATCACTGTAGCAACACCTGAAACTTAATGCAGTACTTACAAAGATATGGGGGGCTGGGATGGGATTTCAAATCTACCTGTTAAGATCACTATTCCTGCAATTCATATAAATAAACTCCCTGATTAATCCCATTCACTTTTGCTTCTCCCTTGGTGCTGACCTGACAACATTTTCAGAAGGAAGCATGTTCAAACTGAACAAAAGCAGCATGCAATTTTACAAGCCAATTTTACAAGTAAACCAGTAAATTAAACTGATGTGCCTCTCTATTGATCAGTAACCAGAAATCTGAGTCACAATCACCTTGTTAAACATCTTAATTAAAATAATTTTGTTATGTTAATTTCCTTTTAAAAGGCGACTTTTTTCAATTCTACACAAATGGAAGACAACAATAAAGTCAAAATTGAAAATCTAAGATTTTGCAAACACCTTTACTGAATTGAGATGCTACATACCTTTTGATAGCCACAAGTTCTCCTGACTCATTGCTCCTCCCCATCAACACGCTGCCATAGGTGCCATCACCCAGTTGTTTCATAATTGTGTAACGATTCATTTTTTTACGACTCAGACAGCCAAAAGCTTATGAAATGGTAAATATATTCTGTTTTATTAAAGGGTTCTGTGCTCTTTGATTTTCTCAAGAGAAATCTTGTTCCAGACTGTTTTATGTTGGTGAATGTTTCTCATAACTCAGCAGGATATTCACTGCTCTCTTCCAAACTATAGCTGCTTTGAGATCCAGTTACGAGGAATGGGAGACAGAAGAACATGGTCATCCTCACACAGATCCCTAAAAAGAAAACAAAAAAAAAGACTAGGTAGTTTTACAGTATTTTAGAAAAGAGACACACTACTACTTGTATCAAGCAATAGCACCCTCCAAAACCATATGTGCTTTTTAAATGGACGTAAATGCAATTAGCTCCTTTAAATTTTTCAAACCACAGAAGGTACCTACTGTACAATTAGGGTTAGAGTAAGCCGAGACTGGAGAGTTGAGGTTACTGTCATAATTCCCTAGAATCAGCAAAGTGTTTATAAAGCTGGTGTATTCTGATAGAAGCCCTTACTCTGAATTTGTAGACAGCAGCAGCTTCCTGAACTATTACAAAGGCATGACTGAAGTTCTGGAAAACATAAGGACACAATTTTTGCACAGGGTGCCATGGCAAACTTAGGGTCTGAATACTGTGTTTGGGATTGGTAATACAAGCAGGCTTCCTATGCTTAAAAGTTAGTGAGGAAATAAGGTGGAGCAGCAAGATAACCACTACATTTTTCACCCACATAAAATGATTTGTTATAAATGGACATCTTGCTCTGAAGTTCACATAATTCTTAGGCATGGTAATGGCTGAAGAGTTAAGTTTATTCTTCAGTTTTGCAAGGCCTGGAGAGAGAAGCATAGAGCTTACATGCACTGGTATGGAAGATTAAATCTGAACTGTCATTTGGAAAAGAATCCATATTGAACAATGCTGAATCACCATATTTGAATCCATGCAAATATTAATTTGAATCCCAATCCAAGTTTGAATCTGAACCCCAGCTTCCACTACACACAATACTATCTGTCACCAATGCTTCAGATGCCTGATGTTAAACACACAAACTCAGAAGAGTCACCTATTTATGCTGGAGTAGGAAAAACTAACAACCTCTCATTGTACAATTTGCTCCCTGTAACCCAAATGCTAATACACAAACATTGAATGCTAACTGAATAATAGCATTCTCTATCTTTTGCCTCTGCTGTCTGAAAACACAAAATAAAACTCAAATCAATGGGAACACACTATCAGTCTACCTTTATAGGAGATTTAAGAACTCAGCATGCAACTCTCTAGTCCTTATCCTTATACCAAAATTAGCTACAGTCTGGTCTGTTCAAACAGATTAAGAAACTCTGATTCAGCTGATAACAAGATTCAGGCTTGAGATTTACAGGCCTGGCAAAATAACAACAAAACTGGCCTCTCAAGGAGTGTGAAATATCCATTCTCAAGCAGACCAGCCTGCTATGTAAAAGAAACAGCTGCCTGGACAACAGACCAATGTTTCTAAGTTGTTCTGGGTTGAAATGCTGCTTTCTCTAAATTACAACACAGAGCGTTACTCCCTGTTGCTTCTGTTAGCAGAAAAGAAATCTCACATCACCGGTCAAGATGCCACTGGCCTAGTGGACATCTCAATTTATAATCTTTGCCCCAGGCAACCTTCATTTTGTCAGGGAAAGTTACAAACAAGATTTTTTCTACACCCATCTACACCTCCCCACCCCTAAAGCCACAGCTACAGTGAAATAAGATTTCTGGTTAATAGCGTATTCTGAAAAAAGCTAAAAATCAGATTTAACAAAAAGTGACATAGGCATCTCAAATTATGATGAGATTTTAAATTGGACTTCCACATATTTAAGCAAATTGTTTTTCTCAGAGTTCAGCTTTATATCTTACTCCCCAGAATGCCTGCATGCACTATAGTCTTTAATACCATCAATAACACCTTTTTACAACAAGGCTATTTGTTGACTCTGGTAATAAGCAGATGATCAAGTGCATTGATTCCAAGTTAAGATACACTCTGCATACACATCTTGCAAGTTGTCAATGGTTAGCTCTAGGTATATATTAAAAAAACAAACCAACACAAAAACCTTGAGGGTATCCTTATACCCATTTTACAATACAGCACCACACCTAAAGGGTCAGCAATGATAAACTGTGTTTGCATTTTGTGTATGGGTGTACACAGGTGTATCATGTGAAGTGAAATGTAACAAGTTTTGTGTGCTTGTGTTTCTCTGTTTCAACAAATATCACTGAGCATTGTTTAAGGTATGTTGTTTGTGAGGGAATTTAGCAATATCTGCTACAGATGGCCCCAGTGTGAACTCTTAGAGTTACATTAAGAAGTTGGAGAATTTGCACGCATTTCATGCTCAAGTTTTTGCTCTCTAACAAAGTGTACCAAAAACAACGTGAGAAAAACTTGTATCTGCAATAAACAGAACAAGATCTAGACACAACCTCAAATTTTGACCTTTAAATCCTCTAATTTTGGTGCCTAAATCCTATCAGCTTTCCTAGTAATTTTTGTTGGAGTATATATTAATCACCAGCTTTAACAATTATTCCTTTTGTCCAATTCTAATATTTGGGCATGTGCAATGAAAACAACTTCACATAAATTCTTCCTTCCCTCCAGAAATTCTGTGTAATACAACACAGACCCAATTATTCATTTTGTCTGTTCTGTAATATATTTTATTACCTCACTCCTTTTCTGCTGTATACTTTAACTTTTAGGGTGCAAAAACACTTGATCAAGTAAAGTACAGAAAAGTTGGTGCATTCCTTCAACGACCAAGTGGAAGTGTCAAATCCACTCAATGGAAATGCACAAAACAAGGTGTGAAAACCACATACCCTGACAACAATGTCTGTGTGCCATCACACCTACCCCACACTGACATGTTTTGGAATTACAGAGCATGATGATTAGAACATAAATGGCCCAGAGATTCACATTTCACTACAACAGACTTCTGCATACTTTGTAATTTTCACCACTCATACCCAGCTCAGGTGTCTGATTTTTTCCTCAGCGGTCTCTCTATATTTTCTTTTTCAAATCTGTAGTTCAGTTTTGTCTTTGGTACTAACCTGAGGAAAAGCAAGGGCTCAGTCTAGCTTTTCTGGTTAAAATAAGCCTTTGGAGTGGCCTGCTTATATGATATTATTGTAGTGATGTAAAGCTCTAAAATGTAAAATTGTCATAACAGGTACCAAACAGACAAGAGAAATCCTAGTCTAAACAACAGCTTGTTGTTACTCTTAATGACATACTGCACATAATCTCTTTACACAGGATTAAGGAAAGATTAAAGCCAGGGACAAATAGAGGACAAAATAAAATAGCTTGACAGAATTCTTAATTTGTGTAAATTTAGGGAACCTGGACAAGTACTAGAGAATTGAAACAAATCATCATTTTTACTGTATTACTGGTGTCTTGAGCACTAGCAGCAATTTTATATTATTTTAGATGTCTGGATTACATTTCAAAACGTAATGAATAGCAACAAATCACCTACATTTCTTATATACAAATACTAGGCTTTACCAAGAGTTCTACAATTGCATCCTAAACAAACTACTCTCAAATAATTAGAAACTAGGATTTGTGACCAAATAAGAGCTCCCACCAAGAGAAGCAAAACACTCACAACCAAATTTTACCCTGTTTACAGTAACTGAAGAAATCACCAAAACCATTTGCATGGCACAGTACTGTTCTCAATGATCAGAACTGGCAGTATTACACAGGACAGAACGCATGCTGATACTGATTTTAAAAGTAAAAAAAAAAAAAAACAACAAACAAAAACAACAAACCCAAATCCAACCACAAAACAACAAACAAATTTTGCTACAAGAACCCTCTTGGTAGTGAATGTATATTACTAAAGCTGCCAGTAATCAGGTCCCATGACAGGTGGCTCCAGTTCTTGAGATTAACCTCAAATCCATTACTCTAATCAAATACCAGCAGTTATTTAAAAACATGACTCTCAGCTGCAAGAAAGAAGTCAGTAACGTTGACAATAAATACTGGTGCTTTGAAATAGACTGCCCAAATTTTTTTTAAAGTCCCTTAAAAATCTAGTATATTGTTCCACTTGTGTATATCAGGCATTAAGGATGGGATACATCAAATTAAGAACTCCAGTTTGCTCTAAGTATTTCCCCCTGTTTTGTTCCAAACTAGCTTTGGTTTCAAACCACAGTCATTCACACCAACTTTTTCAGCAGATTACCACCATGCCAGCAAGGCTACCACTTCCTACCCACATGAAACCCCTTCCCACCATGCAGTACAGCAAGTTTCAGGATAACAGTGGTTTCAGTGCTGCTGGAACTTCAAGTCTCCAGTTTGGGGCAGCATCCAGAAGGAATATGAACCACTCATCTTTCAGCATCTGCACCACTGTAAGTTTCAATAAAACACAGAATCGTTGTGGTCGGAAGGGACCTCTGGAGATCCAAACCCCCTGCCAAGGCAGGGTGACCTGGAGCAGGTGACACAGGAACACATCCAGGTGTGTTTTGAATGTCTCCAGAGAGGGAGACTCCACCACCTCCCTGGGCAGCCTGTTCCAGTGCTCTGCCACCCTCAATGTGGAAAATGTTCATGTTGAGGTGGAACTTCCTGTATTTCAGTTTATGGCCATTGCTCCTCACCCTGTCGCCAAGCACCATGAAAGACTCTGGCACCATCCTCTTGGCACCTGCCTTTGAGGTAATTATGCGCACTAATGAGATCCCCTCTCCGTCTTGAGAATGGAAACAAATGCTCGTTTCCACTCCAGTTCCCCCTAGTGACATCCATTCGCCTCCCGAGTGCGCCAGTCCCTTCCTCAGCACTCAGAGCGCCGAGGGGAGCGCGGCGCTCCAGCCGCTCACTCCCGCCGTGAAACTCGGCACCGCCCGGCCTGCCACTTTCACCCCGCTTCTCCCAATAAAGCTTCACCTACCTCCTCTCATTAACCGCGGAGCTCTCAGGCCGCCAGGGCCCAGCTCTACCCCACCGAAGCCAAAGCAGGCAGGTTCCCTGTCCCCGCAGGTTCCCTGTCCCCGCAGCTCCGCACCCACGCTCCCGCAGCCCAGCACTGAGCGGGGCAGCTCCCCCACACGCCAGCTCACCGCACACCGACCCCAGCCCCCGGAGCACGCTGCGGGCCGGCAGCACCCTCCCCTTTAGGAACGGAGCTCTGCGGGCTGCCGCTCCAGCCCAAACCCGCACCTCCTGCGTGCTGAGGGGACCCCAGGGAGGCCCAGCCCCCGGGGCACCGGCGCTCACCAGCCCGGTCCGAGGAGGGCTCTCGGGCTGCCGTCCCCGCCGCCCCTCGCTCACCGCGGCGCCGCGGGCGGAGCCAGCTCGATGGCGCCGAGCCCCCGGCCCGCCCGCCGCCTCCCTCGGCCGGGCCGCTCTGCCCCGTCACCGGGGCGACGGGCGCGGGCCGGGCCCGGGCTGGGGCGGGCCCGCCGCCGGCACCGCCCTCCCGGCCGCGGGCACGGCTGCCAGGGAGTCCCCGGCGGAGCGGAGAGGCGGTGGATAAACAGCTCTGCGGGGAGCGGGGACAGCGCCCTGCTGGAAAGGGAACGCTGCGCAACGGGAGCTGAGCCCAGTGACGAGAGCCGCGTCACAGGATTCCTGAAGGTGGCCCCATGATTCGGGAGATCCTCTTTGGACAGTCCCTATTATAATTACTGCTAGTAGTAATTATATATAGGATATGTATGTGGTGCTCTGGTGAGACCCCACCTGCAGTGCTGCTTCCAGCTCTGGCGTCCCAGCACAGGAAGGCCAGGGAGCCGCTGGAGTGAGTGCGGGGCTGGATGCTCTGTGATGCTCAGAGGGCTGGAGCACGTCTCCTGTGAACCCAGGCTGGGAGAGCTGGAGCTGTCAGCCTGGAAAAGAGAAGGCTCCAGGCTGACCTTAGAGCAGCCTTACACTACCTAAAGGGAACTTTCATGAGAGATGGGTAGAGTCTATTTACAAGAGCATGGAAAAAGGGAAACGGCTTCAAATGGAAAGAGATTAGATAATAGGGGGAAAAAATCTTTTCTGTGATGCTGGTTAGGCACTGGATAGGTTGCCCAGGGAAGTTGTGGATGCACCATCCCTGGAGGTGTTCAAAGCCAGGCTGAATGGGACTCTGAGCATCCTGGTCTAGTGGAAGGTGTCCCTGCCCATGGCAAGGGGGTTGGAACTGGACGATCTTCAAGGTTCCCTGCCAATCCACACCATTCTATGATCTTAGAAATAAAGCTACCAGCTAAGCCACAGTGTACTTAGGATTTGTACAGAAATTTCCACCTGTATTACTCACAGCTGTAGTGAAGCCCGAGGGATTTTTCCCCCTAGCATTTTTTAAAAAGTATTTATTGTAAGCAATTTATTAAAATGCAAGTTGCTAATACTAATGCAAGGGAGAAACTTTGAGTTCTCTATACATTCTAAAATATATGTATTTCTATTACAAAAATAATAATGAACTTTCTCCTTGGTCCTTTGTATTCTTACATTTCTCTAGGGTGTACAGAAGGCACAGTTAATAAAAATGGCATATTTAGTGTCTGATCCAGAGGTACTTTTGGAAGGGAAGTCTCATTTTAAGCTTCAATTCTCAACATTCACTTGAGCTTCCTATGAGAATCACTTCCTTGAGAGTGATGGGCAAGAAAAGGAGGAGATCATTTCAACACAATAACTACTAGAAGCACCATGGAGTGAAAGGCAGAAAATTGTTTTAGAAATTCAGATTCCTATCTGCTTTGCCATGCTGGCAGCTCAGGCTTGCTGAGCAAAAATGGGAATCTGTCTTCTTTTTACCTTTTTTTTCTCTCCCCTCCCTCCTCCTCATTAATTGGCATGATAACTTTGTGATGATTTAAGAACTGTTGACAGATTAATTGATTCTACCTCAAGTCAACTGGGTGGAACATGGGGCTATGGGAATTGGTTTTCTGGAATTCAAAGGATTTGACCACTTGCACATAGCTTGCTGAAATAGAAGTACAAGAAAACAACATTATATTTTCTGAAACAAAATATGCATGTTTCCTTTACTGAAATAAAACATCAGAGGTGACTGCCAGGTGACTGCCAGGTAAAATAAAGTTCAAAGGTGAGACTTAGACATGAGAAGGAAGAAAGTACCATAGCCCACACAGCAGAATTCAGGCAGAGATTCAGCAGGAGCTGACTGTATGTAGCAAAGAATTTAACCATGCATTAACCTCTAAGAATATGTTTGATCACTACTGCATGGATATGTCCCTACCTTAAATATGTGAAAACACCTCTCCGCTGTCAGTGGAAATGATGCAGCAGTTACCCTGTGATGTCCCCTTCCTGCCCTTGTGTCCTTTCCTCTCTCAACAGTTTAGCCCTGTCCCATGACTGTCCTTTCCCAGGGATGGGCTCTGTCCTCTTCCTGTGGTGCTGCCACTCAGTTTCATGAGATCATAGAATGGTTTGGGCTCGAATGAACCTTTAAAGTCGTCTAGTTCCAACCTCCCTGCCATGGTCAGGGATACCTTCTGCTAGACCAGAGGTCTCAGAGGCTAATCCAAACCTGGCCTTGAGCACTTCCAGGGCATCCATAGCTTTTTTAGGCAACTAGTTCCAGTGCCTCACCACCCTCACAGTAAAGAATTTCTGCCTAATATCTAATCTAAATCCACCCTGTCTCAGTGTACAGCCATTCCCCCTTGTCCTATCCCTACATGCCCATGTAAAAAGTCCTTCTCCAGCTCTCTTGTAGGCCCCCATTAGGTACTGGAAGGATGCTACAAGGTCAGCCCAGAACCCTTTTCTCTCCAGGCTGAACAACCCCAGCTCTCTCAGCCTATCTTCATAGGAGAGGTACTCCAGCCCTCTGAGCATTTTTGTAGCCTCCTCTGAACTTGCTCCAGCAGTTCCATGTCCTTCTTATGTTGGAGGCCCAGAGCTGGATGCAGCACTGCAGGTGGGTTGTCATCAGAGCAGAGGGGCAGAGTCACCTGTCCCAGCCTGCTGGCCACGCTGCTTTGGATGCAGCCTGGGACATGTTTGTTTTTCTGGGCTGCAGGCACACACTGCTGGGTCATGCTGAGCAACCAACACCCCCAAGTCCTTCTCCTCAGGGCTGCTCTCAAGCCATTTTCCCCCAGCCTGTGATTGTCCTTGCAACCCACATGTGAGACCTTGCACTTGGCCTTGTTGAACTCCATGAGGTTTGCACAGTCCCACCTCTCCAGCCTGTCCAGGTCCCTCTGGATGCCATCCCTTCCCTCCAGCATGCTGACTGCACCACGCAGCTCGGTGTCACCAACAGCCATGCTGAGAGTACATTCAATTCCACTGTCCACGTTGCTGAACACGGTGAAAATGCTCTTGGTTGCCTGTGGGGCATTTCCAGTCTAATTACAGCCACTTATAAGAGATCTGGCATAGGCAAGGGGTGGATATTTAAATAATTCCTGTATTAGTTTTGCACAAGAAAAATGTTTAAGTCTAAATTCTGTACCAGGACCTCCTGTCTGTCAGTTGTTGGTACTTTTTGTAATGGTCCTCAACATTTCACACATGTGAAGGCAGAAAAGCTGTAGACAGGACTTGCCAGTGTTTGAGCTGGGCTGCAGCATGGTGTGGGGTTGCAGTACAAGCACTGCAAGTCAGTCACTTAACACTTCATTTTGTCATAAAGACAGGAGAGAGCTGCTGTCCTGTGCACTTGCTATGAACCAGGAAGCTGAAGGAAAGACAACAGGAGGGGACAGAGACCTAGGATGTTTGTGAGCCCTGCTAAAGGACCTCTGGGAACATCCTTATGCACCTGCTTCCCCACTTATTTTACAAAACAACACATGCAGACCCAGTGAGTAATTTTCTGTTGAAAGGACTTCCTTTGGTTGTGGTCCTTGAAGGTGTTGATGCTATGCTCACGTGCCAGCTAAATACCTGAAACTGCCTTCTCCCAAACACCATCACAAGTACCAGCATGCATGTTGAAACTTATAGGGATTGTCTAAGCTTCATTTTTCTGTTTGTTTGAATAAGGATGAGTCAAACTAGCAATGTTTCCCTGTGATACTTACTTACACCTGTGTCATCCCACTGATCTTTGTGTCTCATGTGGACTCCTGCAAGCCTGGAGAGGTGCTGTGCTGAAATGCACTCTCCATTTTGCACAATCTCAGGTGTATCACTACATAAACACTCCCTGGTTCACCTTCCCTTTGCTCATGAGTGACAGCCAGGTACTTAACTTTAGGCAGCTAGAACACTAAAGGCAGTAATCCAGGCATGGATAACCATTGTACACCACTCTCATTATTTCTCAGGCAGAGGGATTTTAACAGGCATGGAATTTTTCACTCTGTGTTTTTGGAGGAACTACTCCAGCACGAAATGCCTCAGTTCTCACCTTTCTGTCTGCATGTGGCTTCTACTGATAAGGGTGGGAATGTCATGAATTTTCCTAAATGCATCCCTAGAGCTGCACTGTGCATCCTGGTAAGTGATGTCCCAGGAAACATGCTCTACTTTGGTGAAAGCTGTCTCCATTGTTTTAGACAGCTTTCCCCAAAAAAGATACTAAGAAAAAACCCCAGCAATCTGGAAGAAATCCCAGAAAATCCTCAGGAAGGAAGAAGTCTCAAATCATATTCAACTCTGTTACACTGCTGGTTTGCACTCATGGAACTCAGGAAAAGCTTGTCTCTGCAAAGGCAGAGGTGATAGTTTATACCCCAAATGAAGATATCAACTACTTCAGGCTCAATAAGCCCAAAAAAGCCAAGTTCCTCCCTGCCTTGTTTGCAGCATTTAGCACATTTGGAAAGCCCAGAGATAACCTGGTTCCAGGAGAGGAGCAAGGGCCAAGCAGATTGCTCAGACTCTCACAGGAGTTCTTTAGCAGGACTGGGTGGATACAGGTGGTCATGGAGCAGGACAGTTTGCCAGGCTCTGTCTGCCCTCCATGAGGTGTGACCATGAAGTGATGCCCACAGGTATTCGCATCTGTCAGGCTTGCATTTCGTGGGTACAGGAGTGAAAAACATTGTCACAGGGCCTCATGTCTCTGGAGGCATCCTTTAAACACTTGGGCTTTTAACATCTGCCATTGTGTGGGTGCTGTTTTGGTACAAAGGGCATCCTCAGCACAGGGACAGGTGGTGCTTTACCTCAGTAGGGCCCTTGTAACCCATTTGAAGCCAGAGCCACAGGAGGCTGAGATTTGAAAGCATCTTCTCCTCCGTTCCCTCTGTGACTGTGCCATTACAACTGGAGTTTGTTAGACAAAGATGCCTGTCAGAGTAGAGGGTACAGGCTGGTGAAGGACTCCTCTCAGGTGCTCAATGCAGGACCAGAAACTGCACTTGAAAGGGATGATTAATGGAAAAGAAGGTGCTCACTCAGGGACCATCTTGTTTCAGGATGCTGCTTTGCCTGAGAACCATGCTTTTAAAGTCAATGCTGCAGCTGTATAAAACTACAATGAGGCTTTCAATTTCAGCTTTTTTTTTTCCCTCTCTCTTTTTACAGAAGCTCCCATTGCCTTTACATTTATATATTTTGAAGAGAAAAACTGTCTACAGCTCTAGACTTTTTCCATCTGATTTTTTTATCTGTAAAAGGTAACATACAGCTAATCTCATCCCAGACACTTGTACATGAGAGGAATCCAGGTGAAGAAAGAATGCAATAACCTTTAGAGCAGTTTTATTTGTTGTACTTCTCAGATGATGCAGCAAGGTAATCACCACCATAGCTTTCCACTGTTCTTAAACAGCTGTCATGTTTATTATAAAATAAATCCACACTCTAAAAGTAACATCTGAACACAATTGGCTGCATTTTCTTTACTGGTGTACAAAGTTCTGCTTTAAAAGCTATGTTTAATTGGATAGCATAACAATTTAAGCATACAACTACAATGACAATTTTAATACCAGTAATGTAAGCAGCATGCAACCCACAGCTTGTCTGTTTTAATAGCTAGTAGTATTTTAATAACTTGTGCTTGACTTGTGGTTGGCTAACACCTCTAAAATCACTATAAAATAGAGCAATTTACAGCTTTAATATTTTCCTTGATTTTCCAATCTGCAGGGAATCTTTCCAGCTTTTTTAGTCATTTTGTTTTGCCTTATTCCACTCTTATAATTTTCCCCCCTTTTAAACTTACAGGACTGTAAGCCTTGATTATTATTCTACACATCAAATGCCTCGATATGATTTAGCATACAGCTGAGAAAACCCAGTTCTGTAAACAGGCATAGTGTTATATACTCATAAACTCTAAAATTTTGCATCAGTCTTTCTGGGTAATAACTCACAAACCACTTTTTTTTTTTTTTCTTTTGTAAAGGTTTTAAAGTAGGTGGGCTAATTATCAAATTGATATTGTTCACCCGAATCTCTTCTTATCAGTAATTTAAAATACTTGGTAGAAGAATTACCCTAAGAGTTTAACAAAAGCTAAGGGAGATATACAGAAAGTACACTAGAGCTAAAAGACAAGGTAAGCTTGCTGCAGGTGAATTAATTTAGTCTTTTTGTGAATTCCATCTTTGTCAGGCTTGAATTTTTAAAATGCTGAACAATCCACTGCTGAAACAGGATGCTATTAACTAAATTCCTATGGGGCTCAGTTTCACATCTCAGACTGAACACATTTATAAAAACATGGTTTCCATAAAAATATAAAAAGAAAGAAAATATACTACATCAGAAATAACTATTTTTAAAGAACTGTTTAACTGTTCTTTGAAAATACAATTTGTTTACTAATTTAATGATAGCTTCAGTGCATAGAACCTTATAATTCTAACAAGCCAGCTGCTCACATTACTTTACATGGTGCCTTGCTTTGAACTGTGATTTCATTTATTCAAAGACTACAGTACTATGCTGCTTCTGAAAACACAGCAAAAATATACATAAGACAGAGGTAAAAAAAAAAAAACTGTTCAAAAAGTTAAAGATACTTTGTAACTCAATAACAATAGTACCTAAAGAATTTTTTTTTACCCTGATCAATTCCGTGTCTACTTAGCTCCCTTGCTTGGCACACACATTTTGGGTGAGGGTTCTATTCCCCAGGACTAGGCAGCTTTCAAAATATCTTTAGTTTTAAACCAGCACTGCTCTGGTTTTTCTTCTTTCCAGATTAAAGAAGAATCAGTTGTTTTAGGGATAAATTTGGGAATGCATTTCTTTACAATTTAATTGATTAGCTCAGTTTGGAGATTTTGTTTTGTAACCTTTCTGTTGGCTGGTTGCTTAATTTTCAAAGCAGTGCTGTCATGGGGAGCTATGTTTACAGAGAGAAAAGTCCTTTGGGAGAGGGAGAAAGACCTGATGGAAATGGAGTGCAGAGAGGCAGCCAGGAAAGGTTTATTCAACACTGACCTGTACTAAGCAGCTGGGATGTTGCATTCCTAGACAAGACCAGTTGTATTCATGGGTCAAGAGAATTCTGGACCAGTAACCAATTGGCCTGACCAGCTTTCCAGGCCCCTTTAAGCAAAAACCAGTTTCACTGTAAATGGTTTTCAGGACCACATAAGTTAACTCTGGCAGCCATGTGATGCTGAGCAGGCTTGGTGGGGGTCACCTGAGCCTTCCTGCCTCCAGGCTGAGTGTTACAGGGCATCAGCTCCTGGTATGGCTGTGCTGGGTTGTCCTTCTTACACAGAAAGGCTGGGTAGTCTCTACTCTTGATACAGGGGATCAAAAAGCAACATGAATTTAGCAAATTTCATTTCTCAGGTTTCAGGTTTTTCATTTCTCATTTCAGAGAAACATAGTTGATCTTTCCATTCATCAAAAGGATCATGGCAGTTGAATGAACAGTTCAGGTGAATTATTCTGCAAATTGTCTTGCTTTCACATGTATGTTGTTTCTTTCTTTCCCTGCCATTTCATTCCGTTGACTGTAATCTATAGCCACCTTCCTTAATTTTTTTCCATTACCTGATTAGTCTTTTCTTTCTTACAGATGTGGCATTTTCTCTCACAGCTTGAGGCAGGAGTTGTAGCTCTAAGTGGAATGCACTTGCTGTCAGAGGAGGCTGTTAACTTCCAGAGGAGCTGTGCCTCCATATTACCTTCTCTGAGGTGTGTTTTGGGCTCAGTTCCTTGTGCCGTTTTAGAGACTGTGTGGGGTTTCTTTGAAATTAGATGCAAAATATAATTCACTCAGCACACAGCTCCAGAAAGGGGCCTTTGGGAAAAAGCCCTCTTGATGTTTTGCTTCCTCACTTCTCCTCAAATCCCAAACCACTTGGCTTAGCACTCACATGGTCAGCACAACAATCTATTCTCCCATCTGCAGGTATTTGCCATTTAGGCACCATTTAGTCAATACTCAGCACTCTCAAACCTTAGGGCCTGGCCTTCATGCTCAGCAAAGCTGCTCCCCAGAGGGAACCCATACCGATAGCTCTCCATGCCCTCATCTGGTTTGGATTTTGTGGGGATGGAGTCGTGCTGGTAGAGCAACGCTGACTGTATCATCCCAAAGTCTTCCTGAATCTTCATCCCTGAATAGACAGCACCTGAGGAGATGTTTTCTGCCACATGGGTGTAGCTCTGGATGTTTTTCATGTCGCAGAAGTTGTTGCTGTACTTCAGTGCGGGTGGTTTGTAGGCCTGGTAGGACACCTTGGTGGTGGTGGTGATGACGGTCTGCAGCGGCGGGGCCATGGGAGCGGGGCTGGGGCTGTACCTGCAGGCACAGTCCCCACTGCAGTAAGCGTGGGGAGCACTTGTTGCCATCTGCCCGTAGTCACTCCGGTCTCCGCTGCCGGTTTTCTCCCACGCAGGTTTCAGTCCGTAATGTCTGCCAGGGGTATCAAAGCTCTTGTCATGGCTGGTCACAGCGTTGTAGTGAGGCCCGTTCAGACTGAGGGCATCTGCATCAATGGCAGGGCTGGGCAGATCTTTGTAAAATGTTGGGTAAGGGCTTGAGCTTACAAAGCTAGGAACTCCAAACTCATAGCTGCGTGGCATGGGCATGTAGATCCTTGGATTTGGGCATTTAGGGTATGGTGATAGCTGGTCCTCTTGGAAGCTGGCTGAGTCATAAGGTGCCTTGTAGAGGTCTGTGTTCTGCAGTGAAGGGTAAGACTGGGCTGGAATTGAAAAATTGGTGTCTGTGAAGATACCAACTCTTTCTGGGCCATCCATGCAGTGAAAATTCTGTAGGTTATTGGTGTAACCACTGCTGTCAGGGTACCTTCCTGTCTGACAAGGAGAAGTGGATCTTTAAGATACAGGAATCAATACTGTCCACACACATATGTCTCAATACTTGCGCTATTGCTAGTTTCAGCCCCAAATTAACAGATGTTACTTTGTTATTAGCACATGTTAATAGCATGACGTAAAGCTTTGTTTTGCCCTGGCATCCCCAGTATGTGCTTATCACATCTTTTTAATTGACAAAAGAAGTCTTCATTTATGTCACCTTTTTATTTCACTACTGATTTTGACTTACCTCTGAATTTAGAGATCTCTTTTTCTGGGAGTGGTGATAAGAGGACATTTGCTTCTTAGTTGCACTTCTTCTTGCCTCTGCCTCCAGTTTGCTCTCTGGCCGGGGGTGGTCATGGACTCCTTTAGCCTAAATTAGGATTAACTGAGAATTAGGTGTGTACCTAGAACGGGTTACGGGTTAAGATTAGAGAAAATGCTCTAAGTAGCAGGAGGGGTACTCACAGCATGGTCTGTGGTTTGGCACAAGAAAAAAGGAAGGAGAAACTAAACAAGGACAAAATCATTGTGAAAACAAACAAATACAATAAATAATGATTTGGCTGTAGGTAGAAGGAAAAAGTGAGGGAGAAGTCAGTGAGAAATGCAGAGCGGATAAAGGAGCAAAAGTGCTACCTAAGTTTGTGACATCCAGGAGTAGATAATTAGAACCAAGGGGAAAAAACAAAAAAGCCCCATAGTTTGGTTGGTTTTCTGCAGTCCAGTATCTCAGTTCTGCCTTATAAAAACATAGATATATGTATAGTATAAGTAGGCTTTAAAGAGGTCTCATGCCACAAGACAAAAAACATCCTCCTAAAGCAGTACAACTTCTTGAACAGGACTGAAAATTATATCCTGGAAAAACATCTGAAGATTCTCTGCTATTGAAACATCTGTGAGTATGCAGATCTACATAACTAAAGTTACATTGGCTTATGATGAAGTGATGGACACTATATTTCCTTACTCATTTGTCTGAACAGAGCTACATACAGTCCCTAAAACTAAGTAGGAAGCTAAAAATTCCTTTTAAAACAGTCCTTTCTCAAGCATGAATTAACTTCTAAACAAGGATTTATGAACTTTTTTGATAGTAAGGTTTTCCAGTTTTGCATGTCTGTAAGAGAAAATTTGAATAAGAATAATATAGGAGAGAATCAGGGAATATGGCCAGTTTTCTTCCATTTACTGACTGGAGAACAGAATTCACTGCTGTGTGAGTCAGGGGAAAAAATTATCCAGGAGAAAATGTAATCTCATGGAACAGAAACTTTTTGTTTCATTTTTGTTCCAATGTTGCTAGAAAAGAAAAAACAAGATGAAGTTTCAAATTTCAGCTAAGATTCTTTTTTTTTTTTCTGTCAAAATTTTAAATCCTTCAAAATTCAGAGACTAGTTCCACATGAAGTAGAATTTTTATGTTTCAACCATTGTGAATTAAGTAGGATTTTTTTTCCTATTTATTTTAGTAGCAAATAAATATTTGGAAATAACATTGGAGACATCCAGTTGTTAAATGCACCAGGGTGCAAGACAAACTTTTTGTTCATATTTGTGTTCTGTAAAGAGGAGAATTTTACCCATCAGTTTTATTGCAGTTAAAATTGAATATTGCCAACCCATAGGTACTGCTTTCAAAGAGATAGCCAAGTGTTATTGTTTTATTTGTTCTTATGTTCATACTGAAGAGAAATTCAGTCATGGACTAGACCTCTGTCATGCTCATCATGATCTGTGTTACATAAAAAGAGAGGGGGAGAGGAAGAAATATCTGTCTGAAATCTCTCTCTTATTTTTTGTGTAGTGTGCATAAATACATACAACTTCTTTCTACCTGGAAAAATATTGCTTTTCCATCAAGCCTCCAGAAGTTTGTGACCGGATAGCCGCTGTGTCCTCGGCAAGGAATCAACTCCAGGGCAGAGTTACAGTTGGGGCAGGCTTTCTCTGTGAACAGACAGAAACTGCTGAAGAGATTGTTTAAGGACAAGGATGCTGCCTGAGAGTAAACAGAGCTCAAGAGCAACATGATCAGACTTTTCCAAAATTCAGATTAACATGTATTGTTCAAAGAAACGCAATATAGACTACCAAGCATAGCTAAATGGTATGAACTAGACCTGCCCACTAGATGTCTATGCTAATAATTTAAAGGATTTAAATCCACAGCCCCTTAAATACTTGCAAACAGACATTGATGAAATTTGGAATCAATCAGTCATTGCAATTGTGCCTTAGTCTGCACAAGGGCAAGTAAGGGTGACTCCAGCTTGGAAATCAAGCCCGGATGAAGGAAACGGGGTCCCCTGGGCATGGCAGCTCTCTCCGGGCGCCTCTCACTTTGCTGCTTCTGCCGAGCCTTGTCGCAGATGGCGGGGCGGAGCTGCAGCCGGGCCCCGCCGGGCAGGGCGCAGCTCCGGGCGCACAGCACCACGCCCAGGCAGGACTTCTTGAGGATGTGGCAGTTGTGGTTGTTGGTGTTGCGCATGGCCCAGCCGCTGAGGTGCCGCTGCGCGTTCTTCTCCTCGCTCGAGTAGATGAGCCGCACGTAGCCATCGGGCCACTCCTGGAAGGCGTCGAAGTGCTTGGGCTCCTGCCGCAGAGCAGGTGGGGCGGCAGGGCAAGGCAGCAAGGAGGAGAGCAAGAGAATGTTATTAGTATATTACAACCTGATATTTTGCCTTGTTGTAAGACACGTTACAGCAGGGAAAAAGCTTTTTCTATCACGAGCAAAGCAGCAGAAAAAGATATATTGAAATAATATCTCGTTCAGAAGTGTTCTCTAAGAGGGCTAAGGTAGTCTGAGATTCCGTATCTGAAAAGGAAGTCAGGATCCTTTCCTCTTTTGCATCATGACCCATTGTAGCACGGTGTGCTGATACATATGCCTTTTACAGGGAACGTACCAGCTGTAAGACATCAGCCTTACTCCCAGAATTTACTAACCAGTGTACTATCAGTGTGCTCAGATAGGACACAAGCCACCCTGATCATGACTGCTATTAAGTTCTCCTTGTCATGGGACAATGCAGCTGCAGGCAGGAAACTGGAAGTTTTAGCTGTGGAATGGCTTCTTAAAATCCATCTAATATGATGGGAATAAGGCTTTTCCCAAAAAAGAGATAAAAATTTAGTCATTGCAAATATACTTCCAATATATGCATAGTGGCACAAACAAAAAACATTTCAGTTTGGGATTTCACATCTTTCAGGAGTTCATTATGAAAATGTAATTACCAGATGAATGAGTGAAGATTTTAAACTGCAAATATTTATAATGCAGTACATATTTAACATACGTATGTACTGCATATGGGAGCAATCCCAGCAAACAGAATGGAGCTACCAGCATTTACAGCATTAAGACATTCATGAAGACATAACAGCATGGGCTTTGTAGACTTAAATAAATTCTAAGATGAAAAAAGTTGCAAATTAAAAAATGCATTTGGAACTCACAACTGGACAAAAGTGGAGTGCTCATTGGCATTAAAGTGTTGCATCAATAAACTAAAGAAATAATTAGATAACTTGGATAATACTAGTAAACAGTCAATTCAAGCTTCAATTCAACATTTCTCGAATGAGGAGGAGGAGGGACAAGATTGTGCAAATGGAGCCACAGGTTGTTCTAGGAGTTCATATCCAGCTAGGCAAAGCTGTGCATCAAATCCATACTTTCATTAGTAAGTGACTTCATAGAGATTACAAAACAACACAAAACGAAAAGAGAAGTAAAGCAGACGCAAAACAAAGTTTTGCTTAGAGCGAAGTTTGTTCTGCTGTTCCCCAGCTCCGGGTTAGATCTGGCCGGAGACTTTCCCCGATCGATACCTCCCCGCCCGCCCGGTACCTGCGGCAGTTTGGGGTCGTTGATGTCCCAGGTAAGCTTCATGGCCGACAGCGGCCGTGGGTGGCGGCTCCCGCTTTTTTATGCCGTCGGGGCGTCGCCGAGGTGTGGGCGGAACAGCAGCACCATCACCGAACCCCACTGCGGCCCCGGGTGTGGCAGGAGCTGCGCTGCCCCTCCACGCCACAGGCGGGCCTCGCTGCCCTCACCTGGAGGTGCGTGACGGGGGATGGATGCAGGGGTCGTGCACGAATCCACCCCCAGCACTGGGGGCCGCGATCTCGGCAAATTTGAGCTGGATTTGCAAGTCTGACCCGGCATCCGCGGGGCTCTGCCGCTCGCTCCCGCCGGTGGCCGGGGTGATGAGGAGGGGTAATGGGGTACCTGTCTCTGCCCCGCCGGGACGATCCAGATCTTGGATTTGGAGCGTGGCTCGGGGCTGGCCGCAGCTTGTAAAGCCTGCGGAGGGAGGCAAAGATGCTGAATAACCTGCTCTTTGGACGTAAACGAAATCGGCCTTACTTGGCGGGTTCCCCCTTCGCCCTGTGCTCTATAGCACCTGGTTTAAAATGCAAAGTTGGTGTTTGTGCCATTGTATTGATAGGCGCATTTTAACTTATTGAACATTTACAGTTTTTTGTTACCTTTTTATTTTCGAAAGAAACGGCCGATGGGGTCTGAAGTCTGGAGCTTTTTGGTTGGTTGGTTTGGTTTCGTGAGCTTGTTTTTCTTTTTATTGTTTTTGTGGTTTGCTTGTTTGGGACCTTTTTTGGAGTGGGGGGAGATTGTGGGAAGGAAGGAAGGAGGGAGACAGGTTTTTTTCTGTTTCACACACCAAAAATCAGTCCACAACAGCCCAGAGACCGAGCCGTTGAACGCCGAGCGCTGCAATCACCGTTTAAACGATCCCACCTGTTGGTAGTTATTTTTCTCATTCGCTTCCATCCTCTCTGGTCCAAAATTTACTGATGCTAGCCCTCAGCTGAGCACGATAAAGCCCGCCCGGCAGCAGCACACGCCGGCTGCGGCATCCCGCGGTCGAGAGCAGCCCCCAGGGAGGCTCTGAGCTCCTCCTTTGCACCCCGGGGCTCGGCTGGGGCTCGGTCCGTGCTGCGGCGCCGGGGTGCGAGGGGCCCGTCCCGGGAGCCGCACAGCTGCGGCTCCTTAGGGCGGCTGCGAACCGGGCTGCTTGTCCTTTTTTTCCCCCGCTGCTGGGGCATAATAGAGTGAGGGCTTGCTGAGGAAAGGAGAGGGCTCGGAGCTGTGGGAAAGGCTGGCGAGGGTCACCCTCCACCCTGAGCGCCGGTGCGCCTAGTGGCGGCAGCAGCAGCGGGTCCCGGCCGCGGGGAGCGAGTGAAGCAGCCCCCGCGCCATGGCCCAGGTGAGCGGAGAGGGGACATCGAGAGGGGACACCACGAGGGGACGTCCCCGGGACTGCCCGCGGCCGCCAGAAACCTCGGGCTGGGAGATGTGGGGGGGGGGTTTTGCGGCTTAGGTAATAACGAAGGAAAACCAGCGTTTTGGAAACGAGGGGATGAGTAAGTGCTCTTCAGCTCTGGGGCGGAAAAAGACGTTTGGGTTTGTTTTGGTTGGTTGGGTTTTCTTTTTTGGGGGCGACGAGGGAAAGAAGATTTTTTTTTTCCTGTGTTTTTCCTCTTCCTTTTATTTTTATAGGAAGAAAGAAGTGCAGAACGAAATAGAGATGTGAGTGGCGATATGGCAGACAGAGCAGGAGACTACGTAAGGATCTTTTAAATGCATCTTTATCTTACAAATTGTTATTTTTTATATATGTATATTTAAAGGTGCATTTCTTAAATGGATATAGCATAATCCAGAACTTTTTGTAATTTTATTTAAAGTGGGAAGTGTAGTAGTCCTCTTAATCTTTTCTTTAGTAAGTGGGAAGAACTTATTGTAATAGTTGGGGGGCTTGATAACTGGCTATACTAAATTGCCTCTTTCCTTACTCGGTATCTTTGATTATTCTGTTTCAAGGGTTCTGTCTGTTTTGGACATTAAGACTGATGTTTCACTTCAGATGTAGTAGTAAAATGAAAGTGGAGAAACAAACAATAAAAAACAAACAGAAACTTGCAACTTTTAAAATAGCATTACAAGTATTTAGTCATAATTAGTGTTGTTCCAATTTCAATGCCTGCTTATTTTACTTGCTAATTGTTTTCTTCCCTTCCCTCTACAGCTCGAATCATTGCTCATTGATGCCTTTAAAGGGAAGGGGTTTCAAAAAATAGACGAACTGCTTCAAGAGAAGGAAGTAGAACTTCCCCAGAAATACAGTGACTCTCTCTTTAACCAGCTGGACAAAGCACTGAGAAAGGTGAGTACCATAAACAATCTCAACTCTTCTAACAGCCAACTCACAGGGTAGCAGGCTAATGATGCATGGCATTCTGTGTTTCTGTAGGAGCTGGACAAGAATGAATTCAAGAATGTTTCATTGCTGCTGAAATGTATTCAGCTCTACCTTAAAAGTGATCTTCAAGAAGGGAAGAGCTTGTTTATTGAGCAAGGACTGGTAGCAAAGATGAGTATATACTGCATGCAATTTACTAATGTGATTTAAGGTTGTTTGCATCAGTAAAAGAACTCCGAGGAAGTGAAAACTAGATGATGGCTTGTTGGCCACACAGAAACAAAATATTTTTAATAGATTTTAAAATATTTTTAATGTATTTTAAAAATGCACATAATGAACTGAGTGGGGAAAAAAAATTTACTCTCTTATTTCTTTTGGTGTAGCAGCCAATTTCATGGCTCCATGTATTACCTGATTTAAAGGGTTTGGGTTGTTTGGGGTTTTTTTAAGGTGATAGTAGAAGGAGAGCATTAATTTCTATAAGTCCCATTAGTGAAATATCTAGAGTTTCTAAATGCATTTTAAATGCTCCAGCAAAATACATTTTGCTAAAATACAATTGATGAGTACTTTGTGTTTCTATGTTTTTAAAAACTGAGATATTCTTTATGAAGGTCCCTCTCTAGTTATGTAGCAAACTTGATGCATTTAGTCTGCAATTGTGTTTTATCTTCTGGCACTATATTGATTTCAGCTGGTAATAGTTGTAGTAGCAGAAAGGCAATTGTGCTGAAGATGAGTATCACCTGGACCTAACACAGGTGCTAGGAAACAGCTAACACATGCTCTCTGTTAGCAAAGAGCTAACTGAGGAGTCCCCAGTCCAAAATGTTGTATTCCTGCCTTTCAGTTATGTTTTTCAGGGATACAGTTGCTCAAAATTCCTGTATGGAGATAAATTAATAATTTTTTTCCAGTCTGATCTCTGGACTTTCAGTGGAACATAGATTTCTAGTTCACCATTTGTGTGTGATGTTATGCAATGTTTAAAACCATAAAGTATAAAAAAATGTTTACATTGAAAAAGCTTGAAAAAATTTTACAGCATTTTGCTGTGAGTTGATGTCCTCTAGAAATGTCCACAGTAGTTTTGGTGCCACTAGCAGCATGTGTTGTGTCTGAGCATCACAAGTGGGTGCCTTGGACAAGAAAGGAGGATAAAAGGAGGGCTAGGGAAGGAAGGGGGAAATGGCACTCTTCATGTCCTCCTAGCGAAATTTGAACTCCTTAAAGCCATGTAGCTTTTGACACAGTACTTGACTCTGAAGTTTGAAGGGTAACAAACTCTGTGAGGTTTCCTGCAGACATATATAATTTAGAATGATTAATTCCTCTTCTCAGGTTTTAACTTTTTTTTTTTAACTTTTACCTGGTATCTTGGTTTGAAAGAGCAAGAGTGTTTGTGACCATCATCGACCCAAATGAGAATAAATTTTTGATGTTACTGCTTGAAGACTTCTTTGATTCTGCATTGGTATGTTTGTTCTTTTAAGGGGACAGAAGGGTTGTCTTTATTGGATAAGATAGCTATTGCTCACAAACAATTTCCTATTAGAAAAGAAATAATTGCATGGGACCTGGTGCTCTCGGGCTGAGCCTGGGAAGCAGCCTAGGTGGGAGTGGGTGGGCAGTGTCTAGGAGTGTGCTCCAGGCTGGGAATCTGGCTGAGATTTGGCACACTTGGGAGAAGTACTTTCTCATTTTCTATCTTGAAGTATTTGTTTTTGTAGAAAAATTTGCAAGAAATACTGATGCATTTTGTAAATAAAGGCTTGTGAGCCAAAGCTCTCTTTAAAACTCACAAGTTACTGACACTGAGCTGCACTTCATGTGCAAACGTGTGCTAAGGTGGTGCTGGCAATTTGTTCCTACTCTATTTGAAACAGGTTATTTAATTCTAAAGAATGATTTAACTGGCTTACAACTCTCATTTAGGTTTCAACTTTAAATATCCACGACTTTAAGGGTGTTAGAGGCCTAGTGATGTAGCACTTGTAATAGGAAGAATGCTTTTAAATTTTTTCCCCAAGCTGTTTTCTCTCAGTCTTGTTGTCTGTAGCTTTGTGTATCAGAATTCATATCAATACCTATGGCTCTATTCAGGAGCTCTGCTAAAAAATATTTGTGCAAAATCAAGTTTCCTTCTTTCTGTACTAACCACTTTGAAATTATAAAATACCCATTTATTTTCCCAAAAATGGAATTTATTTTGAATTATGTCTTCCTGCTACGTTTCTTCCACATGCTTTCACTGTGGAGGATGAAGTGTTTTGTGTTATGGCATTATTTTTAATTTTCCTCATGGGACTTTAATGTCCTTCAGATACACATTGTGGTATCTAGTACTGTAGTGTATAATCATAAAATATGCTTTCACATTGGCCCACATGAAAATAAGAGAAGGATGTCACAACGATGTGGGTTTTCCAGGGAACCTGTAGGCACTGCACTCTCAAGTGCTGCTGAAATTCCTGGGGGAATTGGGTGCTTGGGTACCTTTACCCTCCCTGCATATTGTATGATCAGGGTGACCATATGTGACATACCTGGATCAGGTGGCTTTTTCTGATGTGGGTGCACTGGTGTTTTAGGTTATTCTGATGTGGGTATGTACTGGTTTATGTCATTTAGAATCTGAAAGTTGGGGGGTAAGGAAGGCATGTATTAACAGCTTGACACTTCATGTACGGCTGTTCTTGGGTGGTGCTGTGCCAATGAAGGCTTCTTTTACTTTTCCATCAGGTGATTTGCAAATGCAGTAATGAAGGTCAGTATTTTTATTCCTTCCGTTCCTCAATATTGTGAATCTTAATCTTGGGAGCGTATTTCTTAATTCTGCTTGAACTCTATCCCCTTTCTCTTTTCTCTTTTCTCTTCAGCTTCCTACTTCTTCCTCTCTGCAATATATTTTTTAAAAATTCTGTAGCCGATTTCTCTTCAGTTTATTTTCATTAACATTTATATTGGAGCCCAAAACGTTTGTCTGTTTCTCTTTCTTTTCTTGCTATGTACATGCTGAAAAAATCTGTTTGTTATCTTGTTTAAATGGTCAGCACCAAGCATTTCACTTGATCAGAGTAAGTGGCTTCTGAAAGGGGTTCAGTCTAGACAGTCTGTTCTTGCACATATCTTTGTTCTGGCTTCAGATATCATTCCCTTGCTGAAGGCAACCATCTCCACAGAATAATGTGGTAACTCCTTCAGCCTTCTGAATTCAATAGAGGGATGTCTGCCTATCTCATTAATTTCAGCAGCAAAATTTTCTGCTGTGGCTGGTTTTATGAGGGGTGGGGGGAGCAGGTGCTTTCAGAAAATATCTGTGACCAGACATCCAGCCTCACAATCCATGTAAAAATGAAGCATTGCCCTGTAGGTCGGGTAATGTGTGCTTATTTGTCCTTGTACCCTATTCTAGCAGGAGCAGAGTGGCACAAGCATCTTCTGGTTAATACTTTATTGGTTTACTCTGTTGACTTTGACAAAACCTGTATATTCAGGTTTTCTCTAGTGTCGCAGACATTTTTTCATAGAAATCTTTTTTTCTGAGATTTATTCATCTTCTGGGAAGCAGAGGCCCCAGAAGAAGAATGTAAACAATTGTTATCAGCTAGTGTAGAATGCAACAAGTGCAGCAGTGATTAGTCTTCTGTGTGTTTAGATTTGCTAACCACTCACAGGAGAGTTTGTCCTTGCTTTCTGCTAGACACAGAACTTTGTTATTCATTCTTTTCTATTCTATTCTTAGCTTAGCAGCCTCTGCAACTTCTCTCCTTATTCCTTTTAGTATAGTTATAATGTATTATATATCATATATCAATAAATCCAGCCTTCTGATCATCAACCAAAATTCTCATCCACTTCTCTCACCCTAAAAACCTTATCAAGACAGTGTAATACTCTAGTCCTTAGTAATTAGCTCCCCCTTTCTCTGCCTCTTTAAATAGTTACTCAGGTCAGAAGTTAGTGTATCTGGAGCAATTTTTTTTTTAGATGGAAGTTACCACTACCCCTTTCTATCTAGGATTAGATGGTTGGAAACTTTGTCTTAAAATGAATTTATAGCTGGGATGTTTTTATTCCTTCAACAAAACAAACTGTTGTTGCTTCAACTATTTTTGTATGGACACCACCCATTTCTAGCTATACCTTTCAAATTATTTTTCTAGGGATGAAAGAGCTAGTGAATTTATTTTTGCCTGAACTAGGGCGCCTAGTGACAGAAGCAAATCTTTGCTGCTCTCTGCACCTCGAGGTAAGATTCTTACTAGGAGGAGAAAATTGGATATATTTGTGCAAAAGTTTGTGTAATTAGATAAAAATATGTGAAATTATATTATTGATTTATTTCCCTTCATTTTCTACCCCTTCTCTTGTGGGGGTGAAAGGCCTTGAGGACCCTCAACTCTATACTTGACAGTCTCCCACGGGAGGAGAGAAAGAAGTTCCCTCTCTCTGAGGAGATGTGCTCTCTCACGTAAGTGATTTTCCCCTCCTGTTTCTCAATACCCTCTTCTCTGCATTAGGAGTTAGTTATTTCTATTTTAACTTGTGGCATTATGCTGTTTCAGGAAAGACCTTGCAAAAACTATACTGGAGGTTGGTGGTAAGTTCTCTAGCTTTACCTCATCTACATGCTTATTATAGATGAATTATAATTTAGGTTTTTGTCAAGAGTTGATTTTTAGGGAAGCAAGTAAAATGTGCTTTAACAAAACATAAATTAAAAAAAAATGTTAAATACAGCAATGCATTAGCTCTTTCTGGTTGATATTAATAATGCATATTGACTAATCAGGCAGGCTAAACTGATTTATGTAGAAAAGTAATTAAGTCAGCTTTATGTATGTGTTTACAGAATATGCTGGCTGTTAGTCTTAAAAAGATTAAATTTGAATTGCTTTGTCATGATACGGACAAAATTTAGCTAACATGGTTAATGGCCTCTTGAGTGAAATCTTTTTTGTTTTCTCCTAATAATAACACTTCCTAGAGTATTACCATGGTATATGGAATGTAGCCTAATTCTGGTGGGTTAGTGATGAGTCTCTGCTCTCATCCCCTTCCCAAGCACATCTCCCACTCATGTGTTGTGGTTTGCAGTGCTCCCTATCTCAGTCTCACTGAGCTGGGGGAGCTGAGGCTGCCTGAGCCAACACTTGGCTGTTAGCCTCCCCTGTTCTCCTAGGGGGAACTGAGGCTGCAGGATGGGTGTGACTGTGCAGTATAAAATGGCAGGAGTAGCAATGCTATAACTCTCTGATGTGCCAGAGGGATGATATTTATCCTGTGCTTATGATTACCCGGCAGATTATGACCTTCAGGTTGCCCTTTCGGAAGCACTTTGTAGACTAATAATAAAAAAATGGAGGGATGACCTTGTTCACCAATGGTTTGAAGATAAGTATCTTGCTGAAGCTTTCAAAGAGATCAAGGATCGAGAATTTGAGACGGTGAGGGTCCTTATTTTGAAAACAACATACTTGACAAGTGTGTATAGGGGCTAGTTTTGGTTGAGTTAAGCCAGTGTGTCCTTGCATGAAGTTCCTACAAAACTGATTTTATAAATGCACAAAGTTATTTGTGGATGGCATGTTTTACCTTTATTTTTTCTTATTAATGTGATAAATATTAAATGAGACATTGTTAAAATAGCTCCTACTTTTAAGTTATTTTACCTATAAAAAGTAAAATAAAAATATAAATAATGCATCAATAAGTTAATTTACAGGGTTTATATTTGAGTTCTTACTGGTCTTAAGTTGAATCTAACATTTTGTAGTAAATTGAGAGTTTTTTCCCAGTGGTCTTTGGTGTTCCACAGCTTAAAGCTTTTAACTGGGCAGTAGGTGTTACACAGCAAATATTATTCTACACAATAGAATAACTTTGCAAAGGAGAAATAGCCTGATTTTAAAAAAAATAATGTGTCATTTGTCTTGAAGGACTGCAGAAAATTTCTTAATCTCCTAAATGAAAGGCTTGGAGATAAAAGAAGGTAAGCTGGCAACCAACAGAATAAATTGGTGCCATCATCACTGCAGAGGGAATAAATGGAATTGTGAAAAGGGTTGGCTTAAGCATAAAAAATTATTTTACATCACATGTAAAATTAAGCCTTTTTTTAAGAGGGAAATTTTATGGATTTTTATGGTGATTCTTTTGAAAGCAAAATCAACTAAGGTAACACACCACTACTAAAATACTATATTCTTCAGCTTATCCAAGCTTAATTTACCTCTAGAAAATTTGAAATGATTCTTTGAACAATGAGATTGGTTACTAATCTTATTAAAAATAAAATAATTGAAGTCAGACTCTAATGTTGAATGTATCATGTGAAGTCTGCTTCTCTTCCAGGGTCTACTCATTTCCTTGCATATCTGCTTTTGCTGACATGAATGAGGTAATAGCTCTTAAAGCTCTGGCACCTTCCTTACAGTGTTTTATGGCTGCTGAAATGTTGCTTTCTGTGGTAAATTTTGGAGCCTTTTTTTCCCCGCCTCTTTTTCATTGAAGAGCTCAATTCTTGGAGTGTAGGGTGTAATCTGCTGCTCTAGCTGGAAATTTTGCTTGTTTGTCACTTAGCTCCCAACTTAATGCTGCTGACTTTGCTGTTGTATCAGCCAAGTGATAGAGGCAATGCTTCTCTTCATGGTGATGACAGAAGAGAGTTCTAAAAAGAAACAGGTGGACAGGACAACACTGAGTCCTCTGGCAGAGCTGTTTCCAGACTGCCAGAAAACAAGATTAGCCTGATGCCTCTGGAGAAGAGTTGCAGAACCTGCACTTTTCTTCACTGGTTTTCTGTTGAATAAACTGTGGCACCATTCCTGACAGTCATATTGAATCAAACCCATGTAGATGGAAGCTGATTCCACAGTTTGTGCTTATTTCAAGTGCTCAGAAACAGAGCTTCCACAGCTTCTTTCCTGGCACAATCATGGGAGCATTTGTGCATTTCTGCTCCCATGGCTGAAGCAGAGGCACATCTGACACGGGTGTGGTTGGGTGAGCAGTGGGCTGGCTCACCCCACAGCATGATCTGAACTCGTGTTTCTGCAAGGTGTATGGATGTTTATGTAGGCTAATGCCTTCCAGTTTTCTCTCACTAAAGAAAGCTGTGACTGATACAGCAGCCATGGGGCTTTTAGGGCAACAGCAGTGCTGCTCTTCCTCCCCAGGCAAAGAAGCCATCGGATGAGAAACTGGAGGAGTTTTGGATTGACTTCAATGCTGGCAGCCAGAGTGTGACTTTCTATGTGGATTGTGATGAGGTAACAGCAAAGCCCAGGTGGCCTTGGGTTAGCCTAAGCCAGTGGGCACTCCCTCAGCCCTTCTGACACGATGCCTTTGGTTTTCAAAGGGAGCTCTTTGGGACTCTGTGAGGCTGTCAAAAGAAAATGTCAACACTTACAGTGTGAAGGGTAAGATTTTTCCCAACATTATCCTGTTTGACTGGGGGTCCATGAGACACATGGAGGACACCTGAAATCCCACCATCACGATGGTGTTCCTGCCTATTCTCTTCCCTCTCTGCCTTGTCCTTTGGTCATCCTGCACTAGCTCTGATTGTTGGACAGAGTGTGGGCCCATTCTGCACAATAACCCCCCTTCCCTACCCAAACAGGACACCTTGAGGTGTCAATTTGTTGGTGTCCTGGGGAACAGCATAACCAAGACTCAAAGGGAAAGAAATGAGCAAACAGACTAACTGGAAATACACACGCAACATGTAAAAGGCTGTTTTTAAAATCCCAAACAATTACTCAGACATCTTGGGATTAACAGAAAAATGTCTTGATATAAAATAAATGTAATTGATTTTTTTTTTTTTAACGCAGAGAAGGATAGAAAAAAGATTGTTAAAATTTTTATGAAGATACCTGCTGTTATTAACAAAACAGAAGCAATAAAATTCAAACTGGTTTTCAGTGATGAGATTGAAATATTAGCTGTACTTAGAAAAGTCCTGGGAGATGAAAGACTGATGGTAAGTTCTAATATGGGGTTTTTTTCTTAACTATATTGTACACTGGACAAAACCATTCAGGTTTGTGGGATTTGTGTTTTGTGCTTTCTTTATTTGCTCTGTGTCTCTTTACTATATATTTGCCTTCCCACTGTGGATTTACGATACTCTACATAGAGAAATTAGGTGTTTTAGGAAAGATGTTTTGAGATACTTGAACTTATGGTTTAAAAGCTGGCAGGTTAAAGTTATTTTTTAAATTAATTTTAATTAAAGTTAATTTTAATTAATTTTAATTAAAGTTATTTTTTAAATTAATTCCTTGTGTTATAATTTTCCTGAATTTCTGAAGTAGAAAATTAAGCCTATGGGATTTAATTACATAACTTTCAGTATGGACATATATGGCTCCAACTGTTACATTGCACAGGATGAGCAAATTGTTACACAAAAACCTGGAGGTGTGCTGAAAAATACAAATTGTAGACAGGAGTTCAAGACAAAGAGTAAAGTACTTTTAAACCTCAAGGTTTTTTATTAGCTAATGTCAAAACATAAATTATGTGAGATTTTTTTTCTTTTTTCCCCCAAGTGTTAATATAGTTAATTTTTGTTTTGTAATTCATTCACAGTCTGTAGTGTTTGCTGAAAAGCTTACATGACAGTAAATAAGCATTAATATAGTGGCTGCCATTTGCCCTTAAAGGAGCTAAGATCGTTCTAAATTATCAACTCAATTAGTATCCACTGATTTGTTGCTGGCAATTAGCAACTGTTAGTTTTGTGTTAAGTAGCTGACTTTACTAGATAAAGACTACTTTTTGTAAGACCGCTTTTCACATGAGATTAATTCATACCAACAGATATTTGAGTCTGAAGATGAGATTGTCCATTCTGGGAAGGAAGCTATGCAGAATGAAGCAGGTGATTTTTTTTTTTTCCTGTGATGTTTTTTCTTTAAATATCTGTTTCCATATTATCATTTTCACTTGTAGTCCACAGCTTACAGTTAACTTCACTTAAAATAAGGAAAAAGAAAAAAAAAACCAACTCCACAACAAAAACCAGGCCATGCCCAAGCTCAGTCTTGTTCTGTTCCTGCCTTGTTAGCTTGGTAGCTCTGCTTGTGTCGGCTGCTGAGTCCCTCTAGCCCAGGGAGTGGGGACTGGGCACCCTGGCCGTGTGCTGCTGGGGTTGCACGAGCAGGGAATGCTCATGGAGGCAGGATCTGTGTGCTGGCAGGTGGCCTGCCAAGGCACATTTCAGCTGCTGGCTGGCCTCTGATGTGCAGGGTGTGCAGAATGTTTCTCCATCTGCAGGTGTGGTGGGATGCACCCTCCTGTCCTCCCCTCTGGCTTGCCTGATGCCTGGTTTCTGGTTTGGCCATGCCATGGGGTGGCCTCTGGCCTCCTGAAAGCACAGGTTCTCTGATGGGCCAGTGCTTGCACCTTGGTACTTAACAAGCTCTCCTCTGCACAGTGCACATGGTGGGGAAGCCTCCACTAAAACTTCCTGCAGGGAGGCAACTTCTGGTTTTTCTGAACAAGGTGATGTTCAGTGAATGATGCGCTCCAGTTCCCTGTCCCCAAGTGCAGTGGATGATGCCTTGGAGGTGCCTGGAGCTGTCATGGAAGAACAGCTGGGGGAGCAGAAGTGCTGCAATCCCTATTTGTGGGTAGAGGTGAGCAGCAGCCCAGCTCCTCTGCAGGAGGTGACCTGCTGCTGTAAATACCTTGTGCTGCAGGGCTGTATCTGTCTGTGCCCCAGCTACAAAAGCAGCTGCCTTAAGGCAGAGCAGGCCCTTAGCTGCACCTGGAATAGCATTTATTCTATATTCTCACCACCCTACAGTCAATGCTTTGTGTTTCCTTGAACTGGGCACATGAAGTTTTCCATCATCAAATGGTGGTGTTCCTGTGCTGCTGCCAGTGAACATCTTCTGCAAGGCTTCTTCTTCCAGGATCATTTGACAGAGTTTTATTACGTTCTAAATTCAGGAGTTGTTGAGGTAACTTGGAGCCTGAAGTACAGATTTCTGTGTCTGACCCAAAGGGAGGTCTAAGCCCAGCACTTCCTGAGAAAAAGAGAGAGTAACTCCTTTCTTTCCTTCTCATTAAATTCTTCTGTAAACCCCCACAAACTATAGGTCACAGCCTTAAGGAAAAGCTGCTTATAGCAAAAAAGCAGGAGGTGTATGTGATCAAAATTGGTGTTAAACAGGAAAAGCTTCCTCATCTCAACTTTGGTATCAAATTTTCTGGAAGGTGTGGGGTTTTTTGGGTTTTTTTTGGTTTTGTTTTTTTTTTTTTTTTTTTTTTTTCTGTATGGTGATCTTTTAACTTTGAAGGCTGGGATTTGCTCTTGCTCCAAAACTGGCTGTATTTCAGGTTTGAGAGTGATTACATTTAGTGTGGATCCTTTCCTGGTGTAACCTGACAGATATTTCCACATCTTCTAAGGGTGTGAAATCACAGGTCTTCCTACTGCTATCACCCACTGTCTTGAAAACAAGTGGAGTTTGAAGAGTTCTTTGGATAGCTGTCACATTCTTTCTGTTAGAATATTAAAAAGAAATTTTTATTTTTTAATTTCTTCTAAGTTCCTGTGCATTTCAGATTTCTCCATACTTGAAAGAGCCATTTCCACCTCTAAATGTCTGGGGCAGTAACTTCTTCAGTAGTCCTTCCCATTTTGCTCCACTTACAGCCTATAAAGAGCTATAATGGAAGTCCTCCAGCTTGTGGAGATGCAGATGAGTACTTGAAGCAGTCAAGGAGGATAAAGGGCAGAAGGTAGTTAGTCTGCAGTGAAACAAATTTTGCAGTACCTGATAGAGATTCAGTGGAAGAAAGCATAGATGGAGGAAGATCCCCCTACTTTAGTCAGCCACACAGGCTTGTTCCATGTCTTCCAGAGCTCAGGAGTCAATGTAGCAATATAAGGAGCAAGATGATAGACTTGCATACATTCGTCCAGTATTGATGAGCCTGTTTTTTATTTAGCATTGCAATTTTTCACTGGGTACTTTGAAGACACTTGGGTTTGTTGTGTTAAATGTGAGTTTAAGATGTGCCTAAAGGTTATGCTGCTGCAATTTATGCATGCCTGTGTGGGAATGGAAAGAAGGGGCAGTGAGTGTGTTCAATTGCTGCAATGGCATTCTCCCTCTGGTTGCTGTTCTGCAGAAACACCTGTGCCCTCTAACGCACAGAAGAGGAAAGATCCTTCAAACTCTGAAAATGTGGAGACTCAGAAAGACAACTCAGCCTCTCAGCACAGACAGCAGCTAACAGGGACTGTAGCAGTAAGTGTGTGGTGTATAATGGAACGGTCATTGTTCCCCTTTTCCCTTCTTCCAGTCTTTTTTTACAGGTGTGGCTAAAACCTTCTTTTAAAAAAAAAACTGGTTTGTGTCTATTCAACTCAAATACTTATCTCCAGAGCCGCAATTTTGGCAATTTTTTTTTTTAAAAAGAAAAAAAATTGCTTCCTCTTGTAAGAGGACAGAGGGTGCTTTTAGTGAGAAACCCATAATATCACCTATATGCAGCTTAAAAGGTTTTTATGTGTGGGCAATGGCAGGCCTGCCATGCAGCTCTTGCCACAGGCTACCACTAAAAAAAGTCTATTTGTAGAAACCCCCACTTCTTTATTGATCATATGCATGTTTTGTTCATGGTTTCATGTCTCCAAGCAGAAAATGGTCAACTCTGGTGTTGCCATGGTTACAGTGAGCCAGCAGACTGACCTGGAAGATGCTAACCAAGGTCAGGCATGGCTCCCTTCAGTACCTTAAGTCCGACCCAATTAAATGTCACCCAGGTGACATGCTGAAGGCTATGATTTTGTGGGTCTTACTGCAAAAAATAGATCAAGTTTCATAGTAGTTTCAAAGGGTAAAACTATAGTTTCCTTGCTTTCTTCAGAAAAAAACTCCAAAACTCCATCTTCAGGGATGAAAGCTAAGCCTAGGTGAGTGTTTTGCCGACAGAAAGTTCCAAAGTGAGTTTTTTGTGGCTCTTTTGTGTGTGTGTGTTTGGTTCCCCCCTCCCCGAGGTTTTAATGCATGCAACTTTGAGGTTATTCCATCACTTATTACATTGAAGATTCTGTTTTGCCACCTGGACATCAAGGCTGTTTGCCTGTAGTTGCAATGCTTTGGAGTTGCTGAACAATTTGGTTACTAGATTGGCAGCTGCTTTGGTGTGACTTTTTTTTCATCATGGATTTAGTCCAAATGCAAGGTGAGCCCACAGCTGATTTACAGACAGTTAAACCTCAGCTGTGAAACCTGAGCTTGCCCAGTGTGGGATTGTTCCTTATGGGCACCATGACTTAGTGAAAAAGTGATGTGAATTTGATTTCACCTTGGCTTGAATTCACCTTTTTATCCCAGACCTTTGCAGGACAGAATTCCTTGTAGTTAAGGAGCTGGACTTCTGTAGAGCTCTTGATTACCTTTCTTCCCTATACATTAAACTGTTGCTTTGGTGCTAATTGGTCCAAGTTTGGGGTTCCCCCCCCCCCCTCCACTTAGTACTTCACAAACATTTTGATCTTTAGATGAGCAGCTCCTTTACATGTCCTCTTGTCCCCAGTGAGAAGCCCCTAGAAGAAGAACCCATGGATGAGCAGATACCAAAGGTATGTGTGCCTTGGGGGTCCCTCTGAGAGAAGAGATAGGAAAGAGACTTTCTGGGGGAGCTGCAGAAGAAAGCTGGTATGGGTTGACCACTGGTATGGCTTTGAGCAGTGTCCTGAGCCCCCAGAGTGTCACACCTGATGTGCTGTGCCATTTGGCACCAGGAGTGAGCTGCAGAGGCACAGCTGCCAATCTCATCCTAGAGGGGCCCAGCCAAGTGATTCAAGCTCACTGGAGTTTATTCAACACATCCACAGCCCCAAAGCGATGTGCAGTGCCTGTGTCCAGGAGTGCAGGGGTGTGTGGGACATTCTTGCATGTCACAAGTCTTGCACACCCGCCTCAAGAGGGAACTTTTGCTTCCTGAATGGAGACAAGCCTTGGAAGTCTACAGATGTGTTTATTCAGTTTTCTATCTGGGCTCTAATGACTCTCCCATGTAGGAGCTTACAACTTGTGTAAATTACCAAGTAACTGAGAGTCATTTGTAGTTGCACTTGGAAAGTTCTATCGGTGTGTCCATGTATTAAATAAGTAAATGCACTATGTGAGAAAAATTAAATTCCCAAAGCAATATTTTTGAGTTTGGGTACTTATATAAGAAATCACATTTTAGACTTGTTCTTGGGTTTACATTTCCAGGTGCTAGTTTCAATTTTTTTAAAAAAGAATATTTTTTACTGGCGGTTCAGTTTTGCAGCACTCTACAGTGAATCCAAAGATTTTGAGCTACTTTCTCTCTCCCCCACCCTCCTGACCCCCCAGTTTCAGCTCTGTGAATCTCATCCTTTGTGGTAGGAAAGTACCACAGGCAACAGTTGCACCTGGAAAATTGCTGTAGAGGGAGGAGGGAAGTTTCCTAGCACACCTTTTCTCTGCCTTTGGCAGGCTCTAGAACCAGAACATGACTTTGGGTACTGTTGTTTCAGATCCTGCAACTCTCTCCTTTTCCAAGGGATGTTACCAGCAAAAAGAGAAACAGGAGATCAAGTTTGGCCAAGAAGAGGGCTGAAGGCAGGTATGACACCCAAGCCCTGTGCCCATGCAGGGGCTGGTGTACCAAATCATTTTAGACCTTTTCTAGCACTCAGGGAGGAGGAGTGTCCCCATGGGGGGTGGCCTGACTGTACCTAGTGCAGGCAGAAAAACAAAATGAGGCTATGAAGGGTCAAAACTTGTCTCTGTAGGACCCTTTGGGTGCCCAAAGTGATAAAGATCTCAGAAGCTAACCCTAGCCTGCCAAAAATGCCTTCTACTCCTGTGATACTATGTCATGGCATGTTGGCTTTTTACTTGCCCAGCCATAATCCTCCAGTGAGCTGAGTTCTGAACACCACCTTCTTTCACAAATATTTAAGTCATATTGTGCCAGTTCCTTGAAATCATGTTTCCTAGGGTTTCAGGATGGCTCCTCTTTCAAGTTGTCCCTTTCCCTTGCCCCCTCACATCTGTCTGTTTGCATTTGAGGCTGGGGGCACTGCAGGAAGAAGCACTTGAGGTTTTGGGGGCTCTATGCAACCTGTAGCACTAAAAGTCTGCCTTGTTGAGCCCTCCTCCTACACTCTGCCAAGTGTTGTGTTCAAGTTAATGCCTGCTGCTGAGCCGGAGGGCAAATGAGCTGTGTGTGAGGATCTCTGCTCCTGTTCTGGGGCTTCCATGGGAGTCCTCCTTCAGCCCGCAGTCTCTCAGCTCAAAAAACCTCCCAAAACCCCAAGTGCTTAGATGATTTTTGACTGACTGTAGGTCAGAATAGGAAAACTTGATGCAGGACTTCATAAGTTTATTTGTTTTGTGTATTTTAAGACAATCTGATGCAGCAAATACCGGTTTTAAAACAGGAGCAGCAGTGTAGAAGTTGGGCGTGAGGAACTTTAGCTCAGTCATTCTGCTCCCTCTAGTGTTTCATCTTGAAATGAGTGCTTCCTTCCTTTGGGAGGCTTTGGCGAGGATCTCAGCTCTTTAGTTCTCCCCTTCTTTTACTAGTAAAAAGATGATGTAGTGTATATTTAGCAATTTTGTCGTAGTATTTTTTTGAAATAGTTACGATTTGGAGAGAGCTATAAAACTACAGTTAAGTTTAAATGTTGGAGCATGTGAAAACAAGAGATTAGAGAACAAATATTAAATACTAGAATTTTCGAAAGATAACTAAAAGGAATTTTTAAAACGCTTCTGATGTTATATTTCCACTCATTACTTCTTCCTACTATGTATTACTATGGGTGATGTGAGAACAAAATATCCTCCACATAAACAGGGATAGGTTAATTTCTAAGTTTTGAATATTTCTTTAAACAGTTACTATTTTAAAAAGCGAGAACCAAGACAAACAGCAAAAAGACTAAGAAAAGGAGCAAGTATTTTTTAGAAGCTTAGAAAACAGTATTTTTAGGCATAGAAGGTGTCTGAGGAGAGGGGCTCAGAAAGAAATTATCACATTATCACCTCCCTGCTCTTAATGGAATTCTATGGGGTGATTCTTCACTATTATACATCACTGCCATATTTATGTTGCCTTGCAGGAAGGAAGTCTATGACTTTGAAAACTCAGACTCCTCAAGTCGTGAAAAGGTAAACTTGAGACAGAAACTCAGCACCTAATGGTTTAGTAACTTGAAGCAGGGGACATCCTTTACTGCAGAAATGCTGTAAGGATGAACACGCTGTTATAGCAAGACAGACAACTGGGAATCTGAGATTTTCGTTTTCTTTGTGTGGTGGAAATGGATTTTTTTTGAGTGGCAAGAATGCTCATCGCTATGTGAGGTTTGTGGTGGATAATGCAAGACAACACCAACAGGCATTTGAGCTGCTGCTTCATGGAGGTCGTGGGATGTCTCTGTGATTGAAGGCCAACCTCTGTGCTTTACTGAATACCAAAAGCAGATTGCTGAGCATTCACTTTGTCCTCCTAGGCTAAATAGAAGAGACTGAAATACCCTTCAAGCTGTGCTTTACAAGCTGGGAATCCCTGGTTAAAACTCAGTCCTCGCATAAGTTTTGTTGAGAATTCTGCTTGACTTACATTTGCAGACTCTCAAAAAAAAAAAAAAAAAAAAAAAAGGAGGGGGGATAAAAATGAATTACTTTGGCTGCTTTGAAACTTTGCCCAGTGTGGGCTTTCCCAGGAAGCTGTGAACTGGCTCTTGACAGCTTCCATTAAGGTGGCTGTGCTGGACAAACCTTTTGGCTTTCAGCCTCTTCCCTGGTGTGGGAGCTGTCACTGATGCTGCTGACTGTGAGGCAATGGGTACTGAATGGAGCCCCCCAAATTTCTCTATTATAAACTGGACATGGCCCGATCTTAGCTACTGCCACTGGGTGTCAGCATAAATCCCTGCTCCATGGCACCCAGCCCCGGTCCCAGCAGCTGTCCCAGGGCTGTCCAGGGACCCTGCACCGTGCTTACAGTGCTGCTGCCAGCACTGCTATTGATTTAAATGGCATGTCTCGTGATGTTGGTGCTTCAAATGAGCATGATTCATAAACCAAAGAAAAGAGAAATGAACTCTGTTAAACGCTCAGCTGTTTGTCTATTATAATTTATGACACTGTTTCATTCAACAAATGCAAATTCCATTAAAAAGTGACATTTCTGAGCAGGAGTGGTAATCCATTTCATTTCTGAATTCTGATCTATTTTCAATATATAGAGTATTTTATGGGGTAACTGGGCTCTAAGACAACTCTCTGCTTTCAGGTTGCTGAAGCCAAAGGAAAGATTCTTGCCCAGAAAACTTCTTCACAAAGTCAGAGGTACAGTATTATACATTCAGTGTTTACGAACCTTTTGCTATGTGAATAAGGGTTCATAGCTTTGGTTAAGATCTTTTAAGTTAGGATCCAAAAGTCTATGTGATTTTTTTTCTAATACAGTAGTTCCTTCCTTAGGTACCACACTATCTGTGGATGTTATTGATACCAATATTTTAATTAGTACCTGAGAATATAAAGGTTACTGGAGAGACTAATGACTACTGTCAATTTTGACAATAATATGATTTTAACTCTTAAACATCATCCTTTTCTGACCATGTGCAAAAATGACTGATTTAATTTTTGAAAAATGCTTAAACTCCGTGCCTTGCTTTGGCTGCCTTCCAGTCATAGCAAGCTTCCAGGAACTCTCCACCTCTATGTATGCAGATTAACTTTTATTTTAAAATATGCTGATTTCTAGATATTCCTGAATTGCTACTTTCAAAATCCAGGCAAAGAAAAATTTGGCTACTGTCTGCTCTTTAACAGTTTGGTTCTTCTGCTGAGCTCTTGAGGGGCCTTCTGCCCCCTCTGTTTGCCTGTGCCCATCCCACAGTGCTGTGGTGTGTTATTGCTGTGCTTGCTACTCTAATCTGGGTCTTTGTGTTACTTGGCAGGACTTATGACACCAGAAGCAAGAGCAAGGAATCAAGCACTCTTGAGAGAAGGCGGGTAGGTTGTCTATGCTTTTGCATCCCCAGAGCCTTTGATTGTTGCCTATTTGAATGCTGTGTATTTCTACTTGTATGGATCTGTTCCACCCACAATGAAGCTGAAGTTTAAGGCCTACCCAGTGCATAGTTGGAGAAATGTGATTCTGACAGCCTCTAAATACTGTCTGTCATTTTGAAAGCAGTGATCAGGATGCACCATCACTGCCAGACCAGCTAGTGAATTGTCTGTTACCTGTTCCTCCCAATGTGCCACTGGATGCAGCTCAGACACACTGAGCCTTTTCTCCTTGCAAGAGTGCTCTTCTTTCAGGCACAGGAGAGAAGGAGAGACAAGGAAGGAGGGTACTGTAAAAACCCCGTACTGGCAAAAGTCAAGCATCTGCCTCTTGGTGTTTTTATGCAGCTGTTTCAACAGCTGGCTGTGGCCATTATGTCAGATTTCACAGCTTTTCACGTTGTACTGTGGGGAGGAAGAAATGGGATAACTTAGTAGCAGCTGAAATAGAACGGCTGAGGGGCTTCTGAGTGAGAAGGACTGAATTGTGTCTTTAGTCCAGCTACAGGAAACACCTTTTCTCTGAAAGTAACAATGAAAATACAAGCCCTGATAAGAGTGAGAAAAGCTGGATCCTTGACTCTCAGATACAGCCAGTGCCAAAATCTGCTGACTATACCCGAAAAAGACCCAGGGTGAGAAGTAAATTAAAAGGTAAGCTTAGTGCCCTTCTGACACTTAGCTATGCATGACGTACTGTGCTGCAGAAAAGTAAATGCTGGTGATGGTTTGAAAAAGGAGAGTTTGGCCAAATCCTGGCTTTCCTGAGTGGGAGAGAGCAGCCTTGAGGCCAGCAGCATGGGGTACCCTATGGAGGAGAGGCATTGTAAACTTTTGCGCTTGAACTGGGCTCCTGTCTCCTTCCCAAATTGGGGCTCAAATGTCCAGGTGGACATTTGGCACCTAAACAAACTGTGTGGGTTCAGCACTCTCTGTGATGGTGCTGAAGAGCCCATGGGCCCTCAGCTGGTGGCTGTGTTGGTGCTCTTGACTGCACTAGGAGGAAGATCTCTCTGAAGCTACCACACCTCCTCCCTGCAGCTTTCCCTTCCTCACCTCCCCAGAAACATCACCGAGTAAACCTTGAAAATCCTCACAATTTGCAGACCAGGGCCTTCTGCTCCCCTGTTTATGCAGTAATAAGCCAATCATCCTCTGAGTGTCAGATGTGATTCTCTCTGGTAGTATTCTCTGCTTGGGCCTGACCAGCAGCAGACCTCCCCTGCAGCCATGCTCCAGGGCTGTGTGCCGCTGTGACCACCAAATGGAAACCAAATTGTCCTGAATGAGATGGAATGTTTCTCTCCTCCTCCTGGAGAAATGATGCTTGCTCAGGTAGCTGTTGGATTCTGCACAGATTAAAAAGCAAAAGAAAGATGAGCTTCAAATCATTCTTTATACTGGGTTTCCAGGGCAGTTGTTGTCACTGCAGTGTCAGCCCACATGTCTTGCAGACAAGACGCTGAGCCTGTCTTTCTTTTTTTTTTTTTTTTTTTTTTTTTTTTTTTTTTTTTTTTTTTACTTTTTTGGCTGCTCTGGATGCAGTGAGTTGTGTATGTTTCCATCGTTGCATCTGTCTTTGTTAGAGAAAGGTGTTTTATTGAAAGTTAATGGAAGTGTTGGGAAGTTTTATCTTGTAAATGGCTAGAAAACCAAAACTGAAAAGGTTTGCATTGTGGCTAACTCAGTTAACTGCACAAAGTACACCCTTTACATTGCCAGTAACCAGGGAAGCTTTTCTTCTTGCAGTGCTTCCAGTGTCTTCTGCAAGTAGTGGCAGTGACTATGAGTCAAAAAAGGTAAGAAGGTGTCATGCTTTAGTGCCTCAGATTTAAAAACATTAAGGATGTAAAATGTGTACCAGTGAGTGAGAATTAAATAAACCGGTGCGATTTTAATTTTCAAATGTTCTGATGGAGAGATTTGTCTGTTAAGTGCTGTTGAGACTCTACTGGTCTAATGGAGGAGGTCTTTGGAAAACATGGTAAACCTCATAGAAACAACTGTTGAATGCTGCATATCAAATATATATATGTGTGTGTGTGTATGTATATTTGTATATACATATTTGAAATACAGGCAGTCTGGGAAAAAATCGCCAGAACTAGTAGTCACACTAAAATCTTTTATTTTCCCCTGTAAAACTTTTTCTTGACTACAATGCTTCTTTTCTGCTTATGAAAAACATCATCAAATGTACATCTCCAATGCCTAAAGGGAGAATTCTTGCATGCATTGAACTTCAGGGCACAGGTCTCCTTTGATGCTGGATAGAGCCATCAGTATGTTAGGCATATTTAATGTATGTATCCACTCTTAGTGTATTTAAAAAACAAACCATTCATCCAAAACTCTCCCTCCAAAACAGCACCCCAACCTCTACTTCTGTAGTAATGTTTAAATAAGGCTTAAACTTTGTTTTGTTTTAGGAGGGAGAATCAAGGCAAAGAGCTCAAAAGGAGACGCTAAGGAAAAACTCAATGAGCTCCAAGGAAGATGATTTACCCACAGTGAATCTTGCTGGTATTTTTATTTTAATATTCTTCAGTGCATTAGAAGGGTTTTGATATGTGTGGGTCTGTACTTTTTTGGATGAGTTCTTTTGGTGGTGGGTTTTTCTTTTTGATTTTGCCACTTTTCTTTCACATTTTTCCCATAAATATTTGCCTTGTGATATTTCTTTGTGATGGCTATGAGGGGTAGATACTGTCTGCATAGATAGTCTCTTGCACAAGGAGAAGATAAGCTGATGCTATTGAGAGATGAGGGCATGAACTGGCAACCACTAAGAAAACAGCGTTTGGACTGAGTCTGAGCCACCACCTCTTCCCTGTGTGACAAGATAAACAAGAGGATGGAGGGCTTGGGTTTTATTTTCTGTCATTAAGTTGTGATTTCCAGCCAATACAGGATTCAAACTTTGTTGCCTGTGTCATTTATTACTGTCTCACACAGATGAAATGCTCTCAGATGATCTTGGAGGGAGTCCACTGCTGCTTGGTGTGTCTGCCAGGAGCCCTTCCAGTGATGTGGAAAAAGCCACACAGGTGCAGATTGCAGTGCTCTGCTTCCTCCCAGCCTGCTCTCAGGCTGCCTCTGCCTGAAACCAGCCATTGTGTCCCTTTGCTTCCCATAACAAGACTAGACCCTGGCAGCTTGTCTGCAGGGTGGGCACCTTTTATTTTGTTACCTTTTTCTCCTTAGAAGTTTCATAGTACACCTGGCAAATTATCAAGAGAGGAAGAAAGTAGCAAGCGGAAGGACTCAGGTTTGTTACTCTTGATAACAAGGGGGGAAGAGTTGGGTAAAAGCAGAAAGAGGTGGTGCCAAAGTTATTTTCTTTCAAAGACAAAATAACTCTGACTTTTTTGAGATTGCTTTTATTTTTGCTAAATTTTGTTTCTCTTTTTTGAATGTCACGACAGACTGTGGTAAGATGCTTTTACATACATTCCTGAATTCATTGCGAACTCTTAAAACCTGTCCCCTTGATTATAGGGGGACTTGTAGTGTAGATTTGCAAGCTAATGACCCAAGAGACACACAAAAGATAATTTGTAATGTTTCAGAAGTGAACTGCAACTTCAGTTTAAACAAAACAAGCATCCCTTCAAGTTGCTGAGTTTTTTTATACCTAAGAACATGGATATAAACCATTGCTATAAGCATTGTTAAATGGGGACTTGGATAATGCTTATTACTGCTGTAGTTTTTTAATAGGTTAGTGGCATATCAGGATCTTCTTTAAAAAATGAAACTGAACTTTCATAAACAAACCCAAAAGTACAGCACAGTCTCTTTGTGGTTGGAAACAACTGAACTTCAAATAAGTCAAGCAGCAATGGGGTTGTTTCCATCCTAACAATTCTCAGTGCTGATGTAGTTCTAGCAGTCTGAGTTACTGATGTGACTATGGAGTGAGTCACTGAAGCTTCAGTCTTGGACAAAAGCATCCCTTTTCTCATGAGCTGGCTCTGTTTGTGTTCCCAATGTATCTTTTGCCTGTCCAGCATTTTCTGAATATGCCCTCACTGCAATAGCACATCTGTTTAATTTTTGGGGAAAAGATAGTTGCTGAGGACTTCGTTTTATCACTGTTTGTTGTACAGCCTTACAGTGGGAGAGGAGTTGTTTCCATTCAAAGGCACACACAGGGTTATGCTCAGAAATTTCAGGTGTGGTTTCTGATTGCATTTGGACTCTCTCTGTGAACTTTAAATCTACTCCATGGTGCTTCTCTTGGTCTGACTGTCCCCCTTGCTCTGGGCCCCACCAACTTCCATTCTGCCCTATGGAGACTCCAGGGAGATGATTTGTCAGACAATTTACTGAGTTCAGAAAAAGTGCACAGTGAGACAAAAGGATGGGGGTATAGTTTGTTTCTTTGGGTTTTACCAAATTTTCCCTAAAGTAGAGGCTGTAAATCCCCTGCAGCTTTGATTTGGATTGTTTGGATTGATTCAATTTTATTTTCAAAAATTTCCTTCATAAGCAGTTTGAGAACTTGGGTTGGAAAAGGCATTGGGAAGAAGCTGGACACCAGACGTTTTTGATGATGAGAATAGCACTAGGCCAAGAAAGGAAATTTCTTAATCTTTAGGTTGGAGACATGGAAACTTTCCAAATACCTGTGTAACACCAGGCAGGCTAGTTCCCTGCTTTTGCTAGGGAAGATGCTTGCAGGTGAAGTCTTATCCTGTCCTATGTGATGCCAGACCATAAAATGAGGCTGCCTCCTTTTCTGAAGCATTGGTAATTCCAGTGGTGGTTTCTCCTTGAGCAGGCACTGTCATATATCTCATGCAAAAGGACAGATTTCTTCTGAAACATCTTCTATTGTTTTTCTAGATATACTGAGTGGCACTATCATAAAAAAGCCTAAGTTTTCTAGTTTGGAGAAAAATCACTTGCCCTCTGAGATTAACCACACACCAAAGAAAATTTCTGATTCAGTAAAAGAGGAAGTGGAGATCCAGAAAGGTAAAATCCATTTGTAATTAAGGTGAAGTGCTTAAATGCTTTCAGCTTTTCTTTCTTTTTTTTTTTTCTTTTTTTTTGTGGTAGAAATCATAGTCACATGGAACTTGAAGGGATGTATTTGTTGAGAGGCCACCTTCTCCACAATCCAAAAGTGAAAATTATCAGAAGATATTGCAGCACTGCCAATGGCAGTGGACACTGTGTATGTAGAGGTTTGAATAAGGAAATTTGGGTTTCACTTGGTCAGCTGCTCCATGACATCCACACTTGCTACTCTGAGTATGATTTTCCAGAATTATTTAAAAAACATCAAACACAGGAGCTGGGAAAAAAGCATGCAGGTAATGCATGAAGTAACTGCAAAATACTGCTAACTCTGAGCACAAGAGGATCAGGCTTTCCCTGCAATGGATAAGTAGAAGACAGAAGCAGTGGTAGCCTGACTATTTTCTGCCTTTATTCTGTTCATTTGCCTCAGTCTCTGTAGATAGCTCTTTGTGTTGCTCTATTGTGCCTGTCCTTCCCTGCTGCTCTCTAACAAGTATTTGCATGGGAATTTTTGAGCCACTTTCCCTCCTGCTTGTGAGGTCTAGAAGAACAAGCCCCAAATTCCAGCTCTCTAACAGAAGTTTTTGCACACATAAATGACAATCTCTTCAGTAGCAGGAAGATTTATATTCCATCAAGTCTTCCAGCATAATGCTAACTGGGCATGTGCTTCCTCCCAGGTCAGAAAATGGATGATAGCCTAGACGATGTGGTTTTTTCCAAGATGCTCCACGAAGACTTGAGTGATTCAGGAGTGATTTTTGCCTTTGAAAGCTTTATTGGCCAACTGAAGAAATTGTTCTGGGTAATGTGAGCTCTTTCAACATGTGTGGCAATTGATCATATTATGTGAAATTACCTTTCTATCTCAGGGAGAGTTGGTGCAAATATCCAATTTTTAGTTTGTGGTCGGGAGTAGGGCTTTGGTGGCAGTGTCTGTTAGTCTGGAGCTCTTAGAAGTATTCTACAGAACTTGTATGTTCTGAGTAATGTTACAGGGAAGACATAAAGAAAATTTAAATTAGATTTTTCCTAGCACAACACTGTCCTGAAGCCACATAGGTTACATTGAGGCTTGTTGGTGTAACTACTGTGACTGAATTAAATCAGAGCATATCTGCAGCACTGATGTGTGTCATCTTACTGCAGATTAAATTTGATTTAAGATGGGTTTTGCAAAGATGAATGGCAAGTTCCTGCAGAGGAACATGTTTTCCAGGGAAAGGTTTTGCAAGCTAGACTTCTAGGTTTTGACTCGGGCCATTGCCTATCCCTAACTGTGCATCCTGTGGCTAGTCCCGGTACAAAAGGATTGAGATCAACACACAGGATGCCCTGAGATCTTCAGAGAAGAACTTGTCAGCCCTGCTGAACCAGATACATATGTGCAGGTAAGTGGTCTGGTGCTGGCTGAAAACATCTTCAATTTTGTGTCAATTTTGGTTGATAGGGAAAGCCAAACTGAGAGCTGGATATTGTGCTTATGGTTTGTATGGCAAAATAACTTGTGTGTCTCTCTTTTTTGTTTTTTTTTTTTTTTTTTTTTTTTTACACAAGAAGAGTTTCAGATGTATAACTCCTGGGATTCATTCTAATTTTCCTGTAGGGGGAGAGGATGGGTTAATTCATGCAAAGCAAGCTTGAGTTACAAAGAGTTGATGGAGTGGTCTGTGAACTGTCTTCTGGTTGTCATCAGCTTAGTAACTTCTATTTCTAAATCTTTTAAGAAAGAAGCCAGGTTGTGACTTGCTTAATGAAGTGGAGGAGAAGAAAAGGAATTTCTCAGATCCTGAATTTCTTAGATTGGAGCTAGACAAAAAAATAAATTATAATATTTATGAATTTGGTATAAGTGAGATACTTACACTTACAAGTACAGTATAGGATGTATTAGGCCTCTGTATCTATTGCACATTCACTTTTTAGGATTTAGATCAAATGTAGTATGAAATAATAACATTTAAAGCCAAAAATCCCTGGTATCAATGGGACCTCTATGAGCAGAATTTGCTATCATTAAGGTACATGGAGAAGTTGGAGTTCCAAAAGAAAAAAAAAGAGATGTTTTGTGGTGGAAGATAAGAGTAGATGGCAGTGAGATACTTCAATGCTTGGTTGCCAAGTAAGTAACTTGGATCTAACCAGGATCACAGGATAGTGGATGCAGGGCTGTGCCAAAGTTTTCCTACCTCAATGCAGCTGGGAATGGTGGCAAACCCAAGTCAATAAGGATGTTGTGACCACAACTTTTCTTAAGGTTTAGAAATTGCTGGCGTCCTGTACCTATCAAACCTAAGGCAAGAAGAGCCTCCATAGAGGCTGTTTGTGTCAAAATAGAATCATAGAATGGTTTGGGTTGAAAGGGACCTTAAAGAGGTCTTCAGCACAGGAAATCTCTGCTGAACTCCCTGGAGGCTGGGAGAGCATGCAGTGCAAGTATTGCACTGGGAATTCATGTGTATGCTCTGCCCCAGTCCTCTGTTCCTGGCTGCTGTTTGGGACAGGCTATTGGGCCGTATTTATCTGCAGTGTGCCTTCGGTGCAGCTATTCGCATGCTCTGTGACATATCTGAGAACAAATCTGCCCCATGTAGCTCAGCAGTGAAATTTTCCTCTGCCCCAAGGTAGCTCTGGTGTTGAAGGGGTTGTTGTCCACCTTGTGTGACAGCACGTTAAAGTGGCAAAATTGTTTCTGCTTTCCATCACTAGGCTGAATAAATTTGAGACCTTCCGGAAGATTGTTGTTGAAGAGCTTGCCAACCTTGAGAAGGATACTCAAATTCTGGCAGCCATGGAGAAGGAAGCACTGGTGTGTACAGCTTCTTGTGTGCCAGCCCAAAAGGGTGCCTCTTCCCAGGTAACAGGGGGTTTCTTTTGGGGTCTTTTTAGGATTTCTGGAATGCGCAGCTGCTCAAACTGAATACATTCTACAGCCAGCAAAAGGAAAGGTACATCTCTGCCAGCTGTCCTGCATGCTCAAAAGTCCTCTGATGGTCATAGAGGGCACTGGTGGTACCCTTGCTGATAGATGGGAAAGGATTCTAAACCTAGTATGGCATCTTCGCTTGGTGAACACCACTATACTTGGTGTCCACTGATGGAGCTTTTGCAGCCTTGTGAGGGTTTTCAATTGGGATTAGAGTGTAATGAGGGAACCCTGTATGGGAAGTTGTGTGGGAGAGGAACCTTGCTCAGGAGAGCTGTACCAGGATCTGGAATAATGTGCAATTGCACACTCTCAACATGACTCTGTCTAGGGGTCAGAGGAGGTGGAAGGAGGTGAACGTTTTCTGTATAAAAGACTGTTGGCATAAATGCTGAGCAAAAACCTACCATTCTCAGGTTTATTTTTGGTGGTAAATATATCTGTTCAAACTCCACCAGTAAGTGCTTCATGAAAAACCAGCTAAGATCATTTTTCTTTCAGAATTGAGTCAGTTGACTCGGCCCTGGGTGAAACAGCAAAGAGTTTTACCGACGCTGTGCAGAATACAATGGTAGGTGTGATGCAAAAGCAGCTCCCTATGGACGAGGGACTGAGCTCTGGCCTGGCTGATTGGTGTCAAAAGTGGCAAAATGAAGCTGAAATCCTGGGAGGGGAAGCCTTTGGTTGGCTAATTTGTGGGGCTTGTTCTTTATGTGACTTCTGATCCTGATGCATGGAAACCATTGATAAAGAAATGTTTGACGAGGGGAAGAGGTCACACAGTACTTTCCTGGGGGAGAAGATAAAGACAAGGGCCATCAGGTAGTGATGTTTCTCCTGGACTCACACTCTGGGGCAGTTTCTGTGTAGTTTGTGACCCTCAATGCATTTGCCCTTGGAGTTATACATCCATGACAACCTGTGGCTAAGGGCTCTGGAGTCTAACAGCACCTTGCATGCGTTCTCTTATCTGCTCTTTAGGTCTGGTAACTTCTAGCCTTGATGTATTCAAGTCTGATTTTTTAAAACATTTTTTTTAATTTAACTTACATCCTGGTTAAATATTCTGTTAAAGTTCTTAAGCTCTCCCTCTCTGTAAATTAGGACAAATACTTTGCAAACTTTGATACAATGCTTAGTTTCCATCCGATTCACCCCATCACATGGACGTGTATTTTTGCTACTGCTGCTGTTCCAGGTCTCTGTGCTGATCTGATGCCTCTGGGAGTTTAGCTTTTCTGCAGTAAGTTTGGTGGATTACTGCCTTGTGTGTGTTGCCATGTGCCTGCACTTCACAGAAAGCTCCTTGTGTTGAAGGAACAACTGTGCCTGTGGTCACAGCAGACTAAGCCTGGGATTTTAGAAAAGATGATGAAAACCAAGGGCTTGTATATTTTAGCAGTTAAAGTTGGAATCCTGGGCCTTTCCAAAGGGAAAATTTTCCATTATGAGCGTTGAGTTGCTGAGGGACACAGGTGTTCCTGAATAAGGACACCGAAAGAGCAACAGGGCTGAAAAAAGAGCACTTGTGTCATGGGAGCTGCTCATCCTGCAGCACTTGTTCCAGGATAGGTGCTTAAGAATTAAGAGCTGAATCTAAATGTGCTTCCAGGATCTTTGCAATTTCTTATCTTGAACAGTTTCAACGTTTGTATAAATTTTTGTGATGTTTTGTCTTACCTTTTTCTTTTTTTTCTTCCCTGCAGTATGAACTCTCACCGAAGAAGGAAGAAGAAAACGTGTTCATTGTTCCTTCTGACTAGCAAACCCCTGAACTCATTATTGCTCGTGGCATTTGAGCACTTTGTGTGCAGCATAGAGAAGATGGTTCTGTGAAGGATGCTAGTCTATTTTAAATGAAAAGAAAAAAGAGGAGGAAAAAGCATTATGTTGAGCCATTTTTTGGCCTAAAAAGAATATATAGTGCTAAGTGGTGCAGTTGTGACCCCTGTGTTGATAACAAGTTTTTCTGAAAATTGCAAGGTTGGGTCCTTTATATATCAAAGAAAATTTAAAAATGAACTAAAGATAATGATATAGCCATCAAATTGATGGATATATTGCCTTACTTTGTTCTGCCAACACCTTTATCAAGTGTAAAAGCACTTAACAATTGATTCAAAGTAAAAAGTTGTTTGCATAGAACAATAATCTCACTCTTTCCTTCAAATTGATGCACTCTGAGTGTCTGGGAAGGTACTCTAGACTTCTGTGTACCTTGTATAGGGTGCACATAAGGGTGGGAGCTGCTGGCTTGACACCACTGCCACTCAGTTCTGTATTGCAGAACTGAAAGCAGAGTGGGATCTATTGTCCAGATGTCTGTGGGCAAACGGGAGACTGCAGGGGGCAAGAAATACAGAGAACTGAACAGAAAATGGGAAGTGAAGCAGGAGAAATTTTTTTGCCACTGGTGACTTTTGGCTTCAAGAAGAGTTTAGAATACAGTGAACAATGCTAGGATAAGATGAAATAGCATCAGAGGTCTCTGGAAAGTAAGCATCAGATAATCCATGCTTATTAATATTGTCCTCTGCTGTGACAGAATGTGACAGAGTTCCCCAGAAGATAGTTGTTCTTCACAAGAGAGTGTATTCCTGCAAAAACAGTATTAGTGCTAGTGCACCTTAATGAATTTGTGGGAACATGGCAGATTTCCAGGCTTTGGGTTTCTATCTCCTTAACTTAGAGACCCAACCTCAGATTGCTGTATGTGTTAGAGTTGAGGGAATCCTCCCCTGCACAAAATGTACCTTTGCTACAAAAGCCCAAACCCTGACAGGTTTTGTTTCATAACTGAAGTAGGGCTGATGCTCTTCCTACTTGAGAAGGTCACATGGGGTAGCACCAGCACAGAAAATGGCAAGAAGCTGCTGTTGCCATTGCTTTACTATTTTATACTTATTTCTTTATCTTAAGTAGTCCTAACTAGGCTTGGCATGAGCTGAAGTTTTATCATCTACATCAAGATGCACTGGGTGCTTTTTCCCTGGGGTGGTTTAAAAGAAAAGACCTCTTCAACTCTACCCTTTCCAAAGGTTCAGATCTACTGGTATTCCTGCTATTCCTAATGTGAAGGGCTAAAGTGCTGGTTTTACAACCACTGGCTTCTGCTTGTTTCTTTGAGGGCTGGCCCTAGTGACCTGGCTACACTGCATCCTCCTGCTACTCTTCAGTGTCCTTGCAGCTGCTGTTTGATTCTAGGATCTCAAAGCACTCAGCTGAAGCAGCCATGACTTTTGGGAGATGAAGCTGTAACCTCTGTGAGCAGCTGTGCTTGAGTCTGGTAAAACTAGTTTTGCATCTTGGCAACAGAGTTTTCAGCAGGCTCCAGTCCCACTATGTACTCTGATGGCCCCAGCAGTGTAATTAACCCAAACGGGCTTTAAGATATCAGCCTGAATAATCTGATCCCATCACTATCCTACTGCTTCAATGAGCCAGGTCCTGAATTTGGGGCTTTCACTACTTCAGCAGTAACCTGAGGTCCTGGCTGTAGGAGTGTGATAAGGCTTGAACTGCCCTGCTGCTTATTGGGATCCAGAGCTCACACTGGTGAATGTAAAGGGATCCCTTGTGCTGTGTGGCTCCCACTCCTCAGTTTCAAGGTAAGCCTTCCAGTAATTCCCACATAAATGCCTATATTTCTTGCTTTTATTCCCCACCACCCGGCCCAAAATGATGATGCAACCTGGGCTAACAAGGTGCTTGATATGAAGCAGACCTAAGAATCGAGATGAGCTGCCTGCACGGGTTGTTCCTCACACTGAATTCGGCAAAGCCACAGAAACAGCGCTGAAAACTCACACCCTCGGGGCACATCATCTCCTTTGGGTGTTGGCCTATTTAGGCTCCTTCATCTGCATCTCCAAGCAGTTGCTGCCCAGAGGGAAAGTTTGAAATAGGAAGAGGATGAGATGGGATGTCTCTCTCTGATTTAAGGTATGGGTTTTTTCCAAACTATGACAGTAATGCTTGATTATTTTTTTCTAATTTTTTAATCTGATGTTTTGGATGGATTCATTGCTCTCTTAAGTTCAAGCTGCTAAGCATTTAAGCTTTATCAGCACTGTGAAGTAGATGTGTAGAAACACTTGTTTTGCTACATTTCCTCACCCTTCATGTGTGTTGGCAGAAGGCTCTCTTGGTGTGTCCTCTAACTGGAAAAAGTTGGGAATACTTTTCATCAAGTATCTTTGCTAGATAACTTAGAGTGCATTTCTGTATCTCTTATTGTTGCATCTGCACATAAAGCTTGGAAAGTGAGTGTTGAGCGCTTCAGAGGGTGTGGATAATGGAAAAATCAGGGTTCCTTACTTAGTAAAAATTGCCATAATGTATCTGTATGCACTTACATTTGGTTTTAGCTCTTTTATTGGAAAAGTCTGAGTCCCAAAAAGGTGTTTTAATGATGGGGATGGGAGAGCAGAAAGAGATGTCACACTGCTTAAATACCTTCTACCCCTGCACTCATCTCTCCCTTCATATGAAACACTTTAGCATTTGAGAGGCTCAGCATGTTCCAGCTTGATAACCTGTGAACTGCCTAGGGTGAAAACTCTGGACTTTCCTTTTGGTCTTTCCATCTGTAGGCAGTAGAAGTGTTTGGAGACCACATCTGGGACAGAAATTACATGTTCTGACTTTGGACAGCCCATCTCATACCACTTCCTGCACTGCTGGGTCAATTAAACATGTTTGACCTTAAACCTCCTGATGGTCTCAAGTCCATTTGGTTTCTGAAACAGATGTGTAATTGGGTTATCCTAAAATTACCTTTTGGAAAGTAGGTAGCTCACCTTGGCAGGTTGCCTTTGCCCTTCCCAATTCATGCTTTTTAAAGTGCCATTAATCCATTTATTTTCTTGCTTTCAGTGCAGATATATAAAGCTCAATTTTCAACCTGTTCAGTTGCTCTGATGTGGTGGTGTTTGCAGAGGTACCAGGATGAGGGAAGAGATGAGAATCTTGACTCCGTGTTTCAGAAGGCTGATTTATTATTTTATTATATATTATATATATTATATTAAAAGAAAATTTAATACTAAAACTATACTAAAAGAATAGAAGAGAGGATTTCATCAGAAGGCTAGCAAAGAAAGGAAAAGAATGAAATGATAAGGTTTGGCTGCTGAAATTCTGCATTGCGCAGGATGCCTCCCAGACCCAAGGTGGCACCAGTGCCAACTCCGGCTGCTTTGACAGTGCCAAGTGGCTCCTGCGATCTGCCATCAGGAACCTGGAATGGTGAGTTTTGTTTGCCAGGGAAAAGGGCCGGGGTTGTTGTTAGGCAGCCTGTGGCCCAGAGTGGTCTTGTGACCGACGAGAGTCCCAACACAGCTGGACCTGTGATTGGTCTCATGTGAATTGCTTCTACTTGGAGACCAATCAAAGATGCACCTGCCACATTCCACAGCAGCAGATAATTATGGTTTACATTTTGTTTCTGAGGCCTCTCAGCTTCTCAGGTGAAAAAATCCTGGCAAAAGGATTTTTCATAAAATATGTCTGTGACACCTTGACACTTCTGAACCAAAACAACAAAGATGTAGGTGCTGAGGTGCAAAAACTATGCATCAATACCCAGAAAAAGAAATGGGAAATAGAAAAGTTCTGGTTATGGACAATTTCTTTATGCATTTTAAGCTCTAAATAGGGTTTAATATTAAACTGACTATAACCCCTGCTATTTATGCTGCATCTCTTTCAAGGGATGATGCTGTGCCAAGTGCTTGTTTACCTGCACATTCTGTGCCAGTGCTGTGGCCCATCCAAAGGCTGCAGCTAATTTGTGTCAAGGCTGCGTAAAGCCAGAAAAAAGGGCATCCTTTGTGGCTGGAAATGGGTAGAGGAGTTGTGTGTGTTTACCCTGGCCCAGGAACTGCCCACCCTCCTATTGGTAAGGCATGCTGAGGTTAGCTGGAGCACACAGGGACAGGTCCTGCTTCTGCAGGCAGTAGAACTCTAAGAGAGTAATACACTGGAAAATAGACATGTTTCTAGGAACAACTGAGAGCTAATGTGTATTTTCAATCTGAAAGAAATTTTATTTTTGAGATCCTGAGATTTTTTTTGAGATTTTGATTTCTCTATTGTCTCTCTCCTGTTTTCAGCCATCATGTTCCAAGTGAAAACACTCTGATAATCAAATGAGGTCTTGATGGGCAAGTACAAGCTTTGAACAAACGAGTTCTCTACTTCAATTTTACCTTTGTTGAAAAGCGCACATTTTTATAGGTAGAGGGCCAAAAAAACTGTATGGAAGCTTTGCACTAATACCAGGGAAGGTATTGTATCAAGTTATGGAGATTGATTTTGAATCTGTTGTGAATGCCCTAAAATGCTTCTGAAAAAACTGGAGAACAAAAGCAGTCTCAAGTAACCAGTTACCATCCCAATTTGATGCCTTAAGGAGAAGTGGAGACAGTCTGATAGTAAAATTTGTTTATTTACACTGTTATGTATTACAGGAAAATCAGTTTAAAAAGTCAATGCTTCTTTCTTCAAAGTTGCGGCATTTTGAAGGTGTTAAGACATATCTGTAGAATTTTAAATGTACCTGATTCCAGCCTTCCTGGCTGATCTGGATCTGCAAGGTCTGAGACCATCTGTTTTTTTCCTTTTTTTTTTTTTTTCATTTTCTTTTGTTTTTTTCCCCAGCCCTTTGAATTTTCAAGTAAGGCATTTATTTCCTTTTCTTTTGAATGAGGTTTCAAGAGAACAAAAGACAATATCTCTGGGTTTGATTGCCATAGTAAACTTTAACACTTAGCACAGCTGACGCTTTCCACCTTGATAGTCAAATGCATGCTTTGCCATCAAAAGATTACGGACTCCACTCGGCCTAAAATCCATGCTGGGCCGCACAACCCTTGTGTTGCCTGCCTTAGATGAAGGGTCCTGCTCATTGCTTGTTCACTATCTTGTCAGCTCCTTCAAATTCCTCCGCCTTTACCCTGGCTTCCAGTATTAAACTGATTTCTACAGAGCTCTGAAGCTCTCCCTTTACTCAGGGCTGTGTAAAACACCCTTAGTCAAACCTACTAATTTCTTATGTCTTGGGATTTTTACAGTATCAATCAGAGATGCCTGTAAAGTTTCTGGAAGGGCCAGAGAGAAATAGCATATGCATACAGTGTCCAGGCTTTGTGAATGCAGGGTTCTTGGCTTTTTTTGTTTGGGTTTTGTCTTTTGGGTGGCTGCTTTCCCCCATATTGAGTGTTAAATAAAACAAAACACTGACTTTCAGTAAGTGAGGTTTCAGGACCATCTTCATGAAGAGGGGAGCAAATGTGAATATGCACCAGTTAGATCTAGGCTGGTGTGGTGGTGTAAAAGGGTTTGAATGTTGCAGTTATTTTGGTCACCCAGTTCACGACGATGAAGTTCAGCAGTCGGGCTGCTAAGAGGTGCTGTTTCTGCTGTAGCATTTTGGGAATTTGTTTTCTGCTGGAGCAGAAAAGTTTTGTCTACATTGCAATGGAGCTGGAACTGGCTGGAGACAGATGGTGTTCAATGGGACTTTCAAGCACACAGTCAAGCAGAAGTCTGACACAAGACACCCTTCTTCATGCCATTTTCTCCTCTTGCTTTTACTGGACAACCCCATCTGTTCTTCTTCCCCTTCTGTACCACTTCCTCAGCCTCTTTCCTTCCTATCCATGAGCCCTCTGGGCTGTGGTCTCTCCTGGTGAGGCTGGCTGCCCTGTATCCATACTGCTCCCTGGGATAAACCTTCCTCCTGCCTTTATGCCTGCAGTCTCCAAGATCTCCTGACAGCAGATCATCTAAATGGGGTATCTGGAGGGGATAACTGGCCCTCTAGAAGTGGAGAAAAATTGGACAGCAGGATTTGGGACAGCCTTTTCTACATGTGGGCCTTCTGTGCCTGCTTGGGCCCTCTGTGTTGGCTAGGTATGTGTTTTGTCCTCCTCCTGCTGTGGGACTCTGCAAGGTGACAGGAGTGAGAGGACATATTTCCTTTACAGAACTGCTTCAGTTCAAGGGATTTGCTGGGCTGGAGTGACTCTGAAATTTGTTTTTGTCAAGAGAATTTTATACACGAGAATGGAAGCGATCTGAACTACTTCACTGTGAGGAAAAAAAAGTCTGTGTCTGTTTTTGGTAGAGGAAATGAAGTGGGCTAAATGAGAAACAGGTGAGGGCCGACTCATGAAGTTAACCCTGGGTATTCTTCATTTCTAAGCATTTAAGTGGGGGTAAATGCAGTGAACTGTAGCAACAGAGATGGTGATAGATTGTTGGGAGACACCTTTATAGCTGCAGACAGCAGATATCTCCTTACTTCCCCTCCAGCAGCTTGTGCCTTGATCCTGTCTGTTTCTCCAGCCAGAGACCAGTCTGACTAAGGTCCACCTGCCACAGAAACTCCTGTATAACCTGCTTGGCTCATTGCTGAACTCACAGATTTTCTGCATCTTCTAGTCTCTTAATATGTAGCATGACAGTTTGCTTTGAATTAGCACTGTTTGTATAGGATTAACTTTACCCACGTTTACACTCGAGGATTTATCTGCCTTAAGTTTGCATGACCCTATCTCTTTCAAAATCCATTTACTTAGAAGGTCTGTTAAGTTAGCACATCCAAAGTGACTTGTTTGGCTCTATGTTCAGAATTCCATTCTGGCCAGTGCCAGGGGCTACCAGCCCTGCCTCCTGAAACAGAAAGCTCCTGCCAGCCTTCCTGGCATTTGAATCAGGTTGCACTCGTGTAAAGCAAGTGAGTGTGGAGCCACAACTGCCTGCAAACTGTGGGATGGTGCACCTGGGCTCTGCCCTCTACCATGTCCTTCCCCAGGGCTCCCACAGGGTCAAATGCTACCTTGCTAGTGTGCTTTGGGGAATTGCTGAGAAGCAGAAAAGAGGGGTATGGTGATGGAAGAGGTACAATTCTCACCTTTCCTGCCACCCCTCCTTTATTTTCCTGGCCTTGGCTGCAGTTCAGCTGGATGTACTGGGTGCACTGTGAAGCCTTGCCTCAAGACCTCCGACATGCACAGAAAGTGCTCACCATGTTAGTCTGAACAGAGTCCTAACCTTTTGAAGGCATTGATGGATTTATCCATCAAGTGTTTCATAAGGCGTTTTTGTGTCAGCATTAGAGATCAGAAAGGTTTTCTTTTTCATATGAGAAATATCTTGGCTTTCTTTGTTCTGATGTTGATCTTTGACAAGACAAGTAATTCTACTCATTTTGTTAAAACCTAAACAGCAGTACATTAATAAGTGTCTGGTACAAAGAACTGATAAATGTAATCAAATAGGTTTTAAGCTAAAGCTTATAATTCAGTCTTTTTTCTTCTTTTTCTCTTTAGAAAAAAAACCATAGGAAACACTATACTTATTGTGCCTTCTTATTATTCTGCAATCCGTTGGCAGCAGCAAAGTAGTCCTTATGGAAACCATTCTTGATTTCTGTTGTGGCAGGGGTTTCCTTTACAGCTGTTCTTGAAGGTGCTTTCCGGTATGTCTATAAAAGCAAAATCCAAAATAAATATTTGGATTTGTTTAAAGTCCGCCAAAACACTGCTTGTGGTTAACTGTAAATGGAGCTTGTCTGCTGTTTGTTGATGCAGATGTATATATTTGCTTCAGACTGCATTAGGAGTACAGTAGCCTTTTCACTGCTGGGGGTGATTTTACTTTACTAGCCTTACTGTAATACTCCTCAATGTCAAAAGAGATTTCAAGCCTTGTACACTAAAAGCTTTATGTAGGCAGGCTAGAGCACTCCCTGCTAAAGATGTTGAAGTAAACAAGGCAAAGACAGAGCTCTATTTTTTTTTCCCTAAGGAGGAGAAAGACTCAAAAATTTGCCCACCAAAGCAAATTCAGACCTCCTACGTACTAAATGCAGTACCTGATCTGCTATACAAGTGTAGAAGGGTTGAGCTGCAATGAGGAGGTCATCACTACTGAATAACTCTCTCTCTCTCCCTCAGATGTGACTGTATCTGCTATTCTTAAATGATGTATATATTTTAAGACCAACATATTTTAAGCACTGATGGTCATTCTACATCTGAGTCCACTCAGACTGCTGTCCACAAAGTTCTGTTTTCCCCATTTTTGTCAGAGAGCTCTCAGAAGACTGCTTACCTTAATGTAGAAGTTGATGAAGAGGATGACCAGTGTGGCCATGTAGGAGGACTGGAACATGAGGCAGCCAAATGGGAATCCACATGGCTTCACAGCTGCGCTGAGCGTGTGCACAATAGTGAGCAGAAACTGGATCTGTGGAGAGACGACCATGCAGGTGTATTTGCTGAGAAAGGGTCAGTGCTAGCTAAATCAGACACAGCAATGTCCCCTAGTCCTGCTCCGTGAAAGTTTGAGTACTCTTGAAAAGTATCCCTTTATAACCTCTGAATGCATTGTGAGGGTTAAGTTAAAATGGTGCTCTTGTGAAATTAAATAAAATCCTAAGGGGTCAGAGATTTCTAAAAGTAAGTTTATAGGTCTAGTTGACAAAAGGAAGTTTTTTTTCCTCTCAGATTTAGTAATTTTGTTCTATCTTCCAGTCCTTGTCACAGGTACAGTTGTTGTCTCTGTTGCTGGGCAGAAACCAGAGGAAACTCTGAAGATTCCTGGCAATAGCTTTAGAAGTCTGAACAGAAAATGCAAAACTCAGGTCCAAGGAGTTCAGATAGGTTATCACTTGCATTAATGGAGTTAAGGAGGGGACAAAGGAAGCAAAAATGAGACAGGGAAGCAATTGCAGAGACTTGTCTGTATTTAGAACTGTCAGCCACAGCCCACACTAATTCTCCTCAGCCAGCTAAGTGTGCCCTCAAACCAGTGTACTAAGGTGCATTTCCAACAGGGAAGTGTGTTTCACCTGCAGGGATGGTCTCAGAGAAGCAGCCCTTGCTAGGCAAATTTCTACATAGGCATTTTAAAGCTCACTGCAAAAATCTCAACTTCCAAATAATATGAACAGGCTCTAAGATAAAAGTAAAAGAAACTTTATTTCATATCAAGCCTTATATCTTGTTCATAGGAACTTTTGATGTGGCTCAGCTCCTCAGGTACAGCAACAGGTGGAACAGACTTTTAGAAATCAATTTCTGTATTGCCTAAACTTTGTTTACACCATTTTGCATTTTGCAGTTGTACCGCTGTGTTGTGAGTTAACCTGGCTTGGCTGCCAGCTGCACACCCAGCAGCTCTCTCCCTTCTTCTCCTCAGTAGAGTAGGGGGAGAAAATAAGATGAAAAGAACTTGTGGATTGAGATAAAGTTAGGGAGAGTAATTGATAAAACTTACCTATTACTGTTATAAACAAATTAGACTTGAGGAAGATTAGTTTCAAGTGCTGCCAATTAATAACACAGAAGGATAGCAAGAAATAAAATTAAAACCACCTTTGTCTAAACCCCTGTTTCTTCTCAGGTTTAACTTCACTTCTGAGCTTCAGTCCTCTACTTCCTTTCATGTGGTGCAGGGGGATGGGGTTTGTAGCCAGCCTCTCTTGCTTTGGCTTTGCTGCTCCTTTCTCCTCACACTCTTTCCCTGCTTCAGTGTGGGATCCCTCCCATGGGAGAGAGTTCCAATGTGGGTATTTCCCATGAGCTGCAGTTCTCCACAAGTTGCCCCAGCATGGGTCCCTTCCACAGGGTCCAGGCTTCAGGAACAGGCATTTCCTATGTGGCCCCCATGGGGTCACAGATTTTACCAGCAAATCTGCTCCAGGGTGGGCTCCTCTCTCCATGGGTCCATGGGAGCCTATTTCCCCACTGGCTGTATCTTCCTTCAGGGCAGACATGTCATTACTGCAGCATGAGGTCCTCCGTGGGCTGCAGGGGAACAGCTTCACCAGCATCTTCACTGCTGCTGCAGGGGAGTTTTTGGTGCTAATTCCCTCCATCTGTTCTGACCTGGGTACTTAGAGGCCTTCTCACATTTCCTGTCTTCTCTCTCAGCTGCTGTGCTATGTTTTTCACCCTTAAATAAATACAATGTCATGGAGGGGCTCCCAGCTTTGCTGATGGGCTCAGCTTTGACCAGCAGGGGAGGTCTGTCTTGGACCTGGCTCTGTCAGACATTTTTTTGTGACTTTTAAATCTGTTTTTTCCACAATTAAAGAGCAGTTATTTCCTATGCAATGGTTCAAAATGAACAGAATTTTGTGGACTAAAGAGTTTCTACTGTTTGTTATCTACAGATAACACATCTGAACATAATTTCCTTCATTAAATTTATTAAGCTGCACTAGTGACTTATGCTGTATGATAGTTTAGTTACACTTCAATTCTAACTGGCTTAATTGTGTAAATGACAATGTTTACCTATAGTTCATTTCATCCTCTCTCACATTTTGAAGGATTTCTGGTACCTAAAAATGAGATTAAAACAGATACATACCAGTTGTGCCTGAGTGAGGTATTTCTTCCACCAGAGATACTTGCGCATGGAAGGGATGACTGACAGTCCATAGTAAGAATACATAAGCACGTGGATAAAGCTATTCAAAGTGGGTCCAAAGAAGCCTATAAAAATCCATTAGGGAAAAAATAATTAAGTACCAACTGCTAAAAAGTGAGAGAGGATATTACTGCTTGTTGTATTGCTTCTATATTGAATCTCTTGCAAATGTAAGTGTTCGTGTAGGGGGGACAGAATATAAGCAAATAAAGGTAGTGCAGAAAGTAATCTTACCCCTAAGGAGTTGCAGCTGGGCCAATGATCAAAGATTAGGAACAGGCCCGGCTTTACCAGGCCACAGCTGTAACCCATGGGAAGAAGAGTGCTATAAAAGAGTGGGATGGCCGGTTGGGAAGGGAGCTGGAGTCAGTTTGGACCTTTGTGAAGGAGAAAGAGTCAGTGCTCTGAGGAGCTGTCCACGAGAAACACCAAGAAGGTATGAAACTTTTGTGATAGGAGATAACAGCATGGAACCCCTGCAATAAGATGACAACATATTCCTTTCATGCTTATTTCTTGCTAAAGACATTCCTGATGTGTAGAGGTGCTCTCCTGGGGACAACTGAAAAACCAAATGGTACTTCCTAGAGGGTTGTTCTTATGCTGAATTTTGTGTTTTTATCTGGTATTTATCTTCTCCTCCACTTTTTCCTATTCTGTAGTTTACATGCTATTTTTCCCCTCTCCTAAAGCTCTTCTTGCTGAGTCTTTCCATTATTCCTGTAAGCTTTAAACAATGCTGCTGATGACTTTGCTTCTGGTAGGTAGCTTAGGACCCTGGGAGACACCTGTACTCCTGCTCTCTGATGCAGTAGCAGGGGCTTTACTCTGAATTAAGCCAGCCTTTTGTGACTGTGTTTGATCACCACTCTTGTTTTCTTCACTGGCTCTTCTGCTAGATGCACATTTATAGAAATTTCATCCCAGATAATACCTTGCTGCTCTTATTAGTTACATTTAGTGAATACTCGTTCTAGAGGAAATTAATTATCCTCTGTACTTTGCAGACTGTGGAGAAGTGGCAGCACTACTCTGCTGTGTGCTTGTGAGTTTGATGGCAGTGCTACAACTACAAGAGGGACTCACCAGTTGTTCTGATTTTGCCACTGATTAATTACTTAGCTGCTGGTTTAATTATAGTAGTGCAGTGCTAGTGTAAAGTGTGGGGACCACACATTACAAAGCACAAACCCCCACTGATTTGTTTACACCTCTAGAAATAGTTCCTAATCCCTATGAAATCTCTGATCCCTGCTTCTAGCTCTAACACTGATTTACTTTGATTTTGTGCTGTCCACAGTAAGTGACAACAAATGTGAATTCTGCTTTTAGCTCTGAAAAAGACCTGCAACAAGTTTCTTTACAAATGTTACAACAGGCTGAGGTAACTCACTCTAATAGGTTGCAAGAAAACTGGGTTTTCTCTCAACTTTGGAAGCAGTTCCACAGGAAGCCTCTAGCTGTGTGAAGCCCTGGAAAAGCATGCCTGTTGTGAGACAGCTGAAGTAGTTCTCTGCTGTTTGGACTTATAAAATGCCAAGTGACTAGCCTGTGGCATCATAGATCCCTTCCTAACAGGGAAGATGATGACAGCTACTATAACCTTCTGAGGATGTATTTTCATATGAAACAGAATAAACCCAAACTGATATTTTAATTAGTGACTAAGTAACGTATCTTGCTAAAGCAGAGATTGATGTATACAAGAGTTGAGCCTGTAAAAGGGCTGGTGATTTAATTAGTTGTGATTGATAAAGGCTTTACCAGGGCCATGACTTCTTCCTGCATCTACTTTTGAAGTGTCATGTGTGTGCTGGCTCCTCTGTGCTACTCAGTACTGTGATGCTTAAAAGTGGTTTGAAGAGAAGTAAATACATGAGTTTGTGGCAGCTAAGTGAAAAGTCTAAGGCCTAACACTCAGGTATTTTTGGCCTGCACTTTCAACAATGCTTTTCATTTTCCTGTGTTCTGCAGGTGGTCAGCAGCTGAACCCTAAAGGTGCCCTCATATTGCACAGTGACACAATTCCATTGCATGGTGATGTGATTCCTCCCCAGCTGCAGCTGACTTAGACCCCAGGTGATGAAGCAAACAAAGACTTACTCTGCCCACAAGGTATCCAGTTCAGAACACACCACCAAATGTTAAACATAGTGGCATGGTGATACACGTGAAGGAAGGTGATCTGGCTGCTTTTTTTTCTCAGCACAAAGAAGATAGTGTCCATGAATTCAATTACTTTGGAAAAATAATACCACCACAGCACCTTGGCTACCTGTACAAGCAAGAACAAAGGAGCAGGAGATCAATATCTGTCCATGCAATTGCTTAAATATTACTGTACTTCTTCACTCCCTAGGCATGCAACTTCTCAGAAGGCATTAATATGCTAGAAAAGGAGAAGCACAAGCTCTGTCTTGAATTTTATTTTGCTTTTCAATGAAGTAGTTTTGTAAAAAAACACCTATCTTTTAAGAAATTGTATAGATAATTATACAAATATAATTTAAGAAATAGAAACTTCGAGGAAGGGTTTTCTAATTGCTTTGTTGGGTTTTTTTTTCCCAAAGGTGCAGTCTTGTGGGTGGGGTTTTGCTTCATTTTGCAGTCATTTGTTCAGTTTTTTTAAGGGTGCTACCATTTCCTTGACCCTAAACAGATTTTGCTGCCAGATTCTTCTTTTGAAGAAAAAAAATCTAAATTTGATACTCTGTACAATGAAATCTATCCTTCTCTAGAGTAGAGATATTTTATCAGAGCTCAGGATATGGCCTAGTGCAGTTAGAGATGGTTTAAACAGACAGGATGCTGAGGGCTGAGCTGCTTTTGTCTCTCACCCGGATATCAGCCTCCCCTGCGCTGTGGAGGTTCTGGCACTGCAGGTTGTAGCCGCCTTCCCACGTGGCAAGGATGAGCTGGAATAGAAAACAGAGGAATCACATTCATGAACAGATGGAATGGTTTTTCCCCTTGCAGTTGTTCTGTCCTCATTGGTGGGTACCCACTCCTTCCATGAACTGATGCTGTTGAACCAGACAAGTGGATAATATCTTGTACTGTGAAAGGGGAAAGGCATCAGTTAAGCTGGAGAGATGAAGTGATGCATTTCGTCTCTTTCTCTGGCTTTAGAGCCTTCAAGGAATCCATTAAAATCTCTCATTATTTAATGCACCTCCTTGCTCCAAAGAAAATGTTGGAATAGTGTATCTTTGTCCTGAAGCAGTCCTTTGCACACAGCTACTTGTGCAAAGCTGTCCTTGAGAAAAATTCCCTGTTTGCCAGGGAAGCAAACAGATGCAAATGCAGAGTAGTGCAATGGGAGAAACATTTCCTAATGCCATACATGTCTCTATCCTCCACTGTTAAATGTTGGAGGAAGTGAAGGAGAGCAGGCACGGTGCTGAGTGGAGGGGTGAAATAGCACACAAGCAATTTCTTAGATTCTGCGCATGTCACAGGGGAAGCAGAGCAATGAAATATCAGAGTGCAGCACTGGGATGCAGCAGGTTTCTAGAAAACCATATGGTAGTCTCCAATATGGACTATTTTTATAGCAACAGCCACCTAAAGCACTCAGCAGCCCTTGTGGAAGAGAGAGCATCATCTCTTGCTTATAAATGCCATATAGAATCCATTGATTTTTAAAAGGTCTTGCTTATTCTCAAATAAGTGCAAAGTGGGTTTGGGGACAAACTGAGCAACTCATGTTCTGGAGTCTTTCTCACCCTCTGCAGACATTGCAGAGAGTGAAGGTGGGAGAAATGCATCCAAGTGCTATGCTGTAAGCAGAACTGCAAGATGCTGAGAGAAGTGGGTCACTGCCAGCTCTGGAGCTACATTCACAGGAATGATGTGTGTCAGCACAGAACTTTTCCCTCTAGTTCACAATGAAAAGAGCTGTTCTGTGTTGAATCTGTGACAGTCTATATAAAAGTGAAGCAGAGACATCCTCAGTGATCAAAATAAATTAATTCCTAGAGTAAATACATTAAAAATTATTATTGATTATATCCAGAGGATTAGAAAGTATCCTAGAATGCTTATTTTAAATTCACATTAAAATGCACTGAAACCTGGAGAACTACAGTCTTTTACTAGTTTTCTTCTGAATTCACACTCCGTCATTGTTCCTGTAATATGAACTTGGCTGTTTTAGGTGGCCAAAACAACCCATAGAAATTACAGCGAGAGATGACAGTATATAGCTAATGAGTGTTTTATAGATAAATTATATGTAACAATTGAAACAAACATATTCCTTTACATTTTTCTGCTTTGCTGAAGAAACTTGGCCTCAAAATTTTGTGCTGCAGTAGGTAAAATGTTGGTTCACAATTTGCTGGAAAATGTGCAATTTTCAATATTTTGATCAGTCTATTTCACAACTGTTCCAGTCTGTGAATTATTACAGTGGATTGATTTTTGAAAAATCTTTTGCATGTTGTTTCCTTGTGTATTAAAGGTCAGGAGTGAGGGCCAGTTGATTGCCCAGCAGGTCCTGGGTAAAGCCCTGAGGAAGGAAGGTGGTGTCTCACCACATGTCAGGAGCTGCAGTCTTCCATGGAGATACCTTGGGGATATTTTTGTTCTGGACTAATTGATGCTGGTTTTTTTTTTTTGCTTTTTTTAACCATCTGGTAAGTAGTAGAGTGAGCCTTGCCAAAGAACTCTGTTGTGCTTTCACTTCTATATTAAACCTGTTTTTGATGGTACCTTTGCCAGCAATTTGTTAAGTGACCTTAAAACAGGCATTCACCAAAAATTGGTGTAGTCAGCAGGTTTGCAAGCAGTATCACTGACTACTCACAAAAGCATGGAACATGTCCAAGTCCTAAGTTCTCAGACAAATGGGCTCAGGATAACTGGTGTGATTGGAAAGCTGTGGTGAAACATCTGTAAGTTGCTAGGGGCTGTATAAAGGCTAGGAAGAAGAAAGTGATCATTTGCAAAGTGTTAGATACCTTTCCAGAAGCTGCCTGCCACTACAGAAAAGATAATATTAAAGACAAACAAGGACTGAAAACTGAGTTGGAGAGCAACTGAGTTACTACTGTCTTTAAAATAGAACAGCTCCAGAGACAGCTACAGGAGGAACAGAAAGAAAAACAAAAGTTGAAGGAAAAGATGGACCTAATGCTTATGTGGGATCCAAATCCTCCTGCCGCTGTGCAGGTTAGTAAACTAAATTGCATTTTCACAAGATTGGGAGGGTAACAGATGGAATGGTCCCTGGGATAAAAAACCAGAATTCTGCACCTGGGATGGAACAGCCCTGGATGTACAGACAGACTGGGGAGGCTGGAAAGCAGCCCCATGGAAAGGGACCTGGGGCTCCTGGTCAGTGGCAAGCTGAACACGAGCCAGCAGTGCCCTGGCAGCCAGGAGGGCCAGCCCTGTCCTGGGGGGCATCAGGCACAGCATGGCCAGGCAGGCAAGGGAGGGGATTGTCCTGCTCTGCTCTGAGCTGGGGCAGCCTCACCTCCAGTGCTGGGGGCAGCTTTGGGAGGCACAGTATGACAAAGATATTAAGCTGTTAGAAAGCATCCAAAGGAGGGTAACAAAGATGGTGAAGGGCCTTGGGGGCAAGCCTTACAAGGAGAGACTGAGGTCACTTGGTCTGTTCAGACTGGAGGAGACTGAGGGGAGACCTCACTGCAGTTACAACTTTCTCATGAGGGGAAGAGGAGGGGCAGGCACTGGTCTCTTCCCTCTGGTGACCAGTGACAGGACCCAAGGGAGCAACATGAAGCTGTGTCAGGAGGGGTTTAAGTTGAATATCAGTAAAAACGTTCTCACCCAGAGGGTGGTTGGGCACTGGAAGAGGCTCCCCAGGGAGTTGTTACAGCACCAGGCCCAACAGAGCTCAGGAAGTGTTTGGACAATGCTCTCAGGCATGTGGTGTGACTGCTCGGGTGTCATGTGCAGGGCCAGGAGTTGGAGTCAATCATCCTGATGGGGTGATGGAAGACTCTTAATGAGTCTTCCAACTTGACATATTTTATGAAGCTTTCCTGCCAGTGCTGAACAGGAGTTCAGTAGTTGTCGCAGACAATTTTTCATAGAAATCCTTTCTTTCAGATTTGTCCGTCTTCTGGGAAGCAAGGGCCCCAGAAGAAGAATGTAAACAATTGTTATTGGCTGCTGTGAAATGCAATAGGATGCACCTGTGATTGGTTCATGTTCCATGTGTACAATTAAGAGCCAATCACAGGGCAAGCTCTCTGGAACACAGGGACAGAGAATTCTCTTGTTTTTGGGATTCTTTCAATTCTATTCTACTCTTAGCTTAGCAAGCCTCTGCAACTTCTCTCTTTATTCCTATTAGCATAGCTATAATGTATTATATATCATATATCAATACATCCAGCCTTCTGATCATCAAACAAGATTCTCGTCCTTCTCTCACCATGGAGACCTTTTCAGGTTGCTGTAATAAGTAGTATCTCAAGGTTTTGCTTTTATTTTTTTCAAGTATTTCATTCAAAGGTTCCATGTTAGAAAATGAGATGAAAAAACCCTTAGAGGCTCATAAAAATATATCTTTTCAACATAAATATCTCTTTTCAATGTCACAATTTTTTAATTTGGTGATTAGGTAATCAGCAACTTCTTACAAATAGTCAGCATGGAAATGGAGAGTAAGCTTTGATGTCAGAATACACCTCTATCAGACTGCATGGTTTTATTTAATTTCTTTTGTTAATTCTTCCATGATTTTAAAAATGCCAGATTTTTCAGACTATTCTGTTTTCTTATTAAAGTCATTTTACTTGGCAGAAGAGTTTCCTCTGGTTTGTGTCTGCATTTCAAAAGGCAGTAGCTTAGACAGGAGTTTTTTTTTTTTTACTTATTTTAATCTCAGTCTTTCACATCAGCTTTTCTGTAGCTCAACATTTCTATCCTCTGTTGTAGGCACCTAACATACCGCTGTGTCTCCTTTGAAGAAAATAATTCACTTTGAGTTTTGACTCCTCTGCTTTGCAAGATAATCTTCAAGATTTCTGGCTAACTTCCTTATTAGGAAAGAAAAAAAAGGAAAGCGTGGAAATTTGGAAAGCAGCGAGTAATTTTTATGGGTTCCTGTGGGATCCTGGTAATCCTAGGCCATGGCTTTCCTGTTAGCTGTGGAAGGTAAGCAGCCCACTCCATGGTGCCAAATGAGCCAGATGCGTATCAGGAACAGAAGCCAGTCTTGATACAAGGCATTTTGGTACAAGGTCTCTTTTTTTCTGATACCAAACCCATACATTACTTGTACTGTTTCAGTCACATTCCCTTTTGTATGCTGAGCAGTTACAACTCTGTAGAGCTGATGGTGTATCAGTCTCTCAGAGATGGTGCAAGTGCAGGAACTATCAAAGAGAGGAGAATCCCCTCTATCTTTTGCTGTTTCCCTTAATGTTGTTCTTAACAGATTCCTGTTTTCACACTAATTACTTTTATTCATCTACTCAAGTACAAACAGCACAAGAATTCACATGAGTTGTTTTGGCACTATTGTCCAATTCCTGCCTTATTTTTGTAAATGGGGAATCAGAGTGTTCAGAATTGAAAGCTGGCTCCTTTGTCAGAGGTTTCAGGGTTGGGCAGCAGGTACCAAAAGATGATGTAAACCTCTCACCTCACTGAGTAAGCTCTGACAGCCTGACCCAGGGGCCTGTGCTCTTCTCATTTTAAGCTCTCAAACTGAAAAATCTCACAGCTGTAGCTTGTTTTTCATCTGTTCCCCATAGGCTAGAAAGGAAAGTGATGTGATTTTCTAAATGGATATTGCCATTCCTACTGATTGCATGTTCTCCATGCTCTTTTGAGCTATAGAAAAATCTCTGTGCATGGTTGGACTTCCTCAGAGAGGAAATGCCTGGAAGCAATAAGATATTCCCCCTTGTCCCAGGGCACAAGGAAGGCAGAGGGTGAGGCCGCAGCACTGGGCTGCATCTGGCTGGTGAGCAGTCACCAGGGGTGTTCCTCAGGATCCGTTCTAGGGCCAGTGCTGTGCAAATACCTCTCAGTGATCTGGAGGCAGGAATTGAATGCCCCCTTAGCAGGTTTGCTGATGGTATCAAACAGGGAGGTGCTGCTGACTCTCTTGGGGGACAGGAGTCTTTGCAGAGAGGTAGAGTGGAGCATTGGGCATTCATCAGTGGGATGAAATTTAACAAATCCAAATGCTGGATCTGACTGCTGGGATGTCCTTACTTTCTACTTCTTATGTAACTTTTCTGCTGACAAATCTTATGGCTACTGCTTAGCTCTAATTGCAGTTCTGCTATCTCTGAGGTCTACCTTTGGCAGCTTTCCCAAAACCCTCTGATTTTAAGGATTCCCACAAGTCCCCTTCTCAGTTCAACTAAAAAGAAACTTTTGTAACTGTTTTGTTTATTAACTACTTTGTGTTTTATAGAGCTTTACTGCAGTATATCTGTTTATTACTTGTTTAAAGCATCTTTTTTGTTTGTATTAAGCATTACTATATTACAACACAGCAATTTTAATGTTGCAAAAGTTTAATTAGTTTAAAGGGTACAAGTTATATTTGATAGTAATTATGATTCTTTGTTCGAAAGTCTCACTTCAAAACTTTCCTCTACATCTATACTTTTATGTACTGTCTCTGTAAGACTTTGAGAACTTGCTGTGAATCTGTTTCTGATTTCTCTCTCTTGTATGATAAAAACTTTTTTTGATAGTTTGGTCTATTATTTGTTGCACACACTGAAGTAGGTAAGGTATTACTATTAGTATCACCCCTAAAACACTTAATACATATAGACCTATTTTACAAAGTTCCCTTAGCTAAGGTGTAAAGCTCCATTCTTGAATAAATCATTTAACTATGACTTATTGTCTTCTTTAATTTGAGTTGCTAAATCTTTTAGTTTTTGTATGTTTTTGTGGATGGATTTAGAGTGGTTGGATATGTTCATATAACACAATCCTTTAAATTCTAAGTATGAACTGGGGGAGGAATGGCTGGAGAGCAGCCCTATGGAAGGGGATCTGGGAGTGCCACTTGGTTAGTGCCATGGCTTCCCCAAATGTAAAAACTTAGTGGTGGTGTTGTGCCAAACAAACCCAGGTGCTGAATAGAAAACACCCCACAAGATTTGTCATGGGGGAAATATTTTATTGTTCCTCTTTATGATGCATTCAAGATCTTTTCCATGGGGACAGAACTGTGCAAGTGTGCTTTGGGCTACTGCTTGGTGAGGCTCTCCAGCTCTCCATGGGTCTGCTTAGAGGTCAAAAAATTGCGTGCATGGTGTCTCCCCCAAAAAGATCTGTTAATTCTGTAATCACCAACTGGAGTTTGCTATCCTGACCTGCAGAACGTACTGCTGGACCCCAAGTTGGATATCTCCTCCACCTGGACCATTGTAGTTAAAAGGATGCTGGTTATTCCAGATGGAAGAAATATGTGGTCCTATGCTTTCTTCCTGTTTTTAGGTCAGAGAGTTCATAACATGGTGACAAAAAATACAAGCCTGTTCCCAAGTGAAGTTGAGATAATTGTTTGAATTTTTTTATCAACAAAAGCTCTTTCAAATGTAAAGCCATATTGTTGAGAAACTACCAGCCAGTTCTATTTAATACTCCTTAAGTAAATGGGAGCCTGATAGAGTGATTAGTGAACTAATGACTTCAAAATTACTTATGAATAGTAGTTACTTTGAGTATTGCTGTTGTCTGGGATAGTGGGACAGGCTAAAAGAAATCCTGTCTAGGCTTATTTTCCATGAGTCTTTGATTACATCTGCTCTGAATATCTCCCCATCATATTTTGTGGTACCAGTGGTGGTATTAGAAGCTGTGCACATATGGAAAACCTAATCATATAAAGTTTTATTCTTGATTTCCCATAAGGTTCTACTGAATTCTGTTTGAATGTGCACGAGAGATCCAGAGCACTGCATTTTTTGATGACCAGGTTAAACGTTCTACTGAAATGCAGAGCTCAGAAAGGTCAGTATGAAAGACAAGAAGAACACAGGGGATGAAAACTGAGATGTGAAGACAATGTGCCCACCTGGAATAACTGCAAGCAAGGACAGCAGAGTCAGCTCTTCAGCTCTCCAAATAAATTATTTGATTAAGATAGAAGAACACCACCTGGTAATTTAACTCCATTCACACAAAGTTCTTACTTGATCAAAAGATCAGTTTGCTCTTGCCCTTACATTTCACAGAGTGCTTTACAATGCACTCTCGGTGACCTTTTGCTCTCTAGGTTTGTCTTTTTCCCTCTTCTCCTTTTCTTCAAATGATAGAAAAGTGCACCTATCTCTTCTAGTTTCTCACTTTGTTCTTTTTCTCTTTCTGTCCTAAGGTACAAATAGTATTTCAGTATTAAATAATTGCTTCAAAGGAAGCCTTCACCTCAAGCACCAACACTAATGGATCTAGAATCTTTCTGTATTTCTGTACTTAATTTACATTTGTTAACTTCTGGACACTTAATGAAGGAGTAAACAATAATTTATCACAAAACCCCAAAAGAAAATCAAAACAAAACAAATACCAAAAGCAAGATTATGTTGAATTTGTATTTCTACAGTAAAATTCTGGGACAGTTCAAATTGATTAAGATCTTTTTCCCCTTTCCCCATCGTCTGCGCTGTTAAAGGTTTACTTGGAATTTATGTTACACAAGCTCCATCTTTTCTACACTTGCACAGATAGGAAGCAAATCCTTCTAATGTGAGTCATTATAATGATGGAATAAAACAGAGTTTTAGTGCTCCTTCTATTTTTGATTTGTTCCTTTTGTTTTGCCCCATTATGTCTAATTCAGGCATTATACTTTCTAGTAATATCTGAGATAGATCCTCAATTGTAGTGTACAGGGCTAAAAGTATTGGCTCTGATCATTCTGGCACTCCTAGGAATTCTCTCACCACATTGGCATCTATGAATATGCAAGTTGTGGCTAGAATTCAGAAACTGGACTTAATGTGGGATGAATTTTCAGCTTCTAGAAACAGCTAAAGTGCATTTGGCTTACTGCTCTTTATTTTATTTAATCCTGCAAGGTAGAAGACTTTTTTCCCAGCTCCTCCAGAAAGGTTAATGCACTAGGTTGGCAATACTTGTGAGCTCTGCTCTTTTTCCTTTGCTCTGAAATGAGGGGTCCTCACAGGCAAGTCCTGCTTCCCCACAGGGGTGTGGTTGCTTGCTTACAAATCCCATGGATTTGTAATAAGTCTGAGAAGCTACCTGGGGATACAGGCAGCTTGAGACATCACGCCACCCCTCTGCTAATGACACATATCTCTAGATCTCCTTTTTAATCTGACCCAAATGGTGCCAGTGTCCTGGTTTTCTCAGTGCCTGATCAACACAAGGACTTGGGTGAGACCTTGATGACCAGCTGAGATTTGATTTAAATAGGGCAGAGGTGATACTGCTGGGGAAAGCAGCCTAGGACTGTGGCAGAGATTATGTCTATTCCTATTAGTGAGAGAGAGTATCCTCACTTGAGTAATTTCAGAATTCAGAGATCAGCACCAGTCTCTTGTGTTTCCAGTTTTAATTTATAATTGAACTTGCGACAGTTTGGCCTCTGGTGCCTCAGGTTGCACCCCTGAGGTGTGGCTTGTAAGCATGTGAAACAATTTTAAAATATGCACAGATGTAATGTTTTTTCACAGTAAGCTGGTTTACTGCTCATAGTTGGTAATTTTAGCATCTTAAGCAAAGATTTGTGCAGAGAAAAGGCATATATTTCTTAAGGGAAATTGTTAAATATTTTGATTTTTGCTTAAGTAAAAAGGTGCTGGCTGGTTTTCCTTATACAGCATTTGACAATGTTCTAGAAATTGTTGGGTCAGTAATTAGTCTGGGTCTATGAGCGCTTACACAAAAGTACGCAACAATAACAAACTTCTGATGTGGCTTTCTTTGGTAGCAGCAAGGATGGAAGGAATTGTCTTTTGCCTCCTCAGCAGCCCACCTGCAGCCTGCCCAGTTTAAGCACAGGACCTTTGTCTAAGCTTCAGGAACTTGAAAAAAAATGAGCTCCAAATCCAAGAGCCAACTTCACAATATTTAGCAGGGGAAGGCAAGCACCTTTGACAACTTCAGGAAAATCTATCTGCCTAACTCACAGGTCCAAAGGTCCAACAAGCTGCCCTTCTGGGAGGCCTTCGGGGGCACCTAACTCTTTGTTGACTCAAAAATTTTGAGATATCTCATTAGGATGAGGGCAGAGCCATTTATCTTTAGACCTTGTCCCTGGGGGATCCTAGGGGTATCTGGCCTTATGCTAATGGCACATCTTAGAGCTGCCCTGGAGCTATTCCTCCAAGGGCTTTGCAGATTGGTTGACCTCAAAGCTCAGAGATAAAATCGGCTCCCAGATAGTTCATGCCCACAGTGCAGTGCGTGGAGCTCTGGCTCAAAAGAGGAATCTGCCCTTGGAGATTTAAAAACAGCCCTTTTGTTATGACTTTTTGCTGTAATCCTCGCCTTCTTGCCTTGAGGTTGCACAGCTCAACTGTCATGAAGTGCCAGCTATAACTAGTCAGGAGATGAGGGTGAGGAGATCTGGAATTGAAGCACAGGCACCCCCACCAGCAGGTTTACCATGTTTCTCATTAAATACATCATGTGGGAAAGCCTGTATTTGGAGACACACCCTTTCTTGTGAATGAGATTTTTTTTTCTTTTGAATGTCTAAGAAGCAACCCCTACATTCTGGACCTATTGCAAGAAATGCTGTGTGGCACCTTATAAACAAAACAAAGAAAGATTGTTGGTTATGGGGGTTTCTTTTGGTGAGGTGTGGGTGAGTGGAGGAAATGTGTTTTCTGTCTATTGTAGAGCTTCTTATTTTGTGATTGTTCCCCAGTACAGAGACCAGAGGGATTTAGATGCAGTGAGAGGATGGAGCAATAAAACAATTGTTGTGAATGTGTCTGACCAGGAATTGATCCCGGATCACAGCCACTGGAAGGATCAGCTGTGTTTACATAAGGAACCACTGTGCAGAATGTGCTAAATATAGGTAACTCTTGCCTTAATGAGCTTAGTGTCCACAAAAGACTGAGAGAATAAGAGGCATAGAGAGAAGCTTTGGAAATGAGACATTTTGAAATATTGAATCACCATGACTTTATTTGGTAATGAAGATGATTTCTGCTCTCCCATTTGCCTGTTTTTCTGCAGCAGGAGTGTGCAGGCTACCTCAGGCAGTACAATACTGCAAGTATTAACTTCCATTCTGCTCCTTCACAGGAGAAGCTGTGATGGGAGCCAGGGAAGTAGACTGAGAGAAAATACAGAGCCAGTAAAATGGAAGCATGTTTTGTACAGTGTAAAACCAGCCTAGCCGACAGTCCAAAGCTGAGAGAGAAATCTGCATTAGAGCAGCTGGCAGTGCAGATCAGCCATCATGTTCCCTGGGCTCCCAAATCCACAGAATGTGGAGCTGTGAGCTGGCACTGCCAGCCATGCCCAGCTGCCATCTGGGAGGTGAAAATCAGCAGCCTCCAGCCTCAGAATCAAGGTTTCAAGGGACTAATCTGAGGACTAACACAACTCAGCAACTGTCTGCAGCAAAGTTAGCCTCAGGAAGGATGGAGCAGTAAGGGAGCTGAACAGGATAAATACAGTTCCTACCAGGATGCGAAGGTGGCTAAAATGAAATTTGCTTAATTCATGCAAATGAGACCTGCTAAAATTGTCTTTGTTCTTCCATTTATTTACTTGTGGCAGGCCAAATCAGACTGGAAGGGGGCAGCAGTATTGTTTTCTATTCAGTTAATCCTTTTTGCTGAGTCCTGCTACTGCAGCCAGTTATCTGCATACCTTCCAGCAAAATGCGGATTTAAACATCAAAGTACTAATTTATATTCTGGAGGACAATCACTGTGGAGTCATCAAACCTTCCAGCAATTGTGCTGGTTTCTCCTTTGCTCCAAACCTTATCCTGCACTCCCAGGCACCCACAGCAGCCTCTGAAGCCAGCTGGAGCATTGACCAGGACAAAGCTCTGTGTAACACGGTCCTTTGCAAGGCACAAAGGCACAAACTTGAACTGCTCCTCAGCCGTTTGATCAGGCCAGTCACTTGCTGTTTAGCTCAAATTAATTTAAAACTTGAAGTCTTTGGGTGTCCTGTTTGGCTTCTGAAAAGTTTCTCGTCCAACCAACAGAATAAGGTGGAAACTGTGGCTGAGAGAAATGCTGTGAGGCTGTGCAGGTAACAGAGCAGTGTCAGGCACGTGCTGGCACTGCAATCAAACACATGAAATCAAGAACACTCTTCAGCCAGGACTTCTCATGCCCAGGGTCACTCCTTTGGCAAAAAAAAAAAAAAAAAAAAAAAAAAAGAAAAACTAACAAAAAAGGTTTTGTGGGTTTTGTCTTCTAGTTTTTGTTTTTAAGGGCTTCAAGTAATATATATTAACACCTTAATATTAAAAGTATCACAGTTATCAAAAGGCTGAGAATGGGCAGCTCCCAAATAATATCCAAATAGTGATTTTTGGCTTCTGTTTCCCTCTGCAGAAGTAAAACCACACTTGTCTGCTGAGGGGCACTGTTTGAATCCTCTGCTGTTGCAAAATCCTCAGATGCATTCAAAACTCTCTTCTGATTCTAAATTGATCCTGAATTATATGAGCATGTTCCTTTCTGATAAGTACTTGGGAAATAATCTATGCAACCATATTCAGCCTCCAAGCCCCACACCCCTTGCTTTTGGATGAAGTGCTAAGTTTTTAACATCTGTCTTTTACTGTCTGACTGCATGAGGAAAGCTTCTTAGCCACACAGCAGAAAAATAACAGCAAATTGCCAATGCCATAAATAAATCAGTACTTGCTCTCATCTATGAATCTATTCATGTTTAAGCATGGGCCTGGAAAAATCATTCCACAGTCAGTCATACAAATAAAACCCAATCTAAGGCATTTTCACAGGTGCTGAAGGACAAGGTATAGGCAGGTTTGAGTAGAGTGACTGCTGCAGATTCAAATTTATGCTTGTGGACACGGTCCTGGCAGCAAAGAGCTGTCCCCAGGTGTGGTCTGTAGCTCAGCAAGGACAACCAAAACATGCCAAGATCTAAGATGAGAAGGAACTTTTTAATATTATTTTGCTGTTGATGTAAACTTTCCTAGCAGAACCAGCTGTCACTAAGATATTTCTGCTAAAAAACTGAACCTTGGTCACCTCCCCCAGCCGTGCTGCATGGCAGAGCACTCACCTCTATCAGCATGTAGAAGGAGAGCAGCGTGATGCCCAGGTTGTACACGATGAGGTGAGGTCTCAGAGAGAAAGGAGGCCTGTTCTTCATGAACTTGTTGCCCAGCCATATGCAGAGTAGATATGCTCCAGTAAGGAAAAACGTGGGAAGGTAAGAGTCCAAAAGGAACCATCCTCTAACCCTGGTATCTAAAAAAAGAAACACACAGAGCAGGCAATTAAGAAAGCTATGGTAAAGTATTGCTAAAATAAGGCAGAACACATAATGTAAAGAATCTGCTAAAAGTGGGAGATGGAATCAGCCACTGTTTCCTCACAAGAGCTATCCATTTGTTTTAACTTATCAAAACTGCATGCTAAGTCTCAGAGAATGTGGGCTGAAAACTGCATGGAATTCCCTAATAATTTAAGGTCACCTAAATCATCTCATTTTAATAGTAAAGTGAAAACCAAAGGGGAAATCCCATTCTTATATGCTTTAAAAAAATAATGTTTTCACTTAATATTTATTTAAATCCTATCTTAATCTGCTCAACAGACAATTTGCAGACACTATTAAATCCCAAGTATGCATGTAATGTTGCCAGCTCATGTGTTATTTTAATTCTGCACTTGCCATACCGGAAGGTATATAGCATTGACTAGGAAACATTCATACAAGGGGAAGATGTTTCCAAAATATTAAATATGAAAAGCAAGTGGCAAATGTTTACTTGGATGGTTATCAAAGATTTTTGGCTGGGCAAGGGCTCACTTTCTTACAGTTTCTGTCCCAATTGCCTGGTCCTGAAATGAAATATTAAGGTCAAATCCTGCTTGCCTTATTCACACAAGTAATCCCATTGAGAGTAATCAGATAGTTCAGTGTATATGAGTAAAGCCTAATCCCAGATGCCAAGCTGGAGGCACCACTTTGTTGTCATATGAACAACTGGATGTCATGAGTGAAAGGGGTGTTCTTTCTTTTCTTTTTCCAAAACAGAGAAAAATCTAGAGTCAATTTTCCATAGCAACATTCTTCAGCCATTTACCTGTGGAAAGAAAAAGGGGGCATCATGGCTGGTTTTTAGAATGACTTATGGAGTAAGTAATTCTAAAATTACTTACTTATGAAGAAATTCTTATGAAGAAAGAAGTCCGTGAGGAGTCATTGTGCAGATCTCACAGAAAGATGTTTTTGGTCTCAGAAAATATTTTAATTTTAAAGTACAGAGATTTTTTTTTTACAAAGGCCAAGATTGTGTTAAAAATTGTAAAACAAAAGGTATTCACAGTGCATGAAAAAGCATTTTACTGTTTTTATGCCTGTGTTGAAATTGGAAAAGACTGGTCAATGGATGATGCACCTATTAGAAGTGCCCAAAAATTAGTAATTGATTGGAATTTTGCTGTACTGTACCACTTCCAACAATTCCTTCCTCAGAAATACTTCCATACAAGTATATGTAAAATGAAATTTTACGCATGTTGGCATATGAGCCAGGCTTTGAACACCAGCTTTCTTTCTCATTACCTTTTCCCTCTGCCTCCCCCCTCACTTCCATTGCAGTGGCAGTAACATTCATCTGTTGAATTTGGATTCCATGAGGCTTGTTAGCCCTTTTACGGGAAAGACTTTCAACCAAGCCACCACTGCCATGGAAATCCAATGCTCTCCTGCTTTTGACTCTGCTTTTTGGACTCCCAAAAACCTCTAGGAGCAGAGAGGTGTAGGATTAAAGCAGTCACAACTGCACAATCCTTCCTTTTATGGCAGCCTGGCTTTGTTGTGCATTACCAAGTTAGAACGCCTCTTGTCTGTCTTCAGATCTCAGTGCTTATTTGGATGACCTCAGTGTGAGAAGAAAACACTTCCAACAATCTCCTAAAGCTCACAAGCCACGTGTGAAGCATTGGAATGAATATTTTGGAAGTGATTCTGCTCCCTTATGGGCTCTCAACATGACACAGGAGTCACAGGACAGCTAAAGGTTGAGTGTTTGAATGTTGATGTCTTAGGAGTGTGTGTTTTAGGAGCATAAGGATTTAATTTATTTAATTGCTACCCTAAATGATGATGTAGAAAGCAGCCATGTCAGCAAGACTGCTATCTAAGGAAAGGTCTCCCATCTGAGGATTGCAACACTTGGTGCATAAAGGTTACATGCACAACGGTAAATTGGCATCAGTAGATAGCAAAACTGCAAGTGTGCTCAAAAAGGAAAAAATATTCAGAAGCATTCCGAATACAAATTAAACTACACAGAATAAATTTTGCCCCAGTATGCCCTCAGAAAGTTTTCATTCTGCTCTGAGTGGCCACAAGCATGTGGGCTGATCCACACAAAAGCAGAACTCATGTGCTCATTCAGGCCAGCATGCCAAGTATTTTTAAGTTCTATAGTATTCCAGTTTCAAGAGAAATTGTTTAAACATGTACCCTTCCTGAATATTTCCCACCATGACCTCAATACCTTGAAGAGTAAGACAGTTTCTGGCAGAAAGTGGTTTATAAAGGGCAGCCAAGGAACGTGACTGTTTTGTTTCCACTTCCACTTATCCCTGAATAACAAGCAGAGGGAGGTTTTTATGTGTCAGGAAGGGGAAGGAAAGGGAATGTATTTCAAAAGAAGTTATCAGAAGAATGAGAGATGAAAAGTATTTCTGTTGACCGACAGTTAAATCTCCATGTTCAAGTACTATAAAGTTACACTGTCAATAGGAGAAAGGATTATTTTTACAGCATTGAACTTGCACAGCATCTGAAATTGAGACCAAAGCAGTGAATAAAGTCACAGTGGGAAAGCACAGGACTGCAGCAGGGGAAGGAGCAGGCGCCCGCAGGCTCCGATCGCTCCGTGAATAAGCTCATTCACGGTCACTGGCCATGATGTGCCAAACCCTTGGGGTGAAATCCTGGCTCCCTTTAAAGGAGTGGCAGGCCTCCCAGGCTCTTTACATATCAGGCCTTTATCAATGAGGTTTAGAAACACTTTGATTCAAGCTTCTGTATAGCTTTGGCCAGTCAGCGTATGAGTAGATTCACTCCTATTTGAGGCGCAGAGGGTAGATGGGTTTGCCCCAGTGCCTTGCTACTGATCAGACTCTATTAAGGAAAAGTGCTTTTTACTTTATCATAACTTTAGCAAAATACATCTCTTCTTGACCACCTCTGTTTCTTTCACAGATAAAACAAACAACTAGTTAACTAGATTTAGCTCCTGCAATTCAGTATTACTTAATTTTGCATGACACCAAACAATACTCCACAGATGAAGGGTTGTGGTGTTCACAGGAGTCCCAAGATGAAAGAAGAGACAAGATATATATTATATTAAAAGATTGAAATTACACTAAAAAATAGAAGAAAAGATTTCATCAGAAAGCTAGCAAAGAACAGCAAAGAATGGAATGATAACAAAATCTTGTGACTAACTAGAGAGTCTGAGACAGCTGGACTGTGATTGGCCATTAATTAAAAACAACCACATGAAACCAATCAAAGATGCACTTGTTGCATTCCACAGCAGCAGATAATTATTGATTACATTTTGTTTTTGAGGCCAATCAGCTTCTCAAGAAAAAAGATCCTAGCAAAAAGATTTTTCATAAAATATGTCCATGATAAAGGGTTACCCTGGAAAAATTATCTCTTACAGAAGAAAATTGCTATTTCACTCGTTCTCAAATTGCCTTGATCATAAGAACAAGAGGGACCAACACCAAATTGTAAGACCACCCCTTACTTAGAGATGAAACCAATGGGCAGGCATATGGCTGCTGTTCCCCAATCCAAAGGACTTGTTCTGCTAGCTCAAAAGCAAACACGGAGTTATGTTATCTACAAAGCCCAGCTGATACCAGTGAATGATGGTACAAAATATGCCAATATTTATAAATCAAATTCAGATATTCTGTCCCTCATTGCAGTAGGGCAGTACTGCAGCTTGTGTTAACCTGGTGCTCCCAATGGGACAGAGATGGCCACGCTCCAGTTCCCAGAGGCATTCTGTCTCTTCTGGTGCCCTCAGACACATCTGTTAGTGATGACAAAGACCTGCATAGTGACACAAGTATCTCAAGAGTTACTACCTATAATACAAACAATAAATAAGGGATTGGTTTTTAAAATAATAGAATGCTGTCATCTATCCTTTTAATCCATCTTGCTGCAGAATGAAGTGTGTACTGTGGATGAAAATCAGTAGAGAGAAAGAAGAGGAATTGCTTGTGGTTTTAGATGTTTGGGGAAGCTCTCAAATTCATTAGATATTCATCTGTGGGGTCATTTGATTTAAAACTGATTGCAGTCTACTGTGAATTATTTATGTGAATTATTTATGTGAATTATTTATGTGGATAGACACACTGGAGGGAGATATGCTATTCAGGAAATGTATGATACTGTGTCATTATACCACCAGTTAAATTAAAGATCAGAGGGCAGAGGCATGGACAAACAAAACTATCTTCAGCACTGATGTCTGAAGAAGGATGGTCATGCACTTGGCAAGTAATACAAATAATACTTGTTTAATTGAAGGGCTTTCTAAAATCCCAAAGGGGTCTCTGGGCTATTCAGAATTGGATCAACTATGGCTTACTCCAAGGAAAGAGGAACAAAAGAGAACATCATGTTTATTTGGAAAAAAACAAAACCAAAATAAAACACCAAAAATAGTGCTTTTGTTCTTCTGATCACATTTCTTTGTTAATATTAAAATGTAGCATTGCAGCCATTAATAAAACCTATTTTGCCTTAACCACTTCTGCTGCAGTTCCCAAGCTATTCAGTGTTTCTTCACTGGAAATCTTTCTTTCAAACATCATATCTACTGTAGACATGATGGAAAAGATTTTGTAGCCAGCCAGCCAGCTAAGAAAAATTAGAATTTCTTGTGTTTAGGAACACATCTTTACCTTTTACTTCCAATTAAGCAAGAACTGTTTCCGTAATATGGAGAACATTAGTGCAACAAATTGAGAATCCATAATCATGCATCCATCCCCACAGCAGCAGTTCTGGATTTTATCATGGGTAGAAGTTTGCAAGGCAATTCCTGAAGTTAAACCCAGCCCTATCAACAGCAAGGTGGTCTTGCAGGGGACTACTCTGAAGGCTGTGTACTTTCTAAGCTCCTGTCTCATCCCTTTCTTGTATTTGCTTGGCTCTCTTAGTCCTGACTTTGGTGCTTTATCCTTGGCTGCAGTCCTATTTTAGGTTTGCTTTCTTTTTTACTTACTTGTTTCAATCCTAACAGAGCATGAGGCACCTCCAACCTAAAATTAAAGTTACTCTCGTCCAAACTGCTCCAGAAAAGCAATAATAGGAAGTCAAAAGATGACTGTCACCCAATCGATTGGTTTATTGAAATTTTGGATGTGATCCTGCAGGTTACTTTTGCTCCAAACATCCTTCTGAATTAGGCAATTTAATAAGTAGCTGGACCAAACAAACTGGATTATGAATGACAATCAGTCCCAAAGCAGACCTTACACTTTCAGAAAGATCCAGTACTTCAGGCTCTTTATTCCACGTTAGGATGAAAAACTGAATTTCTCTGATATTCTCAGAAACCAAGGAATCACAAATCATTTTATAGATCTATTTGCTACAATAATGGTGTCTCCCTGATAATACTGCTATGCTGCCTAGTTTACATTTTTCAATAAGAAGTTACCCAGCAAATTTATTAGAAGCTTTTTAGGTGGTAATCCCTAGAAATATTTCCTTAAAGGGCTGTAAATGGAGCAGCTTACCTCGAGGTCCAAACATATAGTCCACAAATGCATTTACTTCCCGGTCAAAAGCTTTCAGGGTCTCCTAAAAAACATGGAAAAGGCCATGTGAAAAAGACATTATCTCAGGGTCACAGAGAGAATATGATTTGAAAAAACTCCAATAAATTTGTAAAAAGTTTGTCATGCACAAGTATTTCCAAAGTACACAACATCATGTATACTGAAAAACCCCAAACCTCTTTAAAAATTAATTTAGGGCAGATTGTTGTCTGGATACCAGCACAGGTCTCATTCCTGGAAACTGCCCAAACCAGAACTCTTTAGGAAGGGAAATTAAGCTTTATGAAAATCAGCAAGTATCACAGTAAACCCATCTGTGATGGGTGTAGTTTTCACTCTGATAAAGATGCTTCTTTGTTTTTATTATGTTTCCTCAACTGAATATCTCAATGCTTTACACTTAAAAAAGGAAATCTTTAAGTGATTGAAGTGACGGTGAGCCAACTGAGATTTCTCTAAACCAGGTCCCAAGTTCCTATAAAGCAAGCCTACAGAAGAACCTAGAGGTCCAGTGAAGAAGTTCAGGCCATGCAGGGCGTCAGGAAGAGGCAGGTAACTTTATGGAGACATTATGTTTTGAGGTCTTGGTCAATGAAGCTGTCAAACTGGCAGGCTTAGCAAGTTTGTGTCTGTTTTTGACGGAGTTGGGAGCTAAGCCATGACCTACACAGTCCTTTCCCCAACTAGATGGGGTGATCTCTTCCCAGACTGCAGCTCTGGGCAGTGGCTTCCTGCATGCCTGTGCCTCAACAACCTGAGGTCAGCCAGGTTCTCCCTCTCTTCTTCCCAACAGCATTCTACTGTGCTTGATGGACTGATTTCAGCACTGAGAAAATGCTGCCAAGCTGAGGAAAGGGACCCAGAGTGATGCTGAGCCTCGCTGCAGGGCAGGATCTGCTGTGGGCTCTGGGTACCTTTGAATGACAGATATCCCCACGCCAGCCTGGACTGCTGACACCATTCACAGATTTGCCTTATGGAGAACCATATCTGCAGTCTGGAAGTTCCAGCCCTGACCTTTCCATGCCTTTCCTAGGACTGGGTTTTGATCTGGGCAAAACCCAAGCTCCTGGCACTCCCAAGCTCCTTCCTTGTGCTTCTTCTGCCCTTGATTTTGGTCCTCAGACTGTTCCAAGTGGACAGATCTTGTAAGAACAACTGGTAATGAGAGGTTCTTTCAGCACCTTGGGCTATAAACCTCTGTCTCTGTAAGACGCTGCTGCACTGATGTTTTCTTGGAGAAAAACCCAACAAAAACCCCAAAACAAAAAGTATATATTTTTCTAAACAAAAACCAAACCAATGAAACAAAAAACCCTAAAAAACAACCAAACAAACAAAAACCCAACCAACCAAACAAAAATGTTTCCTCAAAAGAAACTGATGATTCATGATACAAAAAGGTTTCTCATACTTCAGAGCACTGAGAAAATTAAACTAGCTTTTTGGCAGGTGTTCTGGCTAGCCCATAAAGAAAAGCATTTTCTGAATTTCAGACAATTACCTTAGCAGCCTAACGATGGCTTCTGTCACAGAAGGTGACTTGATTTCTAGGCGTGGGACCTGTGCAAAAATCTGCTTCCATTTTTATCCCCTTGAGCTATACAGTAATTCTGTTATTATTTCATGGCAATGATACTCCCTTTTGGGAAATGCCACACTGCTGCTTGTCTGTGATGTGCACACCTGCTGCATTAATTTGAAACAGACCTACTCCTGTGCTTCATGGTTTTGTGGTTAGACTTAACAGATTGCTTTGGAAAAAATACTATAATGGATTTGAGTGACTTGTAGGAATGAGCATGCAAAGCTATTTGCTTTCATGCTTACATTACATAAACAAATCTTACATGTCCAGAACAAAGTAAAACACCATGTATATTCCTTTTATATTAAAATACTGTAGACAAACCCACTCTCAACTGTATTGAAATGGAAATTAGGTACCGAATGCTTCTAACAGTTAGATGGAGGAACAGGCATTGTAGGATATTAAGAAGGAGGAGCAGAATAAAAGAAAAGAATCATAGAACTGTTTAGGTTGGAAAAGACTTTTAGGGCATCAAGTCCAACTCTACACCCAGCTCTGCCACTCCACCACTAGACCATGTCCCTGAGTGCCACAGCTACACATCTTTTAAACACCTCCAGGGACAGTGATCAAATCTGTGACTTCTCTGGTCAGATTGTTCCAGAGCTCAACAACCTCTTCAGTGAAGAAATTTTTTGTAACACCTCATCTAAACCTCCCCGGCACAACTTGAGGCCATTTCATCCTTTCCTTTCATTTGTCACCTGGGAGAAGAGGCCAGCCTCCACCTGGCTACAGCCTCCTTGCACACAGTTGCAGAGAGTGATAAGGTCCCCCCTGAGCCTCCTTTTCTCCAGGTTAAACACTCTCAGCTCCCTCAGCCACTCCTTATAGGACTTGTGCTGCAGACCCCTCCCCAGCTTTGTTGCCCTTCTCTGGACCTGCTCCAGCCCCTCAATGTTCTTGCATTGAGGTGATGATCACCTCCTGCTCCTGCTGGCCAGACTATGGCTGATACAGGCCAGGATGTCATTGGCCTTCCTGGCCACCTGGGCACACTGCTACCTCACTTTCCACTGACTGTCAACTGGCCTAAGTAATTTTCCACAGAGCATCTTTCCAGCCGCCCTGCCCCAAGCCTGTAACGCTGCATGGGCCTTGCTGGACCTCGCATCATCGGCCTCAACCCATCGATCCAGACTGTCCAGATCCTTCTGCAGAGCCTTCCCACCCTCCAGCGGATCAACACTCCCACCCAACACAGGTCACTGCCTTCACTGATCCAACCTGCAACCTCTTACACCTGGTTAGGATGGGCAGACAGCATGCTGAGCAGATGAGCCAGCCTGAAATTAAATCTACCTCCCCATGAGTGTGCTTAAATGACACAGTGAGAACTTGTACCAGCTGACAAACTTGTTCCCGTCTATCTTAATTAGCACTACAAAAATTCTGCGCCTGGTTTGCCTTCATTGGTAATTTGAGAGTAGAACTTTTTCTAGGAGGTGCAGCAGAGAAACAAATATTCTTCTTACAAAGAATATTTCAGCCTTTGTCTCTCAGCATTGTACAGCTTATTTTAGTTTACACAAAGAAAAATAGAAATTTACAAGATGCAGATTTGTAAGATTGTTATAGAAATTGTATTTGTTTATATACTTAAAAATGGTAGTCATAGTTTGGGAAAAGAAATTCTTAAAAAAGGTAGGTAATTTTATGTGACTAGTCTTGACACCTTCCTGTCAACACTGCTACAAGAGGCTATACTGTATTTCTGGTTTTAGAACATGTCCTTAATACCTCTGTGTGTACCTCTGGGCAGATTACATGCAAATGTCTTGCTCAGCACAACCTGTCACATTTCCAAAGAAAAGCAAATAAAAACCAAAAATCCATGTGCTCAGACAACTCACTTCTCTCTGGCAAATCACAGTAATAGCCTTTATCAACAAAGGTATTTAGGTTACAAGGCTAAAGATCAACATGTCTTTCATGTTGTTTATTTTTTTGTACAGGGCATTGCTCTGGGTATTAGCAATGTATATGCCTTGGCAGGATTTTGGGCAGATTTGTGGAAGATCTATTTACCTAAACCTATTTAAAAGACAGTAGGTTATCTGAGCAAATGAAATCACCCAAATGGAAAGATCTGGAGGGAGTATAAAGTCAACAATGATAAAGCAACAGAGATCTCTCTAATGAGATATTTTAGTATTTTTGCACAGAAATGTAGGTAAGTGAATAGATAGCATGGTGCACATAAGTGAATTAGTTTTCATGCCATTGCACCTAAAACACAATTTCAAAGTCACTGGGTATGTAAAAAATATATCCCTTCTTGTTATATATTTATATATCTTTGTAAGACATATTGAGAGACCAATATCTACTAGTTTTCTAGTGGTTTTAGCAAAAGTAGTATAAGCTATGTAAAAATTAGGTAAATGCTATCTAAACAGTGCAGAAATCAAAATAACTCTGATTTGTCAAAAATACCTTTGATTTCTCAAAATATCAATGTTTTGCCATTAGGCATTATTTATTGATCAGTGAAAGCACTGCCTCAAGTGATTTAGGCTGGCTCTTTCTACAGTTTTATAGCCAAACTACTTGGATGCAATAGAAACACGAAAAAACTCTCTGAAATAAACTTCTTACAGATGAATAAACTACTTTCAATCTTACTTATGCTATCTGGAAACCTTTTGTATTACTGTTGGTTTGTTGTTTTTTTTTTTAATTCAAAAGCCTTGAATGTCATTCTCTGCCTCAAAAATCTGACATAATTATTTGCTTCTTCTTACAGAGCTACCTGGAAATTAGAATATTCTGTACAGAACAAGATCTCATTTCAGACTTCAAAGAAAAAGTGGAAATGGGTGCCAGCCTCTGCTCTCTGATACAGCTCCTGGAAGTAACAGTGATATTTTAAAGTACCCTGATTGAAAATACATACATGATTTATTTCATTATTTAAACGGCAATTTTTCTTTGATTTTCTGAAGAGTTCTGCTCTGTATACAGTCAGTGTCTGCGAAGTACAGGAATGAATCCAAATTTAGTAGCATGTTTAAAGAAACTGATCTTAGATGCTACTATGCATATATTTAAATATACAAATATCAAAGAAGATTTTGTAAATGGTAGTGTTGGCTCTAGAATGGCTGAAATAGAGGATGAAATTAAGGAAAGTTGAGTCCAACTCAGAACTGCTTATAGATTAAATTGTTTAGCTTTTTATTGCTTTAAGCATTTAAAATTACTCTTGAACAAAGATGTACAGTGAGAGACAATTCTCCATTGCTTCAGACAACCTTCTAGGGTTTTGTCATCTTTACCTTCTATGATTTGTGTGCTATATCTGTAGAGGAAACAGATACATATAATTTTTACTAAAAAAATCCCCAAAGGAAGCATTTATTTAAGGATTTATATGTGAACTGCAGAGAAAGTTGAAGCTGAAGGCAGAAAGGCGAGGCAGATGTTTCTATGAATTGTGTCTTATAAGATGGGAGATATTTAATGAAATTGGGAGGCAGGACATCCAGGAGCTGGCAATAAATTGCTGCTTTGTGTAATTTATGCTCAATATATTGATCTCACTGCTAGAAAATCTCACTGAGAGTAGGAACAAGCTGGAGTGAGCTCGTGAAAGAAACACAATTAGATGGGCCATGAGGCTGCTGCTGTGTCCCATGGATGTACTGGGAGGGAGGGAAAAAATAGCTAGAAGAGACATTATTTTATATCTTCTTTATTGGCATTTTAGACTAATCATTTGAAGAGACAGAAACTGAGTCCTTGCCTGACATGGTGATTTTTGTGTCCCACATTCTGGGACATTCTCTCCCCTCAGGTGGCTGACCAGGATTAGGGGCTGAGCCATAGAAGCCTCACCCAGCAGAGTGGTGCTGCCAGAGCTCCCAGGAGCAGCACAGCCCCCTGGGGTAACCCGGGCTGATTAAAGGGCTCTTTTGCCAACATGAGATGGATTCACGGGAAATGGTTTTGCTGCTGTAGCAATCTCACTGCCTGAATCCTCCCACCTCTCCTTCAAAGGCATGTAATTTAGTGTGACAGAAGTGACTGAAGCCAAGGGAAGAGAGGGAAGTCCTGCTGGTGGTCTGGGTCTGGAAAGATGTCCATATACTATGTGGACAACATTTGGTAATGCTCCTACTTTGCACAAAATAGACAAGAATAACTAACAAAAGAACTGTGTGTGAACCACTTAGTCTAAAAATATAGTCATTCTTTTACAATTCCAAGAAAAGAGAAAGCTGCATCTTTGTTTTGGAAATGCAGGCTGTGTAATATATTTTAATATAATGCAAAAATCTCTGAAAAATATGGAAAAAAAAAAAAAAAAGGAACGCCATTCCAGCTTTAGCACAGAAAATAAAACATGAATAGTCTTTGTATGTTTCTCTTCCTCTTTCTTCTAAAGGCTTTCACATTAAACTGTAAGCACTCCAAAAAAGAAAGATGTTGTTACTGTGGTCAGTAAATTATTTTTTAAAACTTCAAGAGCATCTTTGAAGGTAGCATAGAATAGCACCATCTGTGTTTGAGAAAAATACAATATTTCTAAAAGGTCTTAATGAGAGCTGTGTCTGGTCTGAAAAATTTGATTTTCAGTGTCTTTCAACCAGATCATATTTTACTCCTATTAATTTTTTTATACTATGCAATATATTATTCATTCCACTGATAAAGATTGCATGCATATGTGCAAACGTCTGGATATTTTCCTAGTTGATATTACCAAATTCAGCACTTTTTGTGACAGTTTTTTTCTTTTTTTGCAGTTGAGGGTTATTTTTTGCATGTATTTGGAAATGACTGACTGCAGGTTGGCAGCCTAGGTGAGGCTGGGAGCTTGCAGGCCTGCCTGTTATCTGACAAAGCAAATTGGTGGGGGAATTGATTCATCAAATAGGTTGGTTTTCTCTGGAAGGAATTGAGCACAGCTGTTGGAACAGGGATTACAGCCAGAAGTGCTGAACACCTTCTCTTGTGCTGATTTAGTCACTGGAGAGAGGGCTGAGTTGATGATGGTGTTACTCAGGATGTAAAGATAGGGGAAGGCACCTGCAAAGGGAAGGCAGGCTTGCAGATTTTCCCTGAGCAGCTGCTCAGGTTGCACTGCCTGAAAGAAAACGCAAATTTCAGTGGGTTCCTCAACAAGAAGACTGGCTAGCTATTTCTGATATAAAAAAAATGAATGGATGTGAAGTTTGGTAACCATGGAAAGACACATTGCCAGAGGTTTTATCTGGCATTTGAGCTATCTGGGTGGCATGACTTCAGATTCTCCTTATTGCTGCCCAGAGAAATTTTACCACAGGGCTTAGCAGTGCCTGAAGGGAAGCAAGAGGCTGCCAGTAGTATTGGCATCAAACCTGAAGCAGAATATTTGACTGCCTAAATTACCAGGAGCATGCTGAAAGATGCGCCTTACACCGGTAAACTGAATTTAATCTTCAATTTTACTTCTGTGTTCTGTCTACTCAAACAGATCTTTCACCTACACAAGTACTTCCCCTTGCAAACACTGCCAAGATAAGAAAGCAGTACCTGGATAGAGGCAGCAGCCAGCATGCCAGGTGTGCCTGTGATACAAATGTTCACACCTGCTCTCTGTTTAATCTTCCAGTGGGCCTTCAGCTTGCATTCTAAACCTGCCCTGAGCCTCAGACCAGCAGTTAACTCTGGAATTTAATTTTCTGCAACTACAGCTCTTGTCTCCCTATGGAAAACTTAATTATGTGTCACAGCAGGGACTCCAATCCAGATGCTGAGATGAATTATTTCAGTTCCACTTTTTCCCTTTTCTTTGATAGTGGTAATAGCTGACTACCCTCAAAAAATCAGGGGGTTTGCCAGCCCAAGCAGTTAAAAAAGTCATAAAAAGATGTCAGACATGAGTTCCAGTTAAGTAGAAGAGTAGTTTGACCTTAAAAATCATTTAGTTCCAACCCTCCTACCATGGGCAGGGACCTTCCACCAGACCAGGCTGCTCAAAGAAGAAATCCTTCCTCTTGATAATGTGCCTCTGCGCTTTGGGGAGCTAGAAATTGATCTTTTGGCAAACATGCACCTAAACCAATTTTCCATGCAGATTCCACGTCTCTGGTGAATAATGTCACCTTTCTGCAGTTCCATTTGTGCCAATGGTACTTTTTGTGGGTGTTTCCACAGCCAAACCAGACCAGAACATCAGGAATAGGGACAGTGGAGCCAGAAAACATCCCCTGTCAATGCCCACAGTGGAGGAGCAGCAGAGTCAAACCAACAGCTCCCACAGGCAGATAGAAAATACCACAGGAAAGAGCAAGGCCAGAAGGGACTTGGCACAGACCTCCCCTGACTTAATTCCCATTTTCTGCTAAAGCAGCCGGTGGCAGAAAGCCAACCCCATCCTTCAATATCTGCTGCTGTGTTATCTCTCCTTCTGGTGAAAGGGAAGCAGATGACTTTGCAGCTTGAAGGCTGAGAAATTGCCACGCTTTCCTCTGTGGAATGTGAGTTTGGGTGGCCTCCGCATGAGTCAAGACACAGAGCTCTCTTAATAACCCACCCTTAGGCATCTTATGGCTCTCTGAGTATTATTCTCAGAGAGCTTTAAGAGAAACAGTGGCCTACTAAAGGTGTAGCCTTTGCCTTGCTGCCCACATGGCAGCTGTGAGCACAAGTTGTGGGTACAAGTGTTCCTCACCCTGAGGAAGCAGATCCCTTTGAGCTTGCTCATTGCCCCCAAAACATCAAGCACGCTCTGCTCCAGGTCTCTGAGCCTGAGGCCAGGCTTTGGCTGGTCACCTCAGAATGGCAGAGTGACCCAAGGAGACCTGCTATGCTTGTTCTTTCCCAAAACATGCCTGCACCCCATCTTGCTCGTGGCTGTAACCACAGTGCCCCACACCAGCTGTAATCCCTCTCATCTATAGCTACAATATCCACCTTCGCTGCTGAATTTTCTCTTGTTTTTTACAGGTGTGAATCTATAGACAGCCCTTCCTGCTGCTGCTTGTCTGAAACAACAGCTTAGGGATTGGTGAAATTATCTCACACATAAGGGAAAACACAATGGATAATAACCCAATGCAATGAAAGGAAAAAAATTAAATTTACTTTTGGATCTTCTAACATTCACCTTTCTATAAAATTGTGATACAAAATGAAGATCAAACTGTAAAACTTTGCATTTGTGTTTGCATTCTCTCTTCCTAGCTAACAAAAATACCCTGCTTTCTATTTTTTCCTTGCTCCTCCAAAAGTCTGGGTTTCAACTCGTTATACTGAGGTATCAGAAAGAGAGCTCTTATGGCTCCCTGAAAATGCCAGATTTTAGCTGTAGTGAAGCAGAAGGGAAGTTCTGCCTCGTACTGACAAATTTATAATAATGCATGATGAAAGCCCAAAGCCCAGCATGTATTACTTTAGTGCAGTTACATTTGAGAAGTGAGTTGTGCAACACTTTACTTGGTGTAAAACTCCTAAAAGCTGATTGCCTGGCTTTGGGGATTGCTGCCAAAAGCAGGAACTTTGCAGGCACCTCAGCTCTGTGTGACAGGCCTTTACAACCAGGAGATGCTGGAGGAACAGTTTTCTCTCAAGCCTGATCGGTTGTGGGTTGATGGTTGATGACTCACATTGGAAATGAGAGTTTGAACCATTTTCAGCTGGGGAGCCAACATACTCCAGACTTTTCACTTCTGATAAAAGGCACTAATATTTAGGTCCCTTCTTCTTTGGGATTTTAAATTTTGTTTAATAAGAGGTCTCTTTTCACTTGGTTTTATAGTCCTTCTCAGTGCTGCACCTGCTCATCCTACACATGGGAATAAGGATGGAGGAATAGCTGCTTTATGTTTTCCATCAGGATTCAAATCAGCTAAAAACACCATCAATACCATAGGTGAGAAAGCACTAAGAGGCAGAAGAATGTGGGAATCTATAAAAATTAGAAGTTTTAGGAAAGACGCGAGCTTGTCGCATCTTTCTTCTCATTGTCATAACAATGTAAGGAAATTAATGCTGGAAAAATAAAAGCTCAAAACGCTGAATCCAGTAGCCCCATCCTATTCATGTCTGTATATAAACTACCAGCATAACAGAAGAATTTTAGTGAAAACACTGTAAGTATGTGAGCTATTTCAGACATCAGTCTTGTTTCTGGACTATGCAACCTGTTAGGAGTCATAGAAAATATTAACTGCTTACATAAAATGAGGCAAGACTTGTTTGTTTTACCAGTCACACTACTGTCAGATCAGTTATTGTGAGATAAATTGCTTTTGCAAATTTAATCAGCTGTTCAAGGTTTGTTTGAGTTTTTTTTAAGTACAAGGAAAAAGCATTTGGAAGGTTTCTGCACTACAATTGTATGGGTTAGAAGAAAAGTGACTTAAGAACGCATTAATATTTACTTGACTTTACAAAACCTTTTCATAATTGAAGTGCTTGAAAGCATTCCACCCTTTACACACTTTTAATTTCTCAATCTTATCAAAGGCTGAGGGTCACAATGTTTCCAAGTGAAAAATCCCCTTTCTTGAATGACTGCTTGCATGATTTCCCTTCTACAATTCCCAAACTTTATTTGCTCTGTTCTTTGTGAACATGCTAAGTAATCACTAAAATAAGGCAAGCCAATTTCAGCTCTGAAAAATAGATCTCATATGGCCTTAAAAGAAGAGTAAAAAGGAAGAGTTGCTGCTGTGGCCCAATTTTCAGCATCATATAAAGAACTGTATCTTTATAATCCATCCTCTTGCTTGTTATCAGAATTTCAAAATGAAACTGTCACCAAAGCAGATCAGTGCAATCCTTTTAAAAGTAATCCTGCTCAATTCTACCTGCTACACAGGGGAACATCAGCTTAACTTGTAATTAAAGAAGATTTCTCTAGGGAGACCTCAGATGCAGCCTGGCAGTTCCCAAGAAAATGGTAGCAATTATTGACCTCATTTTCCTTTGCTCTAACAATCAGATTTAAAATGACAGAATGGCCTGGGCTGGAGCATAATTCCTGACAGTGATGATGTGACAAGAATGTATGATGGTGAGGGAATAAACAAAAAGGAAATCAGTTAAAAATGAAGCAGCAGATAAAAATTCTGCCTCCTTCTAACAGCCTGAGTGAACACATCACTTTCTCAAGCAATAAACAACCTTTGGGAATGGGTTCTGGCTTGAATAAGAGAAAGTTTCCTCTGGAACAGGCAGGTCTTAAAGTTACAAGCGAAAAACCCCGATGAGTTTTTTTAGAGAGAAGTTAATTCTGTTTTGGTTGCCTTCCTAATTGTCTGTTCAGCTCTTGTTGACTTTATGAGGCGTTGGGAAGACAGATCAGTGTCAGAATGAATTTTACATCAGCAATATGAAAGCCTGCACAGCTTAACTTACCTGCTACCAAACTACCAGGCTTGATAAAGGATGCCCAACCAAACTGCATCTGAAGAACCAGTATACAGTTTCACCTTATATAAGAGCAAGACAGCCAGCTGCACTTTGAGAAGCACAGGAAAATAATTCTACCAAAACAAAGGATGCAATCACCCTTTTAAGGCTTTGGATTTACCAGATTATTTAGCTTTGGAACAGAATATTCCAGAAGTATATACTGGATGTAAAGTGTTCACCCAAAATTTGCCACATGTGCTACTACACAGTTTTTGCAACAATTATTTTGCATCCTACACTTAGACCCATACAATAAATAAACCAAAAGGGCACAGGGAGCAAATGAAATGGTAGAGGAGAATTACAGCAACAAGTTTATATGGCAGCTCAGTTTTCTCAATATGCCATATCATGATAAGTTTGTTTTCCTCACTATTTGCAGACAGATTTTGTTGCTGCTGAGAAGCTGATTCCATAAGTTAGTATAATGCATGCAGGACTTTATTTTGTGCTTTGCATACACAATTGATCATTTTTCTGGAGAAAGAAACAGGGACAAGCTGACAACATATCCTTTTTAGTACTGTGAAAATCTCTTCATTTTCTACAGCAACAAACTTCACGATCTAAGATGAATAGATCCTCAGCCTCTGCACATGATCTCATGTCTTGTTGGACAAAGAACGTTAAAAAAACACCAAACTAAAACAAAACTCCCCCAAAAAATCCAAAAGCAAGAGCCCTGATTTTCCCACAATCCTGGCAGTGCAGGAGGACAAAGGGCACTCTGTGCCAAAGAAGTAGGTTTCTTGGTTGCCGTCCCAGATGTCTGCAACTGTGTCCCCACGGCAGGGATTAATGTGCAAGGGACTGCCTGCCCCTCCTGATTGAGGCAGGGGGATCAAAAAGGATTTTATAAAATGTGTTCCCTGGCTGGGGCTTTCCCCCAGTGAGCAGTTTTGCCTGAGTTTCTTAATCAGCTCATGCCAGTGCTGGGGGGTCCTCAGCTGCTGGCAGGGGAGACAAGGCTGGACTATTTGAAAATCTGTGTGGGTAGCATTCCTAGTTCCTCTGGGCACACTTAAAAGTAGGGCTGTGTGTTTTGCTCTTTAAAAGACAAGAAATTAAATTAAAGTACTAAAGAGTAAACATATAAAATTAAATAGTGTTAGGGTGCTTTTTACATCTTGGAATCTTTGACAGGCAATTGTCAGCAGCCCTTCAGAAAACTGTAAGTCAAGAACTTAACTTGTAAAATATTAACTAAATAATTGCTTAATTCAGACTTTTTCCTGCAGTCTTAATTCCCTTTATAGATGTACTTTTGCCAAGCAAAAGAGTGGTAGAAGATTGAATACAGCCTCTGAAGCATGTAAAAACAAAGAAAAACCATAAGAGATGCTGGAAAAACTGACAGCTTCCTACATAATTAACACTTGTTTCAAACCAGTTACAAAGTCTCATTGTCAGGATGTAGGAATTAGAAGGCACTTCTAACATATAAAATGCTGCAAGTACTGTACGTAAGAAAATGAATGAAATACAGCAGATTTTGTTTGCATCACTGAACCATGTACAATATATGTAGGCAATATCTTATGAATTTGTGAAATTCACTAGTATTAATTTCATACTCCTGAAGTACTTGAAAGCTGCAATAGCTAGGGACTGTGTACAGAAGCCTGTTTTAAATTAAAGGTTCCTAAATTAAAGGTTCCATACATAAACAGAAAATTATAACATAGGATACCTTATTTTTTCAGTAACAATGGTCCTGAAAACACTTTCATCCTCATGAGTGAAACAGTCTCAAGTTGAAGCAATTATTTAACTGCCCTGAACTCCTTATAAACATACAGAAAAACTAAATCAGAGCTAAACATCTGTGGTATTTTAAGTACCATGAAAGCCACAGTGCTGGCTGGAGAGTTGGACTGTCATGCACGGGCCTCTGAGCTGTGCTTCCCCTGGGCTGGGAATGGCACTGCAGGGCTGTTGGCAGGGCTGGTTCTACAGCTGTTACTATCTCAGATAAAGGCATTGGTTAATTGGAACTATCCCAACTGGAGCTCTCGAAATACACTGTACCGAGTTCAGGTGAGCTGTGCAGGGCAGTGACCTGCAGAAAAGGAATGGTGCTGTGTGCCTGGCAGCTGGCACAGCTGGAACAGAGAGGTGTTCATATCTTTGGCTAGCTTCTGCAGCAACTTCTTTAGTATAGATCCCCTAAACCAAACCCCTTCTGCCCTGCATTTTTACAGAACTCAGCCACCAAGTTCTTGTTTCCATAAATCTACAAGTTAAAGCCATACTTTCAAGCTTTTAACTGTAACAGTAAAACCAGAATTATATTTAAAACTAATACCTCTAATTGAAGATTTTTACTCACCTCTGTAAATTCAGAAAGCTGAGAAAGGAACAAAGTGGGATTAAAACCCACAAAAGCATATCTATAATAATGCTTATTATTAGAAGTTTGCTTTTTTTCTCCCCCCAAACCCTCTACTGAGTGTCTTATTTATACATTAAATTTACTAAGATGAATTCTGCCCAGCTGTTTTTCCTTTGTGGAAAATTGCACCTATAAAAACTGAGTTAAACTGGGCTAAGTACCTGCCCAAAGGCAAAACTTACCCTGATACATACTCTGTCTAACCTGCTCAAGTTGTTGAATTATACAAGGGCATTAAACCAGGACAAATTCCCATCCCCTTGCCCCTGGAAGAAGCAGGATATTTATGAGGGGGCATGTCCATAGCACAATTATAACCCAACACATTATGGGTAAATTCCATGCTGGCTGATGGAGGGACCAGCAGAATTCCATATGGATGTAACGTTCTCCTTGGCCAGACTCACTGGACCCACTGCCAACAGTGGAGTGCTTGTGTCTTAATTTGTATCTTAATTGTATCTTAATTTCTCTTCAAAAACAGGGAGTGCAGGACTCAGGCAAGGTAACTAAGTCTGAGGTATGTGTGTGCATGTTTTCTATCGGTCCCATGCAGGGACTGGTAACATAGGTCAGGTTGTATCTTGCTTTAGCCACGTCCTTCAAAGTAACAGCACTCAGCTCCTCTTGTTCTTACAGCTTGGGTGTGTTCTTTTGCCCACTAGAGAAATGTTTTTCCTTGGTTTGCAGTCATTTGCTGTGCCATTACTTTGGGTAGTTTCTGCCCAAATGGATAGAACCTTTCCTGAGCTATTTATAGGGATGTAAGCTGGAAAAGGTGAAAGAAAAGAATTTGAGGGAGGGGGAGGTGTTTGTAGCATGCTGCTGAGGATTAGAGAGTTCACATCCCAGCTTCTAAGGTTTCAGCCCTAATCTTCCAACACATGCAAAGCCTTTCAATTTCACTTCGAGGTCATTACCCATGTACAAAACTGTCTAACTGCTGGGTGACAAATCTTGACACAAAACTCAGGGCAGGAAGCTTTTCAATTTGGAGTGTAAATTGTTCTGGGAAAGAAGCATGAAGTTTTCAGTAAAAATAACTACTTCTAAAATCTGTACCTTAGATTTTAAATCAAGCAGATTTCAAGCTTGTGAGTTGTAATAGACATTTATCTCCTAATTTATCACTTGATGGTAGATAGCATTTACCATTTACTGCTGATTGAAAGAAGAAAAGTAAAACCCAAAAAATTCTGAAGGGTAAGCCTGTCATGATGTCTAACAATATGTAAAGCAAACATGACTAGAAAACATGCAGTACTTCAGTGGGTATTGCTGGTCGTGCAATACATCTTGTGCCTTTGTAATTATGTCCAGTATTAGAAGATCAGCTTTCTTGGTGGAGGCTTTTCACACAGCTAGCTTTCTTCAGCATTCAGGAAGATCATCTGATAGGATCAGCCTAAGCTGACCTGGAAAGTCAAGCACCGTTGAAGTTGGGAATTTCCATGTGCCATAACAGCTCCATGAGAGCCCTGCACTGCTGTGGCTGTCGCTGTCACACCGCTCCAGACTGAATGAATTGCTTCTCAGAAGAAACAGCCATTATAAAGACACACATCATTTGGAAAAATTTTGGTTCCCTTGATAGTTAAGCATCAATGAGGTTCAATGTTGCTCCAAAGTGGAGTGGGAGAAAAACTAGAGTTGCTGGCAAGGTCAGCTTGAAGTATCTGAGACCTGATATACATCACACACACTGATCAAGTACCTCTTTCCAGAAAATGAATATCCTCACCAGCTTAGGTTTCCAAGAAGGATAAGCATCACTTCTTACTTTGCATCATGTGTGGGCTGTTAGGAATAACTATTTGAAGAGATGACAATTTCTTACAAGTAAACGCAATAAAAACGTTTGTTCTACAGAAGTTAGAAACAACACTGATGGCTCTTGTAGCTGATTTAAGTTTCAGTACAGATAACCTTAAAAACTAAATAAATAGATAAGATAATAAAGATAAAATTAGAACCTTCTGTACTCAAAAAAAAAAAAAAAAAAAAAAAAAAAACCAAAAAACACCAACTAAGGGAGAAAAACCAACTAGCAGACACAGAATAATTGTTTGCCAGTGAAATGCATTGTCTGACAGAGTGGCAAAGGTAATAATGGTAAATCTAGTTTATTTCATGTCATACAGTACTAAGATGTTTCAGGCAAAAAAGCAGTCCTAAGAAGCTTTCCCACGGAAAACCAACTATAACAAGAAATATATACCTCTGTTTAAGTCTGTGCAATCTATAAATGGGGTGAGGGAGTAAATGTGTGACAGTTGTGAGAGTTAGGTGAGCAGGTAAAATAAAAGGATTCCAAGTATCACTGATTTTAAAGAAAATCCATCTATTTAGAATTATTTCTTTTATGAAGGCTATAAGAAAGAAAGTAGGAGGTGATGTCTGAAGATGTCCTCTGGTACTTTCCCCAGCTAGGTATAAACACTGTGTTATTTGAGGGCTCTAATTGAAATCGAAAGCTTCCTTCATTCTGACTGTGTGTATGTCTCTCTCCTAATTTAAATTCAGTTACCTGCATTATTAACCTGAGGAGTTGATCAGCTGTGTATTGATCAAGATATATCCTAAACTGGCTTATGGAGTCAAATGCATGATCATTTCAGACAACGAATTCTCCAACACCATCTAATGCCGGATGGATGAATGGAGTGTCACAGGCATTTAATCATCTACTTTGCTATTGATTTCAGTGTTCTTAATTTACACTGACTCATTATTTGAATAATATTGCATCGTCTTTGCCGAAACAACCACCTTATTGCATCCAATGAAAGCCTCTGAGAATTACACTTACTCCAGTGTCTTATCAGTGCTGTTCATATTTGGAGGTGGAACAGTGGGGAGACGCCTTTGTAAAAGAAGCAAGAACAAGTGAAACCCCAAGTTTCCTAAGACCAGGGGACTAGCATGGGTTTCTCATTTTCAGCTGATCAGGATTTTCCTTATCCTATTGAGTGCTCAGGACCTGTTAGGTTTACTAAGTGTTTGCTGTATGCCTGTCAAGCTTCAGCAAGACCTGAGGTTTTACAAGCCAGAATATTGAAATACTCACACTCCTTTAAATTCAGGAAAACACATCTGGGGGGGAAATGGGACAGTGCTGTCTTCTTTCCCTTTTACACCTGTCTTAAAGACACTGCTCTCTGTCTTGGCTTTCAACTTTGTACCTTTCCATCAAACCACTTTCTGATCTGAATTCTGACATCTCCCAAAGGTGTCTGGCAAACAGAAGAAAATTACTTCATGATTGATGAAAAAGAAATTATTTTGTGAAAAAAAAAATTGTATTAAATGTAGTCCTGAAGGGACATTTTAGTTATACCAGATTTGAAATAAAATTATGCTGCAAATTTAGTAAATGTAAAATGGGAAAAAATGGTTCTTTTTCTCCAAGTAGGTTATGAGAGATATTTTTTAGTTTTTCTTTAAATTATTGTAATCAAAAGAACTCTTATCTAGCCTTTTATCTTTGAAGGGTTTTTGCAGATACTATTAAAATACAGGCTTACAAAGTCTACAGCAGCAAGGAAGAAATAACTGCACTGAATCCAAAAGGTTTCCATTTCAGTTTTCACTGAAATGGAGATGTATTTCTATTTTGCTGAACAATAAAGCTGAATGCTACCTCTTCTGTTGCCTTGCACAAATTGCCAGTTTTAAGGAAAAGTTTCAAATGTGTTTCAGCACCAAGAAATCACAAGCTGTATCTCAGCTTTCAAAGGAGAGCTTGAAGATCCTGTGATGCTTTTGTCACATAAAAAAAAAAAAAATCTTAGAGAGAATATGTAACTAAATTTCTGCCTGAAAAAAGAGCCCTGGAAATTGAAAAGAACACTACAAAACTCGAGATGTGATGTACTTAATTTTCCTGGTTCTGGGCAAGGACTGATTGAACAGCTCCTTCTCATGGCTCTTAATCATCAAGCTGCCAGATAAAGCCAATAGCTCCAGTATTCCAACAGGAAAAATTTCCAATGTTGCTTTTAAGGGTGAATCCAGATTCTTCTAACACATTTTTCAGTGGATGTACCTAATTTTTGGGAGAAGATTTGGATTTTTTAGGTAACTCACATAAATAAGCTGTCTACTACTTGGAGAATGATCACTGTTGGCTGGAAGACATCTCTCATTTCTGCTTTCAGTAGCAGCAGGAAGTGGGAAGAAGAAAGGAACCTATGAAGACTTTGCTAATCTGAACTGGTTTCTGATACACTTGTTTTCTAAGTCTTTGATTTTTCTTTTTCCTCCATTAACTTGAAAATATGGAGTTTTTGTCTGGCTTCATGCATACTTTTCTGTCAGTATTAAAAGCTATGCCTTGTAAAGAAGTCGAGTCAAGTGAGTACTCCTAGGTATGAAGGGCTGATTTTAAGATTTAAATCCACAGTACAGTCTGGTGTAACAGCAAAGCAACACTGAAATGCTACCCTAGGAAGACACATAATACTAACAGCTGAGAGGACAGATGCAGCTGGTTCTAAAAAATATCCCATTGCATGGGGTATTTTTCATATCACAGAAGCATCTGAATTTGGGGAGGAGGATAATTTTGAGTAGCCAGTCACAATGCAAATTGTGTAAATTTACTTTATATATAAAGGTATTTAAACAATAAATTGACAAGTATATAAATATAAAAGCATATAAAGACTTCATGATCTTTACCCCTGGCATTGCATGGACTACTGACAAACTCTGAAAAAAATTACATCATGTGCACAGTAAAACATGGTTCTGGCACAAATACCAACTCCTATCAGATCAGACCTTGCACAACCTCACAGCTAATCTTTTAAACTCCAGTAAAAGTAACTTGGCTGGCTGCAGCCAGCAATGGGAGAGAAAGCAGGTGTGGACAGTAATATTCAGAACTGCCATACCAAGAGATGTGCCAATTCCCTGACAAGGAAATCACTCTCAAAAAGTTTGCCAACCATTTATTCCTTGCCAATTTGAAGGCACTTTGCTTTTTGGAACAGTTTTATCCATGCTTAGAGAAAAATGCAAGAAACAGTCTTGTTTTACTTCTAGTTGGATGTGAAAATGCAAGTGTAATATAAGGAAATAAGGAAACAGAAACTGATGCCTGCTTTCCAAAGTGTCACTTGAGAACACAAAACAACAATTAAAGAAGGAAATATCTTCTCCTATAAACTGGTCCTTAACTTTTTTTTCTTCCTTGCATTTCTCCCTTAAATCCTGGAGGGCAAAACCCTGTATTTCAAATGCTAATTTATGTTTTGGACTTCAGTCATGTTTAAAGAAGACGGCACAAGGAGAGGAAAGGAAATGACAGTTGATTTTCAAGCTTAATAAAGAAGAAAACAGAGGGTATGGAAGTCCTCTTATGTCTCCTCCTCCAAAACAATTCTCAGTTTTCCTCTTTTAAAACCCTAAATGAACCCTAATGAACTCCGAGGACACTTCTTCTTAAAATTGTATGAAACCCAAATAACAGTGCACTGTCTGCTGGCACAGGATAAGAGGGTGCCCAAGCTAATTAGCTCCCTTTCTCCATCAGCCCCAACAGTGGGTATCCTAGAGTTTAATCCACACAGAACTGGAATTTTAAAGCCCAGACTCTTAAACCCATTACACCATGGAAACACCCAGACCGACACTTTCCTCAGAATAAAAATGCTAATGATTGCGCTGCATGGTAATGCACTAATGATACAAAATGTCTGTAAACTGCCCCAGTTATTGTCACCTAGAGAAAATAACAACAGCTGCAGACTTTTTATCATGTGTGTAAGTCAGTCCCCCTGTTAGGCTGCTGTACCACATTGTCTTTGCTGGCTAAAAAGCTTCACGAATGGTGACTACTGACGAGCATCCTGTAGGAAGTTCTTTAAGAAATAAGGGAAGAATGGTTTGGTTGTGGCTCCTAATGCTTGGGTTTAGAATATTTATTTGAAACTTGGTCACCCCACTTCTAATTTCCATTTCTTGCTGGGTTTGGTTTTCAAATGATGACACAGAATATGAGCTATTTCTTGCTTCATTTCCATATCTGTCCTCCTTAGGGGGAAAAAAATCAAAATCTCTCCAACCAATGATGAAAAGGTAATGATCTTAATTTTTTATTCTCTAATTACATATCTTTGTATACAAATTTCTACCAGAGAGCCTGTGATTTCTTTCACTATGGGGTCCTGACCTTTACCACTTTATCACAGTCAGTTTTGACTAAAAAAAGGAAGTTCAGGGCAGTTTAAAAGTCATTATCTAGATGAACTCAATATTTTAAATTTAATATTTTATTTTAATTAATTAATTTAGTTAATTAATTAAATATATTGATTAATTGATTTAATATTTTAAATTTATACTCTGTTCTTGTTAGACTTGTTAGACTTTCAAGTCAGAATACTTCCAGTATTAATAGCAATACAATGTCGTCATTTCTTGAAGATGTAAAGAATTCTAATTACACTGCTAAATCTGAATTTATCTATTCCTCAAAAACTTAAAGTGGCTTTTGCTTTTAATTAAGTAGATAAGATGCCCCACAGAAGTCATAAATATTCACTTCATTTCACATTCTACTCTACTTGTCAGCTGTGCAGCAGTCCCATGGGTAAAGACGCAGTCACTCAGATAGTGTGGCCCGTGTATTTAGCATATGACAAGGGAAGCCATGGAGGGTTTATCCAGACAATGGATTTACAAGCTCCACTGTTGCCAGGCACTCAGAAATTGGCTGATTAATTTGGTGTACTCAAATTCTGAAGTGTGGCATTTATGATGTGACAGAGCTGCACAGTCCTGGGGTTGTTTCTTCTCTGTCAGAGATGGGCAGTCCTCCTCGTACCTTTCCACCACTGCCTCACCAGGCAGGCTCATCCCAGCAGCTCTTGGCTGGAACAAGCAGTTGTGCACTTAATTCCATCCCCATAATTTCCCTCCCTTCTCTGTTACCTTCTGTAATTACAAATCAGACAGCACTTGTGACATATTATTTTATCATTGAATTTAGACTTCAGACACTCTTAATAATGCTTAATAATGTCTCAGCTTTTAAATCAGTTTTACAGGCAGTGTTTAACAAAACACGGGAAGAATTATGATGTTATTCTATTTATTTACACTTGAATTTTGCTTAGATCAGGGAATAAACCAGCCCTTTATACATTCCTTACTTTGGACTTTACTAATGCCTCAAGAAAATACTATTGCAGGTTTTTCCCCAACTTTTCATTGAGTCAGAGGTTCCAACTTAAAGTGTTTGCCTATGATTAACCTTTTTCTTCAATAAAGTCAAGCGATGCTATAAAGTTAAATGAATGTAAATCGAGTTCCTGATGCACAAGAGGACTGTGCTTTTTTCACAGATCAGACTGCTTGTAATGAAGATACAATGATCAGTCTTCAATAATCAGAGGAGCTTCCTAGAGATGAGAGGGATCAACACCAAGGGCATGCAGGTTTTAGTCTGTGCATATCTGTAACTATGAATGCAAATAAATTGGTGGACTCTTACTACAGTTCCTGGAAGGTTTTTTCCCTAATCAATTTCACCGTGTGCCAAAGGATTCAGTGTCTCTTCTTGAGTTTCTATGCAAGCAGAGCCTATCTTTCCTGTTCTATATGCAGCTTCTCGGCAGGTTTTCTCATAGCCCATTAATTCTGTGTCAGCTGGCAAACCCCTGCCTTGCTGCTCTGGTTCTGGATGGCAGGGCTGCTGCAATCCATTCCCTCTTCACTCTGCTGGAGCTGGAGAGATCTGGTGGGTGCTGTAGCACTGGATGCGGTGCTCATCAGGTATTTGTGCTGAGCTGATCTCTGTCTGATGAAAAACATTTTCTTCCAATTTGTGTGCCACTGTTCAGTGGCTAGAACATCGCCTTTGCAATCATCCTTCTCATGCAGTATTCAGAGAAACTAACAAACACCAATGGACAATGAGACAGGGGTTTACTTTGGCTACAGTCAACAAAGAAGAGGCATTTTTTGCTCTCTCTAGGGCTCTTTGCATATGTTCTGCAATCAGTGTATGCCCACACCAAGGTCCATATCCTGATATGGTGGCCATGACACTTATGAATGCTTAGAAGAGTTAGGTGTCTTTCTGTGTTGACTTCAGATTACAGGGGTATCAAAACCTCTGAAGGAAATGAAAAGCATATTCTAGCTTCTGTCTCTCCTTCTACCACTGGATTCTTGTATAGGTATAGATACTGGCAAAGGATCTATAATATCTAAATACAGTCCTCATGTTTATGCTTATCTTAGTGCTACCTAGTCTCTTTGTAAGCATAAGTTGCCATGACTGTGCAGTGCTATACACCCTCTTACCCCATGAAAGTGGGATTTGACCCCATGGAAAATACACTGACAAATCAAAATGTGTAATCGGTTTAAAGTTCAAGGGTGCAGCCAAATCCTGAGCCAGTGTAATTTGACCTAGATTCACTGAAGCAAGGAGAGCTGCAGTGAACTACATAAACAGAAGAACCAAGCCACTGTGGTTGCCCTCATACGGTGAGGATGATGAGGAAATACTAAATGCTTTATGATGGCAGTGGTTTGCTGCTTCAGCAAAATGTAGTTTCAAAACAAACAAACAAAAAAGTTTTCTTATGCAACTTTCTACAAATAATAGTGATTATTGAACACCCAGGATGCTGAAAAAACTCTCAGTTGAGTTTAAAGGACACTAGCAACATAAGCCTGCTTATCTCTATTTCTATACAAGTGAAGCGAATGCTCAATCAATGTTCCCACCACCTGGGCCAAAAATCTGTTTGTCCTACATTTGGTCCTGCTACCTTTGGTAGTATACTCCAATGTCCCCATGACCCCTTGCCCCCAAGCTCCAGGTCCATCTAGAAATCGATGTGCTGTAACTTTTAACCCTGCATTAGCATCACTGCAACAGCTTTCATCAATAGCTCAGGTATTTGTTTCAGGAGCTATTGTTCCAAAGACACTCTTTCCAAAGTAACCTTCAGCCTTTATACTACTTCAAGGACTTTCTCAGATTGGCAATTCTTTCCTCAGAATGCCTTTATGTATGAGTAACAAAGCTTGGGAAATGTTAGCAACTTTTGAATGCTAAGATTACTGGACATACAGAAGCGCAAAATTTGCTAATCCAAACCCACATGTAGCTCTGAATGGCGACTTCTGGTTATTGCTTCCAGCCATTTCAAGAAAAATGTCAAGGTTAATTGAACAGCTCTAGGAACCAGAAGGAGTTAAGGGTAGGTCTCAGCTATAATTTCCATTGGTATGAGGTTGCCAATGCCTATGTTACCAATTAATGCTTCCTTGATTTGCACCAGTATAACTGACTTCATCTCAGTCCTGGAAGGAATCAGAATGAAAGACTTTAACTAGTTCTGGATATTTTACCTTTCTTTCCTGCTGCCTCAGTACTCCTGAGCACCTGGGTATTACCTGTACCAATTACTGATAAATAATGTACATTACCTTCTGCAACACCAGGTATCTTTGTAACCTTCTTCCTCTGCCACAAGGGACACATTATCAATGGCTGGCATTCACTAAGTCTTTGTGCAGCTGTGGTAATTTAGTCATAGCTTTTGTGTTTATATTCCAAATTTAAAGGAAATAGAAATTCAATTATACCACTCTAAGGGGGCTCAGGCAGCATAAACTACTGTACCATTTCAGGTCTTTTCAATAGGGTCTTCTCATATCTATCATCCCAAAGTGAGTTGGTGGCAAATAGAATACACAGGAGAAACAGATTCAGACTGACAGCATGTGTACACATGGCTTTTAGAAAGAGGACTGAAGTTAATTCATAGAATGACTATTCGGATATTATTAATGTCTGGATTTATGGGGGAAGGAAGAGTCCAAACCAATTTTGGTTCAATTTACTATATGTGATGAAAAGACTTTTTTTTTGGGGGGGGGGGGGGGGGGAAAGTATTTTTGTTGTTAAATCATATAAAACAAAAACTAGGCTCAGTTAATCATGTCTCAAGCTTTTGATACAACAAGCTTTGCCAACTTATTCATCCCAATGTGCCTCAAAATTTAAGGCTGCAAACCACTTCTTTGATAGTGTCCTACTTTGTAAGGTCGGCGGTACACTTAATGCATTGCTGTTTATAAACAGGATGAGCCCCTTTGGGAAAGTTACTATGACTGCAAAGACACAATGTGCTGTGGGGAATCGGCACTGGTCGCTAAATAGGTGACTTCATTGTTCCACTTTAACTCTTTTAAATGCTGAACTAGAATCTAAAACTCCATTGTTCATTCATTACATGGAGAAAAAAAAAAAAAAAGAGGAAGTGTTCCACTACAGATTGCATGGCTAAAGCAAGAGCTTCTGTTAAGATAACAAATTAACGGGAATAATCGGTTTATGTAACACGCTCAAACGCACCTCGGGGTAGAGCAGAATGCACCTGCTCGGAGCGGGGCAGGGCGCAGGGCAGCGGGGGAGATGGATGCCCAGGGGCTGCGCTCCATCTCTCGCTCCCTCTCTCCATCCATCCCTCCCGCCACCCAGGACCGCGTTCCTCCACGTGCCTGTCCCCGCTCCCGCCGAGCTCCCGGTGCTGCGCGGCTGCCCCCGGGGCTCCCTGTCCCCCATCCCTTCTTCCCCGCTCCCCAAAGCTCCCTCTGTCCCTCCCTCCTTCCCTACAATGCCCAAGCTCAGCCGCTCGACCCGACCCGCGCCGGCGGCTCGGGTGCCTGCCGTGGGGGCTGGGGGCATCTGAGGCCGTGCTCCCCCTTCCCCCCGAAAAATCACGCCCGAACGCGGCCCGCAGCAGCGGGGGTAGCGGCGGGGTGGAGGGCGGGCGGGCAGCGGGCTCTCTCCGCCGGCCCCGGTGGAGCGGGGGCAGGGAGGAGAGGGCCAGGGGGCCCGGGGGATGTGCGTGCGCGGGGAGGGGACTCGGGGGTCCCCCACTCACCATGGTGGCGGCGCGGCGCTGTCCAGGGTATCGGCGGCTCTGCAGGCGCGGCCCCGCGCCCGCCCTATAAGGCACCGCCTTCCCCGGGCCCGGAGCGCCCGCCCCCGTCGTGAGAGGGCGGGCACGGGCAGCACGGAGGGCCGGGGCTCCGCGGTGCGGGCAGAGCCGAGCCGGGCCGTGGGGAGGCGGAGGGGAGCGGGATCCGGGCAGGGGAGAGCCAAGCGGGGCTGTTCCATCACCCACCCAGCTGTCACGGCGGATGGTGGCCGTTCGCCTTTGTTGGAATCCACCCTGTCGGGAAGATTCAATTCACTGTCGGGCCGCTTTGGGAGCAGACAGAGTCACTGAATCTGTTGGATTCAGCTTGGGTTTGCTCTGTGGCCCAGCACTCGTTTTTACAAGCTGAACTTCTCTAATCTGGAGCCCTGAATCCTGCACACACTGTGCCGAAGTGAGATCCCCCACTTGGAATGGTTACCCGTTGGTCTCAATAATCTCAGAGGTCTCTAAATGATTCCGTGATTCCAACTGTGGCATTGCCAAGGAGGCATTGTCTGTTAGGGAGTGACTGCTAAGAAAATGTTCAGGCTGGCTAGGAGGGAAACAAAAATCACACAGAGCAGGAGCTACTGATCCCATCACAACTCAGCCTCTGACACACAACAGAAAAAGAGTCAGGGATGGAAGTGGCTTTGTGCTTGGTGTAACAACCAAACAAAAATCTCACACCTTCAAACAGCATTTTTGTTCCAAGTGGTAACAAAGTCTTACAACTACTATAAAACATTTATTTAAGCTATCAAAGATAGGTTGAAAAATTCCTGCTTCTTTATCGCTGCTTTTAATAAAGAGATCAAAATAATATTTCTTTAAAACTATTACTGTTTTTCATTTTTATTTTTATTTTCTAAAGGAAAATTTGTCAAGAAATTACATATCCATACATGCACTTCCATCTCTGCCTTCTCAATTCTGTGTTCATAGTTTGGTTGACAACAGCTCAGAGATGTGTTTCCACATCAGTGGGACAAACAGTGGAAATAAGACAAGAAGAGCATGTGTGGTGCAAGACTGGTGTCATCCTCACAAACTAAAGCGTATTTGATGTACTGACATGCTGTATTTGTCAAAAATGTAGCACTGATGTTCAGGAATTTGATATTTCCTTCCTGATTGGCTCTTTTTCCATGTGCTACTTCAGCCCTTGCTTTCTCTTGGACACAGAGGTCCACCAAAGGCAGCGAGGATGATGATCTTCCTGGGGCTGCTGCCTGCCCAGAAATGATACTGCCAAGAGTTCATGTGAAAGCGTGTACTTATGTAATTTCTAACCCACTTTTACAGACACAAACCTGTTTGCTCAAGCTTCCAAATTCCAGCATGTTAGTCCAAACTAACTGCCCCAATTCCTGAGGTTGACCTGCCAACCTTTCCCCTACTTCATCTTTTCCATAGGTTATTCATTTAATTCTTTGTTCGTCATTACGAACAATGTTGAAATACTGAGGAGAAATACTTTCTATACCTATTTTTCCCACAGAGAAATTGTTCACTAAAGAGAAAATTGTCCTCTTTATCCAAAAAACTTGTCACTCTTTAGGTGCTGTAGAGGGAGGAACAGTTTGGAAGCTGACTGACATAGAAGTGACCCTGTGAATTGCAGTGCTTTGGCTTCACAATTTTTATTCCAATTTCTTTATAGTCCAGAATAATCTGGGTTAGTGTGCCAAACCAAATCTAGACCTAAAAATATAGTAATACGAGGTATTTTTGTCTTTATTCTTGCTATTCTTTGTCTAAAACAGAAAGGAAACCTATGTTCAAGTCTGGTAAAGATGTCATATTTCTAATTTATTCAGTTCCTTTCTCCTGAAAAATTATATTCATACTAATTGATACTTTTCTTCCTTAACTAGTTTCCTTCTACAGTAGCAACTTTCTTTTTTAGAAAAACAATAGTGTCTCCAGTGAAGAACAAATAGGATTCTGGTGGCATCTAAGAGAAGCTGTAATAGCATTATGGATATTTTTAACACCTCTCTAATGACCTGAATTTGGAGATTTAAGGGCTGTGGCAGGATTTGGATTCATCTGTTTTGTAGGGAGAGTGATGCCATGCATTTATTTAGATCCCAGGCACTAAGCAGAGCAGACCTCTGCCAGTCAGCTTTCAGTGATTGTTGAGCAGCACATTGTCCTGAGATAAAAGGCAGAAAAATAAGTTGACATATGGACAAATAGACTTGCTTAGTTCCAACTGAAATTCCCTGAAAACTGGCAGAGTAAGAGGAGGCAGTTTAAACAACACTTCATTCTGGGGCAATGCTGTTACACAACCACCACTGTTCAAAGTACAATACCACAGGGACTGAGCTTGAGCACTGCTGGTCTAGGGGTGGTTCTAGGTTGTATTTTATCACAAACTACCTAATTTACAGAATCACAGACTTGTTGAGGTGGGAAGGGATCTCTGGAGATCATCTCGTCCAATCAATCTGCTCAGGCAGGGTCTCCTACAGCCAGCTGCCCAAGCTGGTGTCCAGTCAGGTTTTGGGTATCTCTACATCTTAGGAAAAGCACATTTGAGTTGCAATGACTTCAGAGCTGACAGATCCCACTGGGCTTACAGCTTGGTAGGAAACAGGGTGGACAAGGTATCACTGATCAGCCAACTATTAGCAATGCTTAGATCCCACTAAGTTTCAACCAGCAGGAAAAAGTTTCAGTTCAGGAAAGAAAAGCCTTTCTGTCTCCCACTACCACATCACCTGCTAGCAGTCACTGCTCTTGACCTGACCATGACCTCTTCCAAAGCTTGGGATTTAAACTCAGGACATGCCTGTTTCACAAAATTGTTCTGCCAGCAGCCTCTATCTAATTCACTGGCAAAATGTCTCTTCTGTCTCTGAGCATCTAGCTCAGATGAAAGAGAATACATTTCTTCTATTTCCATTCTTTTGCTAATATTTTGGCATAGAACAATGGTTATGTACCTGCAGATTTCAATTTTGCTAGTGACACCATGGGGAGTTACAAGATCAGTGTGACAGAATTTTATAGAATCATAGAATGGGTTGGAAGGGATCTTGGAGATCATCTAGTTCCAAGCTCTCTGTCATAAACAGGGGCACCATTCTCTAAAACAGCTTGCTCAAGGCCCCATCCAACCTGACCCTGGCCCCTGCCAGATGTGGGGCATCCACAGCTTCCCTGGGCAACCTGTTTCAGTTCCTCATCACCCTTACAGTAAAGAATTTCTTCTGTATATCGAACCTATATATCTCCTCCTTCAGTTAACTTTTGTTAATTTTGTTAACTCAGAACTGTCAGTAATGAAACTGCATGCAACCAAATCTGAGTAATTAGGCTGAAGTGAAAATTTGGAAGTTTGTTCCCTTGTACTTCTCTGGTATGGTTAGTTCTTTCTAAATGTTATTTTCAGCTTTGAAACTACAGCTGGTGTAATATGTCCGTAAAGCCAATGCCTCATTAAATTGCCAACTGCTAGCAAGTAAAATAAAAACTAAGTCAAAATAAATTTATGCAGGTAGAAGCACTGAATTGAGCAATTGTGGAGCTCTGAAGTTTTTGTAGTAAATATTTTGTTTTAGCACCCTCTCTCGGACACAAACCATCACTGCTGGTATTTACTCTTACAGGGCTTGGCTAAAGCTGGAAAGCATTTGCAACAGGAAAAGTGCTCAGCTGCAGTCACAGATACAGCTTAGTTATGTATTTTTGTATATTCTATAAATTAACATAAGTAGAATTTTCTCATCCCTCTTAGGCTTATCATCTTTATACAAATAGTCTGTGCTGTTCATTTAAGTCAGCCAAGAACTGGGAAAAGCATGAGGGCTCCAAAGCAAATACTGAAGCTGAGTTGTTACAAAAGACAGTAGCTCCTCGCTGCCTGCATGTCTCCTGCGAGGAACCTGCTGGCGTTAACAGCTGGGAATTGAGGGTGAACGTCAATTTTCTCTCTTACAGCCACCAGTATTTGGTGTTAGGCTAGCTTGTGGAGGTCTCAGCTTGGGACCATGGTCTTGCTATCCACAAAATACATATGTCTGCCTACAAGAGTTCACAGTGTCATGAGTAACAGTGTAACACAGAGAGAAAGGGGTGGAAGGAAGGGGTTACTCTGTATTCCCACCCCGGGAAAAGAGAAGCGTATTAATGCCAAAAGAAAATCAGCAGTGGGAAGGTCAATGAGTATATTCTGAATAGCAGAAAGGGCCACAATTTGCATTTTCTGCATGAACTGTAACTATCTGCCCAGCTTCTAGAGTACAACTGATAGGCAGTCAAGTTCCTATACATTATTTTGGCTCCAGTAGTTGATATGGTTGCCAGTTCAGAGATACTATATGTGCCAAGAGAAGGCTTAAAAAATTAGGACACTGTAGAACAAAAACTGCCTGGATTACTTTAACTTGCTCTTCCTGCCCAGATTCATTTTACTAAGCCTTATTTGCAATAATAGCCTTCGGCAACACTCCCACTTCATCAATGCAGGGTGCAGATGATAATAAACAAACAGGAGGCCATGAATGATGCAAGGATCTGGAAAAGGACAAAAAGAAAAAACAAACTTAAGTGGCTGAAATTCTTTTTCAGGACAAGAATAAATGCCTTATATAGAATAATTTCTATGCTGTTTACATATAAGTTTTTACAGCTAGTCAATGATTTCATTCTTCCTTCTGCTGTCTCCCTCTAGGTAACCAAGTGTGGGTTTGTTGAAGTGCTGAGCACTTGCAGCAGGACCCGACATCAGCAAAAGCTGTGCTACAAATAAAGGGAGGCATGAGATTTTCCCCACATGCCCGCTCACAAGCAGGCCAGAAGGGGCAATCAACAATCAGTTGACATTTCAAATGTGTCTGTCAGCCTCAGCCCTCTCCCAGGTGAAGGAGGGATAAGATCCCTCCCTTTGTCCTGTTATGCAAACACAAACAGTGCTTGACTGGCTGCTGTGAAACAACTGGTTGGTCCAGATGCATCAGCTCTCACACCCTGAAAATAAGGTTTGTGCCCTCAGCATCTGCAGCCCTCTTCCCTGAGCTAAAGAGTCTTTATCTTTCTTATTCACAGCACTGTGGGGCCTCGTTGCTGTGAGGAAACATGCCAAATGCTGCTGCAGTGAGCCAGCCCGTGGTTTGGAGCACTGTTGGGCAGAGGCCCCCTGAGTGCCCCCTCACTGCAGTCTGGTGCTGCTGCAGTCCTTCTGCGGCCTGATGGCCTGAGCATCCTCTTTTCCCTGCCCCCAAAATATATCTCGGTGTGTCTGTGGTTGTACACATGGAGAGAAGATGGGGGAAGATCGATCAGTGTTGAGCATCACAGGAAAAAGTGTTCAATGTGGAATACTGATAGTATGAGGCAGCATGTAACGAGAGGATGGAGAGAAGGTCATCATGTCATGAGTGAGATTATTCCATCCTCCTCAGGGAATGGATGAGCTAGATCCAATTTTGTGACTCCGCATCACACATATACACTTAAGAATATACCAAGATTAAATTTGTGTAAGTAACCTTTTATCTGAATTTCAGTGAATAGAAAACCTCATGTGTCCAACAGTAGTTCTGTTTTCTTTTGTGTGATTTTATGGAGTTTTGAAAAATAACCATGTCCACATTGCAGCTCACCTATCCCAAGTGCATCACCATGGCTATTGTACAGATTTTTGGCACATTAGCACATGAAATGATACCTAGTGGCATAGATGTGCATTTATTCATGTTCTTTAACTTCCATCTGAAGAAAAGTCTTAGGTAAAATACATGTAATATGTTTGGGGTTTTTTCATTCATATGGAGATCTGCATATAAATCTTAACTGACACAAAGTGGCTCAAAAGAAAGGGTTTATTTCATGTATTGGGAAAAATAGGATAACAAAGATTGTGCTGACCAAATGGTTGGAGGAGGAAAAGTTTCTTCTTGTATCTCATGGCTTAGTTACAGTGTAACCCCCAATTACATCCCACCTATACATCTATCTCCTATTGAAGTTCCCTGGTCATTATGCCAGGAAGTCCTTTTCATGTCTGTCCTGAGGACAATTTCAGTAGTTCACCCATACTGGCATTCAGCAGTCTCAGGCAAGGGATTAGAGGGAAAGTCTAATGGAGCAAGGAAGAATTATCCCCAGTGGAGGAGGACTAGGTTAGGGAACACATACACAAAATGGAAATATCTTAAGTTCCCAGGGCCTGAGAGGCTGTGTCCTTGAGAGAGCTGGCTGATGTCACTGTGAGGCTGCTCTCAATTAGCTTTGAAATAGGCTGCTGACTGGGAGATGTTCTAGGAGAATGGATGAGACCAAGCAACTCTTCTATCTTCAAGGGGAGCAAGAAAAGGTCTGGAGAACTTCAGGCCTGTGAGCTTCATCTCAGTCCCTGGAAAGGTCATAGAGGAAATCCTCCTGGAATTCATGTGGTCTCTGAAAACATGGGGATCAAGGTAATTGTGATTAGTCAAAATAGATTTATGGGCAGGAAATAATGCCTAAGTCACCTGATGGCCCTCTACAACAAGGTGACTAGCCTGGTGAATCAACTAGAGAAAGGGACAACATAAATAAGTAAAATTAAGGTTTTCCAAACTAAACATACATTGATTAGAAGGCGTCCAACCTGTACAGAACATATTAGAACTTTAATTACTACTTGTTTTCATTTTTTACTTCATAGTCCATTAGAATCACAGAATATGCTGAGTTGGAAGGGACCTATCAGGATCATCAAATCCAACTCCTGGCCCTGAACAAGACACAGGACGCCCCAAGAATCACTGTGTGCCTGAAATTCCATATTGCCTGGGGCAGTACTATATATGTTTGAATGTATGATCCATGGATAGATAGATAGATAGATAGATAGATAGATAGATAGATAGATAGATAGATAGATAGATAACCATGTATATCTAAGGCCTATATACATGGATCATGTACATTTATTGCTCCAAAACTACCGGATTGCCAGATTAATTCTTTCTTCAATTCTGAATGCTGTGTGGTTCTGCAATGCTTGGGGATGTGATGTGAATGAACCTATTGCTACTATTATTATAGCAGTTTGGAAGCATAGAATGGCATATTTGGATTATTTTAGTAGCCCTTACATTTGACAGCTATTTTACAGAAATGAGAAGGTAGTAGTCCCATATCCAGAGAACTGCAGATGGTAAGCAAAAAATCAGAGAAACAGAACAGTGCAGCTAGGAGGAAGCTTATTTTTCAAAAATAATATGGTAGCAACTGTTACTACTTTGCTTTGCCTGTAATACAAAAGAAACCTTGCTTAAGTATATGTAACAAGTGCTGAGGCGAGACTTGTAATAACATTTAAAGATCAGGGTCATGTCAAAGTTAAAACTTGGAAAATAACAGAAAACATGTTTCAAATTAAATGATACTTGCAAAAGACAAGCTAAGTGGTTTAATACTCCAGGCAGAGTATTAAACAGGGCTTGGAATGTTGGGAAAAGAAGGCTAGGATCAGAAAGAAAGAACTCTAGGTCGATTTGGTGAAATCACAGCAGATTTAAGGATATGGATGGGGGACCACACATGCAGGTAATTTTGGTTTACAGGTATGTTGGAAGGAGGAGGCATGTGGCATGCTCAGAGTCCAGGAAAACAAAGAATTCTTAGCTTCGCTTAATCTTCACTTAAGATTTTAAAATACTACATAAAAGAAACAAAGAACTGGACTAGCTTTCTCTGATGTGTCACTACAATGTTGGCATGCCCATGGGAAACTAAGCTTCTGTAGTAGTGGATTTACACACGTTTCCAGTAGTTTTAGAAACATTAACCAGCATGCTACAAAGGAAAATTTTCACTTCATTCCAGTGCTAACAGCGAAGTCCATATCACAATAAAGATCATATCACAGTTCTGAGAGACATTATTTCCTCAGATTTCTTCTGAGTGGGAAGGGCCAGCTTTGATGTGCCACCACCACGTCATCAGAGGGCAAAAGCCAAGGCCAGGTGGAATTCGAACCATGCCGGGTTCGCTGGTAAAATCGCTTCCTTGACTAAGGCCTGGATATTCCTGTTGTCCCTTTATACGATTCCACTGGGTGGAAGGGCAAGAGGGAGAAGGAAGGCAGTAATGGCAAGACTCAGAAGGAGGATTAAGAAATCAGTTTGCCCCATCCCTAAATCTAAGTTATAGAACAATGAAATCATAGGATGCTTTGGGTTGTGAGGGACCTTAAAGATCATCCAGTTCCACCCCCGCTGCTCTGAGCAGGGGCACTTTCCACCAGATCAGGCCGCTTAGAGCCCAGCCAACCTGGCCTTGAGTAACCTCTCCGTGAGTCCTACGGGAACTCTGCCCCACTCGGAGCTCCAGCCACCGCCTCGGGGCTTTACCCCACACGCCGCTCCCCCCGCCCTCACACAGCCTTCACCGCCCCCGCCATCACCGCCGTGCCGCAGGGCGCACTGGGACTTGTAGTCCTCGCTGGCGGGGATTGCCCTTCCGCTGCGACGGCTGCGGAGGAAGACAAACTACAGCTCCCAGCACACCTCGCGTACCCCCCGCGCCAGCGCGATGCTCCGCGAGCACCGCCCCGCCTGGCCGCCGGCTCCTCGGCGGCGGGAGGAGGAGCAGGAGCGGGAGCGGGGCCGCCGGCCCGGCCCGGGTCCTGCCGGCTGCCCCCGGCCGCGCCATGTGGCAGAGCGTCGGGCTGACCCTGCTGGTGATCGTGGCCACGCTGGCCTGCGTGCTGCTGTTCATGCTGTGCGGTGAGTGCCGGGCTGCGGGCGGCGGCTGCCAGCCCGGCTGCGGCGGGCGGTGCTGGTGCCCCCCGGCCGCCCTCGCAGCGCCGCGCCGGGCTCGCAGTCTGTGCTGGTTCCTCTCGGCTCGGATTGACTGCGGGAAGGAAAAGGGCACCGTGCCCCGGCCTGTGGGGGAGCGTGTGTGCTGTGCAGCGCCCTCTTCTCTTTGTTCCCGAGTCGTTTCCAGCCTTGAGGTGCTCCCAGAGCCTTATTCGCTGTTTAATTCGCCGTTTTCTCTGGAAATGAGGGCTTTTTTAGTGATGGGGCTCACTAAAAAAAAAGCAGTCACCCTGTGCGGCATCTACATGCACGGGTCTGAAATGCCAGTGAGCGCAGGAAGTAAACTTGGGACTGGCATCCCTCACGTTCTGACATCTGTTTGCTAGAATTGGCTGAAGACAGCTCTTAGAAGGTTTTTCCTTACGTGGATGGAGAGGGAGAGGCCAGGGGGGATCTCCTCAGCCTCTACAACCACCTGACATGAGGCTCTAGTGAGGTCCATCTGCTGTGCACGCAGTGAGAGGCCCAGGGGAAATGGCCTTAAACTGAGACAGGGGAGATTTAGAGTAGATATTAGAAAATATTTTTTCATTGTTAGAGTGGTTGGGGATTGGAACAGGTTGCCCAGGGAGGTGCTGGAGTCGCCATCCGTGGAGGTTTTTTAAGATGTGGCGCTGGGAGATGGTTTAGTGATTTAGGGGTTACAGTGGCAATGCTTGGTGAATGGTCGGACTGGATGATTCATCCAAGGCTGTTTTTTGTAAAATTCTTTTTATTTTTTTAGTACACAGAGAGAAAGGTTATTTCAATGGAAGGGATGACTTGCAGGTCTTTTGGGAGTTCCTGGAAGGAATCAGCAGTGCAGTGTGTGAATGTTGTGGTCAATATGGAGAACTTGCAGCTCTCAAAACAAACAAACAAAAACCACACCAGCAAATTCAAGCTATGCCATAAAAGGTGATGTGAGGCTTGTGAGACTTACAATCACTTATAAGCCTACCTGGCACCTTGGTGACAGGTGTGTTTACAAGGGGTATCTGAAAAACTGAGGGAGCAAAGTGAAGACTGATGTTTAATAGTTTAAAAAATGCTAATCGTTGTCAAAATGACAAAGCATTGTGGAGAGATTTTGCATTATCAAGGGACTGGATGGGGATATGGGAAGTGAAGTCAAGTGTATGAAGTAAGGCATGTAGAAACTGAAAGTTTTACACATGTAATTTGTGTGGAGAAATATAATGGAACCAAACTGAGCTGCTATTATCCCAAAGAAGGGATTAGCTGAAGTAATTGCAAGCATTTCTCCAAAATATCTCTGTAATCCTTTGTAGCTACCAAACAGGCAATCAAACTTCAGAAGCCTGAAATAGAAGAGAAAATGTCATTATGCTGCTATAGGAATCATCCATGTGTCTGTGTCTCACACAGTGTATTTTCTTGTTAAAGTGTATTACCTCATTAAAAAAATGAAATCCTAGTTTCTTTTTGAAAAGATAGGGTTTCCATAGCAATTCTTTGTTGGAGCTGTGAAATTATTCCTGCATGAAGAAGCTCTAAACAGGTTGGATCTGTCAAGCCTGGAAAATAGGTGACTGGAGAAGGGGTGGTGGTATATCACTGACTAGCAAGTCAAAAGTGAAGTGGGAAGCGTTATGAAATGTCATCATTGCAGAGGAGTTGGAGTACATGAAGTTAAATGGTCAAGCAACAGGCTGAAAACAAAAAATTTTCTTTTACACTATGGGGAAATAATTTGCAAGCTCGTTAATAAGGAATATTTTGTATGCTGAAACTTCTGCCATTTAAATTCCTGGAAGAGAGGTCAATGTCTTGGTCATGATCTTGGGTGAGGAAATCTGTGAAATGCTGATAACTGGAACTGCAAGGCTGTACTTCACTTGGTCTCATGCTCTTTTCCTGCATGTCCTGTACTGTCTGTTGTTACAGACTAAACAGTGACCTGAGCAGACCTTTATTCATGTTTCTCTCATGTTTTTCTACCCTCATTAGGTGTTGACTGGCCACTTTTCAACTGTTAGAAGATGCAGCCTGGTAATTGCTAGGGCTTTTATATAGAAGTATGAATACAAGATCTTTGTTTACTATCTTGCTGAAAGTGTAATACAATTGTGCAAGCACTGTTCAAACTCAGAAACAAGCATCGTTTTCCTCAGGCCCTTCTGCCTTTGTCTGTATATGACAAGTGGAATTGGAATGCTAAGCTTTAACTTTGGCTGATAACATAATCATTTGCCTAGTGATTTCTTGGTTAAAGAAAGCAGAAGCAATGAATAACTTTATTTTTAAGTGGCTTGTAAATAGTTAAGCTTGTTTGGAGTTACATATTGGACATTCATCTTAAATTCCATAAATACATTGCTTTGAATCCTTCATTGTATTTTACTTTAATCAGTGTCAGACTTTATAAAATGATTGCTAAAAGTCACCTAGATTTCAGGTGTACTGAACACAGGAAGCTGATACATTAATTGGGTTTTTTGGGGAGGGAATTGAACTATTACCATGCTAGAAGTGATTCAGTGGGATTTGATAGGGATTTATAGTATTTGTAATTATTTTTTCATCACTCAGCATTTATTAATTAATTAATATTGGTTATACCACTTAACTTCTCTTGCACAGAAAATATTCAAGGAAAACAGTGTCAAGAACACTACTGGGAAAAAAAAGAGTACTTTGAACTTAATTGTTTATCTGTGCTAGTGACAGGCAGTTTCCCTGGGAAGGCTGGAAAAAGTAGCAACATCCAGGTGAGAAGGTGGCAGAGAAACTGCCTGAGTGCTGTGTGGGACAGGATGTGAGCAAAAGCCAGCCAGTGAGACATACAAATTAATGGACAAATCTGACACAGGAAGGGCTGGATATAATCTGGAGTAAGCCTGATCTGATGATGAAGATATTTTCCAGCAATCTGACAAGACGTGTTGAAACAGCCTTGAGAGAAAGGGTCAAGAGTGTAAAGAGCTGGGACTTGGATTTGAATGGCTCATAAAAGAACTCATGGTGTGATTGCCTGTAGAGAGTAATAAACTTAAATATCCAGGATCATGTGGATTTCTGCTGTACCTCCACATATAATGTCATAAGGGCTATTAAACAATGAGTAAAACATTCACTTTACCTTTTTTTTTCAACGTGAGAAGACAAAATTCAGAGCACAAATTATCAGAAGTTATTTTGACTGGTTCTTCAGCAATGTGAATTAGGCATTTATGTCTATAAATGTACTTTGAATAAATGACCCGATTTTCTTTTCTTTAAAACATGTCTGAATGCTGGCAACTGCTACTTTCAGTGTTAATCTGAATTAGTTGAGAAGCACGAGAGGCTTGCAGCTAGCATTTGTAAACTGATCACATCTGACACAGAAACCACTGAGGTACTGTAAACACAGCAAATTTTCAGTTGCTCTTTTAAAAGTGGAACTAAGATAACTTGATCCCACTTCTTTTATTCCCACCTTTTCTGATTTTCTTTTTCTGGTGGTCTTATTGCTGCTTTTGTGTATTCCATGTACCTCTGAGATGGGAGGAACTTGTGCATAGTCAAGGATATAGGATAAAATAAAATACCAGCCAAGGTGAACTCTGGTACTGCTTACCTCTGTGTATTTTTTCTGTTTTCCCAGTGTAGCAATGCATGAAGCCAAGTGAAATTGCCAAAGTGCCTTCACTGGAACAGATGGAAGCATTCATCTCATTTGTCAAAAGAGGCTAATGAAATGCGGGTTGAGACATACAACCTTAAAATAAAAATCATGTAACTCTAAGTGCTGAAATGAATGAGTGGTTCACTTCAGAAGTATGAGTTCAGTTGCAGATGGGAAAACATTTCAGCCCTAAATTCTGCCTGCATAACTTTTCTTTAATGCTTTGCTTAAACAGTTTGGTAACTATCTTCAAGGAGTGATTCTTGGGAAATACCTTAACAGATGAGGAAAATCATGCTTGATTAGACCACTCGTAAAGAGAAAATATCCTTTAATTTGAAGTTGAGTTTTCAAACAGTTGTAAATGGGAGATGAGAAGAGGGCAAATTTCCTTTTGCTCAATCAGCAAGTGCTAGTGTTGCATTAAGTGGGAGCAGGTTTATGGAGCTGTGCAGAGCCAAGCACCATGTCACCAGATGTCCTCTGTTATCCCAGTGTCAGAGTAGTGCTTCCTTCAGGCTGATCCTCTCCATAGCAAAGCTATCCACTAGGGCAGTGTACGAGAGATGCACTGTTTCAGAGATGTGCATGAAGTGACTTGTGCATGGTTGCAGGAGTTATCTAACAGAGCTCAGAGAAGAGCCTTGTTCTCCCAAATTGCAGGTTAGCATCTCAAGAGCTCCATGCTTTTTTTTCCCCTTTTTTTATTTCTTTTTTTTTTCTTTTTTTTTTTTTTTTTTAGCTGTAGCTGTTTAGGATTTTCTGCGATGGATACTTCAGCATTTGAATATAGGCAACATTCACCATGGTGATACCCCAATTTTAAATTAGTACCCATGTTCTGGCATGATAGGATCCTATTTTCAAATCAGTAGGGACAAAGAAGTAAAATGATCTTGCAAAACTACACAGGAATTGCACAGCAGTGTCAGAACTGGAAGCTCAGTCTTCTCTGTGCTGTTATTGCAGTTACTGCATCACCATCCTGCCTTTCTTGGTTTCATTTCTATTTCACATAAGAAAGATCAAGTTGCTTTTACTCAGTGCTCCATATTAACCCTGGGGGTTTTCTTTTGTTTGCTTCTCCTGATTCAAATGGAAGAGGAAAATGTGCTCCAATAAAGAAAACTCAGCTGTTGCATACAAGGCAGTGAAAGGTGAATGAAGTAGATGGGCCTGAGACTTGTTATCCCTCACTTTTGGAGTGGGAGTAACTTTGTAGTTGGATCACTGTTTCTTTCTCCTTTACAAAGAACTGGGAGCTGATGTGGGAAGTAACAGAAAAAGCAGTTTTGATGAAGTTTAGTCAAAACATAAAATCTGTTTAACATCTGAATTGCATGGATGTTACCTACATCCTCTATGAGTTAGTCAAAGGCTTTGACTCACAGCCCCACCTTCACAAACACATTGCATTGTGATTTATTAGAGGGGGGTTGACATACTGATGGCACAGTACCAGATGTGTCTTTGCATGGCATCTGGCTGTGGCATTTTGAATTGAGGTGGTGGCACCCAGCTTTTAATAAGTACTAAACTCTGCAAGGCTGGGTGCTGCTCTTTTGCCTAGCTGCTGGTAGCTTAGATTTTGTAACACTGAATTCAGGTATGTGCTACATCAAGAGCTGGATCCCCTGCTTTGCACTGTGCTGATGTATGTTTGATCTGGCTTACTGCTTTGAGAGGCAACTTCTTTCACCAGTTAGTGTAGAAATATTATGTGTTATAGTCTGTGTGTCATCACTGCTTGTTTGCTGAAGGCAGGTTGTGGGTGTGCTGTTTGGCTTCCACAGGCTCAGTCAAGCTAAGGATGATTTTAAAAGGTAAATCAAATAGCTAAAGAAAATAAAGCAAGCACTGAAAGAGTGATTCTAATCAAATGTTTTGTGTGTGGTGAAGCCAAACCTGCTTCTTTGAGAGCAGCTTACCTGGACAGAGTGGAAGTGTTAGAGGTGCAAACCAATGGTGTCACTTACGTGTCCAGGAAGAGCTCTACAGCAAAAAGCCCACAAAGCAAAACTGAGCCACATACAGAAAGGAATGCCTTGAGATGCTCATTTTCCTTTTCTTGTGTGTGTATTTTAAATTTAAAATTATTTTCTTTTTTTAAACACAGTTATGTAACTTGCAGTTCTTCAGTATGGCACAGTGACGGGTGTTACCATTTTGCAGTGTTCTTAAGAGAATGAATCAGAAGACAATGCATTTTCTATTAATTTCTCAGAGACAATGTGAATCTGCCTCCAGGCTTTGTGTCTGTGTGGTTTTGTTTAATGATGTATTTAGCTGATATTGTTGCTGGAGAGATTTTTTTCTATTCCCAGAATAATTTATTCTTTAGTAGTCCTGTTATTTCCAAGGAAATTCTTATTTATTTAGGGACAGGGAGCCTCAGCTGAAGAGGCAAGTGCAAACTTAATTTGGACAAGTTGTGTTTGTTTTGGGCTTTTTTTTTTTTTTAGCTTTCCATCCAAGCTGGGACAGTAACTAGAGCAAGTGAAAGAAATCTTTCTACTTTGATTACTTTATACCTAAAGGTTTCTGGTACAGGCTAGGAGACCTTGTGAGGTTTTTTGTTCTGGTTTTCAAGCCTGGTTGCCCTCCCACTAATGCTTTTGGCTTAGCCTTTTGTAATTTTCTTTTCAACCCGCTGTCTTGTGGTTTGTTTCACCTGCCTGTTACCTCTGGTCTGTTTGTTTGCCTGCTAGAAGCAGTTCCCTTGGCTGTTTATTTACACTGTCTTGTTTGTAGTCTGAGGCTAGAGAACTCCAAAATCTTGTTTATGGCACTTGGGGTTTTGGATACTTAGACCGTTCTGCTCTGCTCTCTAACTCAGACCAAACACTGAAAAGAAATTAGTGCTGTTTTTCTTGAGAGTGCAAATGAACTTCCTATGTTCTTTAGTATTTCCCCAAAACACACCCCGTAGTGATTCTGGGTGTTAAGTAACCTGTTTGCAGTGATAGAGGAAGCATGTAGTTCACTTTATTTAGCGTAAGTTAAAATACCTCCTTTAATGGGATATCTATTCACACCAAATATACTCAAGTCAGGCTTCTGAAAAGTGCCCTAAAACCCTTCTGGGAATGCCCTGAATATTTTTGCCTCATCCTCCTCCCTCTCCTCTTTCAACGGAAGCAACCTTCAAAGAGCTGCTAGCTCAATTTTTACTTCTAGTTCTGAAAGAAAAGAGAAACCAAACCCAGCCATCTACCATCAATTTTTTTTTCTAGGTGCAAGGGAATGTAATACATTTGCGGGACAGCAGATTCTATTTAATCATAAGTCATTTAAGGGGTTAGGTATTCATGGGAAAGAAAATATTGTGTAGGTTCTAGGAATTAATTTAGATCATAAAAGGTTTTCATATAGAAGCTTTTCTTCAATTTCCTCAGGAGCAGAGAAGTTACTGAAATTAAAAAACCGCAGGATGTAAAAAGTATTCCAGGAAGGAGGAGAAGGGTGGGATCTTGTTTTTGTCATAAGGAGTGGATTGCCTGTATTGACTCTGATTATAGAAGAGGAAGAAATACAGAGGTGCTGTGGTTATATAAGTGTTATTTATTTATTTATTAGTTAGTTGGTAGTCTTTCTCCCCCCTTTCTACTATGTCGTGTTATCCATTCCCAGAAGTCTGCTTCTGCTGGAAGCTGTGTAATTGGGAGGACAGTTTTCCCTAGCTCTGTAAAACAGGGCTCTTTATATCTGAATAGGTCAGCAGTATAGGCTTGAATAGCTGGCAAGACCTTCTAAACAGAGAATGGGAATATTAAATATATAGCTCTGTGCAGGCAGATGGGTTGTGGTGTTGCAAACGATGTTTGTATAGCATTTATTTTCAATGAGCTGTTTAAATTTTGCTCCACTTAACTGTATTTCACAGAGAAGTTGTATTCCTGTTTGGTGGGTTCTCTTAAAATGAAGATTCTGGCTTAGGTTTAGATATATTTATATCTGCTTTTTCTAGTTTTTTTGGCTACCGGTTACAAAAACACTTAGACAAGACAGAGGAGGAGGAGCAGGTGGATCTAAGTATTTTTTAAGATAGATTCTAGAAATGTGGCCATCTCAGCTTTTTATTTGCATAATTTTGGGATCTAGAGTATTTTAGCAGTGGAGCAGAACATAGATTTACTGCAGAATGTTAATTTTACTTAGTGGGATTTCGGCACGATGAGGGATCTCATTGAATTTGGGGGATGTGGTCTTTTAGTGAACATAAGGAAGACCTTGTCCATTTCAGAATAGGATTTACTATAAATTATGATATTAATTTGAGGCTCTGAGTAAGTGTGCTTAATACTGATTATGTAATGCAACTTTTAAAATGTGATTTCCAGAATGGAATGTTTGCTGGGTGAGGGGAGAAATTCTAGTGCTTTCACAGACCCTGTGTAATGAATCCTGAGTCCTTGTTTGAGATATAACCACAGGACTTCTTTTTTTCCTGACCATTAAGACCCTTCTCTGTGTGATGGTGATCACCCACCTGCTTGCTGTGGCAGTTCAGTTTGGAATGTGTAGGGCTTTTCCTGGAGCTTAAATGTTGCTTCTGGATGAGGACGAACTTGACGAAGTTGAATTGGTTTTTACAGGACTGTAAAAAGGAGTGGATGTGCTGTGGAGGGCTGTTGGGGGTGGCAAATAGAGGATGGGAGCTGATCAAAATTTTTTTTTCCCTTTGGTGATACACTTTGCCATCGAGCTGACTATCAATTTGTATGAAGTAACTAAGCAGTATCTCTTTTCTCTCTCCTGCAGGATGGTATGTGGTCTGGCAATTGTTCCTGTCTAAATTCAAATTCCTGAGAGAATTGATAGGTGATACAGGGTCCCAGCAGGGAGACAACGAGCCTTCAGAAGCCGAAACTGAACAGGAAACTCCACCCTCGCCTCAGAGAGGGAGGCAGAAATCGGCTCGGCAGCGAAGGGCACCTACGGAAGACACGACTTAAAGTATCCACTGAACTTCTGCGTAAACTGTGAATGGGTCACACCTCTGCACTGGGTCCTTCAGTGGTGTGACCTCACTGAGAAACTGGCCTGAGGTACCATTGATCCCTGTGGACCTTTACTTCTGAGCTACCAATGGATGATGCTCCTGCAGTAGAGGTTCGGGGAGGGCTTCGGCAGCAAGTCACAGAGTACTGGAAGAAGGGAGGGGCAGAGAGAAATCTCCATCACAAAAGTGCTGAGCTCCTGTATCTCCAGTCTCACGTCTCAGCACGCAGATGAAGAACAGGTCCTGGACCATAGGCTTAGCCTTTGCATTAGTCTGAACATAGTAAATATTTCAGACTTAAAATAGTTTATAAATTATTTTTTCTTTACAGCACTGTAACTACATATAATGAAATTGAGTTTTATTTCCTTAGCTGTATATGAATATATATATTTTTTCAACCTTGAGAAAGCATGTGAACTAAAAAATCAGTTGAAAGAATATCCTGCTTTAGAGTGTATTCTAAAGTGAGATTTTAGTTAAGTTCTTGTATATATAAAAAGTATAAATGAAATATGAAAAACTCTATTAGGTGCACTTGATTTGGAGGTTTTTATTATCTCCTCTTTTTTAAAAAAGGAGATGCAAAGAAAGCAATTGGGTAACAAGACCTTTTTTCTTGGTTTTGGTATATAAGAAGGATTATAGTTTAAACAGTCCTGCTAGGCTTCTGAATGTTTTTCCTGAACCTTACTCCAAGTCCAACCTGTGCTGAAGACAGGAAGGTGTCTGGGTTATGCACTGCTCACTGTTTAATATTCTGAAGTGTCATCTTTGGTATTTGGATAATGAGCCCTTCTCTTAGCTCTCCTTGTACACCTTAACGTCAGGTGTTTGGTATCTAACCTAACTTTTTTTCCTTGAAGCAGTTAAGGCTCTCTTAGCAGTTTGTCAGATATTGCTGGGACACTCTGACAGTGTTCCAGCAGGGAATTCGATACCTCATGTTTGCTGGAGGACTTACAGATTTTTACCAGTAATCAGCAGTTGCTCCTGTTTTCTCTGAGGATGAGTTCTGCAGCTGTTTTGACATTGCACTTCACAACGAAGTGCTCCACTTCCGTGTATCTAGGAACTCTGAAGATTGATGCATGAGATTTTGTAAAGATGAGGAGCATGCATGTAACCACCTCTGTGTGTATGAGAGAGAACTACCAACAGGTCTCATCTTGAACAGCTTCAGTTTTCTCTCAAAGTTTGGATATGTGGTAGTGTTTGGATCATTGTTCCATGTATAAAAACTTAATCAGGACTTTAAAATCGATCTTGTATTTTTAGCTGTTAAGAAGTTTAAACCTGTGGCTTCCAAATTGTGGTTTGGTTCAGTTATATGGCTGAAAGCAGCAGCATTTAGGTTTTTCATCAAGTAGGCCTACATCTGGGAAAAGAGCACTCTGTTAGTGCCTTTATGTTTTAATTTGTCAGTTTTGGATAGAGATCAAAATCCAATGAGGGCCATTCACTTCTTAAAATCATTTAGATGTTTCGGTATTAAAATATGTAAGACAGATCAGCCCTGACTTTCGTTTGGAGTCCAAAAGACTGTTTCATTTGCTAGCATGTATATATTAAGCATAAGGTTATGTTTTGAAGCATGATTAGGCAGTGCTATGCACATATCCTGTAAACATGTTGAAATACTGATTGTTTCCTCCTCTGTCTTTCGTGCTGGCAAGGGAATGTCTAATGATGGTTGATTGTTTTTTCTTTTCGTTTTTTTTCCTTTAATTAGTAAACTTCCCATTTATTCAAACTGAGCAGAAGCAATCAGATTCTATTCCCTGCTGCTTCCAGTTTGCCTCACATAACTTAATGTCACGATTTTCTTGTGTGCTTATGTCTTGTCACATGGTGAGACTTCCAGCCTAGCAATGCTAATCAAATACTGGGACAATTTTCTGAAGAAATTAGCATCTTTGTCTTAAGCTTTGCTAATACAGCTTACAAATAAACTAGCTCTGTACTGACATAGGATATTGACACTCCACTGCACTTCACTTTATCTAGACTTTAGTGTACAGAAGACAGCAAAAGGCTGAGGTCTATAGCGTCCCTGGCAAAGAAACAGTAACTTAGTTCCTGCTTCTAGGAGCTGTGAAGAAATGTGAAATTATGGCAATATATATGGCTAGTTTAGGGTAGCTCTGAAGGTGCAACAATCAAGACTCTGGAGCAAGATAATGAAGGAGAAATCCATATGGGTTTGAATGAGGACACTGGTCAAATATGCAATAAGATGGACATGAAACCTCTGGGTAGCTCATCTGCTCTAGCCAAACAATTTCCTTCTCCCCTCCATGCCGTCTGTAGATGTACATTTCACTCCCCAAGTTATTTTCAGTCTCTTTCTTTTCTTAAACAGCTGATGCTATTTTTTTAATGTTGTGACATAGCTGCCAATAATGCTGTCTCCCTAGTGTGTAGCTTTAATGATCTTACTAGTAGCAGGCCAAAGGTATATAATATAAAGTGGTTTGGAAGAATTTTGAAATGCTAATGTGTTCTGTCAATGCTTAATTTTTCTTGAAGGAAACCGTAGTGAAATCTTTGTATGGGGCACTTGATGCAAACGTGTAAGAGCGAAGCTGCGTGTGTGGGACATGTGCTTGTGATAAGACCTGGGTTGTGATTGCTGGCAGTCCAATATACTCATGTCTTCAGGTGTTCTTACCAATGTCCTTCTGAAATGTTATGGTGGGTAAGCACTTAACTTTGAACTCACCCATCCAAGTCTGAAACCTTATGAAGGCAACAAACAGGTTGGTCTTGTTTTGTTTAGTGGGATCTATTTTTAAATCGATTGCCTTATTGTTGCAGCCGTTATCTTGAATGTATTTTGGGTTCTTATTTTAAATACAGTCATATCATCTTTGTTGCAGGAGCTATGTAACTTTGAATAAGCAGTAATTTCCTGTGTTGTATGTGACAGTGTTGCAATTTGTGATCACATTGCTGCTTAATATCAGGTTTTACACTGAACTAGACCTGTGTATGTCCTTCTGTTTCATTTGGAAATGACCAGCATAAAGAATGTGTTCAGTGTGGTCATTTGCTTCTTCAGTGTTACAAAACTGTACCTAAAGCTTCTGTGGTTGTCTGTTTTCATCACTACTGTTCTTTTAACTGACTGCACAGATGAAAAATAAAATAACCAGTCTTGATATGAATGTTTGACCTGAGTGATTTTCTAATTACATTTTTGAGTGGATTTTGTCTGTAGAATTAGACTGCTTGTTTGAGTGTGAAGCACTACAAAAGAGGACTTGTCAGAAGTCACATTCTAGCTGGTGTAACACCTGCAGATGACTTCATTGTAGTGGGCAGGTTTGTGTATATCTTTTCGAGTAGTTGTTAGTAAATGTGGTTTTTCTGCCTTATACCTTGAAAGTTGTAATTTCATTTTAGCAACTAAAAAACCCAAAACAAACAACAAATTCCCCAAAAAAATCAAGCCACCTCCCCACTCTGCTTTTTTTGATCTAAGACTGGTTGTAGACTCTAGTTTTTCCTAATGTGTCTTGATGAAGTAGGAAATTCTTATTTTGGAAATGAAGGTGTATAGGAGAAGGAAGTGAAAACATGCTTCATCCTTTACTGCTTCTGTTGAGTAAAATACATTGTATCCTGGGTTATTTTATTTAATAATGAGACATTAAAAGATTTTGAAGGAAAGTCTGAAATATGAGAGAACAAACTGTTCTGCTGTTGTTCTAATCTTCTTACTTTTAAAAATGGGCTATTAACAGAGTACTGCAAATGTCTTGGTGTTATGTGACTTGAGCACCTGGGTCTTTTCACTGGGAAAGTTGGATTTGTATGTGGTGGTTTGTGTTGGGGGCTAATATAAGTGAGAACAATCAGTGAAGGGCAACTGGTGTCAAGTGCACATGAAACATGTGGTTGCTTTTCTGCTTTGGTGCTGATCCCAATGAACCCCTTTGTGGCCCATTCCAATGGGATGAATGAAGGTGCCATTGAATAAGTTTGCCTCAGGTTCCACCAAAAGCTGTTTTAACTTGTACTATGGGTGCTCATGTGCTGTCAGGGGTCTCCTGTGGCCTTGGGTGTATGTAATTAAAATACACAATCTTTATAAAATATAAGCAGTGTTACATCTTGTTTGGGTTTTGCTTTCATGAACATTTTTTTTCTGTGATCAGACTGGAAGTTGGCAGTGTCAGTATGCTGAGTTTTACGTTAAATGTTAAGGACATGAATATTGTTGTGTTCTTCATGTTGACCAGAAGCTCTTATGTTTTGATCATCTGTGGGTGTTTATAATCACAGTGTTATCTCTGAAAGTTGGATGGAAGTGAGACACTTTGGCACTGTTTCACAGCACCTGGGAGAAGGCTCTCATCTGGTGTAGGGCTAGTATTCATGTCTAGCAGTGTTGGACTCCAGGAATTATTTTCACAAAGGGGGACAATGTGATCCAGTACATCTTGGGCTTTATTTTCCGTGTTTCTATCCACAGGGCTCATTTTCCATAGCAGGAAATGAATAGCACAAATGTTCATTTAACTTTGGTAGCCAAGAGAATCTAATATGTAGGGAAAGATGGGGTAGGGCCATAATGTGGCCACCCTGGTCACTGTCCAAGTATAGAACACATAACCTACTAATTGTGGTGTACCTGTCTCTGCTGGCTTGTTTTGAGTCACTGCCACCGTGACTCGTCCCAAATGCTGGCAGGGTACTTGAACTGAGAAGGGTAAGAAGATGTGGGATCTGTGGCCTGAGAGGTAGTTGCCTGTAAATCTTTCTCCCTGGGTCTGGGTGTGCTGAACAATTCAGGCAGCTGACTTCGGTCCACAGTCTATTAAAACATCCATCCTTCTATGCAGGTAACAGTCAAGTTTCAAAATGAGAAGTTACATGTAACCTGTGTCTTCCTCAGAATGCTACAAAGGAGAACACCTTGCTCTATGTCACGTCAATTTCCTCTCCTCTGCACTAGAGTACTTTACCATCTTTTTGGGGGAGTCTAAAGCCTTCTGGCAGCAAATTTGTTTGTTCGCAAGTAACACAGGCTGTGGCTCAAAGCAAGTTTTGCTACAACTGTGCTAAGTTGTACCACTGGGGCTACGTCAACACTGAATTTTTATTAAAGTCAATCTTTAACTCCCTAACACAGTGCCCTGCTCCTTCTTACTTAATGACTTTATCAGGAGCCTTCTGTCTTTGTGAGAACTTCTTGTTTATTTTTGGTTAATTGCAGTTCCTGTGGCAAATGAATCTTTTGAAGCTGTTGGTCTTTAACGTGTTTAAAAATGTTAGGCAACTTCCTTGTCATGGTGGAATGCATCAAAATCTGTCCCTGCCCACCACTTATTTCCAACATTGGTGGTCTTAGTTTTTAGAAATATAAAGAGTTGGTCCCCTCAGGTTCTGGAAAGACCCTGCTTTGAGAAGATCCTCAGGAGAAGCAGAAGATGCTGCCTGGTGACCTCTGGATGGTTGCAAGAGGGCTGAGCTTGGTGCAGCTGTCTGCAAGGCGTAGGCAGAGGATGTGCTTAGCTTGGACGTGCCAGGTCTGCAGCATCTCTGCAGTGATGATAATTCCCTAAAGCCCTCTCGTGGTGGTGGCTGGGTGGCACCACATCTGCTGTGACTTCCGATCCTGGCACAGCTTGATTTTTGGTTTTCCAAGAACAGAACCAGTCTGACCAACCTCTGGTGTCAGTGGGTTGGGGGCACATTGACAAACACAAACCAGCATGAGTACTACAGCCACATGGGGAAATGTTTATCTATCCTTCAGGCCAGCAGAGAGGCCATGTCATGGCAGGGAGCTGTGAATTTCTCTTTATGGCCCTGATTTGCAGGTCTTTTACTGAATTTCTTTGTTAGCCTTTCTATTTTCCAAAATCATAGAATCACAGAATGGTTTGGGCTGGAGGGGACCCTAAAGATCATCTAGTTCCAACCCTCCCTGCCACGAGACAGGGTTGTTCTAAGCACCATCCAACCCAATATTTTCAAGGATGGGGGGCACTGACAGCCTCTCTGGGCAAAATCACAATGTTCATTTAACAATTGTGGCACTGAAGTACTAGCAGTGACACTTTTTGCAGCCTTAGTTTTACATTTTCCAAAAGATTCACATATTGAGGGTGTAGACTTGGTTTTGCTTTTCCTTGTCCCGGCTTCCAGGATGTCCTCACGTTTCTCCTGAGCCCTCAAGTGATGTCATGGAGAGTGGAAAACGCTTATCCCTGAATTGGACACTGCAGTAAATAAAGAAATAGATAGTAAAATCCTGGAGGCTTTTGTATCCAGTTTGGGTGGGGAGAGCACTTGTCACCACTAGATGGCACGGGCCGCCAGGCTTTGGGGACGGGCCCTCCTGGCAGGACCGATGCTGCTGAGCTCCTTTGCGGGTGCTGTCGCTTTATTATTGTTATTGTTATTATTTTAATTAATAGTAATTCTGCTTTTGTTTGGTGGGATTGGGAAGTACAAGGGCAGCTGCTTGTAGGTATTGAGCCTGGTTGTTGTTTAGCTGTATACTGTGTACCTATGGGAATGCATGGAGCCTTGAGTCTAAGGGCACTGGTGCATTGCTTTACTTTGTAAAGGAAAGTGACCTCAAAGCAGTCTGCTTCAGGAAGAGAGGTCTCAAAAGTGCCAAGAGAGGTCTGTTTTTCTGAACTCTCACCGTGCTTGAGGAAGAAAAAAAGCCTACAAAACACACCACTTCTTAGGGTTACAAACATACTGTACCATTGCCTGCAGCAGCTTAGGAAAAGTATTGGTTTTGTGGGGTTTTCCCCCAGTCTGATGGCAAGGGAAAGCTGCCCGCTGTCCAGATCTCTTCAAAAGCAGTTCTTGATGTTGCATCCTCGTGCTTCTCACAATTATTGAGATGCGATGTGACATTCCATCCCATCAAAGCTGGTGTAAATCCTGCTAGTTACTGAGCAGGTAAAACAAGTGCTTATGATCAGCTTATTTTAAAACCTTCTCCCAAAGTCTAATATTAGTATTAGTCCAATAGTCGACTACCATTAATACAAAATATAATATTAATAGCACAATATTAATATTAGATTTGGGGACAGAGAGCCTGTGTAACATTTTCCTTGCATTAAAGACCAAAATTCTTAAGAAAAGCTAGTGGATAGAGATATGGTGGGAGCCTTGTTGAGTTGTGCTGCTGATGACTCTGTATTCAGGCTAAGGGAGGAGGAAGCACTTTGTTGCACAAAGAGAAGGACTTCGGAGAAAGTCAAAGGGCTTTGGAGAAATGTATTTTCCCCTTATTGAGTCCCTCATTTATTACTCAAGGCTTACAGTGAGTCCCTGTTAGCAAATCTAGCATTTACACTTAGAGGGTTGCTGGCATTAAAAACAAGGGGAAAAAATTCTTTTCTTTTTTCTTTTTCTTTTTTTTTTTTTTTTTTTCTTTTTTTTCAGTCTGTGTGGCTTGTCAGGGAAATTCAGGCTTATTCCAGCTGTGTAGGTGTGTGCCTGAGGACATCTGCTGCTTGGGTCTGAAGGGCTGCTGCTCTTGTGTTAGTGATCTCTAGTGCTTGCGAGACTCTCCAAGTCAAAACTGAGATGAAATGCTGGGATTAAAAACTGGGCTGTCTGTAACACCAAAGCAGGGCTGAGGGTGGCACTGGCTCTTGCACCACCCCTCTGCCTGGCAGCTGGCAGCTCCATGGGGAGCACAGATGCCACTGGAAAGTAGTGGCAATGCTCTGGACCACTGCAGCTGTGGCCACCCACCATCCTGCGGGAGTGTGGACAGGAGGAAGAAGCCTCTGCCCTGTGGCCAGCAGGAGGAAGAGCTGAAGCCAGCCTTTTGCATCTGCAGTGTTTAAGGCTAAAGAAGACAGGGCTTCTCTTTTTCTCTTGGCCAGACTCCAGCCCGAGGCTGACTAGCCAGGAGCTGACCACAAAAACAGAAAATACTTTAGTCACACTGTATTTTCTCCATTCTCCAAGACCCCTGCTCTCAGTTCATGTTAGGTGAGATATGCTTGTCATCAACACTTTAACCAGGGCTGGTGGGTGCTTCAGAAGTAATTGTGATGGAGAGAGTGTGAGCCTGTCCTACGGAAAGGAAGAAAATGTGCTAGGATGAGGGGAGTGTGAGGGGGCTGGTGGGTTCAGTGCATGCCTCCCACTCAGGAAACACAGCACAACAGACTAAGGACACCATTTCACGGTACAGGTACATGACAGGAGCAGTATCTTTTCTAGGATCACCAAGCACTTCAGTGGTGGCTGCAGCACCAGGTTTCTTGGGATGTCCCAGATGTGGATAAACACTTCACACAGTAGGTAATGAAAACCTGCAATCTGCTGCTGCAGGATGTCACAAAGATAAGGCTGTGAACCTGCAGATACCAACTAATAGATACTTCCATGGACAAATCCCAAGTTTATAGGATAATGAGAGGTGTAGTCAGTGCTGAGCTTCCTAACATCCAATATCCAGTGATTGTGAGCACTAGAGAGAGTCAGCTTCTGTATGTACCCTGAACAGACCCACCTGCCCCTTCAGAAAGTGAATATGGGGCTGTGTGCTCCATGGCCTGACCCACCTGGTAAGTTCTTACTTAAGTGTTGTCAGGCTGATAGCTAGAAATGCTCAGAGAAAAAAAACAATGGAATACATGCACATTCCCTCAACTAAAAAAGTCTTCCAAGTTCAGAATGAAGAAAACCCTTTCTTTGTTTCACAAACAGCTTTATTTACTGCTCTGAACAGTCAGTAAGAAGCCAGCACTCAGTGCAGCACATGGGAGGAGACGGCAGCCTTTCCTGCCTGGGATGCCCTGCATACTGAGCAGGACCAGCAGAGATCAGAGCTGGGCTCTGCCTTTGGGCTTTGAGCTGCAGCCAGCAGGTGTGAGACTGTCCCACGCTCCTGTAGCTGATTTCACCTGTGTAGGGGAGCTGTGAAGAGCTAATTAGTTCCTACTTGTGCAAAAGTTCTTATTTGTTCTTTACCTAAAGTGCAAGGGCTAGAGAAAAATCAGGCTTGGAGGACTTGCTTCTGTGTACATGGAGACAGCTTTAAAAATAGATATCAGCTGGTGATGGAGCCACAGCTGAGGCGTGTGTGTGTAAGGCTTGTGTCTTCATCACTGAGCCCATGGAAAAACAGCATTGCCGAGGAACAGAGCCTGCTTAAATGGCTTCCTAGCTGCTTGTCACACAATGTCCTCCTGGGAATCCATGGATGCATTCATGTGGCAAACACTGAATTTCACTTTTCTCCTTGGTTGGTTTTTTCATAGGATATGAAACTGAGCAATGATCACAGGGCATGGAGATTTTATGCTCTGTTGCCTTGCCTGGAAGTAGAGGTTGGCATTTTCTGCTGAAGTTATTATTTGTGAATAACTTACATGGATCAGATGGGTTGCTCCAAAGATTTTGGTTTGCTGTAGAAGAGATGCCACAGGCTCCTGTTTCTGCCTAATATGGGAATTTTAGCACAAAAACTCAGCTGTAGCAGAGCCCTTCTGATAAGTGGCTGATGAGCTGTAATGGCTCCATATGAAATATATGAATGATGGGATTTCCCCCCATGCTAGAACAGCCTGAGGCAGAATCACGTGCTGGAAAACCAGTCAACTGCAGGGCTCTGGATTATATGGCAGTACTGGTATCCTGTGCTGTCCTCCAAGTGGGTGCATTTGTTTTGTCCAATAATGTGTTGTTTGTTTGTGGGACACAAGTAGCTTAGGAGTATTGTGACACTTCTCTATCTGGTTAGCAGCTAATGAGCACAGTGCCTAAATATGTGACTCTCTATTCCTGTGCTGCCAGCTGCCACTGCAGGTCACTGCATAGGCAGTGCCTGGCTGATGCAGCACCAAGAATAAGATCTTTAGAAGGTTTTGGTTTTTTTCTCAAGATGAAAATAAAAATGTGAAATCTCTGTCAGCTAAATCTACATACTCACCATCTAAGGTACTTACTGTTTGCAGTTGTGTCATCCTCATTCCCATACGAGGAGAAAAACAGACAAAAATGGGATGAGGCATATGTGCTGTAGTGGAGAAGCATTCAGAGTAAATGAAAAAAGACTTTCACAAAACATTTCTAACTAGAAGAAGACAGCAAATTCACTTTGTCAGAAAATAATTTTGAAACCAACATTTCAAAACTATGAGTTGTTCTGTCATTTGACTCTCCTTTAGCCTCTCTTGGTGATTCAGTCCTTCCTGTGCCAAAGCCATTTAACCTGGCATCTGGTGCATGCTCTCCCTGGAAATGAGTGTCTGAAACTGCAGGTTACACTTTTCAGTGGGGCAGAGATATATGCAGATTACTTATGGAGGGGAGTTACACCTCACCTGTCAACCAGTCCCGTGACCTTAAGGAAATCTGCCTTATTTTCCTCTTCTCCTGTGTTTCTCTGCTCTGGTACAATGAAGAACAACCTAACCCAGGAATCCTTCAGGCTGGGAGTTCCTAAGAAAGGAGCTCTGTAACCACCTGGATTTTGCACTGCTACAAGCACAAGAGCTGGCAAGAAAACTGCTGGGAGAGTGGAGGCACAGAGCTGTCAGTTACTTGCATGTCCAACTTTTCCCCTATGTGGCACAGAGCATGTTTTTGTTGATGAGCCTGCAGAGCCAGGGCTGATTGCAAAGCCTGAAGGCTGTCTGAGGGCAGGAGGAGGTGGCAGGACTGGGGGTACTCAGCTTGGATGCAGGTTGTGACATTTGCTGGCTCAGGCTCCGGGAGTGCCCTGACTTGCTGAACCCTCAGGACCAGTGCTTTGATGGTACCAATACCAGCTTTGGGATTGGTGGGCCGGGGGCAGTCCATGAGTTTCTACAGTGTTTTAGTGTTCAGATTGTGACTTGAGCTGTACCTGTGGCCCTACCAAGTTTCAGGAGGCAGGTCTCCAGGTAGTATTCATCATCCTTAAAATTTAGGAGCGTATGATGTGGTCATTTGCACCTGTGCTGCTTGTCTTGGCTGTCTTTGAAGATCTAAGAAGATGCAGTCAATCATTGCAGCATGTCAAGGATTTGTCTCATCTTAAAGTAGATTAAATCATATAGGTTGCACCCTGATCAGCTTAAAGGGGACTCTGATGATATTTCTCACAAGCAAATGTTTTTAGATAGGCAGAATGGATTGCATCTGAGGTGTCTCACACTGAGAGTAGATACAGGCTAATCCAAATTGAGGCATTTCTGAACATCACCACCCATGGAGAGAAAAGGAAGGAGTGAGGAAGAAGCTTTCTTATTTGTGTATCTTGGTGTCTTCAGCAGCTCTGCTTCTTAGATGGAACTACTGCTTCTGTGTAATGCCCCTATTTGAGGGACCTGTGGATTTCCACCTTCTCAGGAGCACAGGCAGCTCCACCTGCTGCTGTTTCTGGGTGGAATGAGGTGTCCTGTGCAGTGCAGCCCTGCTCTGGCAATGTCCATTTGGTCTTTGCAGCAATTCCCATGAAAGTGATACAGATTTCCAGCAAGGCTGTTGTACTTATTCCTTTAGTACATCTGTGGGTGGACAAGTGAAAGCTGTGTCTAGAGCAAAACCTAGCTTCAGGTCAAGCACAACAGACTGCACATGCTCATTCATCAAAAATTAATTTCTCTTTGAAATGCCTCATGAAGAAAAGCCAGGTAAATTAACTTCTCCCCTTCTGGAATGCAAGCTAATTACAAGTACCTGTTTCCAACTCAAGTCACCTCCTGAGATAAAAGGCTTTTGGGTGGGCTGGTCCCAACATCCTTCATAAAAACAAAGCATAGGGTAAAAAAACAGCAAAAGTCTATTTTTTCTTTTTCATGTTCATGGCCATTCACCCTTGGGGCTTTTTCTCTTTGCGCTTGACTGGGAATAAAGGAGAACTTGGATCACTGTGCAGCAAAATGCTCTGGGGTCCTCTAACTGCACAAAAGTTGTAAGATTTTTGATTCCTTTCTGTAAGAAAATTTAAAGCCAGAGCAGGCTTTTTTCTTTGTCTTTTCTTATTCTCTGCTCTCCTCCAGATTTTTCTGCTTGTCCTTGACTGTAACCTTCATTTAACCACAGTTGTCTGCCTTCATATAAATAGCAAATACTTCTGGGACATTGTTACTGTGCTTTCCTGGTTGGCAATGGTTTGGGCTGCCCTGGCTGCAGTGTTGAGCAAGATAAAGCTGGCTAAGTAGGAAGCTGTGAAGGGCCTCTTGAATTTGGTTTCCTGCAGCTTTACATCAAGGAAAGGGCCCCGATCACTCTTTCTGTAATTAAGGGAAATTACGTGGAAGGAGAAAATAAGTCCTCATGATTGCAGAGGACAACTTCCCCCAACCCAGCAGCAGGATTTTTACGTCCCTCCCTTGGCTGATAGGAGCAGATACTCTGTGGGCTCAAGCCTGCACGGAAGCAGGGATTGTGATTTGTGCCTGGCCTTATGGAATGTGTAACCCTCTGGGAGCCCGCTGCGGGCAGGGGCGGCAGCTGCTGCTGTTCCTGCTGCAAAGGCAGCGCAGAGCAGGTGAGCTGAGCTTCATGGATCTCCTGGACACCTGAGACTTCCTGCTCTGTGCTCCTGGTGGTACCACAGACAGCCTGGCACGTGGAATTGTACAGAAGACATCCTTTCCCTTGGTGTTCAGCAGAGAAAGGGAAGGTGAGGGCGGTGCTGAGGATGCCGAGCCCATTGCAGCTGCAGCAGCGCTCCTTAGGCACTGGTTTCCCAGGCACTGGGCTTTGCCCTCAGCAGGGACTGGGAGGACTCCTGGAGATGGAGAGGCCAATAGCAACAAGGTGAATTCCTGTGAGAAGCATTGACTTGGTGGACTTTGCCTGTGGGGGCTAGGGCCAGAAGTTAAACCCAGAGAGGTGCAGAAAGACAAAAGCAAATTGCAGTCGGATTGTGGGTTGAGCCAAGCATGATGCTGTCTGCTGAAAAGACAGAACTGAAGCACAATCTGCTGTGAGGAGGTTACTATTGCAAATTAAACCCCAGGAGAGATGGGAAAGTGATCTTCTGCTCAGCACTGCCTCTCCCTCTGAGCATTCCAGCTTCTCCTGTTCAGCAGTCCACAACATCTGAGAGCAAAGGCTGTTTCTGCAGAGACAAGGGTTTATCAGGAGGCACCAAGAGCTTTTGCCCATGGGATGGGCAACTACTGATTGTCTGCTGCTTTGAGAGCTGAAGAAGAGGCCTCTACAGCAGCTGTGTGCATGCCCAGACTGTGCCCTGAAATTTTGACCAGAAATTATCCTTGTTGGTCCTTTGCTCTGGGAAGCCCCCCGTAAGTGGTCCTGGAAAGCCACTGACCTGGAAGGTGGGGGGATGAAGATCACCTTCATGTGAACCCAGCAGCTTCCCAGGAGCTCAAATCAATGCCCTGGGGAGGTGTTTCTTCCAAGGTCAGGCAGCTGACTGGCTGTTTCCTACCCTCCATAACTCCCTGGCACTGAAGGCTAAATATTTGGGTTTTGAATGGAGAATTATGTACTTGGGTTTCCAAAATGAATCCAACAGCTGGCAATATGTCCAGCATGGTCAGGCCTTGCTCATGATGTGAACTCCACTCCAAATCTAGCTCTAATTTAATCAAAGTAAAATTGTCTCTGGGCAGCACATCAGAGGGAAAATGAAGTGATACAAGTTATGAGAGCCTGTGCTACCCCTCATGCAACCTCCCAGGAAGTGAAACATCATTCCTGCTCTCTGTGAAGTCAACTGGTTTATAATAGGGCTGGATTAGATATTTTTCCTGCTGCTGTTCACTTTTTGCAGGTACTCTCAAGCCTTGGCTTCAATGCCCTCTTCAAGTCAGAAGAATTTCAGGGAGGGACTTTGCAGCACTAGATACAACTGTAGCTTTGCTGTGATGTTGAAAAGCCACAGAGCTATATCCAGGGTCTTAGACAGAGAAAGCATGCTGTCACATGAATTTGTGTGCAAGTAACAAAAATAAATTATTTTATAAAAGGCCCCAAATCTGCATTATCTAGACAGTCCATCTCTGAGATGGGAAAGCCTTCTAGCAGTAAAAGGGCTCAGCTGACTTAAGAAAGATACTCACATGCAGCTTTTGAAACTGCCAGTGTAACAGGCTAAGATGAAATGAACAGGCATATTTTAGAGTAGGGTGAAATGCTTTGTGTTGTCTTCTGGGACTGGCATGACCCTGGCTTTGCCCTGGAAATGTTTCTGTCTAAATGCTGACTAAAGCGATGGACATTGTGAGAGGAGAAATGGCAAGGGAAGGTTAAGAATTACCTTTGGAGAAAATCCCATGAGCTTCTAAAGCCTTTAGGTTGAGATTGAGGCATGTTAAGGTAGAGCAGGCAGCCTGGAAGTTGCATAAGGAAAAGCTGAATTTGGATCTGAAAAGCTACAGATGCTTGGCTTGTAGGCAGAGGGAAGGTGTCACTGGTGTGACAACACTCTGAAGAGCTGGTGACAGGTGTGGGAGGGACACTTGTGAAATGCAGCCCAGATGTTCGTGTCAGAGAGTGCCAAAAGCTCCAGGGCCTAGAAGTTATGGGGGATGTGAAGATGCTGGGGTGTACTCTGGCATCAGGTGATGGTGTGGGAAGTGTGTGTCCTTCGCCCATACTGCCTGTGCTGAGGCTGCAGCAGTGCATTGCTGTGAAAAGGGCAGGAGCTGCACAAGCCTGGCTTGCAAGAGATGGCAGAGGTGGCAGCGGGGCCTTGTGCAGTATGAATTATGGCCTGTGTCATATTATTATGAATTGGCAACTGCTGTAAAACATGCCCATGTGGCCACAGCTCTCTTCACAGAGACCAGCAGGCACAACTTTCCCAGGAAAAATCCTGAGAAAGCTCAGAGAAAGAAAAAACAATTCTTATCTCTATTTAGTGCTCCTGTTGTTTGGCACATGTGGAATGTTTTATGGAGATTGTTTACCAAAGAGAGATTTCTTAATTGGATTCTGGTAATGGTTGTTTGGATTGATTCACCTATTAGGTCAAAGCTGTGTTGTGACTGTCTGAAAGGGTCACAGGGTTTTTCTTTAGTTTAGTATAGTATGTAGTGTAATATAGTACAGTATAGCTTAATAAAACTTTTGTTCAGCCTTCTGAAAGCATGGAGTCAAGGCTCTTTATTTCTGTGTCAGAGGCTCCTTGCAACAATAATGCTCATTTCAAGGATGGCTTTTGCCTGGTTTTTTTCTCCCTCACTCATCATCCTGGAAGAGGAAGGGTTTTTCTTATAAACATGAAACAGTAATGACTTAATGGATGCAGTAAAGAGCCATGTGTGTTCTGCCACTAGTGTGAGGCAGACTTTTTTCCACACTGGCCATGAGACAGTAATTTCACACTGGCCATCATCTTGGTTGCCAAACAACAGCAGTTTCTTGACAACTGCATGGAGACATTGTGGCTCGAGGGAGGGGAACAAAGAGGCTCTGGTTTCTATTCTGAACTATTTTGTTTGTCCAGTCCCTTCTTTGTTGTTAGTTGACCTTTTTACATTTAGCAGGGGAGCAAAAATGGAGCACTCTTTCACAGAGCAACCCTGTATCCCCATCTGTCCCCTTGCAAGGACATGGTGAGCCAAACCAAGCATTTTGCTCTCAAGGTTTTCATTGCTCTTACACTTCCTGGCATTAGCAGCCAAAAACTGGGGCAAGGACAGCGCCAGCCCTGGGCTTTCTCTCTCCTCCTTGCACCCCTAGGTGTTTGACAGGAGGTTGGGCAGTGAGTGCCTTGGCAGCGGTGAAATGTGAAAGTAACTTTAGGGAAAACTTTGTGATCCTTAAAGCCATGGAGTTGTTTCAGATGGAACTCACACCCACATAATGCTCAGCTTGGCATGTAGTAGAAGAGGGGTGCTCTTACCACTGGCTATGGGGAGAAAGGTGCCTGTACTGAGCAAAGTTGCTTTTCCAGTTCCTGCATGGATAATGGCTTCACCAGTAAGTGCTGGAGAGGGGGAGCAGGCCAGAATGGGTGGAAGGCACAGCTGTGTCCTGTGACCCCACCTTCCTGTGGGATCGTGTTGAGAGGAACTGCCCTGCTCAGGTGAAGTGCCTGTCAGTGCCAGGCTGAGGTGGTTTGGGATGCAGCTTCTGCAGCAGGAATGCACACAAGGAATGGGGCAGGATTGTGGCTCAGTGTACTGCAGACCCTCACAGATGTATTTTGGACTTGATAGAGTGGCTGAGTTGTATAAATGCTTCACCTGCTGCTTCTGGACAGGCAGAGAAACTGTCTGTCCCTTCCTCTTAAATCACCAAGTTCTCATTTCACACTATAAGCAATGACCAGTGAAAAGATGGAAAATGAGTTCCTCATTTTAGAATGGCTTTGATAGCATCAGCAAGCAGCAATATTTCCTTTTAATATACCTAGAAGACTCTGAAAACAAGAAAAAACAAGATGAAGCAGCCTTTTTTATATAAAAAAAGCTAGCAATTTTAATCATTCAAAAATTACTTTCTACGAGATAACAAACTGTAATACAGGGTTGCAATAAAGGTTCTTCTTTGGAAAGCACAAACTATCAACATAACCACTACACTTAGAAACACATTTTCACTTTCTAAGAATATACAGTGAAAAAAATGGACAAGGAAATCCCAAACAACAATAGTACAAAACAGGTTCACACCGATTGCTTTTTGGCAACTGGTTATAAGTTACAAAATCACAACTGCTCTTTCAGGACGTTACACCAGGCCAAGCCTTGGAGCCCATCCTGAGCCAGCTGGGTTGTGCTGGCTTCCACTGACCTTCCAGGAATGTTATGCACTCTGGAATGTTATGGTAGTGAACAGTGGTCTTTGCTCTAAGACAATACATTAAGGCTGCAGGGTTTCATACGCAGCTGAAATGGTTCTGTCACCTCAGACAACAAATCCCACTTCAGTAAGGCACATGTTTGGCTACAAAATGGGAAAGGCAGGAGTCAGGCAGAAGTGAGAAGTGCCTGTTTCCCAGGTGCTACTGATCTCACAACCCTGCTGTTACCAGTGATCTGGCAAATGTTCTGAACACATTAATGTGGGACCACCTTGAATTAATAAGGACAGTAGTGTTTCTGCTTTAAAAATGCCAGAATTACCTGGAATTTTCCTGAGCTACTGCTCACTTTGAAGCACAGCTTTTAGCCTGTGGACCACAGGCAAATGGTGTTCAGTGACTTATTTTTAGAGGGTTCACAGAAGGCAGCAATGACAAATAAGCTTATATGGGTTTTGGAGCGACCAGCATACATGAAATTTCTAAAGGAGCCTAACACTCTGCTAACAATTTTTAAGGGTCTACATTGAAAATTACTAGGTAGGACTGTGCGTATTTACTGATGGAACGGTCCCATTAAAACAGGACATTATTTTTGGCAACAGTGTACTGCAGAAAAGACCAGCATCTACACAACAGAATTCTGGAAAAAAAGCCCAGTAGTTTAATGGAAATCAGAATTGCAACAGATGCAATTAAATCTCAATAATACATCCTAGAAAATTAAGTGCTACTTCTTCAATAAATTGTGTATATGCTATAGAGATGTTTAAATATCTGTTATTTCAAATTAAACTTTTTCTTTCCATACAAAATATAATTTGTATGTTAATCCTTCTGAAAGGGATTGGTATTTTGAAACTTTGCTCATCCACAGCCTCAAAAGATGAGCCCAATGGATCTGGGATACCCTCAGGATAACTCGAGTCCATAAACAATAAGGCTTTCAAGCCTGACTGCTAAATTAAATTGCCAATGCAAGGACATACAAAGTAAACATGTATAAAATTACATTGCTTGGAATCCATCCACAGTTTTGAAATCCCATGTTGCACAGTTATTAGAAACAATGAAATCTGAATGCCAAAAGATATTAAATATATACAGTTCTGCCTTCCTCCTTTGAAGGTCCTGTTTCTTACATGGCCTAAAAATGCTTTTCTCCCAAATGCTGTACACCTTGCTTGATATGTTGCTTATTGCAGCTGTGCATGTATGTTGGTCAGAATGACCAAATGTTTTACACAACAAAGTAACATCGAGAGGAGTTAAACTTCACAAAATTAATCTATAGAAAGTAATTTCTAAAAAGGGAATGGAGTTCTATGAGAACCATTACACTTGCTCCATGGATTGCTACAAGTAGGTTTCACAACCAAGTCCATGCACCAGCATCAAGATGGAATGAAACAAAAAGAGTGTAGCATCCAGTTAACAAATATGCTGAGGAAACAGGCTGTATATACAAAAGATATGCACTGTTTACCTGACACGTAATTTTTAAGGTGCTTAATTGATGTTTTAGGGAAAGAAGCAACATATACATATACGGTGTGTATACAAATCTAAATGTGTATAAGAAACATAATACAGAACCAAACCACATTCCCAGTTCCCTGATTTGATTAGACTCTCTAATGCATAAGAATATATTTAAAATATTTAATACAAAATATCTAAAAAAAGATAACATTTACATAAAAATAGCTCCAGTTTGTCTGCTCTTCTGCTTTGCCGCTCATGGTTGGATTCTGCTGGGTTTCATAAGGATGCCATTTGGGCCAGTGAGAGTTTGAACAACTGCGCGTGATGAGAGAGCTCTGTTACTCTGTCCACCATCCTCTGCAGGGATGCCGTGTTGGGGTAACTCAAGGCAGCCGCCTTGGTGGCCAGCACAACGCTCTTGAGCAGTTCACACAGCTGGTTGCTGGAGTTCATCACTCTGTTGCACATGTCCTGAGTCGTCATCTGCCTCGCGAGCGTGTCCCCGATGAACACGAGTTTGTGCGCGCTCAGAATGATGAATTTGCTGTGTGCCACGAAGATCCGCGGGGGCTGGGAGGAGTTGACACAGCTGAAGAAGGCATCGATGGCGTTGAGGAGGGAGTTGAAGTGAGTCTCACACTGGTCGGAGTAGAAGAGAAGCAGGCGGCTGTCGTGGGAGGTCTGCAGGGCCTGCGGGGGCTTCCATTTGGAGATGTCGTTCTCCACTGGCTTTGTGATCTCTTGCTCCAGACGCTGAAACTGATTGATCTGAAAGGAAAAACAAAAGCTTCCATCAGCAAGTATTCTTGTAAGATGCTGCTATGTATTGCAATTTCACTCTGTGCCTCGGGACATCCCTGGGTATCCTACCTTATGCTAAGTAAAAACAGTAACAGTATGTTTTCTAGGATCAAGTGCTTTGATTGCCGTAAATCCAAACACGCAGAGTTCAGAATGGAGAAACATCTAAAATACTTCATTTGCATTAAAAAACCCCAACAACACAAACTCCTGAATTTACAGGCTGTTGCTCATTTGGAGTATTCTGAAATCACAAGTGAGAGAGATGGATCCAAGTGGCAATGACTCCTACACAATCTTTAAAAAGCTGTCATCTCTGTGGGATTTTGAGATGAAAACCCTTTAAATCTCACCTCCTCACTGCTTGTACAATTTTCTGCCATACAATATGACAACAACATACTGAAGAATTAATATGAGGGAAAAGTGACAGCCCTCGATCTTGTGAACCTACTGTTTTTAGCACTAAAAGTGATGTTCAGCACAACATTTAAGCTGATGGTATTGATGTTCCCTGAGCAGATGTGAAGGTGGCACATATTCAGTATGGTTCAGTGATTAAGGCCCTGGATGGCAGGTCAGGAAAGCCAAGTTCTCAAGCTGGCTTTGTGCCTGACCTGCTGTGAGACAACACAGAAGCTTGTTTCTCTTCTGTGGTGAAATTTTAGAGTTTTTAAACTCTTTGCTTTTTATTATCTGTATCCTTTGCTCACTACTAAGGGCAGATCCCCTCCTGCTCTATTTGACCAGTGCCCCTTGGTGGGAGGAATGCTGCATTTCAGGGCAATTGTATCAGGGAGAAAAAATATCAGGGAGAACATACCTGATGGTGCTCTAGCTCCATTTTGCTCTGCTTGATGATATTTTCTTTCTCCAGAAGCTCCTTCTGTTGCCTTTCAAACTCTTCTTTCCCCTGTTTTGCATAACATAAGAGACTGTGTTAAATCAAAACTGCTTCTGAGCTAAATGGCAGCTCAGAGGTCAGGAAAGAGGCTGCTTTCTATTGGCTTTTTCACTGGTAGTGTTCCACCAAGAGTACAGAAAATGAAAGGATAGTGTGGCAGAGCAAAAGGCTGTCACTATTAGAAATCCAACAGTCCTCTTTGACAGGAAGTAATCATCTGGGTGAAATTATCAAAAATCTTGAATACGCATTAGCATGGCAATCAATTGCTGCTTTCCCACAAGAAGCTTCCAGAAAAACCACAAGCAATTTCTACATGCAGAACAAGGTGTTGGGTTTACCCACCTGCAGGTGAACATAATCATAGTCATCCATCCAGCTCTTTTCTGAGCCCTCACTGGTGGCACTGTAGGGGTGCTGGCCTTTACCCAGGAGCGGCGGGAGGGAGCTGCAGTGGTTCTGGGCCTTTTCTCCATGCCGCTGCATCTGAGGACTGTCATACACACAGTCAGCAGCGTTCATTATGTTCTCTGCTGTGTTTTTGACACGGGAGCTGCCCAGTGCCTGTCTGAAGAGCAGCTCAGCGTTGACACTGATGGTGGTGGTCAGCTGCTTGGCATCGTCCGGGACCGTCCTTGCCACCATAATGAACCGATCCAGGTCATCGCACTTGTTCTGCACTCTGTTGACAGCTAGGACATTCAAAGACCAGCTGTAGCTGTTCAAGTCATGACTGGTTTGGGTAAGGATCTGGTGAGAGTCCTCCAGCCTTTGCACCTCTCTCCTCATTTTGTTGAGGAGGCTGAACTCAGGCAGGCAGGAGGCATTGGCTGCCGATCCTTTGGCAAACTGGAGGTACTCCAACAGCGACTGCTCTACCTTATCCACAGCAGCGTGGATTTCATTGATGTGTTTCTCCATATACCCATAGGACCGCCAGTCTGGTGTGATGAAGGATGTGAGGTGACTGACAGCTGCCTCCACCATCTGCTGGAGGCGATACAGCCTCTCTATAGCAGTGTCTGGATCAAGGATTAGTCTTTTGTCCTGTGCAGTTGATGCTGAATGAGAAGAGTCTTTTGATGTCGTTGACGATGTGGACATGTTACTCCTCGTGCTTCCTGTGCTGGAGAAAGACAACCTATTCATCCCATCAGTCACATCCTGTAAGCCTTTATTGTCTTGGAGGACTGGTGGTGGCACATCATAGACACCTTCTCTTCCTTCTGCAATGGGATTTTCACTGAGTCCTGTCTGTTGTCCTGGGAATGCAACTCCCCTCGGGGTATCATAAACATCTTTTTCAGGTGCAATTTGCTGTCCAAGAAAATGGTTTTGATGGTTTGTAGGGATGTCATAAACACTATGTGTCTGTGGCATTCCACCTGGCAATAATAGGCTCTCAGGAGAAAATCTATTAAGTTCTTTTCCAGTTGCTTTGGTGATGGGAGGAGGAATATCATATACTCCTTCTGGTCTTACACTGTGGCCCACTGAAGATGAAAAATCCTGCAAGTTTTCCCTCAGGGCTGTATCATCTTGGCATGCAGAGGGAGCTGCAGCATAGACCTGAATCACAGAAAACAGAACATGAAACCTTTGACTAGAATGGTGAAATATTTACCATCTTCCATTTGGGATGGAAGATCTGCTATTGACTTTCAAAGAGTCAGATACTTATCTTAAGTTTGACTGAGAGTCAGTTTTAATATCTCATTTTTATCACTCATCTTGATACAAATTCCCACAAACAGCAAAATCCAAAAAGGCAGCATGCTGCCACAGAGATAATGTAGGTCTAATTATCAATTTATAGTTCATAAGCTTAATTTTGATGCAGTGCTTCACTTTACCAGTTTTAACAATTTAAAAACCTAAGGAAGTTTTTGAAGTACTGAATCTCCTTCTCCTTCAGGATTCTACATGAATCCTTGTTATAACACGTCTTTGGCCAGACATGAAAATACAGGATCTTGTGGAAACAGAGTAATGCTTACCCCCTTGGCAGGTGGTATGTCATACACTCCTTTTGCTTCTCCCATGGGAACTGGAAGTGCAGGCCCCTTAACCGATGTGGGGGGAATGTCATATATCTGAAGAAAGAATAAATGGATTGCAGAAACAAGTCACCTCAGGGAAAGCTCTGCTATTAGATGGGTTTTCATATTTTCTGTGTTTCCTTTCAGAAAGTTTGAACATGACCAGAGCTCTTCAGGTTTTTTTTATATGAGAGAACATCTTGGATTTGCCTAGAATTTTGGACAGTTAGGAGGAAATGCACTTTGCCAGGTCTCCTCTGGGCAATGGTGTGGACAGCAGGCTGGAGAGATGAAGTCAAGGCTGACTTCCCTCCCGAGAGGTAAATCAGGGTCAGTCTATTGCAGACACCTCTTGGGGTGAACATGTAACCAGAACTGATCACGCCCTTCCATTCAGGGGGGTTGAGTTCCAGGTCCTGCCAGCATCCACTCTACAAGCCTGTGGTCCTGGGCACTCACTGCTAAGGGTGCTCTCCCAAACAATGCTATAGTTCAAGCCCAGTGACATGGTGCAGCCAATAGGTGGTGAAAACAACTCCCTGCATAGCAGCTGTTCATCTGGGTGATAATTTTACCCTTACTGAGTGAATTACTGTCAACTATGCCTCAACAAAGTACAGGGGAAAAAAATGTTCCCAGGCAGCAAGTTTATTCTGTTTAGATATACTCTTTGATCAAAACAGAGAGAACAAATGGGACTTTTGCGTTTGGTGTGCTGCCAAATCTTAGTCAACATCAAATAAAACTTTGAAATACGTCTGTGATCTGTGAATAAGCCACAGCATCTAATTAAAACATATTTTCTCTCTGAAATGAGAGAACTTGCCTTGCTTATAAAAGTCTGGTAGAAATTCCTCACCTTTTGTGCTCTGTCAACCCTGTTGGCACTTTTATTGGTACTTACCCCTTGGAGAGGGCGAATGGGGGGGATATCGTAGGCATCCTTCTGGTGCTTAGAAGGGAATTCATAAACATAACCTTGTCCTGACCTGACTGGTGTTATTACCTGTGGGTAAAGCAAAAAGAGGAAATGTTAAGTCTCTGAGGATGTTCTCTCTGTAACAATCCTATCCTGTTAACATTCATGCATCATTGGCAATGTTAGTAACAGTCTGCATGCCCTTCTGAGAGCTGAACACTTTAAACGAGTCTCAGTAGCTACAAATGCACCATTTTTTCTTTCCAGACCAGCCCTGACATGACTGTTTGCTAGTGCTCTACACTGTCTTCTACTTGCCAAGCACAGATTCTGGGCAGGTCTGAGAGCTCTGTCCTTTCTTCCCACTGACCTCCCATTAGCACAGACTGCACAAGGTGATGGCTGCACCACCCACTCGCTGAGATCAGGGCTGATCCCACGAGGTGTGCGTGTCCCCACTCCTTCTCAGAGGCTTAAAATACTGTGTTTAGTCTCTGGGAACCTACACCTTTGCTTGTAGAGGTATTTCCCAGCTACTCCAGCAGGACTCCATGTGTTACTGTGCTCCATAGCACAACATCCTGGAGAACTGAGTGTGAGTTGAGGCTTTGGAAGTTCTTTACGTAAAAATGCCATGCTTAAACTTTCCAAAGCAGGACATTCAATTTTGCTGTCTCTGCTTGGTTTTTTCATGTTAGTGGCTAAGAGATGGGAAATGTCAAGCCATTCTTGAAGTATATAATGCAATAACAGCCTCTGAAAAACAAGAAAGCTTAGAATTTACATTTTCTGACATTTTGTAAACCATTAACTACCATAATGACTGCAAATAAAATCTGGTGAAAAATAAATGCCTTAAGTCTTGGACAGCAGCTGCACAGCAGAATTTCAGTACAGTGTGGTATAAAATAAATGTTACCTAACCCCAAAAGAGAACTGGGTTTGTAGTGGCAATGCTGGCATCTGAACCTCTGCTGGTGCTATTTAGCTCTAAGAAAAAAATATAAACACTGTAACTCAAAGGCACAACATGATAAATTACATAGGCCACATAAGATGTGGCTTTGTACTCGGCTGGGGAAAATTTTATACCAGAGCTACCTAACTCTCCTCAGAAATGTATGCGAGGCATACCAACAGCATTTCTACCCAAATGCTCAGTAAGGATCCCGTGGCAGTGTTTGCTCAAAGGAATCCTCACATCCTGGCCAGATTTCACAGTGAGCTCTTCTTGACTGAGGTCTTCAGGGCAAGTCCCTCACGCTGACCCCCTACCTCTTCTCTGATATGTTAATACACAGGCTTTCCCTCCTTTCACTTGCTGCCCAGATTTGGCTGTGCAGTCTCTGTCCCTGTCCCATGAAACAACCACTGGATTCCCCCTCGGGTGGGTGCCCTGCCAGCACCAGGACAGGTCTGATTCAGTGAGCATCCTAAAGCAGCACCAGCCCTGCCCTGACTCTGTGGGCCTTGGGGGAAGGAGGAACAGTCACACCTGGCAGGTGGGGGAAGACCATGGCTTTTGCAAGTGCTTCTCCTTGAACTGCCATCAGACACAGGAACTGGAAGTGATAGTCTCCAGAGTGCTGTAGATGAGAGAACTGCTCAATTGGGCATGGGGCTAATAGGGCTTACACACACAGGAGTTTTTTAAAAAAAGAATCTAAAAATATTGCATTTATGACAGGCCGTTGCTGTCCCACAGCGTCACGTACTGCATTGTTAAAGGTATCTATGGGCTAAACTTTAAAGGAAGTTCTTTCTGAAGTTACTGGAAGCTTCCCATAATGGGCCACTCCAGACAGTATCCCTCCCAGGCCACTCTCATGTAGTCCTGGGATTATTCTGTTTGCCAGAGAAAATTCTAACTTGTATCAACATCACCTCTTCATGCTTTTTCTGCCAGTGAGAGTTAGTGACCAGACTAGAATAGTTTGCCATGTACATTTTGAATCCTTTTTTCCCTCCAGCTGTGTACTACCAGTCAAATGCTTTCTACACAAGTCAAGAACAGAAGGATTTGGTTTTAAGTCATGTTTACTTAAAGGTTCCTTCCAAGGGCTCCAAAATTACAACCATGGAGTTGCTTCAATGAGTCATTCAGTGTGTTAAAGTGATCCTCTGGGAGAACTGACAATGTACAGTAAAAACAAAGGGTTGTTTCCTGTGTAGCCCATCTCCACCAGCCCTTCTGCTGCTATGAACACAGTAGCATTAGGCTGCTTGCTAATATGCTGGGAAAGTGCTTGACCATCCCAGAGAAAAGAAACAACAGGGTGTTCATGGCAGGCAGCCAGAGGCCCCACGCAGCGCTGGAAGCAGGAGGAATGATGCACGGCTGCATTTGGCTCTGCTTCACCTGCTGCTCGCTGCCTACATGGACAATGCAGGACTCGGGATGTGTCAGGCTCCAAAAAGACAGATATTGGTTGCTCAGTGTGAAATTTTTATACCCACTTGTTCAGTTTTGTTCTACTCCAGAAACTGAATGACTGAACTGCTTCAGGATAAAAGGAGGCTCAGAGGAGACCTTACCACTCTCTACAGCTCCTGAAAGGTGGTTGTAGGCAGCTCGGGGCTGATCTCTTCTCCCAGGAAATGACTGACAGAACAAGAGGACACAAGCTGTGCCAGGGGAAGTTTAGATTAGATGTTAGAAAAAAATTCTTCACTGAAAGAGTGATTGGGCACTGGTCTGCCCAAGGAGGAGGTGGAGTCACTGTGCCTGGACATTTTTAAAAAAAGAGAGGATGCGGCACTCAGTGTCATGGTTTAGTTGATGAGGAGGTATTAGGTCACAGGTTGGACTTAATGATCTCAAAGTCTTTTCCAATCTAGTTCATTCTGTGATTCTTTGATAAAAGACACCACCACTCTTCTTGCTCAGAGAATTGATCTCCATGAACAAAGTCACAGCCCTCTAATATAGAAAAGGGAGTTGATCCAAGCAGCACAGGCAATAAGGCACAGAATCACAGAAGGCTGGAAAAGACCTTTAGGATCAGTGAGTCCAACCATAAACCTAGCACTGCCAAGTCCCACTAAGCCATGTCCCTAAGCACACACAAGTAAAATCACTTGTTCTTCTCATGGCTAAACATGGTATTTTGCTTTTGTAACAAGAATCCCTGGTCACAAAACAGATGATATCTTTGCACCATGGAGCCTGGAACGTGCATGGAAGAGAGGCTTGCTCATGCTCAGTACTTGCTGAGAAATTCTCCTCACTCTGCACACAGGAGTTTTATGCAGCTGCAGTTACTCTGGTAGCCCATCTTTAGAGGCCTTTCCCACTTTTCAAAAAATCCTGACATACCAGATGCCATATGAAAGATTTACAGTACTACAAGGGTGCTGCTTTTATTTACTGTGCTGATACAACCCTAAAAAGTTACACTAAAGCTAGATGGACTACACAAAGGAAACCAGTTTCACTCAGCACTGCAGGACTTTTTATATCATTTGCTCTTTCCCAGACCTGAAGCAGTGGTCAAGCAGTGTCACTCTTAATTTGGTTGAAACAAAAATGCACTCTGGGTGTGCCTAACTGCTGTCAAAGAAAGTGAGAGGTTAAAGTGCAAAATCCTCGATTCTGGGTATTCTTGACTAAAGTCTGCCTGCAAGTGCGACTGTGGACAGAGGACCTGAGGTGTCTGCAGGGCTGTGGTTAGCAGTGCACTCTGCTTATGGTGGCACTTATTTTCCAAATAGAAATGCATGAGATGCTTTTATGTCAGCTCCTCTTTAGGCTTTCAAACAAGTCATATGAAAGGCAGAAAATATGATTTTAAGACAACCAGCAACAACGAAGGTTTGCTGATAACATGAAAGACAGCTTTTTTCTCCCAGTGACTTGGGTATATTTTCCTGTGTGGAGGATCACTATCCAGTAACAACATGTTATGAGCAATTTCACAGCAAATTCTCCTGCAGATGATAATCTGGTCTGTACTGAGTACAAGAATATTTCCTGTTGTACCTCCACCCCTCTTTCATTCCAATGCTTTTCCTTAAGCTGGACTGCTTATTCCTGGTCAATTCAGAACAGAAGAAGCTCATCACCAAAGCTTTTCTTGAGTAAACATTCTGTAACTAATTAAAAGAATGCCCCCACTACTTGACACAGGAAAAATGTGGGGCATTTGTTCTTACTCTCATGACCTCATATGGGTCATCAGGACATGGGGTTGTGCTGCTTTTTCTGTCTGAGGAAGAGAGGTGTAGCTGGGCAGATGAAGTATGGAAGATAACAAATCCAGTCAGAAGTAATTTTCATTTTGGATATTTACCCATAAATATATTAAATTAACTTGCTGCTTCTGAATGGGATGCTCAGCCCTTCCAATGCATTGCTGAACAATTTTTATGGTTTTATTTTTGATGGTAGCTTACTTTTGAAGATGAATTCAGAAGGAAGGAGGTGACTGCAAGGGAAACGTTCCACATTAGCCACTTCTAGAACAGGGATAGCTGCTCCATCTGACACTTACAAATTCATTTTCTAACAAATGTCATTGCACTTCATACCTCATAAGGATTATTTTCCCTTTTACCTCTTCTCTTTCAAGAATGCCTGTGGTCACCCAAGTATAAAAAAATAATCCTGCATTTCAAACCAGCAATTTTCCTTGTTTACGTGTTAAAGGAAACAGATGGTGTTCCCACAAACTATCTAGCCCAACAACATTCTCAAAACATTGTTAACCACTTAATCCGTGCAGAGCAGCTAACAGGGACCAGCTTTGGCTCTGCTGAAACGTGTAATGAGCCTTCAAACTTTCAGTACTGCAAAACAAAGACAACTGAGCAGAAAGTTTGTTCTGTTCTTTCTGAAGACCACGCTCTTCCAAAAGCAATTACTTGGGCCTTTTCCATGCCAATGGCATGTCCCTAACCAAGAAAAAAGAGCTGAATGTGCATGTACTTTACAAAATATCCAGCTCTGTGGTTCATTAAATCCCGCTTTCCTAAATATAGGGGGGGGAAAAACCAACATTCTATTTCTTCCAGAATTAAAAGGCATGTTGGGCTGCAACAGAGAACATTCCTAACTGCGGCAACAAGAAGACCATTCTCATTCTCGTGCTTACAGCAGATACACAACACTGTAGTTTACATTGTTTCACAAGGACAAAGAGCAAATAAACCTACTGAAGCAAACAAAATTACTCTGAATTTATAGCAGCACCATGAGGGCAGAATTTGGCCTGTTCTCATGAACTGCAGTTCCTGATACGCAGAATGATGGGAAACCAGTGAGTTTTACAGGTGGTAAAACTGATCAGAGGTACACTGCACCTCTGCAGCACCTTGACCCACCCAGCCCAGCCTGAGGGGAGCTAAAAAGGACAGCTTGGTATTTCCCAGTATGGCCTCTCAACCCCAAGAGCCCACTGATGCCCGCTGACTGCTTTTAAATAAATAGTGCTTTTTGAAGATGGGAAAGAAGTGGCATATATTTTAAATTGGAACAAAAATCTGCATTAAAACGTATTTCCCCCCACGATGCTCTCCTCTTCACCCCTCGGGCAGGGCTCAGCAGCTGATGAGCTGCTGCCATCCATTGCTTACCCTGGGAAGAGTTCTGCCCCAGTGGTGGTGCATAAAAGGGGGCTGGCATAAAGCATGGGTGTGGGAAAAATGAATCAAAGTGTAAGGAAATGAAAAAAAAAAAAGTCATGTCTGTTTACTGTTGTAAATTATTTCTTCAGATTTAACATGAAGCTCAAATTGTTGAAATTCTGTTGCTGAGCCCCTTAAGTGGGTATGTAACAGCCACCTGGGCTCTCTTAGGCTTGGAACAAGCATAAAACAGACAAAGAGAATATAGGGAAATATCAGAGAGAATTAAGAGGAAAAGAACTCCCTATTCTCTTGAAGTCCTAGCCTTTTGCAAGGCAGGGACAGTGGCCATTGAATTATGTCAGATCAGGCAGTGAACCACTTCTTAGCCCTTCTTTATGTTCTGCCGCATGTACTTAGGAAGCCATGTGTGTCTCTTTAAATGTTTTGCAATTTTTTTCCTCTTGAGGATGTTTCAGTGGCTAAGCTGAACTGCAGGAAGGTTGGGCTGAAAAGCACACAGGTAATTTAGGTATTTGAAAGAACCTGGCTAGCTGGCTAAAACTGTAATTTTTACAGAAAGCACACAGTGTTTCCACTCATGTATTCTGCAAGCTGCATCAGGATTTCCAGTGACTGATAATAAATTTCCTGACAGTAATACCTACCATATCACTTTCTGTTGCCTGCTCTGAAAAAACCAAGCAAACATGTTTTTACTTAGTTATTTGCTGTACACAATGACAGTGTATTTCTCTGCTGCCAACGAGTAAAGGTTTCACATGTGCTAAGGATACTCTTATCAATGCTTGGGTTTGTAAGGTCTTAAGATTATGAACTCATAGCACTTTATTTAAATCGAAATAATGCATGAACATTGGACCACTATAAAATGTTCTGGCATAGTATTTTCTGCCAAGACTGAGCTGTTGGAGAGCTTTGATCAAGTCTCACAAGCTGGAAGAGGATGGAGGAGAGGAAGTCTGTAGATGCATTTTTTCTGATGCATTGGACTATGAGTTGTTTCTAGTGCTAAGGCCCAAATGTCTCTGCCAGGCAAGAGGAAATGGACAGAAATGGCTGTATAGATTTTCTGGGCTGAGCAGGTTATCAGCTGTAACACACAGCAAGAAGGACCGCAGCACCAAGGAGTGTTGTGACACCTCTGCCTGCTTCTGAGGGGGCGTTCACCACTGAGATTTCTTAGAATACTCAGATGTGTGAAGAAAAGGACAGACACATGACAAATACTACCCAGTACAGAGCTGGTTCATTTCTTGATGCTACTTTTATCTTTAAAAAACCTGCTTATTTTCTCCATTTGCTGTCCAAGACCTACACCTATGAAGATTCTGCTGTAAATGCTCTCAAAACCTAAAGCGGGTCCAGATGTCACTTATTTGTGGTGCGTTAAAAATGCTTAGCTCTTCAGGCTCAGGCATTTAATCAGAAACTTTCAAATGTGCCTATGAAGTGCCTCACCAGTAGATGTCCAGTCTTAAAAACTACCCCTGTGGTATTGTCAGAACAGCATGTAAGGAAAATGGGTGTTACAATTTTGAGGATGCATTATTTCAACAAGACTTACACAAGTTTTGGGTTGTGAGTCTTGAAGATATAGAGGACAAGTTGTGAAACAAATTTAAGATAAAAAATGTGACATCACAAACTGGCCTGGATTTAAACCCTCACTGCTGGTGAAAAGGGTATAACCAACTGCTTTGCAACTAGCCTAATCCTGAACTTTTAACTTCTGGTATGACTTCCTCCATTAATCAGTACACAAAAGCAGGGTCATTACAATATTTTTAAGTTTCATTTTTTTCCTAAAGCTGAAGTGCAGGTTTATAGTCTTTCCAAACTACTTTTTAAAAAAATAAATCTGTAGAGTTACACAAATGTTCTAAGCTCTGATTATTATAAAATGACAGGGCTCTATGAAGTGTGGTGGAATAGTGCTGAACTTGCATTAGCTGTAGCTTTAGATGAGAGTGTTGAATTTTTTCTCACTGATGTTCATGATTGCAAACTAAATGAAGATAAAAAGGTCTGTATCTCCAGATCTTACTAAATGAGCTGTACAAAAACACACAAAAAAAATCTCAACAGCTTTGTCACTGGCAAGATTTTACTGGGAATTTTTTTTCTTTATTTTATGATGTTTTCGTGACATGATCCCACTCACTCTCACATCAGCTCTGGGGCTTGCTGCCAGTTGTGTTATGAGCACATTTCTGCTTGCTTCAGTGGAACAGGCTGGCCTTGAACTGCAAGGCTGACTGGGAAGGGGTATTTCCAAGATTCTGGTAAGAGTCATTCTTGCTCACAAAATGTAATTGAAGACAGTCAAACTAACACTTCTGAGAATGTCTCTATTTTTGAGAGGAGAGGAAGAGAACAAGTGAGATGAGCAAATCATACCATCACTATTAAATTATCAGCATTTAAAGAAGAGTGTGAAGAGGATAGTTGTCCAACATTCTTGATAAGAGTTTTACCAGTGTCATGTCATCTCCATGACAATTACTCATATTTAGGCAGATAGAGACATCATCATTTTTGCATGCACTGGTCAACAGAGCTAAAAAGCTGATGTGTCACAGGACTGGTGATAGAACAGGCATGAACTCTGAAATAATGTCTATGGATGGGTCTTACAGAGAAAGAATCTCCCCCAATTATTGTGTGATAATCTTTGGTGGACAAATATGCATGACTGCTAAAGCATTCTCTGAAAAAACTGTGATTAAGTCTGAGCTACAGTTTTGATAAAAGAAAAGTATGTGGCAAAACTCAGCACCTCAGCATTTGGGTCTCTTGTCCATGATAAAAAAAAAAAATAATATCTTGCTTTGGCCATCCCAGTCTGTCTAGTCTCCCCACTTTAAAAAGGTTGTCACATGAAGAACCAACTGCAAACCAGAGCTTGTTTTCTGTGCTCATAATAGTATGACTGTCTCTTTTCAAAGACAGAAGCCCAAGTTTAGGGCAAGTTTGGCAGAGGAGAGGAAAGAAAGAAAAAGGATGAGGTGTTAAGACAGATAGGGCAGATTGTGTCTTGCTGTGAATGACATGAAATCCTAAAGGCTCACAATCAAAAACCAGTTTGGTTCAGTTCATACAAATAATTTTAATTCTTTTGAGGTGCTTCATCTTTTTTCTGTTATTTCTTTCCTCCTACATTGAATTTCTAGATTAGGGAGAAAGCTTCATTTGGGAATTGTTGTAACAGGGTATTTCCATGACCTCTCATTTCCCTTCCTTTAAGACATTTCTCAGAACAGATCCTTCCCTGTCATCAATTTCAGTTTTTGTGAATCGGCATTTCCCAGTGGGCAAAAAAATGGCTGGGACAAAGCATTGCCAGAGTTTCAATTCCACAAGAGTGCTCTCAGAGGTACACTTGGGCAGAAACAATGGAAGTGCCCCTAAATCATTTAAGTTGGGAACTACACTGCTCTGCGAGAGAGAGGCAAATAAAACCTTCCATGAGGAAGAAGCTTGATTTGATTTTATTTCATTTGTAGAGGCTCTCTGGCTCACAAGCTGTATTGGCTCCATTTCTACATGGGTGTCTCAGGGCAGCTGTACAGACAAGTGCTTCTAGTAAGTGGTGTTTAGATTAGCACAGCTTGCTTTGGCAAGTTTATGGAAGGCAAAGACACCTTTTAAACAGATATAAACTCCATCCTTAATTGTTTTTTTGCCAGACCTCAGTCATGACTGTCTGTGTATATTTAAAAGCTGTGATGGTAAGACCCAATGGGAATATATTACTGTCTTTTAAGGATTAGGGATAGACCGGTTTATGGAAGGTTCCTGTCTCCTAGGAACTTAGCTACCTTAATTTCACTTTGCACCCATTTTAACAATCTGTTTGGGGAGAAAGATTAATTTAGATACATGTTAGAAAAAAAAAAAGATGCAATACTGCCACTGCTACATAAAAAAGAAAAACTGAAATGCTTCATGCAAACATATGGAATGATGATATTCTGATGCTAATTAGTCATCCCTCAAATCAAAACATCTAAAAAATCATAGAATGCCTGCCAAGACTTTGGATTTCACTAGAACTGTATTTTCTGATGGCCAGCAACCTGTCTTCATCTACCCATTTCCTATCTCCAGAAACCACACTTCCTCCTTATGATGAGATTCACTTTCTGAATAATCAGTTTTCCACTCATGTGGATTTTTTTTTCTAAAATGCTCTGCTGCTGTGCTTAGTTTTTAGTACTTAGAGGGCAATTTAGATTACCTGAATTTGGTGTTTTGTTTCAGACATAACCAAATGCTCAGTTAGGTTTTTAACCACCAAGAAAGAGCCCATAAGCTTGCATTTTTCTTTTATTATTACTATTGTTATTGTTTTACTATTTTTAGCAAAGGTTTGATCCTGCTCTTGGGGAGACAGATTTGTGCCCCTGGAGCCCTCAGTTATTGGATGAGACTGCAGGACTGGCTTTTTTTTCTGATACTCCAGGGGAAAAATGCACGCCTCTGGTCTACAAATAGAACTGATGAAAAAGAGCCCTGTGCTCAGGGAGGAACAGGGAGTAATGCTGAGCTCATATATTTGCTCAGCCTAATAAAATGCAGTCTTTTTCTTGAAATACTTCTCTACAAATCACATCAGTGACTAACTACTGCTTACTCTGCCTTGTGGATGAGGGATTAATGCACTGACTTTTTATCAGTAAAATGGTTGTTCTCCTGTTAACGTCACATGGAAAGTTACAAGGAAACTCCCGAGCCTAAGAAAACAGCTGTGAGCTGTTTTAACCACTGAGCTTGCATTTAACTTGAGGTATTTTCATCCTTTAGAGCACATTTTGTGAAAGCAAGCTCTGAGTGTTGAGGTATGTGTTACCATTGCTGCTGCACTCAGCAAACTTCCTGTGTGTTCAGCACTTCAACACAGAAGCAGTATTTTGTTATGAGGGATACAATTCCCCAAAGCAGAGTTTGTAATGTGAAAGCAGAAGAGAAGAATGACTATATGATCACTGTTCGGGCCATTTATGGAAACCCCATCACAGGAAACTGTGGTATTTCAGCCTGAGGGTAAATGGGGACGTTATCTTGGAATGTAAATACATTTTACCAACAAACTGCAAAACACTAGATATGATCTCATTCTTTCTGATAAGAAAATAATCTGTCACACAACTCTTTACTGTGCTTAATGTCTTTATCTTCTTATTTCATAAATGTAAAAATAGGCAAGGAAAAGAAGACAGTAATGTAAAGGCAGGCTTATTTCTGGACCTAACATTATAAGGAGCCATTTGTTTCTTCCCAGCTAGGACAGTACTTGTGTAATTGGAAGGAAAAATGTCACAATGTGGCTAACTGGCTCCTGCTACTGAAGTCTGTGCCAGAATTGTCAGGGTGGTGCTGCTTGTGGGGTGGTGTTTCTACTTTCTCGTGCTTTGAACCAGCATGACTCTTAACATAAATAAAACCCAGGGAACAAGGTCCGTTCCCATAGCCATGGTTTACCCAAACCTCCTGCTGAAGGCAGTGACCTCTTGATAAAGTAGGATGGTGGGGTGTGAAACCCTTGATTTGTCAAGGACATGTTTATACTTGGAAATAGGCGGGGGATGAAGATGAGTTCCTTCCCTATTCCGCTCTATCCACTTTTAAAAGGTGGATAAATCTGAGTGTTTCCTGAACTGAAGTGTTCCAGTCCAAACAGACCAACAAACAAAAAAGGTGATTTGTTGCAAGCTGCTGGCATTAATCTCTATTTGCCTGATTTGGTCTGTGCCTTGTGGGAGCTGTAGTTCAGGGCTGGTAACTCCCACAGTCCGGTCTCTTCTCTGGACAAACATCAGCCTCACTCTGTTTTGTGCAGAGTTTCCTTGACCAACAATTCTCCTGACAGCTACTGGTTCCTACAGAAAGCTGTTTTCCAACAAGGAAATAATTCCCTTAATTTTTTTGGCCAATGCTACTTTCAGGATGGCAGGGACAGCACAACAGATCAGCGAGGAGAAACACTGAACCAGAAAATGAGTGCTTAAATTATGGCAGTGACTTTTTTTTTCATGTGTAGCTTTCCCTACTTCACAGCTTAGGTGTGAACTAATGATTAATCACTAATGATTAATCATATGCAAAAGAATCTTTGTGCTCTGTTGGCACCTTTCCCAAAGGATGTTCTCAAAGCAATCTGTACAGAATGAGTTCCCTCATAATTAACCCACATATTTTGCAGATGAGATGCAAAAGAACCACTCAAGACCATGCAGAATTCTGTGACAAGGATAAAAACCAGGTTTCCTGAATGTCAGATTTGTCTGAAGGTTCTTTCTCTTTGCTGGCTGCAGCAAAAGACAGTAAGTTCCAAGGCAGAGTACAGAAAGAGGGAATAAATTCTAAGACACAGCTTCCACCTCTTTACACCCCTCAGATGCTCTCCACGCTTTGGGGTTTTGTGACTGAACTTGCAGCAGAGCTGCAAAAGCCTGGGGCTAACCAAGGCTAATTTTAAGGCTCCTTATCTCTGTCATTGGTAGGGTTAGTTCTAGAAGGTGCTATTTTCATTTGATAGAGGGAGCCAATACAGCTCTGTTGTCAGCAACCAGTTTGGCCAGAATCAATTAATCACTGTAATTACCTGCCTCAGGACTCCTTTTTGACTCGCTCTGCCTTGCTGGCTTAGGAGATGGGTTACCTCAGCACAGCTTAATAACATGCCTGCTGTTGATTTACTGCTGCTCCAGGCTAGACAATTCCTGCCTGACAGCAGCTCCTGAGCCCTGCCTGCAAAACCTGCACGGCAGCCAAGCACGTTTGCACAAGGGAAGCAAGCAGACATGTGCAGAAAGGGATGGCACAGAAACTGCTGCTGGTCCTGCTTGGAATGGTGTCCAGAGGACAGAGTTTTCTTCTCTAGCTCCTGCTGTGGGAAGGGAGAAGGCTTGCATACAGCAAGAACTTGCAGCAAAACCTCTCAATGTCCTTATGACTACCAAAATACACAGCTTGCTGACCAGCTGGTTGTGCTGATGCAAGGAGCCAGAGTGGCTCATTTAAGCCTTTGAAGCAGGTGTCACAAGTCTGAGAAAAGATATCATTCAGTTTGGAAGACAAGGCAAAGAGACCCCAAATCAAACCTTCAAGATACCCAGCTTTTCTTAATATTAAGGATTGTTTTTACTGATCCCTAGAGGAGGAGGATTTGGAGGTCAGACTGTTTCCTCCATACAAAGGAGACAAGCGCTAAAGTGCTTCCCTTTAATTAGGCTTCTCTTTCACAAAGGCATTAGCAGAGTTGCAGCTGTAGCTGTAAAAAAGCAGCTTAGCAAGATCAGGATGATACAGAACAAAGTATTTTACCTTAGACACCTCCTTCACTGCTAAGTTGTCTCCTGCCTGCCATGGATTCAATCCCAATGTGTTCCTTTTAGTGTAGAACTGAGCAATCCCAAGGAGCAAGGATATATCTACCTCTGGTCAAAGCAGGATGCTGCCATGAGCTTTGCCAGCCACTAATACAACACAATGAATACTGAGACTAAGGACTCTTGGGCTAAATAAATGTAAGTCAGGACTAAAGCAAGTAGCAAATATTGGCTAGGGCTAAGCAGGTTGGCATTTACTTTGATTGAGGATGAAATGCTTTATAAACGTGTATGTTTAGTTATTTTACAGTGAGCAGCATAGCTGGTCTTTCATGGGTGGCAAGGAATTAAATGAAAACAAGTCACAACTCTGACAAATAGATAACTTTCTAAAGTTATCTATTAAGAATTCAGAAAAATTCATAATCAAGGTTGCTGAAAAAATTTCTCAGCAGAAACTTGGAGAAAACAGGAGCTTCACAGCTTCTGATTTTTGTATCTCAACAATAACTTTGCACTTAGACTAAAACAAAGATTTCAGTCTCTTAGGGTTTCGAGGGTTTTACACAGTCCTAGCAGCCAACAGGTTTATGCACAATGTCCTGTTATTTTCACTGGAGCTGAAGAGGGTGGGAGGAGGGAGAAGAAAGATCCTCTTATCAGCTGGAAAATTCTTTCTGTGTGGAGTAGAAATGCACATTAATTATGCTAAGCAAACTATCCTAATAGTATTTATGCAAATCAGGTACTAAAATGAAGGTACATAGTGCTCATTCCAAACTAATTCCTTGGGCTTTCCTACAGACTTTAGTGCAGATCTGCTGTATGGTGCATCTCCTGTGCCCAGCCTGGATAGCTGAGGCATCTCTGAACAGTGCTGTAAAATGCTTCCTGCAGCCATACCGTAAAATGAGATCTCTTCTCTGCTGCCCCATCAACAGACTATTTACCAGGTGCTCACTAACTACCTTGGAGGGTATCCACTGTGGATATGCAAACAATACCATCCCTGGAAAATATTTCAATGTATGTAGTCTATATAGAAAGAAGGAAATGAGAGAAAATACATGGGAGTTTTCAAGAAAACTCACATAATTGCTCCAACAAAGCACCTATCTCTGCCTGTGCAGCAAGTGCAATTTTCTTGTATTATCTGCCTGCACAGCCTATAAAGCATAGCCATGGAAAAGCTGAGCAAGCAAATCTCTTTATAAATTGACTTGGAATGGTTTCACAGATCTTTCTTTCTTGCTCAGAAGACAAAAAATCCATTTATTCTTATCAAGGAAAATGAAATTATAACAAGAAAATAAAAGCATTAGAAGATGTCTTCCAAAGGCCTGATACGAAAAAGGCTGAGTTGTGGGTGATGTGGGGGGAAAACACAAAACAGACAGTCTTGCCAAACTAAATTAGATGAAAGTCTAAACCAGTAAAGAACTTCCTGAGAGAGCCATCATCCACTCACATAAATTGGATATTAATGCTATGTTTTGAGCTCTTAAGGTAAGCAGGATGCTGATATCTGGAGCTGTTGGGAATGGAAGGACTGAAAGAATTTCTTTTTGGCTCTGTAATACTTCCTTCCTTGGGTATCCTCCTTAATCCTTTTCTGTCACCAGGGTACCTGGCAGGGAGTGGCAGATGATGGGGAGAACTTAAGAAGAATAGCAGGAACAAGGGGTGACCCTTGCAAAATGCAATAATGCAGTAATGGCTGCATCATGGAGCTGCTGCAGCTCTCACTCTCAACCAAGAAATTTAACTGTAGATAAACATCAAGTGCACTCTTAAAAGGTTTAGGTTTAGTATTAAAACATCCCTCACTATCATTATTCTCTTGTTTCCTCACTCTTACAAGTATGGCCCTTGTCACATCAATCACTGATTTCTCTTTGTAGTTTAGACCCACTGGGACTGCTCCAGCAAGACAGTATATAATTTTTAATTAAACAAAAATTACTTGGGCAGATGATGTAACTGTTCATTAAGAAGTGGGAGAGTTCATGAAGATGAAGATGAGTTGCAGCAGCTCTTTTGAACATATAATGTGAGAGTGCCACAGGCCAAATGTGCTTCAGCCTGGGAGGAGCCTGAATCCCATGCTTCTCTCAGCACAAGTGAGCTGCTCTGCAGCTATGAAATAAAAGCAAATGCACACACCTTGTTAGTCACAGCTGGACCATCAATACACCTCTGCATGGAGGGTGGCACCTGGTAAATCTCTTGTCCCACCAGACCGTGACCGGTAGGTATCTGGTAAATTCCCTGGTTTTGGTGGGAAGGCGGCACTTGGTAGACAGGGTCCCGTGCCGAGGCGTGCGAGCTCGGCACTTGGTAGATCTTCTGGTGGCTGAAGGGCTGATTCATCAGTCCTGAGCTGGGCACATCCTGGCCAGGAGGGCTGTCCTGCACCACGGCACCTACCAGGAGCTTCACGCGGTTGCCTGGGACGATGCCTTGGCGGCCGTGCAGGGAGCAGAGCCACCATCCCTCCAGCCCCTCGGTGTTCTGCTCTATCACCGTCAGGATGTCTCCCTTGCGGAAGGCCAGCTCCTCTGCACACTCGGGGACATTGTCATAGAGGGCCCTGGCCATAAGATTCTGTGGAGAAACAAAGGCAAGAATAGCACGTCAACAAACAAGACAGAATTTTTCCGTATCTTCAAGCACATTCTAAGTGATAGGAAATATGGACTGAATTTGAAAAAGAAGTGCGCAGGAAATAAAAAAAAAAAAAAAAAAGGAAAATCATACAGCACAGGATTCCTCTGTCTCAAGTTGGGAAAATGAGAGGCTTATGCATTAGCAACACTGCTAGTGAGAAATTTTCCAACAACAGTGGGTCAGATAGAAGCTCTTTATACGGCCTAGTCCCCTGAACAGACAGAAAGTCAAGAGAATGCTGCTCCTGGCACTGAGGTGCTCTTCCTGTGAATGAGGGGCTTGTACCTTCATCTCCTGACACTGATTTCCCTACAAACATGCTCTGTGTACTGCTACAGCCAGCAAGCAGCCATTAAAAATAAACCTGAGCAAGACTCACAAGGAGTGAGTAATCCAGAGTCATTTTTCCCAACCAGTTTTACATTTGTGGGGTCCCAAAAGACTTTCCAGGGAGGTGCAGATCCCATTTAGTGTAAAGACAGTGGCCTGGCTTTTTTAGCTGACACCTGCAGGTGGCCTTAAAAGTGATGAATCTCTAGACCACCTAGTAAGAAAGACCATCTAAAAATGAGTTGACAAAACGTCGCAGGTTTTGAGCTACGATGCTCATCTTTGCGTGTAGCTTTGTGCCTTCTCACTCTGCAAACTTCTTCAGGGGCACAGCATAGCACAGCAGTAGCTTAATAAAGCTAGATAAATAATAAAGCTTAGATAAAACCGTTCCTCCCCTGCTGCCTCAAAACCAGCCCCACAAAAAAAACAAACCTCCAAACCAACTTCAAAGAACATGGTTCCTCTGAGGCCCACCTTCTGTAGAAAGATCTTCAAGAGAGAAATATAATTCTAAAAAATAATGTGCCCAGTGACCCCAAGCAGGGTCATGCCCATGCCATGAGGAAAGTAGTGCCCATCTAAAAGAATGTAAGAATGTAGGTATCAACCAGCCCCACAAAGAGCCTCTGTGACTTGTGTCAACATAGTTTAAGCACTCTTAGATGCACTTTGCTTGATTATGTCAAGTGGAGCAGTACCATCAACACAAGGAGCTTCACACAGCTCTACCCCCAAGCATTTGCCCAGAGTTCCAGGCAGGCTTTGCAGCTTGCCCTGACTTCTCTCCTGCTGGGGTTCTACTCCCAGCAGCACCTCTGCTATGCAGTTTTAAGCCAGCTCTGAGTTGATGGAAGACTGCTGGCTGTGATGTGTTACCAATAAGTACCATCTCCTCTCCCAGATGGACCCACCTCCCTTTCCTCTTCTTTGCAGGCCTCTGTGGCACATCCAATTGTGAGTAACTGGCCAAGGTACTCAATGGAAAGTAGGCAGGCTGTCTGCACTAACATTCTTGGACCCCTCAAAAAGGCCATGAAGATTTAATTTCTTGGCTCTGGTGATATTTCCAGACATATTGGAAACAATTGCTCCATGATTGCCTGATTTTCAGTGAAGGCAGTCAGCAGAGGTGGTTATAATCCAATTGTAAGCACTTGAAAAAATATACAGAGCCCTGGATCTGAAGTGTTCAGGCTGAAATATCTGGATGCAGTACACAAACTGAAATGGTGCTATGCCACCAAAAAGGATATGCAGCTGCCTTAAAGATTTATCTTTCCTATATCAAAGGAATAGCATCAAGTACAATTTAGTGTTTTTATCTGTCATATTTATCTTCCTTCTTGGACACTTCAGAACTTCTTCTTTTAACCATCCCTCACTTGTTATATCTTTCCCTGTTGACACACTGATGTTTTCCCATCATTCCTGTGCTTCCTCAAGAAAGAGACTTTAGTTTGACCTTGCTCAGTGTAGCAGGTTGTGTGCAGGGCTGTCTGGTGGATGGAAGGGGGATAAGCTCAGGTATCACATGAAAGGTAGGTGCACATGCATTTCCCAAGACATGCAGGGTTGAAATGGGGTGCACGAGATCAGTTTCCTCTTCTCTGAATGGGAGATCAGCTTTCAAATGTATGAGAAACACTGGCTTTACCTTTCATCAGCACCATTAGTGAGGTTGGTATAAATTAAGCTTTGGCTTGGAAAAGCAGGATTGCCATTTTGAACTCCCATGTAAACAGCAGCACTGGGGCCCACCATTCCCTCTGATGTATGTCTACTCAGCTCATCAGTCAGCAACACTAAGATATCCCAATACAGATAAAGCAGGGAGCAATTTTTGTCCATACCCTGGCAGGACTGTAGAACTATTATTTAAGCATGGTCAAAACCAGTAGTCTTTTCTTGGGCACTACCTCTATGCTCTTGCTGTGTCAACCAGGCTGCTTAGTGGATCTGAAGCTCAGAAAACAAAAGCCCCTGCCTAATCTGAATATTCAAGTCAATCTCTTATCTTTCCACATTTCTTTCTAGCATGTCTTTCACAGGGGAAATCTACTAATGGGACCAGAGCCTGTGCAACTTTAAGAAGACTTTCACAGGGGGAGTTGTTTAAAGGAGGAAGATTACAGCTAGGTGGGGGAGGCACTAACCACGCAGGCAAAATCAATGATAAATGTGTATTTTTCTGTACTTTGGTGTTTAAAGGTATTTGAAAAGCTTGATTAGCTTCTGCAGCAAAGCAATTCTCAGAACAAAACTGAAATGGTGGTAGAATTAGAGCAGATAAAAGTTCCCATGTGAATTTTTTTTTCTAGCTGCTCATTATCTCTGTCCCAGTGACCTTCTCACCACCTGGCATGCAGCATGTTAACACTTTCTGGATGTGCTTCAGGAACTTCTTTGCTGCAAACAGCTTCAGATTCTCATTGTTGGTGTTAACTCAGGCACCAGTATGTGAATTATACTAATTGGTTGCCACTTGTTTCACAGCCATTTCCCCGAGGCCTTTTAAATAGCCCAGAGCCATGCCACCAGCACCATTCACTGATGGAGCAGTGAAGCAGGAAAAATATTCCCCCAAATAAGCACTGGAACCAGAAACACCAAGCCTGCTGCTTGGTGCCAGCAGCAAAGGCGCTGCTCCTGCTAAGCAAACCTCCTGTGTTTTCCCTCACTTCATTCTTCCTTCAGAGGATTGCTTAGTGTGAGCTTCAGAAACAGTGTCACAGTCACTTTCACAAGTCAGCAGAATCAGCCTTGAGAAAATTGCAATTGCGACCACAGAAAGCAAGCTTTGGAAACCACAGGTACCTTTTACCTGCTGTGGTGATCGCGATGGTCGTCTCTACTTTTCATCACGCGGAAAGAAGTTCTGATCAAAGACATCTTTCAACACCTGTGGGCCTTATCTCCAAAGATTTGACAAATCTGAATCATTTTCTCATTCTGTGGGCACTGTAGCCCATATATCAATATTCCTTCTCATTGGTCTCATCAGCTCAGAGAGTGGGGACAGTTACATGAAATTAATTGGACTTGCTCTGAAGAGGCATGGATCTGTCCACTCAACTGCCTGAGAACTGGCACCAAGTAAGCACTAAGATCTGATATGAGAAGACAAAAGCACAGCAGTGACCTTTTTGTATCACTAAATGCTAAAAAAACCTTGTTCTGTTTCCTAGAGAAAGGGTAATGAGAAAATTGCCTTGGAACTTGTTTTCAAAACTAGTAAGTTGCACAAAAGTCCCCTTAAAGGGACTTTATATTCCCAATAAAAAAGAAAAAAAAAGGGGGGGCAACAGATGCAGAGCTACAAAATCAAGTTCTGTAAAGGCTGGGGAAAATTACCTAATGCTAGATAGGGAAAAAATTCATTTTGTTATAGAAATCAGCTGCATTTCACAAAATGAAGATACTGGCAGCTACCAGCTTCTTTTAATAAGACTAATACTGGGAGTGTCTGTTGCTCTCCTTTGGTCCAGTTAAACTAACTACATGACAGGAGCAGTGGTGCCCTCCTCAAAATCCAAAAGTCCCTGTGGTCTCTGCGCAGCAGCTGCATTCTCCTGAGCTCCCAGTGTTGTGACAGCCCTACTTCAAGTCATGAGTGCTTCTCTGCAGCTAATGGTGGATTGGAAAGACTCAGTTCAGCTTCTTGTGTCAAGCCTTGCTAGCAATACTGGGATGTCTGGAAGCTGAAGCCAGGGTCAGGCCCCCACGGTGTTAATGCTCTGTACAAGCAAAACAAAAAAACCCCACATTTGTTCTCAAGAAGCTTAAATTCCTCTTAACCTTGGGCTCATGAGTGCAGTAGAAAGCATCTTATGTAAAATCACTGAAAATCGGAAGTTTTACAGTCTTCTGTTTAACAAAGTGCTATCTCAGTTGTCAGCAGGTCAAAGTGAAAATGGAGCCTGACCCTAATGACTGTTGCCTGGGGATTTCAGCTGGAACATACTGCAGGAAAAGGCTCAGCAGACTCTGCTGACTCTGTCAGAAACTGTCTAAAAGTAAGGGAACGGAAATGGATACTCTCAAGATCAAATGCAGATTACAGTGCCCGTGGTCCCAACTTTCTACACTGGTTGAGACAAAAGTAAAGCTTTCAAGCTCCCTCTAGGTAAAGTGAACCTGGGATTTGAAACTTCTGTCTGAGGTTTCCTTTAATGCCATTTAAAGTCCATTAGATAAAAGCTGGAAAGGGACAATTTGTATTCTCTGTACACCTCAGATTTTTCTTTCTTTTGCACCTAGGATGCATGACCCAGTAAGCAAGAGATGCTGCTCTGAAAACTGTCAGCTGTTCTACTTGCAGAACCCAAATAAAAAAAAAATAAGACTCTGTAAACTATTTTTCTTCTCAAATCTTGGAGGAACAACATGCCAAATTCAGCTGTATAAATGAAGTCTATTACAGAACTGTCAGAGGTGTCTGCTCTCTCCTTAGCCTGTGGCAATTGGTGGCTGACACATCTGCAGTTGGATGAAGACACATGAAAATACTTAGAAGATCACGACCTGTTTTGGCTGCCCTTCTCTGCAGTGAGGAGAACTGACAGAATTCTGTAATTCATAGTCTGGAGGATGAAGAAGGTGTTTGTTGATGAGGCTAAGTGGCAGAAAAGAGGCAAGAGTTAAAGAGAAGAGTGGAAACATCTACCACTTGCGTTAGAGTAAACACAGGCAGTGACGTGGGTAACGAGAGCGTGTGAGGTGCCCAGAGCCACGGCAGCGAAGGCAGGAATAACAAATGACATGCCAGGAGATCAAACACAATGGTCTCTTCAAGGGCCCAGCGCGGCGGTGCCAGGCTCCCAGCACAGGGCTGCCCACTCGAGCCTCTCTGCCAGCTCCACGATGAATGAACGCTCGAGGAAAAGGCTCAACCAACCATGAGCTCAAAGGATTCCTGCTGCATCCCTCAGAGGTGCAATAGGAGGATACTGATCCCCGCTCTGTGCTTGGCTGCTGAGGCGTATTCTTGGTTCGGCTTTGTCTTGTTTTAGAATATTGCTTCCTGTGTGTAGAGTTTATGTGCAAACACGACTGGGAAAATTGCCTCTGCTCTTCACTGAAAGAGGGTGGGACCCCTTTTTTCTATTATTGGGCAAACTGTTTCTTAAAATGAGAAACAGCTTCTCTCCTATGTTTAGCTTGGGAGTAGGAAGGGAGGAACAAAGGAAGGAAAGGTGGGGGCAATGTCTGTGAACAAACCAGTAGCTTAATTTTGGTTGGATGACTTTTAGTTATCCATCTCATAATATTTTTGATACAGATTCCCATCTTTTAGATTTCTTAAAAATGAATGACTGGTATTCCAAAGTAAGCTTAAACATTTACATACCCTTGTAGGGCTGCATTAGGCCCAGCAGTAATGATCTGCCTGTGAGATAAAAGGATTGTTCTGAAAACCCTGTAAAAAGTTTTATTCTGAGATACACCATTTGCCTACAAGCAGGACTCATAGAAGAGAGGAAAATTTTAGCTCTATTGTGCCTTCTGACAGAAGGGTTTCAGTGCAAGAGTCATTGGACAGTTTAACTTTGGTTCTTTTCTCCTTTTCTATTTCTCACTGTCACTGCCCCTGGAATAAAGCATTCATTGTGCTGTGCTGGCAAGGAAAGCAACTCTTGAGGCACAGCAGGTAACAGGTCTATCTGTAACAAGCAACCTATCACAAAGGCTACTTAACAGAAGTCGACAGAGGTCACTGAATAAGACATTCAGCTTTGAAAAAATGTCTTTGCTGGTGTGCTCAAACCTGGAAGAAGGCAGTGTGAACAGCAAAGGCAGTACCTGATACACACAAAGCTGCCCTGGTATGTTCCTGGGCAGGTCCCTGTGGGCAGTGACATGGGGAATGGACCATGGAATGGCAACGCTTGGCCACAACAGCCCCCATCCATGTACAGCCCTGAAACAACTCATTGCCAGCAACAAGTGTGTGCAGGCTTTTGCTCTTTATGTCAAGATGAAGTGTGCAGCTACAGACAGGCGGCAGGAAGTGCTACCACAGCCCCTATCAAAGAGCCTCTGCACTAGCAGGGTGTCACAGCTACCACAGCTGCAGCAGCAGAAAGGCCCCGAGCACCCAGCTTGAGCGTGGCTCTGGAACTCTGAGCTCCTTTGGCTTTCCCAGCTGATGACAAAATAAGGAGCCCAGCTGCAAGTGCTCACCATGGTAATGCTTCAGTTCACTCCTCAGGCAAAGCTCATAGCTCTGCTTTTCAGGCACTCTTTTGCTTTCTAACACCAAAACCCACAAGCTTTTGGTTTAGCAAAGATACTTCTCTGGTCAAGTGCTGCTCACCCAAACAATTCCAACTGGTGCTCCAGCCTGTGTGAATAAAATACTTCACAATTCTCCACTGAGTGCATCAGCTTATTGCCATGCCTGATGTTTCCCAATGGAAAAGTGAGTTGAAAAGAAAGATTTCTGGCTCCGTATCTATTGAGAGCAACAAAATGATAATTCTGCATTGGCAAGAAGGGAAAAAAAACCCCAGGCTGTCTCTGTTTGCTCAGACGATATTCTTTCATCTGTTGACTGAGTTTTGGTTTATTGGCTTGCCCAGTTTTGTATCAGTTCGAGGGGCAAACAAAGGCAATCACAGAAACATAACATCCTAGGTGTTAAATAAGCTGTTCCTGACGCCGCCAGGGCTGTACCCCATCCCAAACCCCACGTGCATGGCACAGAGCAGGAGGAGCTCAAGGGGAGCGGGGCGCTCCCTTTCCCTGCGTGCAGCCAGCGGGACAGGCGGTCCTGGCTCCGCAGGCAGGGGACACGGCTGGGACAATGCTCCTTTGGGACAACAGCCCGGGACAACAGCCTGGCACCGAGCAGGCACCGCTGGGCTGGCACACCACCCACCCTGCGATGCTGCCATCGCGGGCGTCACACACGGAGCGCGACAGAAACACCTAGAGCCGGGCAGAGCGCTGATCCACTCATGGCATGTTCCTCTCATTCCTCTCATTCCCCCTGAACTCCTGGGGTTGGACAGGAGTGCCGGAATAGCATTCTCTTTACTCTCTCTGGGATTACAAATCACATCCCCTGACTTACCTTCAAGATCTATTAATATTTTGGGAAATTCCACCACACCTAACTCACTAAGCTTTCTGTATATGCTTCACCCTCGTAACTGGTTTCCTTTCCCCCCACCCAAGGAAGGGTGTGATCTCGTTCCATGACTTTAAAAGGCCTTTTCAAATCTGTCTCAGGGCTGTGTGCCTTTTGTGACATCAACAGGGAGAGAGGAAAAAAAAAATCAAGCATGCAAACAATACCCTTAGAGTAAATATGATCTCACTGTGATTAAACCACAGTACATCAGAATCAAAAAGCAGATGTAAAACTTAACCTCTTTCCCTCAGGCAAGCAATTAAAAACTTAATGAAAGGAGATCGGATGTTAAATGCTAAAGAATTGAAGAAGCAGAGCAGAAGGGGGAAAAAAAAGTACGGAAAGAAAGAATCCCAAAACGTGTGTTTTGAGTTCTCAGTTTTCCACTTTCTGGCATTTGTGAGCAGTCCTCTCCCAGACAAAGTTTCCTTAAAAAAAAACAACAAACCCAAACCCTCCTTCCAAAATTAACCCTTCCTTCTGCGGCTCTGGGGAAACAATTCCCACTTGATTGTCAGGAAACCACAGCTATGTAGACACAGGACCTCAGCATTGCCACCAACTCACTTGTTTGACGGCTTCAGCTTTAAAAGCATGTTTTTTGATTTTTTTTTTTAAAGTCTAGAACCTCGATGAACTAGGGCATGTTCTTCTTCCCCCAGGTCTCTCAAAAAAAAAAAATTCATTAGAAGGGAAAGCCATCCTACTCTGTCACTTCAGTGTCACCATCTGGGATACTACACAGCAGCTACAATTTGGGATGCCCTGAGAGTCCAGCCAACTAAAGAAAAGCAAGCTCAGGAACTCCTCTTTCCAGGCTGCTTCCAGCCCTCAGCAGGCTGGTGGGACAGGAGGCACATTGCCTGTGAATGAGAATTCCAGGGGAGCCAAGCCTGGCTGGCAGCTGATGTTTGCCAGGTCCAGTCAGAGCCATCTCCATCCTACAGGTAGTGGCCAAAAGTCACCAAGCCTCCCAGAACAGCTCAATTTTGGCAAGCTGACATTTTCTGGGTAAGTGTACCCCCAGAGAAGAGGGGTGGTGAAGGTGCAAATGAGTTTTAAGCAATTCTGGTTACTCTGCTCAATCTCAGGCTGAAGCTCAACTTCAGCTTCATCATGTAAGATCTTGATCTTGTGAGAGATTGGTTTAGGCAGTTCCTGGGCTGCAAATAAAATGAAGCAGTATAAAAAGACAGACAGAAAACAAAAGAAGATATCTGCTTGTAAATACGCCCTTCTGTAGCAGTAAAAATTGGTTTATTACCCTAAGCAATTTAACGGGATGTAAGGTCCACAGGACAAGGGCATTCATGACACCACCTACTGCTAGCTGTATCTTAAACAGAGTGCACACTTCTGGTTGTCTTGTTCTTAACCCTTTGGATCAGAAACTTCTTTAGAGAGAATTATTGATTTTTTTAATGGTCTGTATCTTCCTCTCTCTGTCTTCAGCTAAGCAGGTCATTTGCTGGAAGAACTGAGATTTGGTCCTAGGCTCCTTCAGCATTTCCTAAGATTTGCTGTTACCAAATGATTTATGGTATTGCTAAAATTTTCAACCTTGCTGTTGATGAGGCCTGCTTAAGAAAGGGCTTCTGATGTGCTGACTTGCATTCCTGTAGAGTAAACCCATTCTCATTTCTCTTCCTTTTCTGGCAGGCTGATCCACTCTGACTGTGAAGAAAGTGTTTTCAAAACCAACATAAAAATGGAAAGGTGAGAATAGGCCTCATCCCTATAGACAAAAAAATATACAATTTTTGTCATGCTATGCACTTGTGTTTCTAGGAGTGTGAACTATAGCTTTAGCAGCCCTGTTTCATGTCAAACACAAACTACGTCCAAATCTGCTGTGGAAAAATGAGCTCCTTAAAATTAAGACAGTTTCCACTACTGTAATGTCTAGACCAAAAGGCAAAAGAAAACGGGCACTTGCCAAGAGCAGGCTGCGATAATCAGGCAATAATACGCAGAGGCTGCACTCTGAGCTGTGTAAAGTGACCCAGCTTCACTGGTGCTGAGAGCTGCAGCCATTTACAGGCAGAAGTGCCTCTACATGCAGCTTTTCTTAGCAGTGGCCTGACTTAATAAACATTGCTCAATACCTGCCATAAATACTGTTTTCATAGTCTGATCTAGCCCACTGAAGGCTCGGCATAAAGCACCTTTCAGGGGCCACTGCTCTAACAGGAGATGTCCACTGCTTTCATGGATGCTCAGAGAGCATCTGTTATGTAAAGAAGCCTCTTCAAAAGTGACTTAGGCATTTGTGATTCCAAATGTCACTGAAAGTGGTTTCCTAGAGAGGCGTGTGGACTTTTATGTCCTAAGAAGTTCAGCTACTTGTCTCCATCAAGTGCACCCAGAAATGGGAACAGTGCAAGATAAGGGTCCTCCACAAGTGCTGCAGCCAAGGCTGAGACTGTGCATACTCCTCTTAAGCACTCATGGTGCTTTAAAAATGGAATTAAACTCTGGACCCTGGGAGACAGATGGGTTCCTAATTGCTACTGGTATGAATGGGATTTAAATACTTAAAATGCTGTAATAAGTTAGTCCAAATAAAATAAGCATGGCAAGAGTGACTTCCCATTGGCCCTTAAGTGACCTAAGCAGATCTATTGTGTGCAGAAGGCACTCCCATGCCCTTAACACCTTTGATAACAGCAATAGGACGTGTAGGAAGCTCTGTGCTCCTGGTTTTCTACTTTTCTAGATGCACCTGGCCTTGCTGCAATTACTCTGGTACTTATAACAGAGCACAGGCAATACACAAATACAAACTTCTCCTCAGACACCACACACAGGAGTTCAGTGTTCAGTGATCAGGTATCAGTGCAAGTATAGTCTTCTAACCCCACTTGTTGCTGGGCTTGAGATGGTAAGATTCCAAAGATGAGTTTGTCTGCAGTCTTAGGAACTTTAGCAAGTTCCCAATAACACTTCATGAGACTTCTCTGATGTCTAGACTATATTCTGCAAAACAGCAGAGTTCTGCAGCCTAAGACAATAACCATTGAAATGTGCTTTCATTTTTCCTTTGCAGAAGATGTTTCCATAAAGTCTTACTATTAGACAGCTTTCCTGCTCTCTGATCCGATAGGTCCCCCTGGATGAGGTATTTTGATAGTATGGCACTGTTTGGAATCAGTAGAGTTGAGTCAAGATACCTTTAGGCCAAGTAATAGTCTAACATGCAACCTGCAACCTCCTGCAGGACCTTAAAAGCAAAAGTAAAACCATCCCAGACAAGTATCTAATGCCTCTTGCTCTATCTAGAATCAAACTGAATTGGGACAATCAAATAAATACGGAAGGCTGTTCGTTTGGTAGTTCTGCTTCCCCATCAAACACTAGGAACTACTGGACAGAGACAGATTAGGCTGCCAGTTTCTGATTCAACAGATTCACAGCTACATAACTCAGGAGCAGCTGGTAGCATAAAAAGACAGAAGTTTAGAAATCAGGTTAAAAAACTGCTTGCTGTTGGCTGCAATGCTTTGTGATGGCTCTTATTCTTCCTCTGAAATAAGCCCTGTAACATCTCTAAGCCTCAGCAGCTCCATATAAAACAGAATTAGAAGCACTCTGCTGTCCCACCAAGACTTTGGTAGGGCAAGTGGACACAACTGTTGGAGTTTCTCAACTACCCTGGGATACTGGGGCACTCTCCTCTATTAAGTATACAAATATAAATCTACAGGGGGAGTATGGGAGGTGAAGGAGGGCACACAGAGGCGACAGCCAGAACATGAAATTGACAGTGGCCCTCCAAACTTTTTGAAGGGGACAGTCGTTCCGGCTACATCTCACTGGTGCTGCTGCTGACGTGGGCCTGGCCCTGCTAGGCCTCAGCCACCTCATCCTGCAGGTGCACAGGTGAGAGAAAAATCATGAAACTTCCATTCTAAACCCATGGCAGTAAGAGAGACAGCACAAACTTGGACAGGTTTTCCCCTTGTCAGTTTGTTCTTCTCCTAACTACATTTTACAAGACTTTACAGTTCTTATTTACTTCTGAGTTTGACTGCCACCCTGTGATTGCTGAGATACTGGAAATAAAAAGTGAAACGAAGAGGAAGAAGGAATAAATGAAACAGAGAGGATTTGGTTAATAAAGTACAGACAGTTCTTTTCCTTTTACATGGTCCAGCACTCAAAGTCTTTCATTGCCAGGGTTACAAGCAGCTTTTCACAAGCACTTCTGGTTGGGAATATTGTATTTCTTCCCAGGGACACTATTTTGTTTGTCTTGGCGTGTAGACATTGTAATCAAGTCTATATATTACAGGACTGTGCCTTAGCACAAATGGCAGGCATTTCGAACCCTATTTAGGTTTCTTCCTTGCCCAACAAATTATCTAAAAATAGATAATCAAGACCTCATACTTTACATCTACGTCATTCCTTTTGGCTTAAATGAGGTAAGGAATGCAGGGTTTTTTTCTTCTCCTCTTTCACTGTTTGGAAGTTTTAGTAAGCAGACAAGTCCCCTTTTCTTCCATCCTTCCCCCTCTTATTTTGTCTTCCATGTGAACAGCCACCCAGCTACAAAAGCCTTGTTATGATAATGTCTTCTCCCTTTTGCTTCTGTTGCACTTTTATTGCCTGAGATAAGAGCGCAGGAACCGGGGGCCAGATACACCCTCTCCCATCCATGTCCCTCCCTCATCATGGAAACCCACTGGAATTTCTGTTGCTACAGAGTACATTGTAGCTAGCTGTAAGTGCTCCATCCTTGGAGTCACAGCCTGTGTTTGGTTCCAGAAAAGGCTGACCCTACTCCAGACTACAGAACACTGGAATGGAGTCCTGTGAGAACTTGATGGGGTGCAGTTTTGTTGTACATGGGGATTTAGCTCAAAAGCAAGCTGTTGTCCTCAAAGAGCTGAGGTGCTGCCCTCATGCAACTGCACCCCTGCAGGAATTACTTCTGAAAGCAGCTCTTAGACAAACAAGACTAAGAAATGCTCCAAACCAACAGAAGTATTTCTTATGCTTAACCTTTCCCATCTTTCCATAGCTCAGCTAAAATAACTTCTGTGTTCTCAGGCTTTTAAGCAGTACATGAATGGGACAGCAGGACCTGACCTGGGGTTAAGTTTCTCTTTGCTTTAAATAGTCACAGAATCACTGAATTTCACACAGTGTGCAAAAGCTAGACAGTGGTGTAGAGACATATTTAAGGTAAAATTCTGAACTTGCTTAAGTCCACAGGGATTTTCCCTTTCAGAGGATTCAGACTTGAGTGCTAAGATGGAAAAATGCAATGGACAATAAAAGAAGCTTAGATAAAGGAAGAGAGAGAGGGAAAAAGTTTTGAAAATGTCTCAATAAAAAATGTATAGATTGTGTACCAAAAGGATTTCTAGACCAGAAATGACCTTGGGTTTAGTCACACTGAAAGCAAAGTCATGAGTGATGGAGAGACATATTCAGGGTCTCACCCATGAATCAGTTCCTGTTCTGTCCTACTGTTAAAACTCTGAATTAAACTACAACGAGCATTTCAATAATTTCTTCAAATGAGGCCTTACAGACTATCACAATGAAAGGAAGGAATGACAGGCCCCAGTATAACACTGGGAGCAGGTAAACAGAGCCAAATCCGCACCTGGATGCTAAGCCTGCTCTGAAGTGATGATATATCCTCAGGCAGGCCATTAACATTCTTCATTCCTTTATTTCATGTGTACAATAAAAAAAAATAATGTTTTTCTATAGGAAGATAAAAGAAAGAGAGAAAATACAGAAAGAACAAAAGAACAAAGACCGAATGTGCAGGTATTTCCTTTGTGTATTACTCTAGGGATAAGAAATAGATCTAAGAATGTTTGTCCCAGTTAAACACTGTAACTACTTTACATTTCCCAGGGAAAGTAAACACTGTAATCCAGCAAGAAGGTTTTTGAGGCCAAACCCCTCATTCTTCTCTTTTTATTTATTTATTTTTAATGGCTTGTTCTTTCTCTGTCTAGTCTTCTCTGTCTAGAATTACATCATCACAAACCAAATCCAAAATCCTCATTCCCACAATACAGGGCAAAGGAAACATTACAGAGCAGGGAAGACTTCCCCCTTTTGAGCCACCTTATCTGTCCCTATTCTTGCAGGGCCACTGGCCTACATGCAAGAAATCAGGAAGCTGTATAACTATGCAGGACCTTTATTTTGCTACTGGGATACAAGTGCTCCTTGTCCCTGGGCAGCCTGAAAGCAGTTTGTGAGCTTTGGACTAACAGCGACACTGCTCTTCTACCCTCAAGTGCCTGATGTTTTCTGCTCAGAGTAACACCTTCTCTAGGCAGGTATAAAGTCTACCTGGGCTGATCAGAGGTGGAGCAGATAGAGGAGAACAGATAAAATTCATCTCAGACTTCCAATCAGTCAGTTGTTTGAGACAGGATTTAAAAAAAAAAAAAAAAGCCATGAGCTCCACCTCAAAATTGTGAAAGCCACGGATTACCTTTGTCAACCCACATCTCCACATCTATCACAATTTCTTTTCCCTTGTCTTTCCATGAGATGGAGAAACTGGCAGCTACTTTGGAAACTTAACTCTGACCTTTCCCAAAGTTTGGCTTGAGAGACTCTGAAAACTTGGACTCAGCTCAGAGATGTACAGAGGAGCACAAAAATCCCTGTACGTTTACCTGAGTATCACTGTACTTCTCACACACACTGCCACTCCATCAGCACCCTTCCACACCACAATGCCTCACTTTAGTACAGAGATGGACTTCACTTCCAAAGCAACTCAGTCTCCAAGTAAGTATATAGCGTGTGACATTTCCAAAATCACCTTTTTATTGACGCTGAAGTTATTTTTGGCAGGGCAAGGAAAGTTTTTCCTTCCCTCCCCCTTTTTTTCCAATCGCACAAGATTACGGTATGTCTGTACAGTAATCTAATGCCCCGTGGGCAATTCTGTACCTTGCCCAGACGTTTTTGAGTAATATTAGGACAAAAGGCTCCACATTTGTGTCTTTTGGGAAAAAAACAAAAAAACCAACCAACCACAACCCCCTCTGGTAAAAAGTCGCTAAAAGTGATTATTGAATAAGCGGGGATGATAGGAATTAGTATGGGGGATAGGCTACCCATGTTTTAAAAATGCTAGGGGTTTTTTTTCCCCCCTCGCTTGTGATCCATCAAACAGACCGCACCGTGATGAGGAAACATCCACAAGCGCCTGGAAGGAGGTGAATGAGCTCCCGGGAATATCGGGGTACCTGTCCCAAACGCGCCTGGCCATCACGCACCGCGATCCCGGGCTCACCCCGTTGTTCAGAGCCAGCACCAGCGGGAAAAGCGAGAGGAGCTCCTTCTCCCGCACCGCCAACACTGCCACAGCACCCGGGGGTCCCCGCAGCCCGACCCCTCCGCTGCGCCCTCGTTTCCCACTCCGCGCGGGCACCTTCCCGGGCTCTGCGCCCCGAGGCAGCGCAGCGGCAGGCAAAAGGGAGACCTGGCCGCCCCGCGGGCACAGGCTGGCCTTGAGGGGGTGCGGAGGGGAGCCCCGAGCGGCCGGGCCCGGCCCGCAGTGCAGTGCGGGTGGCGGTGCGGGCTCGCTGCCCCCGCGCTCACCTTGTACTTCATGGCTGCGCCGCCTCCGCGCCCCGCCGCATCCCCGCGCGCTCTGCGCGCCCCGCCGCGCGCCGCCCCGCCAGCCCAGCGCGCTCATTTGCATAGCACCGCCCTCATTTGCATGGCGCTAGAGCACGAGCCGGCCCCGCCCCCGCACCCCCTCCCCCCCCCCCCCCCGGCGTCCGGACCGCGGTGGCGCCGGCGGGGCCGCGAGTTCGAGACCGGGCGCGGCGCCTTCCGCCGCTTCACTCCGCCGATGGCCGGGGAGAGAGAGCCCCGCAGAGCGAGGGCTGGCGGCCCTGCTCCCAGGGACCCCGCCATGCCTTTTCAGAGCTGCTCGCCTTCACTTTTCCCCGGCGGAAAGGGACCTGGGGGCACACGTTGACAACGGGTGAACAGGAGCCAGCGTGTGCCCAGGGAGGCCGATGGCATCCTGACCTGGATCAGCACTAGTGTGGCCAGCAGCGGTCCACAGGGCAGTTATCCCTTGTACTGGGCACTGGTGAGACCACACTTCACGTCCTGTGTCCACTTCTGGACCTCTCACTGAAAGACCTTGAGGTGCCGGAGCAGGTCCAGAGAAGGGCAACGGAGCTGGTGATGGGTCTGGAGCACAAGTCCTGTGAAGGAAGACTGGAGGAGCTTGGGGGTGTTTAGCCTGGAGAAAAAGAGGCTAGTGGGGGCCCTTGACACTCTCTAGCCTGACATGACGTTGTACCCAGGTGGGGTTTGGTCTCTCCTCCCAGAGAGCCAGCAACAGGACAGGAGGACATAGCCTCAAGATGTCCAGGGGATGTTCAGGTTGGACATAAGGAAGAATATTTTCATGCAAAGGGTGGGTAAGCCATTGGAATCCGCTGCCTAGGGAGGTGATTGAGTCACCAACCCTGCAAATGTCAAGAAACAGCTGGACATGGCACTTAATGCCATGGCCTAGTTGACAAGGTGGTGTTTGGTCAAGAGTTGGACTCCATGATCTCAGAGACTTTTTCCAGCCTAACGGATTCTGTGAACCTTTTCTGTCCATCCCTCCCAGAGGCATTTTTCTCACGTGCAGCTCTTAGAGGTGCTGAACACTGCCTTGTTCATGTCTTTGCAATTATTTTTGTTCTCACTCATCCTCAGAAGATGATCTTTGTCAACTACTACTGCTCAAATCAATCTGCCAAGTGTTGGCTTTGCCTGGCTGCAATTTTAACGCTGATTAGACTCCAGAGGCCAAGAATGCTTTAATGGCCTGGAGATGTCCATTATAAAGAGTGACCATTGTAAATAAGGATTATTTGGAAGAGAGTAATAATTAACTCTGGTATCTTAGAAGCAAGAAAGAGCAGGTAAAATAGACGTGTGGTGATCCTCCATGCTTTTCAAGATAGATCTCTTAATCAGGCATGATTAATATGGTGCACATAATAGGAATCTTTGTGTATGGGACATACTCCAGCTTGTTTAGAGGAACAGGAAATAAATTCTCTCCTTTTTGCCCGAGCTGAATCTTACCCAACATTTTTAGGACACAGATGGACTCAAGGCTATTTCTGGTGGCCTAAGGAAAAATAGCAAAGAATAATCTTGTACTAGCAGATTACAAACAAAACTACATTCCATAGTACAATGTTATCCCTAAATTCTCATGTGACTAATCCTCTAGAGAGGGATCCTATTGCTAAAATGGCTTCTTGACTGATAAAGAATGTCATACTTTTATCTGCAATCTCCTCTGTTCTCCAGTTCCAGCATAAAATATGTGGCTCTACAAATGTGTACTCTACAAATTTACTAATTGAATACAAAAATGCTTTTTTTTCCCTTATGCTGTCTTCTTGACTGCACATGCTGTAATAGCTCATGGCTGTGTATCCCTGTCAGTACAAAAGAAGTCTCAGAAATTTGTGAGAAGGACAAGCTCCTGCTTTCTGAGCCACTGTGGCTGGGCTGTAGCTTTGCTGCTCCAACCCCTTGTAGGGGTTTTTCTCTGGGCCTTTCTTTCCATTTTTGTTGTTGCTGTTGATTCTTCTGATTTCCCAAGAAGAAACGTGAGACAGATGATATTTTATGTGCACTGGGTTTAGGGCAGGGCTGTTTCAAGTGCAGCATCAAAATAAATGTGAGTAGTTTCAAGAGACTAGAACTCACTTGTGTGCTGTGTCCTTAGACACCTTAATTAAGAAAGGAATTCCTCCAGTGATTATGTATAACCAGCTTACTATTAAGAGAGTGCAAATCTCTTTGGAGCATTTCTTAATTGAAGAGTTAAGAATCAAAGAAACACTGTTTTTCTTTTCGCATGTTTTTGCTCTTCATACTCCAAGTAGAAAATTACTTTTAGATACAGAGGATGCAATGGCTAAGGTGTTAGTGTGATATTGGACTAGCATCCAGATCTCCTTCCTTGAATAAACTCTGTTTAATCTCTTCCCATGGCACGATTACCGTGAAGATAAATGCATTAAGTACTGTAGAACCACGTCAGCAAGAACCAAATAAGTACTGGAGACAAAAATAAGTAACATAATATTTCTGACTTCACCTATATTTAAACTCAGAGAGCATCTGGTTTCCAGTCATCCCACCAATAGTGGTGCTTTTCTTGTAATTGGTGTTTTTTCAGAATGCTTTACAATCACATTATGAAACCTAAGCACATTTGAGAAGCTGTGCCTTCTGCTATTATTTTAGCTTGCACTGCTTTTAATGTGTTTAAAAAGTCCCTGACTGATTTTAATATGAGGCAACAGATGTGTCAGTATGAAATTCTGGTTGGAGTGTTCCTGCGCGTGTATTGTTTTGCCTTTATCGCTCTCCACAACTCTAATTAAATACTTTTACTTAGATGCCACTGGAATGACACTTTGGGCACAAACCCCCAAAGTCTGTCAGTGTTGTACTTTACAGTACTTTACAGTGCTGTCAGTAGCTGTACTTCATAACTCTGAAGGAGCAGGCACAGGAACTGGTATTTTATGGGGAGAAAAATAGACTGCCATCGCTCAGCACTGCGCGGCAAAGTCCCCACTGCTCGTTTTATTCACCCTCCCTGCCCCTCTCTCACCTACTGCATTTCCCCTCAGGGAGTTTTTAATTTCCCCCAGGGTGGAACACTCCCACTCATAGGGACACTCGCAGCAGAGCCGGCAGCATGGCGGAGCTCTGTGGTCTATCACAGATATCGGGAATTGGATATACCTTGAAAGAGGGATTTGTAAACGTGATCTGCTGAGCTCCTTGCTTTGCTGTACGAAGCTGGGATTGCAGCAGGCACGTCTGTGGTTGGTGCAAGCGCCCCACTGCTCTTGGTGACCTTGGCGGCGGGCGTGCCTTTGCTGTGCAATATTGTATTTCACGCACAGCCTAGGGAAGTTTTGAGGCGGTTGCCTTGGATAATCAGCTCAATTATACAATGCAACTTGCTGATGAGGAAGCTGGGACCAGGCATTACTGATGTCTGTGTTTCAGGCAACTTGAGCTCTATTGCCAGGATTTATAACTACAAGGTCCCATTGAAGTTCTCAGGAGGGTAATTCATGTAGTGTGCCTTTTTTGCTTCACAGCACAGCAATGGCCTGATTCACTGCCTCATATTTATTCCACTGCAATTCTAGCAGAGTAGCAAATGGGTTCTGTGACTTCGTCTTGTGCCTCTGTCAGTGGCTTTTGTTTATTTCCTTGCTTTTGCTGAGGGCAATTAATATTACTCTCTGCTCATTTGGGCAACCTACTGCTTGTATCCTGCTCTCATACCCCATCCTGCTGAGCCTATTGCGCGCTTTATGTCCAATCATGTCTCTGCTCTGTGTCTTCCCGCTGCCCTCCTGGCTGCCAGCTGGGGTGCTGAGGTGTTTGGGAGGTGGTAGCAGGTGAAGTTATCCCACGGGGCAGCCACAGGGATTGCTTATCAGCTGGGCTCTGCGGCTGGCCTGCCCCAGCCCTCGGCATGCAGCACGGAGCAGAGCTGCCAGAGGGCTGGGGAGGGAATACCCGCTGAAGCACAGCAGCCAGCTATCACCTTGTGACAATTGATAGAGGAACACGAGACAGATATCCTGCTCTGAAGGGTTACTCAAACAAAAATCCCCTTGTTCCCGTTTCCCCATTGACACAATCTGAGAAAAGAGAGACACAGCAGAGTGTCTCCCTCACAGTTGAGAGAGTCTTTTCAGGAAGGGTCTGTGAGCTCTGTGTTTGGGAAACATTGAGCTGTCTTTTTTCTTTTTCCCCCCTCTTCACAAAGGCTTAACTATCTCTTGGATAATGTTGTGCGGCATCTGCATTTCTTCTTGCTGTGATACTTGGCCAGGGGGTTTGGATTAAAATGAATTTAGTTATAGTGCCACTGCACTTTCTGAGCATAGGAGTAATAATTAGCTTCATGTCCTGTCACCTATGTAATACTACCCAGGCTGGTTCAGCAGATATGAAGGGGATGGAATTTTTTCAGTGCAGAATGGTTTTGTGCACGCACTCAAGAGTGGTGGAATTTGCTTGTTTGGATATATCTGTTAAAAAAGATGAAACGCTCTTGTTTTCTGAGAGGAGCGTTAACAGAAGTTCACCACTGACACAGGCAGGATTCTGTGTCTGTCTGCATAGAGAGGCTCCCTCTCCCACCTCACTAAGAGATAACAAGAAAAAGATTTTGTTCTCACCCAAAGAATGGAATATTTTGCATTTCAGCAAACCAAAACAAAGTCTGCTTGATTGTTCTTTGAGCAGTGATGGAAATATTTTTAAGCAAATGTTCTATTCTATTTAACAGTATGAGAAATCTGTCCTGACAGATGGAGGAGTGGGTACAGTCATTGTAGTGGTGAGATTTAAATGCAAGGGTCAAATTATGAGAATAAAAATTGTGACATAGAATTATCTTCTTAAATTTGCCTGTGCTTTGCCATTTTAAGATGCCTAAGATGCCTTTTAACCACAGGGTTAGTTCACTTGCCTTGCTTTAGAGTTCTACATTTACTTTAATATATACTAACTAATCTTACAGGCATCCCACCTCCTTTCACAATAAAGCACAAAAGCTGTTCACATTCTTGAGAAGGGCATTTTATGCAGTGTTTCATCAGGAATTGCTCATTTAACTTTGTAAGTCAACCATCAAGGCCCTGTTTAGTGCCCCTCCTTCAGATAAGGGGAATAAATGCAGCTCCTTCTATCCTCTCTGTTTTGCTTCAAATGCCAGCCAGAAAGAAACATACTGGTGTTCCTCCCACCCAAAAGGTTTTGAAAGTGAATCCAGCCTTTGTTAGCTTGAGAAATCATGGAAGGCAGTTGGAATTTAGATATTCTGGCACTGGCTGTCACTAAGCCACCAGACTGACTCAGTGAATAAAACCTGAAAACTTTGTTCAGTTAAAACAAAAAACCAAAAAAACAAAAAAAAAAAAAAAAAAAAAAAAAAAACAAAAAAAAAAAAAAAAAAAGGAAAAAAAGGGTGGGCATAAATACCACTACAATTTTCATTTGTTATGAGAAGCAAGCAGTCACTTTCTCAGGGGAGAATGGACAAGGGAAAGGGAAACAGTGGAATGGCTATTAAAACAGCATGAGGGACACATCTTTCTCTGGAGAAAAGAAAAGTAATGTAAAATTTAAAAGAAGTAAATTTATCTCTGTTCCAGCACTGGAAATCAGTGCCACAGAAATTATTCTCATCAATGGCAAGCTGAACACGAGCCAGCAGTGCCCTGGCAGCCAGGAGGGCCAGCCCTGGCCTGGGGGGCATCAGGCACAGCATGGCCAGGCAGGCAAGGGAGGGGATTGTCCTGCTCTGCTCTGAGCTGGGGCAGCCTCACCTCCAGTGCTGGGGGCAGTTCTGGGAGGCACAAGCAAAGAAAAAGGACATGGGTACAAAGAAAACATAGAGCTCTTAGAAACCATCCAAAGGAGGGCCATGAGGATGGTGAAGGGCCTTGAGGGGAAACCGTGTGAGGAGCAGCTGAGGTGACTTGGTCTGTTCAGCCTGGAAAGGAGGACACTGAGGACAGACCTCATGCAGTTACAACTTCCTCATGAGGGGAAGAGGAGGGGCAGGCACTGATCTTTTCCCTCTGGTGACCAGTGACAGGGCACGAGGGAATGGTGTGAAACTGTGTCAGAGGAAGTTCAGGTTGGATATTTGTCCTAGGGTGACTTTATGATGCTTTTATCCCCAATTGTCTGTTCTGTTTATGCTGCACCTTTTAGACTGGTTCTGAGAGCAAAGAGGGGGAAAAGAAGTGTGGAGTTTGTTTGCAGAAGCTCCACTTTCTCCCACACATTCTCTCTCATGGACTGTGTTGTCCGCAGCATGGACAGTGGGAGAGAGCTCTCCTTTGCTTTTTAGTCAGTTTTTTTAGCTAGCTGAGGCAGAGAAGTTCCCTGGACTGTGGCTTTTCTTTTTCCTGGAACTAATCAGCTCTGCTCTGGACTGAAAACCCAGAAAATCATCGGGAGCTCGCACCTGTGGCCCACCTGGGCCTGGGACACGGCATTTTCCAGCTCAGGAAGGACTGATAAGAGACTGAGTGAGCCAAGCTACACCCCATGAAAAGGACTTTCTGAACTTGCCATCTCTTCAGAAGAGCAAGAGATTTTATTGTGTAATATTATTTGGGGTTTTATGCTTGTGAATACTTTACTTATTGAATAAACAGGTTTTTTCCACTTTTCTCCAAGGAAATCTTTTCCTGAACCAGTTGGGGGAGGGGCCGCTTGAATCTGCTTTCTAGAGAGACCCCTTTGGAAGTTTCCTCCCAAATTTGCCATGACCAAGGCCAATATTAGACAAAGGTTTTTCACCCAGAGAGTGGTTGGGCACTAGAACTGGCTCCCTAGGGAGGTGGTCACAGCATCAGGCCTGACAGAGTTCAAGAAGCATTTGGGCAATGCTCTTGGGCGCATGGAGTGACCCTTGGGGTGTGCTATGCAGGGCCAGGAGATGGACTCAATGATCCAAATCAGCAAATTCTGTGGTTCTGTGGAAAGATTTTCCAGATCCGTGCAGCAGCTCCCCATGGAGATGGCTGGTGTGGAGCACTTGAGTCTTCATGTTCTCAGCAGTGCTGGGAGGAATTTGTGGAGGACAGCACAAAGGGTCATGAGCCCTTTGTAGGAGCTCTGGGAACCTTGGCACATGCACTGGTGCAGATTTGGTGCACCACTGGTGAGAGGAGAGATGTCAGAAGCCCATGGCTTCCAGGTGGGTACAGACTGGCAGATTGGGTCTCCAGGGCCTGTTTGCCTAGGAACTGATGTTATTGGGAGGGGAGGAAGAATGTGAGGTATCCAGGGAAGACTGGAGAGGGAAAAGAATGTCAACATGGAGCACGCACTAGCCTATTCCTTCCAGAGATACTGTCAAAGGGTTATTCATTTCCCAAACAAACAAACCAGTCTAACAGTCATGCTTGCAGGCTACACTCCCTTATTTTCCCCTCCAGCACAGAATATATTTAATGCATGGGTTAAAAAATTCCAGCTTGCTTCCAGACATGTGGCGTGCATGCCATTCAACCTACTGATGCCAAAAGAGTTTTTCTTGTTTTTCCTAAGAAAAACTGAGAAATAGCACAACTGTGGAGGCTGCAAAGGACTTCTGTTCTCTCTGGTTCACAATTGTGTGGATGAAATATGATAAATACGGGGAGGTTGCTCAAGAGGAAATGTATGTTTAGATATCACAGCTTGTTTAAGATGAAAGGAATCCAGAATTGGGACCGGAATTGCCTCAGACAAGAAACTTGGGCACAAAGTTTAGGCATGTTAACCTTTTCATGCAGTTGTAAGAATTCATAGTGCTGGCATCCAAAAGCTCAGATGTTTACCTGAACTTTCTACTTGAACTTTCCCCACACTGGGTGAAACTCCAGAGCTGGGATTTTATTCACATGGAACATATTACATTATTCCACTAGATACTAAAACTGTTAAAATGGGAATTAATCAAGTTGAGAATTTATTTTCTTTTGAATACATTCACCCAGCATACTGGGCTTGTGGGAACAAAATCCTGACTCAATTAGCACATAGCCCACCTGCAGAGAAGTTTCTAAATGGAAGCAGGAGTGTGAGTGTGGACAATTAAGCAGGAAAGAGTGATCAGGAATAAAAAGGTTCACTTTCCTGTGACACCCTGGGAAGGTAAGGTTTTGTAGACTAGGATCAGCAAGTTTTTTCTCAGGAGATACGACCTCTCTCACCTCCTCACCTGCACACAGAATAATATGCAGCAACACTCATCCCCAGAAGCTTTCTCTTGAGCACAGTAGTGCACAGCTCTGCTCTTTCCTGTCTGTAGTGCCCTGCTCCTGTCTGCTTTTCCTGCCCACCTCTCCTTCCTCTCCTCCTGCCTTCCCAGCCCTGCAGTTGGCAGGGTGGAGAGGCCCAATTCCAGGCACATATGCTAGCACTTTGCTCTGAACTTGTGTGGAAGGAGCTTGTACAGACACATGAAGGTACAAAAATGGTGTATAACAAGGGGGATGTGCTGAACTCCTCATACATATATTAGATAGATTTAAAATACTGCATAAAAATCCTTGAAAACCCATGAATCCTCTGTACAGAGCATTTGTGTGTCTTAACTCCATTTTGGGAGTCAGGACCAAAGCCAACCTTGTCAAAATACTCTCTCCTTCCTCTGATTTGCAAAATGCACACTACTCTAACTTGGAAAAATATCAGTAATGACCCAAAAATATAATCTCTCCTGACCATAACTTGTCCATCAGTTTTACACATCATTCAATGAATTGTCCTGTGACTGGACTAGTCATTTTCCTTTTGCAAAGCTTGTTAGATTTGTTCTCTCTGTTTTTAAAACCTTTTGTTTTAAATCTCCCACACTTCTTTCAGAAAAAAATATTTGCTGTTGCTGTATTTTATATATTCATGTTTTCTCTCTCCTCATCTCTCATCAGCAACCCTTTCAAACCAAAAGCATTTCTCTCTGGTAAGGCCATCAGCTCAGTGGTTGTTCACTAGCCAGCAGCCAGTTTTTTCCAGTAGGAGGAGAAGCAAAAATAAAACTTTAATAAAATGCAAGTTTGGGATTAAAAAAAAAATACAGCGGAGAAAGTTGTTTTGCCTTTACTGCCAAGCTTCCCATGAAGTCTCAGCCTAGATGTGTTTTGAAGCTTGAGGAATTCCTTCGTTTGGAGGGAGGATATAAGATAGGAAAGCAATCATCTTTCTCTCTTTTGCTTCAAACATATCTGTGGAGATCAGTTGATACCCATAACAACAGAGAACAGCATATGAAATGTCTCACAGTGTCTGACTTATTTTTCTCTTCTTTGAGTTGTTGGTGCTTAAGCTCTCATCTCATACTCAGCGTAAATTTGCATCTCTACAAAACTGCCAAAAAAGGTTTTCTCTGCTGCCATCTAAATCTGTTTATGGTCTACTCTCCCAAAATCATTCTTTAAAGGAAAATGACTGACTTTCAAACCCCTCCTCCTCCTCTGTTATTTTTAACAAGCATTTCAGCGTGGTGTCGTTTAGAGAAAAGATCACTGCATTGCTGTGTGTTGCAGGACTCTCAGGAAACAATGCTAGAGGAGAAGGAACGTGGGAACTCTGTTCCCTCTCTTTTCCATTTGCAAACTCTGAATGCTTCCAGCACTAGGGTAGCCAAAGACAGGGTGAAAAGGACAGAGCATGCTCCCATTGGCAAAGCTTCTCTCGTCTTGACTGGGACAAGGATTTGGTCATGCCATGCAGCATCCCAAGCCTTGGACTGAGGACTTCACATTGGCTCCTCACAGCAGGCTGGCTCTGCTGAGGGAGACAGCACTTGCAGATAACTCAGCCCTCACAAGCATCCACCTCAGTTATCCTTCTGCTTCCTTTGGTCTGGATACTTGCACAGGTGATGGAAGCACCAGTCTCGGGCTCGTATGAAAGGAGGAGTCTGCACAACTCTGGCTGGCCTCACCTTCAACACCTCAGTTCTTGTCTTTGTCTGCCCTTTCCCTTACATCCCAGCTGACTCATGGTGTTTGCTTCTGAAGTCTGATGAGGGCTTGAGTCACAACGATTTGACACTTCACATCCTCAGATTTCAGCCCTGTCTGGGCGATGTAAAGGTCTGTCTGCATGTGTCCTTACAGCTTCTGAGGAGGGGCTTAGCTCTTCAGTTGTGTCATAATGCTCTGGAGTACATTTGTCTGGAAGCCATGAGTCAGCACTGCAGAGACCCTCCCTTATCTGCAAGTTCTGAGATAGAGGGTGTTGGTCTGGCTCAGTGAGGGTGCTCTGTAAGAGGATCATGCTTTCCCAATCACTGTAGCACCCTAGTGAGCACAGCTGCTGTGGGATGGCTCGCTGTAGCTATTCCACAAGTTGTTGCCTCCAGTGAAAGACCATGGTATGGCTGAGTGTTTGCCCAAAAAGAAGACCACGGAGCACAAATGTATGCCAGACATCCCCTCTCCTCAGATCATAAGCAGTGATCTGATGTGACTGTCTGGTGGGGTAAATGTTGGCACAGAAAGGAAAGTCAAAGGTGTGCTGGGAAAGCAGGTTTCAGGGATATATGTGTAGATAGGGCCAAAAGGTTTAGACTGGAGCTCCTTAGACTCCTCTTATAATTTCTTTTTCCTTATTTCTCAGAGATGGATATTCTGGTGCAGAGATCAAAGTGGGATAACATAAGAAATGCGAAGTTCCAAATGCTGACCTAAGCACATGGGTGAGGGAGAAGTCTGTTGGACCAAGCTGCTTTTATAGGAGCTGCAACCACTCTAGAGAGTAATGGGGGGAGACAATTCCTTGAATTTGTGGGAAAAGGGAAGGAGGGCAAAAAAAGCGAGAAGAATAGAGATATAAACTATTATTAATCAAAATAACAGGAGTGAAATAGGGGCATCAGGGATACAAAGCGGCCCACACCTTATGTGGATCAGTACATATTATGGCCTTTTTTGTCTTTTGAGAAATCTGTTCAACTTCTTACTTTGATATTTTAAATATTCTACACTTTATAAATAACAAAAAATGCGGTCCTTAAAGACTGAACCACATTCTGGTAGCAGCCAAGATAACTTTATGAAGACAGACAAACTTGTGTTAAATTAAAACAAAAATATATCATGCTAGAAAGTTATGTAAGATTCTATTTTAAAATCATCTGGTCCCAATTTACTAAATTTACTGCCTCAGAGCTAATGCCAAACTGCTACATTTGATTTATAGAAATACTTTAGCACATTTTTCCATCAGGCTATTGTAGAATATATTTACTGCCTTTTTATTATAGTTAAAAATGCAGACTTTTGAAAGGAAAGGAACATTTTTGAAGAGCCTATTGATAGTTTCTCACAGGATGCCAGGAGACATGCAGATAGTAAACAATGCTGTGTGCTTAGGAACATTCCACTCGATTTTCAACTCCTTCACCATCTTTTTTTTTCTTTGTAATTGAACAAAGTGATCCATCTGGTAAATGGATGTTTGAAAATGTCCAGTTTGTGCCAAACCACTTTTCTTAAGCACAGACTACATTTTTTCAGGCAAATATTTAAACAGCAGCCACACTGTGATGCATTGCTAGCCATTAAAAAAACACACACAAAACCCAGACAGCAGGCAGGGGGGAGTCAGGGTGGAAGAAAGCTTAACAAATACTCCATTAAAAATCTATCTAAAAATATCATGCTAAACAACCATCCTTCTTCCCCTTTCTCTTCCTGACAAGGGTTTCCAAATGGGAAATGACTGCTAGGGAGTAGAATCTACATTCTGATCAGCAGAGCAACTGAGCACATGCCTAATTTTACACACATTCTCAAGTCCTTTATTAATTTCTGTGTCTGTGCTTCACAGAACTGGGTCCCTGATAAGTCTCTGTCTACTTGTACAACAAAATTCTGTTCCAGAAGAGTTAGTTTTTCAGTGTTTTTGAGAAATCACTGTGCTTTTTGCTCTCCTGTATCCATATCCCATTGAACTTATCCACAAAGTTTGATCCATGTGCAGTGAGTTCTCAAATACATGGATGTTGGATAGAATTCTGGTTCAGGTACTTCCCTGACTTTTATTCATGTCTGTGTACTGATCATCTAAACTCAGAAGTGCCAAAATGCCACAAGCAGAGGGAATTTTTCTAGTACTTCCAGCTTGAGCAGAAGCAGTTGGGACAAGATATGCCTCTTTTTCTGTGGTAAACTCAGGCTTATTCAGATCTAATTTAGCAGTCATACCGATAGCTCTTTTCAAAAATCCCCAAGTAGTTACCCACAACTGGCACTGCCTGCTTTCATTTTGATATCTCTGCTTCCTCATCCACCTCTGCAAGTGCTCTCTGTTCAGTCAGATTCAAATTCAAATTCAGAGTCTCCTGAAGTCACACAATCAACTAAACATCTTCAAGGACTTATAATTTTGGCCCTGTTTTGAGTCCATAAACTCCCTCCCATTTTAAAGCTCAAATCTCGGAGTAATTTTGCAACTGAAGCGATTGATGTTTTTTGCCTTGATGCAGCAAGACACTGGACTCCTAATGTTCCAAAAAAAGCATCAAGGCTTTTAAAGTGTCTGGCTTCAGTAACAGTACTTCCAGATGGGCTGGGTTTGCACAGTTGAAGAGGCTGTTACTCCAGTAAAAGAGCGAGAGGGTGTAATCCTGGTCCTGTCAAAGCTGACCTAAGTGTGGCTGTGACGCCACCATATCATCAGTTTAGCCTCAAGGTAGAGAAGACTTAATCAATTATCCCATTTTCACATTGCCAAGACAGAACTGATGTCTATTTTGTATCCAATCAATGCTTTGCCACTCTCTAACGTCCCAAGGTTTTGAGGCATTACACTTTTGTGAAATAGGTTACTGAGCTGCCTGGGGTTTGTGCTTGTTGTGGGGTGGTTGCCATGGCTGTTGCTGCGGGGCAGCCAGAAAAGGGGCACCGTGTTTGTTGCCCAGCATGAAAGGCTCCTGGTTGAGAAACCATCCCTGCAGCTGCTCAGTGCAAACCCACCAGCTCTTCCCAAAAGCTGCTGTGATACAGATGCAGGAGAGCCTCTCATGAAGAAATGGTGTGACATGAGAGGGAGGGGGGGATAAAAAGGTCGCAGCTAGGGAAAGAAATGATTCAGCACTAGTTTTTGCGGGCTGGCATTTGTGTCTGCAGGTCAAAGTCAGTGTAAATTTGTAAATGTTCCTCTGTGTTCTGCTCTGGAAAGGAGGTAACAGCGCAAGACTAGCAAAGCGCTAAAGTCTGAATTTAATTTGACACAGCATGAAAATGAGACAATTGTGTGCTGGCTGGTTGAGGTCCAGAGATGTCACCTCACATTACTATCATTTGTTGAGTGGTTGCCAACATTTGTCCATTTTCACAGCCCTCTTCAATATAGAAGATTTCTGGGGCTCCTCAGCAGTCTGAGGAAGAGTGGAGCTTTGTTTTTGGGAGCTAATCCCCTTAAACCACTTCCTCTTCCCGCTGGAGTGAGGTTTTCTTAATGCCTTTTTGTGTGTTTTGTTTTGTTTTAATGACCAGAGCTCTTGGGGCTGTTTCCAGGTCTCCCTGAAAGGTCAGGTCTGCTTTTTTCTTTGCTTGCCATTCATATGGTGAGTAGCAAGTGTCCCTTTCTCTCAGGCTTTGAGCCTGCTCTGTTTGCTGACTTCAGTTCTCACCTTTGAGTATGACAGTAGATGTTTCATTATTTTACTATCTAGAAAAATTGGAGTTCCATGAAAACTTGTGATTTTGTGTCACTTTTTTTCTATTTATTACCACCCAAAAATCTATGTGAGTAAAAAGTATGTCTGCATCTTTCAGCCTTTTCTTTGCACCGTGATACAATAAAAGACACCTGTTGGAGAGAGGAATTTTCCACCTGCAGCTCTGGACAGCTTTCAGCTCAGCTTTAGCCTTTGTTGTTTTCTCTCACAGGGTTTGTTCTGCAGAACATGAAAACAAACATGTATGTGACGTGTTTATATAGTTGTAGTTCTAGATTTCAGATGTATTGTCTGCAAGCAGGTGCCCCAGATAATCTAAGCTACATCAGGCATGCCAGTTTTAAAGGCATATATGATATAACTGCTTGATTAAATGAGCCTAGAGATGGTGTTTGATTGCTTCAGGATCTTGGTGGTGTTGAGAACCCACAAGTACACTGAAGCTCCTCAGTTTTCTGAGTCATCACTTGTTTCTTGACACCAGTCCAGTTGATAAAGCTTGTGTTGAAGTAGCTGATAGTTGCATTCATATGTGTAGGGTAATAATTCTGATTTATTACATATAGATAGGGCTTCTGTATTTTCACTGCATCTCCCTCACTACATCATTGCCTGTGTTGCAGCGCTACAAATATCACCAGGGTGGATTTCACTTGCTCTAGGGCCTGTGTTGTCCTCAAAAATCAAAGTAGTTTGGATGTTTGGCTCACTTAGGCATGTGAATATTGAGGGCTAGACCTTCAGGAGTAAATGTGTGTCTGCCAGGAATGGGACTGGGTTCCCTGGGCATGGAGTCTGTGGACACATCTGTCTTGGGGTGCCCCAGCTGACATACAACTGTAACTCCAGGAATACAGCAATAGTCAATGTGCCCAGCTGCATTATACCCACCCTTGCACGGATAGTTGAGAATGGGGGGCCTGAGCCTTTTAAATCTTACCCCTGAATGTTTATTGGGATCATGGCCAAGATACCTAAATGTCCTGGCTCAGCAAAGCTGAGCTGGAGTTTGAGAACTGCTGCTCCCTCTCTTCAAATAATTTCTTCTGGTAGGAGCCAGACATGCAGAGGAGAAAACACATAAAATAATCATCATCACATCTTCAAAATATGTTTGAGTTCCTTCCAGGTAAAAATTTGGTCCAGGAGTTCTGGGAGCAGGAAAGATTTGGAAGTTAGAGTAACAGTGGTAGAAAAATTGGGGCCAGTTTCTGGTCCCTAAGGTTCAGCCAAGTGAAAATTCATCCATTGTGAAGTTGTCACAGCCTGTTTGCTTAGGCGACCACGACCTCTGCTTCTTTGATCCTTTGAAAACAATGTGGCCTCTTCCCTGGTCCAGCAAGGAACAGAAAATGATTCATTGAAGTCAAGCATCTCAGTGCTCAAAGTAGTCAGTAAGTTTTTCCCAGGACTTTTGAAAAGCCTGTTCATTTGATGGAATGCACACAGGAGGCAAAAATAGTGTACAGAAAAACTGCTCTCTCCGGGTTTCTGTTTCTACTAATTTGTACAATATATAAAAGACCCTCAAATCTATCACTGATTATCTAACACTGATTAATGCATCAATATCCTGCTCTGTGCATCAGTAGACTGCCTTGCTAGTTGCCATGACAAAATGTGTCTCTCTGTGTTTTTAGACTGAAATCACACCTCACACCGGGGGTTTCAAACTCGCACACATTCAGGATGTGGTTTTCAGCTCGCTGTACAGAGTGGCAAGGGCAAAATGGTCTCAGCAAGTTTGCTGTATAGTGTGCCAGCTGGGATCCATGCTTTGCCTTTATTCTTCACAAAGAGATGAGACCCACTGTTTTAGTCCTCTGAACTGCAACTGGTGTGCTGGGAAGGTTAGACTCAGTTTAGCTTGCTTTCTGGGTACAGTAGGACAATAACTAGGACAGGAGGGCAAATGGAAATATGCAGCATGATGATTCTTGCCCAGATACTCAGTACAACTGGCCCTTACTTTTTGCTTTGGTTTCTGCTTATATTGAAGGTATCACTGCAATAAATCTCGAGTTTTTCATCCTCCTAGGTGGGTACATGACTAGAATTTGCCTCCTGGTTTGACTCCATACCTAAAGCTTCCCTATACAAGGAATCTTTATATGCCTGCCACCTTTTGGTTTCCAAGATCTGCCAAGTCCTTGCCAGTGTTTAAGAGTCAGCCCTTTGGGTTTGGGGTCTGCAAAGGGCCTCGCTGGAGGAGCTTGTGGGAGCTACTTTCTGCAACTAGATCTTATTCAGTTATGAGAGGCTTAGCAGGGATGAAACGTCTGTGGGGACATCTACTCCTTAAACCAAATGAAAGGGAAAAGCAAATGCAGTGCTGTCCTGAAGCATCTTCTAAACGGGCTAGTTTCTAGGAACACAGGGCTAGGTCAGCAGGGACTAGCTGTGCTGCTGAAGAAGCTTTATTAATTTACCCAACTCAATCCTGGTGAATGTCATAACACAGGAAAGAGAACTGTCCTTCCTTTTTTTCTGGCAGGCAGTCATTGCTCACCATCAGAGGAGTTATATCTTCAGGGAGGGATACAGTCTTTGCTGGGAGCTCAGCAGTCTGTGCATCTTTATACAGGAAGACCAAAGGTTTTCTGTCCTCCTTTGTGACAGATTTGCTATTAAATGGAGAAGAAAGAGGGTTTACCATGCTAATGACATTCCTCTGCTCACTGGCAAACAGCTGAGGCTGTTTGTGCTCTGTGCTGAGGCTGTTTGCTGCTGGTGTGACCAGGAGAGGTGTGTGGATGTTCCATATCTGCCCTCATCCTGTGGGCATTTGCCACACTTGCCTTTGGCCAGAGGGCCAGGGCCTGCTAATTTTCCCTGATACATTTATATCAGAATCACATTTAACAGAATTGGAGCTGTGGATCATGCTCAACATGGAGTTATTTACTGCTGGCACTGGAACCAAGTCTTCATCTTTCTTTAGAGGACACAGCGAAAAAAAAGGAAAAAGCTTTATAATCTAAAATCCTTCAGAATCATCATTTGAAACTTTGCTACCAAAGAAAAAGTTTGAAGGAAATATTTGCCCACCAGTTCGTAAACTGATATTTAAGGACAGGCTTTTGAGATTATTACATAATTTGTGGTCTCTGACCTCATAAAATAAAGCAACACTTCCCTAAAACCACGACCTAGCTTCATTACTTCATTTCAAAGAAGAGCTATTAAAAGAACAAGAACATTACTTTGTATTACATTCTAATAATTTTCCAGAGTATCTCATTTTTGCTGGACTAGCTTCTCTTTTTCTCAAAAGAAAATATTTAGAGCATAATCATCATCCATAGGGTGGGTTCCTTTTCCCATGAATATGTTTTGAATGTGAAAAACAGGCTTCACAACCGTTTACTTTTGGTCTTGATTTCATCTGGGATTTTAATGAATGGCACAATGCTGTCAAAATGGCTTCTGGCCTAAGCAGTTCATCCTGCCACTGGTATGGCAGAAGACCACTCAGGGTAAGAGATGGTAAGTGCTGCTGGATCTCATGTTACTGCAAAATTTAAGCCCATACTTAAAAAAACCAAACCACTCTGAGTTACGTGGTAGTGTGGGGATGCAAAAATAAAGGGCCAGCTCAGGGCGTGTTTGCATTAACCCAAATAAACTGCATACATTCTCCAGCTCTTTTTTTTGGGGGGGAGGTGGGTTGTGTATTTTTGTTTGGGTTTTTGTTTTTGTTTGTTTGTGGTTTTGTTTGTTTGGTTTGTTTTGCTTTTGTAGTTTTTTTTGTTTGTTTGGTTGGTTGGTTTTTTTTGTAAAACAGCCTCAGGTCTACTGAATCATTCATAAGATTCAAAGTTTCTAAAATCTTGGATTAGTTGGTTTTTCACAGTCTATGTTCCAAATCTAGCCATGTCAACATGCAATATTTATGTCTAATTTAATACTGCAGCCCTGTTCTGCAGCTGTGAACCTTCTTCCTGAAGCAATGAAGGAGCTTCAAGGGGGCTCACGCTCATGGGTGGATCTTGTGGTTACTGAGCCCGCCCTCAGTTTAACAGCACTGCTTTTGATGTGCTAACATGTGAGCATGTCTCTTTTCTCTAATATAATTTTCCAAGTTCAGAGAATATCAAACACAGGTGAAAATGGCCTGACCTTTCTATCAAACAGCAGTGTCGTTCTGTATTTGCACTCCCGGATGTGGTTCTAATAACCTGAACCCTGCCTGATTCTGTGTACATTTAGCTATATTTTTTTCTGCTAATAGTGTAGGTTATTTCACGTGGAACAAAGTTTGCCAGGGGAACTGGATGCTCTTCACTTCAAATAACATTGACAGGATCTGCTCCCAGGCCATTCTTTTCTCTGAATATTTTCTGAACACTTACATTTCAAATTGTTCCTACCAGCCTGGCATGCAAATATCTCAATGGTGAGGACTGCAGCAGCTCTTACAGAAGTTTTACAGAAGTCCATAGGCCAGATTATTAAAACTGTGTCTAGGGCAGGATTTTTCTTCACTTGTGAAGCGTCATGACTGATTTCAATATGCTACTCATTGACCAAGTTGTTTTCAGTCTGGATAACCAAATGTTGGATTCTGTACTTTCTGAAAAGAATGATGGCTTTCAGCAATCTACTTCCAATTTAATAATGGATATTAAAATATCTACATGTGTGAAAATTATATCTATGTGTAAAGATACTCACTTTACAGTTTAACCAGTTTACAACCCATAGGGTAAATTTTCTCTGTTTTTTAAGTACCATAAGTGTACCTTTACACAGTCAGTAAGTACTGAATGCGTACTTCATTCAAAGCACTGGTATTGGGTGAATTGTCTGTCTTCTTTTATTAGTGCAAGTGAAAAGTAAATATTCTGGCTGAGGAAGTGCAACCAACTGTGACCCAAGCACCTCTGCTGATTAATGTAGTGAGGAATTTTGCAACAAGCACCTCAAAGAGAAAGGAATGCAAAATGAATGTGACACATTTTTTTCCTCTTTTATGCCATATGACATCAATTATTGAGAGGTTGAGTTGAAGAGCTGGAGGTATTCCAACTTAAAATGTATCCTCCTGAATAAGGAAAAGGAATGGCTAAAATCTTCTTTTTAAAAAATTTTAAACAGTGGCCACTGGAATTCAATTTATCTGAAACATAAAGAAATCGCCAGTTGGTGTCAAGTGCAGACAGAAGAAGAAGAAGAAGTGTAAAAACTGCAGGATTTTCCCTTGGCTTAGCATAAGTCATCCCAGAGGCACTGATTTGAATGAATCGACTCACATCTTCACTATCAGGGACTTGGCCTTTCAAAATGGCTGAGTGAAATGATCTCTACTACATGATAATCAGTCATGGTTTTTATGACTGACTATCCATTCATTTGCATTGGATTAAGTCCAGTATCTTTCTACTAGATTGGAAGAGGTACCAGACCTTTAGAGCATGCTGCTTCCCACCTTTCAATTGCCTCTTCTTAGAGAATCATGAAAAAGCTTCACTTTTACCTTTATATAGATCTTTGACTTCCGTAGTTGTTGCTAGTCCTCTGCAAAAGGACAAAAATCAGATCAATAAGAAACATAGATGGTTCTGGTTGAAAATTCTGTCTATTTCTTGAGAGGATGGGCTTCTGGATGGCTAATGAGGAAAAATTGTTCCCCTTGCCTCCTTACTCACTTTCTGAAACTGCATCTAAAAATATTTCCATCATTCTAGTTCAGCTTAAAAAAAACCCAAAAAAAAACCCCCAAACAACCAGTAAATGGACATGGAGTAATTAAACCTGGTCCCCTTCTGGGTGACAGAACAAGGAAGAGCTGGAAATGTGAATATCATCACCATTTCCCTCTGTAGTTTTAAAACTGAGGATGTGTTTGCTGAAAGTCATTGTTCCCTACCTCCCTGGGCTTCTTCAAAACAGGATTTAGAATTGCAATTCTCCTAGCAAAATATTTGTATTAAGGAACTTGGGAACTTCCACTTGCCTCTGCAGATGTTTTCAGAATGGGAAGCCTTCATTTCTCCTGGAATATGACCACTCACATCCAACTGCTACATAGATTTTGGACTATACGTGTATGTGAAGTTCTTCCATACAGATTTATAAATGGGTGATAGTTAAAGACTGTTCGTTCTTCTTTATCTTAAGATAATTTTTCTATGAGCTAAATTAATTTTATGGAAATTATTTTCTAGTTTACTATTGAAGGAAACCTTTAAGACAATGAAGAAAAATGTCCTTTCTTTCCTTCTGTTCCATGCCCTACCTGTGAATATTGTATTGCCCACAAATGTTGTCCCCTTATATTGAAAATGCAGGTGTATGAGAGCCTAGCTAGGGACTGTATTTTTGGTATATGAAATCACATGGACATCAAATTGTATCCTGAGAATAGTGGCATGATGGCAAATAAATTATGTGTATCAAAAAAATCTGTTTACAGCATGTAATGAGGCAGATTGAAAAAAACTGCATGGCTTTCTACATGGAATTGTTAAACTTTTGGTGGCAGAGATTTTTTTAAAAAGCCAAATGATCTTTATTTCAATGTAATTAATTGGTTTCTGGGAAGAGACACAATGTGCTTTTATTTTGGGGTATTTCTGACTGATTTATTTCCTTTTTCTTTCATGTACAAAAGGAGGGTGAAACTTTGGGGTTTCTAGTCTGAGGAAGTAGTACCCTGTTTCTAGTTGTGAATAGTGTACAGATGTTGCATGAAAGTGTTTTATTCCCTTTGCCTCCTAAGATTATCAAAATATTTCCCTGTATTTTTAAATTACAGAGAATAAAACCTTTGCAATAACTGGGGAGGTTAATTTTTATTTTCATTTTGTTTAACATGTAAATAAATTTAAGCTCTTGATCGACTTTTCTCTCTTCCAAGGAGCACTTGGACTGCTAGCACCTCTCCTTCCTTTAGGCCAATATTTTTATGAGTGTCTACTGCTGTAAACACCTTCCACTGGAAGACTAAAAACTCTATGTTTATTGCTCATCATGGTTTTGCTAACAGCTGAAGTAATTTATTTATTCACATAAACAAAAGAAGACTAAGGCTCTGCCTGCCTACCCAGCAGAACAGTTCTTGCTCTCTCAGGTAGTGCTGTAAAGGACTTATGCCTGTTGTTAATAAAACCTTCTCTGAAATCCAGGCTGCCATAAAGCTAGAAACTTCTGCAGGACACTGTAGTATCTGGAACTCATCCACTGAAATGCACTGAAGTATTTTTAAATATGTATGAATCTCCCAAATCTTTGGAAAACCGAGCAGCTTGCTTTGAGCATGTCCAGAAATTAAATATCTCCCAGACCTGAAAACCACATCTCTTGCCAAGTTTAATCCCAAATACCAAAAATGCAGAAAGAAGCTGTCTCATAAGTATTCAGAGACACTAATAGTGCAGATAGATCATCGCCTTTTGTGAAATCCCTGACAAATCCCCAGAATTTTAAATATGCAAAATCAACTTGCAGCTGCATGTCTGCTACAAAGGGGATTTCTGCACTGCAAAGAGATGGTTTTCTTGGTGATGTCACTATACCTACATCCAGGGTTTCACAGGCAATTTGGAATTCCACCTCACTGCGATAGGCTGTGAGTGAGCTACCAGCCTTGGCTCTCTGGAAGTCGAGAGCTGGGAGTTTCTTAAGTTTAGATAAATGGTCATCTGCAAGCACGGTGAAGTTTCTAATAAATGCATACACGTGCATCCCTGAAGCTTTCATTTCCTTAGGAAACCAGGCACACACACTCCACCCCCACAGGTGCACACTCATACAGATGGGCATTTTGTAGGTCAGTTTAAGGATCAGTTTGACAAGTTTAACAAACTGTGCTGGTCCCTCGAGTGCAGTTTTGTCCTGTGGCACATTTACAGGGGCTGCAGTGGTAAGTGGCTCTCAGAAATGAGCACGAGGCAATGTGTGGCTGCTGTCATGCTTTCAACATACAAATCTCGACCTCTCTTCGTGCTAACCAGGCTTGTGGGTTTGGGAGTGATTTTGCATAACTTCTATTCATGCAGCTGAAAATCTCTCCTCTTTTTGCATAAGTCCTGACCATTTAAGTCAGATCCCAAAGAAAAAGGTCAGCTTTTAACAACCATCCGTTGTATGAATATACCCTTGGTTTTTTCCTGTTCCCTCCCTAGATAACCACAATGATTCCTTACGTATTTTTTGCCTGTCAGTTAACACATGTTCACCACATAGTTTGTGTCTGCATTTGGGTATTTTGAAAGTTGACTTATTGATTGCTTTTCTTTAATTTGTTAAATGTAAAGAAACAAGAGTCAGACTTTTCCACTGGTTTCTCTAGAACAAGCTTGTTCTTGTGTTGCTGCTGGTGTACATGGCTGCCTATCCTGCACTGAGGTAAGACCAAGTTTGTTCACAGTTAGAACTGTTCAACTTTAATTCTCAGATCCTTCCAGCTAGTGAGATGTGCAATACCTCAAGCGTTTAGTAGGATGACATTATGAAATCATATATTATTTTTTTACCAGCCAGCAGATGAAATGACAGCTCTCACTGTGCTCTGGAATGTCATTGTGGTGGCCTCTTTTACAAGTTTTGTCAGCTTAAGGAAAACAAATACCCTACTCATTTGCCTGAGGTCACAAAATAACAACTAAGCATTTAGTGTTGTTAAAGGGAACCATAATTATTATCAATTACCAAGTATGCAAAAGTATTTTGTTTACTCAATGGATTTAGACCTATTTTCATTCCAGTCTAATTAGAAAGCTACATGGTAATCTCCAGCCTCAGGCTTTTCCTACCCATCCTTGAGTGACTGCTTAACTTATCCTTTCAAAATAAACAAAGAGCTGCCACATCCACAGCAAAGCTCTAAAAGGAGGTTCCATACACAGTGACACAGCATTAAGATACGACTCTTTTTAGCAATTCTCTTTTATTTTGCTTTGAAAAATTGCCTACTAATTACTAGCTTCAGTGGAGCAGATTTAACTTTGAAATTTAATTTCAGTACTTTAACATCAAGTTAATATTTCCTTTCAGACACGTTGGGAGAGGAAGAAAATAAATTTGAAGTAAAGATTAGTTAGTTGACTGTATGACAAAAAAGATAAATTCTGTAAGCATAAAGTAGTGAAGCAGGAATCTGAATGAGTTTATGAGTTCTCCTTTCTCGTATGCCTTCCAGAGCATGTTAAATAAACACGTGTTGGGGTTAGCCCACAGATATTAGACCCTGCCTGTGGGCAGAAAATGATATGAGATGATCTCAGCAGGTCTCTTTCAGGCCTAATTTTCTAAGATAAATTTCGAATTAGACAGGAGGCTGAGCTGTGTGAGTCAGTGAACTCAATCCCCGACTGCTGGAAATCGGGGTGCCCCCGATGCACCCTGAGAGGGAGGAACAGATCCCTCCTGGGAACTGTGCTGCTGGAGGAGGAGGGAACATGGAGACGCTGCAGTCCCTCCCCAGGGTGAGGCTGTGAGCTGCACCATTCCCAGTGGGTCCCTCCCTGGCCTCTGGGACTGGCAGGGTGTTGGGGCAAGGGTTCAGAGGGAGTCTGCCCACTGTTCCCCAGGGAAAACAAAGAACTCAAAGAAGAGGGGGTCCTACAGTTTAGGTCTCCTTCTCCCTGGTGGCACATGGTGAGTGCCCCTGATGTAATTGAATGTTGAAAGGCAGCTTGATGCCCAGCTTCCAGGTGAGCACCCAACTTACTGATGTACCCTCTTACTTCCCGTGCCATCTCTGTCCTGGTTCAGGTGAGGAAGCAGAATGGAGTAAGTCCCTCTGGTGAGACACTGGGAGGATCACTCCCAGATAAACTTGTAACATAGCTGCTCCTGGGAGTCTGAGAAACCTTTGTCAGGCACCAGTTTGTTTCATACCAGGCAAAGAAAAATTTGAGCTCTTGCTTCTGCTGTCCCAGAAATCGAATTTGGCCATTGGCTCCCTTTATAAAAGAGTGGCATAGTTCTCATAGCCTCCACTTGAGCATGTATTTTGGGGAGTTGTAGTTAACCAGTATTTAACATTTAGTAGGCACAAAGCAGTTTGGAGCTGATGGAAGAGAAAACAAGTGTCTGCAGGCAGAGGTTCCCATGGTTGGAACCACAGGCTTTGAGCAGAACATGGCAATTAGGCACCCAAACCACCCACACAAATCTCATCACATAAAACTGTGGTCTGTTTATATTTGTAATTATGGTTGTGTTTATATTTTAGACGAAAACACAAACAAACCTCTTTAACAAAAGAAAACATTTCATGGCACAAACAGGTCGGGAAGAAGAGGCCCCATTCAGTAGAGATGCTCACACCCCCAGACATGCAGCCAGGAGTTCAATTCCCCAGAAATGATGCTTCTGTGAGATTTTGGGTAGCTTTGAACAGAAATTTCAAGTTTTCAAGTGAAGGGTGAGTGGGTGTGTGCATCCCCATGCTCACTGCTCTCTGTGTGACAGCACATGTTCACTTGCTCCCATGTTTCCTGGGAGAAGCTGGAGTGTCTCTTGTTTTTTACAGGGTTATGTAGCCAGTCTCTGGCAAACAGTTGGACTCTGTCCCTCTCTATCAAGGTAATATTTCCACTCAGGGATATACAGTGGCTTTAGGACCTCAGGAAGAGATGTTTGTGCAAATTACCAAGCAATTCAATGGCATGTGCATTCCAAGGGCTCATAACTCAGGCAGAAAAGAAAAAAAATCAAAAAATTCCTCACAGAAACTTGTTTAGGGTAGCAATTTCCTTGCCATATTTTAGCTCTCTGTCTCCAGCTATTCAGGCTGTCTAAAATAAATCACTGGGTTCGTTTCTTCTTTTTTTCCTGAACAATGGAGTAAGTGTGATCATTTTGTTTGTGCTAACTCTTCTCATTAATTCTCCTTTTCCCTAAATCCAAAGAAAACCTGTGACTGTTTCTGTTGACAGCTCTACTCTAAGACCCAAACATGCAAAAACTTTCAACAGGCTTAAAGTAGTATTTTAACCAGGAGAAGTCAAAATAGCTCAGCTGGTTTACCCACCACTGGAATGTGATGCAAGCTATGTGGACAAACACTGCCTCACTTGTTAAGAGACATCAATAATGAGTTAGATCCATTCCCTCTTTAGAAGCTATGAATTTCATCCAGTGCTGGAAGGATGTTAAGACCAGACTCCTATTAGGTGGCCTCATCCCAGACAGTAGTGAGTCCATAGAAAATCATAACCAGTTGTGGGTTGGGTTTGTTGTTTTTTTTGTTTTTTTTTTTGGTTTTTTTGTTTTTTTTTTTGGCAAAGCTGTATCTATTTCCCTTTGAAGTACTATTGGTGAGGAACATGTTTCATTACACATGGTGTTAACAGCAGTTCAAAATTTTAACTCATTTTTCACAATAAAATAAGAAATTGTGTCCATGAGAGCTTCAGGACAGTTTTTTAGCTACAAGCTGCAATTTTTTTATTTTTTAAATCTCAGATGAATTAAAGGCACTTCTTGAGAGCAAGAGACCAAAGGGATGTGTCTAAGCTAAAAGGCAGACAGAATAAGCTTGGCTTGTCACCAAGTTGCACTGAATTTGACAAATGAAATTTCATTAGAAGTGCAGGGATGGTTGTGAAACTGCCAGTAAATAACTGTCTCCCCAGAGTCTCACACTTTTTCCAGAGTCTATTTTCTCCTTGGACTCCATCCTGCCAGGGACAATATCTTAAAAAGAAAAACCACAGTTAAGCATCACAGTTAGAAGTTAGTAGATAATAAAGGTCAAATGTATTTCTTCCAGGAGCTACTGGAATTTATGCTATTGTGTTATCTTTTCTTCCTCCCTTGTGCTTTTGCTCATAATTTTTACCACTAAAGGGTCCAAGCCAAAACCATGAATCTAGACAAATTCAGGATAGATTCCAGAGCTAAATTGTGTTGCTGACCATTTTCTCTGCAATGATCTGGAGCAAAACCCAAGCCCCAGGTCTGTCACCCCATGCTCTGAAATGCTCAAAGTGTTTCAGACCTGGATCTGAACTTCATGGCTTATGACCCTCTCTAGTCATCATTCCCCAGTAATCCAAAACAGGAATTAAATGCACATCATCATTCATCCCACCAAACCACATCTGTGCACAAAGCTACTTCTGCCCTCTCAGGGCATTACAAAACCATGAAGTATCTCTCTTGGCTGTTACCAAGCAAAGAAAAAAGGTTCTTTGTCTTGGTTCTTGCTGCTTCTGTAAGGAAGGTTTTCTTCTCCTTCTGGCTTGGGGATTTAAGACATTTCAGTTTACAAACAGGAGGCCCTATCATGACATGAAATTGTGTTTTCTGTAAAGATTACCTCAAATTTACTCTTCTGTACCACCCCTCAATGCTCCTCAGCCAGAACCTTGGCTGGCGTGGCCCTGACAATGCAGCTCCTTTTGCTCTGAGGCCAGGACAAGATGCAAGACCCAGTGATGGACAGAGTGCAGAAATGCAGCTTTCCTGCACATGTGCTGTAGCTTGTGATTGACTGAGACTGGCGTGAGGGAGCACCTGAGCTGTTTCCCCAGGAGGCTGTTAGCTCAGGGACACAATCTGTGTCTCTTCTTATGAATGGCACCCCAAAGGATGCCTGCTCCTCAAATCACATCTGCCTGTGTCTGTCCCTCTTTGTTGTTAGACGGAATTTTGGTCGTGCTACAGATGTTCTGTGATTGAGCTATTTCCTTCTCTGAATGCAAGAAAGATCAAGCTTTTCCTGGTAGTAGGTGAAAGCCAGGTGTATGAACATCTGTTCCTGAAGTGCACAGCAGTGTCCTCAAAGGAAAAGAGATGGAAAAGGAGGTGTCCTCTGATGCAATTTCTAGTTTTCTTTTAAAAACTCAACACTATGTGGTTTTTGGGAAAAATTAATAACTGCCAGAAGAGCAGAGCTGGCATTTCAGCTCCTTAATTTGGTTACTAGTTTAATTTTCTGGGAGCCATGTCCTGTGCATCACAAGCTTCAGCTGATAAAATCAGCAGAACTTTACTGCTTTCTCTCTTCAGACCATGTCACTGATGTAAATGGAAGTCATTACCCCAGCAGTTTATGGGAAGAGGATTTAGAGTATTGAGATAATAGAATGCTAGTCTTTACTTTTCCAAGTTTCTTAAAGCTGTAAATGCTTGCAGAACTAATATGAAGAGCATTTCCCGTGTAGATGAAGTTGAAGGTCTCAATTTCTTGGAAAAACTGTTTTCTAGAACTTTAATTAGAAATTTTAAAAATCACTGATAACCCAAATATCTTGCCACTGCTTTTAGTAGAGTAATCCTATGTGACTTTCCACAAATCCTTTTTAATTAGCCTCTTTCCCAGGGTGTGCCATGCCAGCAGATGATTACTGCATTAATCTTAATGTATTTGCAGCAGATTCTTTATTCTTTTTCTACAGATGGAGTATTATCTTGAGGCCCCATGAAGTTTAAGCTCTCAATCATCCACTGTAAAATTTATTCTCACACTTAAAGGGTCTAGTCCCATTTTGGGGAGGAACAGGGAGGATGATCTAAAATAAAATGTTGCAGATGATATTGCACAAAACACCACATGCAATTCACACAACACACACAGTGCTGCCAGCAGTCCTGCTGCTAAGAACAAAAACTCTTCCATGAAATCTGAATTTGCAAGTTGATTGTAGTGCCATTGAACAAGCTAACAAAGGCCATACCACTATACAAGGTCACACAGGAGGCTGTGCTAACACACCCATTAGTGACACCAAACTGTGTAGATTTTCACAGCAGATGGACTTTTAATTCTTGTGAAATATGAATTTATTAATGGTATTTATTTATGGAATTTATTTATTTATTTATTATTGAGAAACAATACAGAATTTTTCATATGAGAAAGAAACTCCCATTGTTGCACTTGATATTCACCACTGTACTGGGTAGGAAATAGTCACATGAAAGAAAACTCTGTGGCACTTAGCCAACTAGATTTGCTAGAAATCATGCCCTGCATAATTTGTACCTGCTGCAAATTTGGTCCAAGTTTGGGCCAAGCTGTTAGTCTGAAATGTGACATAACATTAGGGAGGGTCAGCAGAATATTGAGCTTTGTATTTAAAATATTACAATATATGCCATGTGTTTTCTATATCAGCTGCTGTATGTGGCACTATGGAAAGCATTTTGCAACTGGTCTCGGTAACTCCCTGAAAATATTTTCCCTGAAATTTTCTGTTTGGAGGAAGGAAGGTAAAAAAATATGTAAGTACAGTTTTACCATCTCTGGCCTTCATGAAAATGTGTCTCCATGGACGGTCATGCGAAGTGAGGATGGCAAGGTTCAGGGTGGACCATTTCTTTTTTGTGCTCCTGTGGTCATGGGGAGCCTGGAAGGACAATCTATCAATTTCTTTGTTTGAGTTTATCCATCCCAGGGATAAGCTGGGTGCCAGCAGGTATTTGATGGCTTTATGGTCGGTATGGGTCAGAAGCCAGTGGAAGGGCTATAAATTTTCAGACCTGAGGCATGAGCTGACTGTAACCAATGGAAGTTAGGGACAAACATCTCCTCTGGGGACACTGCTAGGTTATTTGTACCTCAGCAAGACAGTTGGTTTTACACCTAAAGCAGCACATGGATCAGGAGGACAGTTAGTTTTTGTGGTGGCTCCTATGTCCTCCAGCTGCCAGGCTCAGGAGGGAAGCTCCATCAGATGGTGAGGGCACACAGTGAAAGGGATCTGCCAGTAACATCATTGCTCCAGAGATACTGCATGGCTAAATGCTGAGAATCAGGTCCTACAAGACCCTAGCAGTGCTGTCATTTGCTGACATCCCCCATAAATGGAGGGTACCTTGCAGAATGGGAACCTGGGGCACCTGTCCTTGGTGTATCAAAGGGGAAAAGACACAGAAGGGGGATATCTGAGGCAAAAAAATCTGATACAGGCTCCGGAGAAGATTTTCAACAGTGGTATTTTGCACTGTTTCCCACTATGTCCTGGGAGCCAGTAAATATTTCTGAAACTATTTGCTTGATAGAACACCCATTGCTTGTTTTAATTAGCTTGGTCTCATTTTTAATAAGCACCAGCTGAAAATTTTGAGTGGGATCTCGTATGCATTCAGTGTTAATGTGGAAAGATGGGCCTGACAACGTTCAAGCTTGCATGCCAGCTATTGCAGGTGTAGTTCCTCAAATCTGATCTGATACAGCATAGGGGGAGTGGCAAGGCCCAGCCAAATTAAACTGGGTGGGTTGGAGCTCTCTTTTGTGTTTCGCTTGAATGACTTAAGATATAAAAAAGCCACTTAGGTTCCTTTTTTTTGCCCATTTCTGTTCAAGGCTGCTGAGGTCTTCTGTTGAAAGCAAGTAAAGATTACCTGTAGTGGATAGCTTTTCTATTATGAGATAAAGCATGTCAGCAATTTTTGACTGATAACAAACAAACCAAGCTCTACTCAGCTTCTCTCACACAGAGACTTTAAGACTTATTGACATGCCTGGAGCTGAAAAAAGCCAAAAGCAGCCCTGGTAATGGCTTGTAAACACAGAGTGTGGCCACACCTTGTAGTGTCTGCAGCCTAAGGGAACAGATCTGCCAAACTAGATCTGCTCTTAAATCCCAGGAAACAAATCATTGGTAATAAAATACAATGGCTGTTCTCCATCTGCAATCAGTTTCTTTTTAACTAATGATGTTAAGTGGAAAATAGCCACAGTCATCTCTTATTAGGTTCTTGAATAAACAATGGCTGTAGCTCAAATGCTTCATTAGCAGGGAGGGAAGCAGCCAGCAGTTCCTTTTCCAGGTGTCTGTAGCTGTTAGTGTTTGCATAGCTGTGGGCAAGCAGGCAGCAGGCATGGCCCGTGTTGCTGCTATCATCCTTTGTGTGATGCAGGGAAGTGTTTTTGTTTGCTGCTTAACCTGGGCAAGCGTGATTTATCAGCAAGGTGAGCTCCGCAATCCGGTCAAGTCACTCACTAAATCCTTCTGCTGCTTGCAAATGGCTTTGGGCTGAGCTGTGAAAGAAGTCACCCGGCTCTGGGAGGAAATTACAGAGCTGTCTGTCTCTAAGCTCTCGTGCAGAGAGCTTGAGCCAAGCCACCCTTTTGTTTCCCCTGTCCACCTGAGCAGGCTTGGGGTGCCACTGCTGGTGGTACGGCAGTCCCCTAGAGCAGGCCAGCTGCATAGAGACAAGATGTTTTTTCTGGCTCAATAGCAGAGCAAGGTTCAAGGTGCCATATTGTGTTCAGGGCCAGGGGCAAAAGTTGTCTAAAGCTGAAGCTGATGATATTACTTCAATTTGTCTTGCCAAAAGCCATGCACAGATTACACCTCTCAGCTTTCACTCCTAAAGTTATTTTTTTGTGCCATCTATAAATTACAGAATCCAAGTCCCTTAAAGTGGAAATTCTGTGCTATGTATGCACACAAGGCTTGGCTGTTCTCTTACGTCAAAATGCCATGCCAGATAAATAATCATGAGCATACAGAAATGTCATGAATGAGAGAAGGGAGAAAAAGACTAGCATTAAATGAGACTTCTTAAAAATATTCTGGGAAATGAACAGGCGTTGTGAGCAAAGGCAGAATAATTTGTAGGCAGATGAGTGAATCTGTTCTTTAATGGCATTATAATGCTGCTAATAAGAAATTTATGTATTCGTGGAACTGAAGTAGATGCTAGATCCCCTTGCTTTAGTATTAAAGTAAATAAATCTTTATAGTGTTTTCAGAGAGCCCCTTCGCGTGTACCCTGCTCTGTGTTAGCTTAAAGAAAAAAGAAATGCACACAAAAAATAAAACCGAAAAATTCCTAGAGAAAAATATTTATGTTCATTTGGGGCAACCCAAAGCCTTAATTTGTTTTTGTTGTGAAAGGCAAATGTTTGCCCTGGGTGTGAGCCCAGCCTGCAGGTGTGGTGGCTGGTCCTGTGTCCCTGCATGTGCCAGCTCATGTGTGGGTGGCTCTCAGGGTGGCCCTCTGGGTGTCTTGCCTTGCCACACTCCACTGAGCTGTTTGCATTGCTGGGTGTGTTGTAGATCCGTCTTTCTTGTAAAATCTGAGTATTTCTGGCTTTGGTGACATTAGAGAAACTGTGAAAGGTAGGGGCTTTGTTTTGCTTTGGTTTTCTCTTTGTGCTATTCAGAACAAATGGCTTCAGCCAGATGAAAAGGGACTTCTCTCTGACTTGTCCCTGATATCTGACTGCTTCTGACCATCAAAGTGTTGTTTCCAAGCATTTCATGCTTGCACTGACCTATTCCAGCCCTTTTATATCTATCTGTATTTAGTTAGCTGCTCTGGATCCCCCCCTCTCCAGTGGAATAGCAATGGTGACCGTGTGATAGGGGTTTATATAAAATGGCCATTCAAAGAAAGGCTTTATATTGGTACCCAGTGTGTTTACTTCTGCTGTTTCTTAGGTGAATCCTGGTGTCCAGATACACACTGTGGTAACCCCACACAACAGTGAAACATAACAAGTAGAGGCTGTCTTTAACCTGGTGAAGGTAATATTAAAGAACTGTACACTGGAAGAGCCCAGCCCTTGAATAGCTCAACAGCTGTTAAACTTGTCATCTAGACCCTGAGCTCTCCCTTCTGCACTCATCCTTGTTAATTTAGGGATACCTTAATCCAAGGATGCTTTAATCCATAATCTAAATTTCAGCTAAGTCTCTGTATCTCTGCTTCTCATTACTCTCCAGTTGGCTGGAGCATGAGATATGCCTCGCTTGCACTTTGGCACACTTGGAAAGGAAGGAGGACTAAGCTGGCTTTAAACTTGAACCTGGCTGCAGTCTAGGACTTACTGCTTTGGACACAGGGTAACACAGAGCAGGCTTAGGCTTTTTTCCACACTTTGTGTGTCTGCCAGCATGTCCTGAGGACTGCTCTCTTTTGTATGAGGATTATCAGAGGATGGAATTTCTGCTTATGAGTTGTCCCTGAGGTCTCACTGCTGTATTAAAGATCAGTAAATGCAGGAGCTGCTCCCAAGGCCAGGCTTCCTTTAGATAAACTGTGGCCAATGTATATTGATGAACTAACTACTTGCACAGCAGATAGGAAACAAATGGAAAGCATACAAAACTCTATCTACGTTGCATGCTTGTATATTTTCTGCCTCCACTGCTAATTTAGTCTGAAGCTCCTTTTTTCCCCCCTCAAATATATATATACACGTACATATATATATATATATATATATATATATAAATCAAAGTTGGCACTTTTCTTCAAAATCCATTCTGTTTTTCTTGCTGTCTCACTCAGCACTATACCCAAATTTCTCCATGAGGATTTTTAATGACCTAAAGCTCTATGCACAACATCTCTGTAATTGCCTGTATTTTAGGTAGTTGCTACTTCAGACCTTTATCTTTCTGTTTTTCAGTGGAGATGAAAATAAACCATCTCTGTCAACTAGAGGTAGAGGTTGTAGATGGAAAAAATGAATGAAAGTATTATTCATGGAGTGAAATGTAATCCCCAAAATCCAGTCTGGGAGAACTGCTGAGAAGCAGTTCTCAGTTTTAAAACCTTTAAGGCAACCTGCTTTCCTTGTAAACTGAGGAATTGGGTATAAATACATTTTACTGCACCTTGAAGTACAAAACAAAACAGAGGATTGAAAGGCACTGTGCTCTCTTGTTAACCCTCACCCTCTTTACAAGGAGTTCTTCCAGCCCTCCCACTCTTTCTCTGTGGGTCTTGGTACAACATTGATCCCAGTTTCCCTTCTCCATTGGCAAGGGGCCTCTCCCCGTGCTAGCCTCTGGTCAGGCAATTTTACTGAAGCCTGATTCAGAGCTTGCTGCTGATGCCAGAGCTGTGTTTAGCTATTGTTTGGAAACCCTAACAATCAGCCAGGGTGTACATGTTCAGCTGGAAGCCGAGGGGGAAGTGCAGAAGGTCAGGGACTGGGGATGAGCTGCTGTACAAGTGTCACAGAGCAGTTCCATTTACTGTGGAGCAAGGCACCAGGGAATGTGCAGAGAAAATCCACGGTGGCACCTTGGGAGAGAAGGTCCTCAGGAAGGGCCTGGTGTTGCTGCTTGAACAGACCAATGGATGGGTCTTGTGGTCTGAGCTGCAGAAGCAGATTAAAGCATTGAGGGCTGAGTAAAAATCATGTATTTTTTGCTAAAACATTTAGGTGAATGCTGGGATTCTTGCAAAATCTGGGAGCTGGCGGGACACATGGTCTTGTTCTCTGGAGAATGTATCATGAGCTGGCAGTGCTGGACAATGGAAGGCTCATAAGGATAAAGAATGAATGCTGTGTGCTTTCAGGTGCTGCATGTCAAGAGGGAGGTACCTGACTCAAATATAACTTGCCTGGGGGCCATCTGAGCCTGTGCACTTGTTTCAGCTTGTAACTCACTGCTGTGCCTTGCTTCTGCCATTTGCTTCCAAATAAGCAGCTAAGAGGACAATATAATTGACTCATGCAGCTGCCCTGAATCCAGGTGTGGGTTGGGTTGTGCACAGAGAGGAAAATGTTGCCCTTGCCCCATTACTGTGCAGGCATTAATATATGTGGGCAGAGCTTAGCTGGCTGGTTTTTGGAAGGTGTTAGTGTTAGTTATATAGTTATATTTCTCTGGGCAGGAAGGTTGAAATGTGTCCTGCCTGGCTGAGATGCTGAGAGTGAGGTGTCTCCAGGGCCTGTTAGGTCTAACACCAGATCCTATTGACTATGGAGAGAGCAACCAAGGCTCTTTGTTAGGGGAGGTGGATGCTAATGCCCCAGATCCTTGGGTGCAGGCCTGGCTGGAGAGATAAAGCACTGTGGTGCTTCCTTCTCTAAATCCTGAGTATGGACTTGGGATGTGGTGGGAGGGAATGTCTGAGTGGGATATACGGGGACAAATGTGATTGTACCCATCTCACAGCCCAGCTAAGAGAGGAACAGGATCACTCCATCCTCCATCAGTGGCAATGGGACAATCACCTCTGCTGGGCAGCACTGCAAGGCACAGACTTCCCTTCCATCATGGGGACTTTGCCTTTTGGCCAAAGTGCAGGGAGGTGGTTTTGGCCAGTGTCTGAGGGTAAGAAAAAAGCTGTATCTGAATCCTGCTGTCTGATTCCAGGCACGTTCCAGATGCAAGCAAGCCAAAGTTCTTCATTTGACCTCAATTTACACCTTCCTAGAGGGAAATAAGGGGGCTCTGCAACTGAGACTCCTGACTTTAAGAAAGCAGTGTGTCCCAAGGATTTCTCTGCCTGTCTTAGCAGCAGGAGAGAAGGGAAAGTTTCTGCTTAGTGGTAGACAGTGAGTGCAGCTAAAGCCTTGTTAAACACAGAGAGACTTTTGCTACCTTTCAGCTCCTGCTTTCTCCCTGTGATTTGGCACCAATTCATTCTGCCCGCACAATTTTTTCAGTGTGACTTGGCTTTGCAAAAAGCTCCTTAATCCACCACAGAAAGGTTTTAATGCAATTGCATCCAGCACAGTCCTTTTTCACTTGATTTAAATGAGAGAGTTAAATCTCAGTCTAGACAGAGTGCTCTCTAGCTCCTGTGGATCTTGTACCCAGCAAGCTGTATCATCTATGAGTATGTTTCTCATTTTCCAGACAAGCCCAGGGGACCTGCACACCCCCTCCATAAAATTCCTGTCTGTGCTAAATTGCCTCGTAGTCCTGATTTATACCTCAATAAAACATATCACGAGAAGGAGAAAATGTTTAATTGTATAACTGACATCCTTATGCAGGACACATTTTTGGTGATTATTTATGCACTTATCTTCTTTAAAAGGGGTAAAAAGAACCACGACTTTCATTTACAGTGGGAACAGCAAAAGGTGAGGAGAATAAATGTAAGGGGCAAGGAGTAAACCCTAAACAAGTATGACTTCTGGAAAAAGACATATGTTAAAAGATTCATGAAAAATATGAAGAGATGCATCTGGGATATTAGGGGATTAAAAAAATAAAAACTTGGAGATTCTTTCTCTCCTTTATCAAACCCAACCCTTCGGCCTGTTTGATGTTGAAAGTTGGAAAGCATTTCATTTATTAAAATGAAGTGGAAAAAGTATTTTATGTTGCTTATGAAATCATCGATTCCACGATCTTATTTGATTTCTTACACACAGACCCCTTTCAAAATTGCTCTGTGGTTTTCTTTTAAAATGGTTTTCTCAAGAATTAATACAGTGCTAGAGACTGGGACAGGCATGCAAGCCTTGGCTTCAGATTTGGGCTGTGAAGTTTCTATTGGCAGCCATGTCCTACGGACAAGGCTCTCTGGCAGCACCTTAAATGAGTGTGCAAGCAGCACAGGCAAAATAGATGACTCCAGGATAATTAGAAATGGGTTCATTACTGGAGACCAGCATGATTTATTTAATTACAACATAAATATACTTCCTTATCTTTTCTATCGCCCATGTAAGGATGTAGGTTCTATGAGTGTTCTTTGGGTGTGAAAGCTAAGGAGCAAAGTTAAGATTGTAGTTCAGCTCCAATTTGGTCTCATTACTGATAAAAATGTTTATGATGGCATGGAGTTTGTGCTTTGTTCTGCATGACGTGATTCTTGCCTCAAGGGTCATCTAGGCTTCAAATGCTGAGGAGTAGGTGTGTGGTAATGTATAGACATGCCTGTATGTTTGTGTCTTGGGCTGACAGAAAGAAAAAATGCTTCATTAAATGTGCAGGTCAGCAGCATTTTTAATCTCATTTTCTTTCACTGTTTGTGCCCTGTGCAGGGAAATTTGGCTGCTGTGGACCAACCAGCAAATGGGGAGCATGAATTTGGGAACTTGTGAAGGTATTGGAATGGTTGGATACAGGGCCTTCTATATCCTTAGACTGTGTATAGGAGATACTCAATTTTTTCCTGTTGACATCTAGAACTTTCCCTTAAATATGAGAAATGACTGGTGTGTTCTTCAAAAGTTCATGTCTAGTGGGAAGATGGACTGAGTTGCTCATGTCTTTGTGCTTATGTACTGCACCCCAATAGGCAGTACCAATCCCCTGAGACATCATTTACGAGAGACAAGCTATCCCCTTCTTTGCCAGAGAAAATCTTCTTGGCAATATGTTCAATGAAAATGCATTTACTACCAGGACTTTCAGCATTATCCCTACCCAGGATACCAGCTCTTGCTAGTTTTGACTCCACAACTAATTGCAAGCAAGCTTAACAGGGAGCGCTCTGCCTGGCTTCTGAACAACGTGGGAGTTCAGTCAGCCTCTGAGAAAATACTCTCTTTCTTGCTGAACTGAAAAGAAAGGCACTTAAGCTTCTATTAAAACAGCTTTTGACTTTGTAGAAAGTGAAACTTACCATTATCCAGTGTTTTTGGCTTCCACCTACAGTATGTTAATTGAAGGAACACAGGAGCTTTGTGCATTGATGATGGTTATCTCCATAGGAAATCCAGTATTGTGGTTACACTGGCTGCTTTTTTGCCTTTCCGAGTTGTAGGACTTCTTTTCACTTGCAGGATTTCCTTGTTCCAAATATTTCTTCACAGACCCAAGTGCTTTTTTTCCACCCTCTGAAAGAAAAGGTCAATGAAACAGAGATGAGCAAAGGAGGAAAATGTCTTTCCATTTACTTGCTGTCCTGCCAATCCAAACACTTTTGTTCCACACAGGGTTTCCCTGCATGCCTCTCCTGATGGTGCACAAGACTTTCCTCAGGAAAAAGCTCTGATTCTCTCCAAAATGTCATTAAATAACTTTGCCATTGTCAGCAATATATGTTTTTAATCAGTGGCATGGCTTTTTTTTATCCCTGTTAAGGTCTAAGGAATTTTAGCAGGTATAAACTGATGCATGCTGCATAGCCTTACTTTACTGCTCCCTATACATTTATGGGGGGGCTGATACCCAATAGCTCTGGAATACTTATTTCAGCAGTACCTTCATCTGCATATCTGCAGCCTATGTTGCAGCTCTGTGCTGGGGAACCTAAAGGACAAACAGATCTCATCCAGGGTAAAATCAGCTACTTTGTGGGCTTCACTAATAAGCTTTGAGAGAAATGCAGTTGGTAAACCAAAGCACAACCAAATCACAATTTTGGTTTGAAATTATAATGCTTTATGAGTTTGAATAACTCAGACTTCTAAAAAATATTTTTCTTGCTCTTCTTGTTGGGACAGTGTCTGGAGCCAGACCCACCATATGGATTATGCAAACATAAAATAAAGGGTCAATCTCTACACTGAAGATCATTAATCTAGCTTTAAAATGACCAGTCGTGCTGTCACGACTTTCAAAGGTCATTTTGATTTGTTTTTTAAACCTGCTTGTTGCCTTGGGCAACAAACATAAACATAACAGTGCTGAGGCCCCACCCTTGTTCTGATAAGGGATGCTGAAACTGTGATTCTGCATGGAATTTGCCTCCAGAGCATTAAGTGGTGACTGTCCACCGACAACCAATTACTCACTGTGAATTTTCTGAGACACTTCACGTTTCAAAGATGAACTGCATGGAAAAAACCCACCAAATGACCCGTGGGAGGTGTCAGGAAATAGCTGAGCAAGCTTGTGAGAAAATTGTGAGTTAAAGGAATATGCAAAGAGTTTATGCTACCCATGAAGGGTGTGAAGTTTTAGGCGAGCTCCGGGTATGGCTGCAGTAAACCATAAATTAATCCTTTGAGCATGCGAGGCACAGGATGAGGCTGAGTAGAGTTACTTGGCTTGGGGATCTTTTCTGTTTGCTAGGAGAATCAGTCTGGAGGAAACCTTGGAAACAGAGCACACTTGCTTTTTTTTTGTAGAGCTTGGTAACTTTCACTATTTGTACTTCCAAATCCAGGAAAGGGATTGTAACAAATGCCTCTGTTTCTTTTGGCTTCCTGGGGCTGGGGGGGTCTCTGAGCTGTGGCAGTGGCTCCTGCACTTCAGATGCTTTCACTATCCTCTTGGTAGCATGTGGAGAATTCAGGAGGCATGACTTCCTTCCTGCCCCAAGGTCTTCTAGACTACATTAATGCTTTGTCCAAAGTTACAGGAGACATGACAGCACAAAATGACTGCTGCCTTAAAGTATGCTTCCATCATGGCATTAACAGCTGCCACCACTCCCAACCAAAATAGATTTATAAGAAAGGCCCTGAGTAAGCTGTAGGGTCCTTCAGCTGACAGCAAGACTGTAGGTAAAGGTTGCACAGCAGCCTCCCTTCTCTGTTCCCACAAATGAGGAAAACTGATGTCCTGGCAAGGGCTTTTCCTGTCTGTCTGGGTCTTAAGCACAGAAGCACAACTTCCCAGGAAAGAAAAAGAAATTACAATTTTGTGTGCAAGTAGCTGCTGGCTGCTGGTTGTGTTTTTTCTTGTTTATTCCCTCTGTCCTCCTAACTTCTGAAATGTTTTCAACATGTTGGACCCAACTGCTTACTCCTCATCCAGCCTGCAGAAGATTGAAAGAACAGGATCAAAGACTTCTCTGTACATCACATACCTCAAGTTCAGAGGAATGAAGGAGCCAGAGGTGATGCCCCAAACCCAGGGTATTTAGTACAATATATTGTCACAATTGTGATCAGACATTGCCAAAGAGTTTGGCCAGGTTGGAGATGGCTCTGAGGGGACTCCTCATGAAAGCAGCATGTTCTGCCTTGCTGCAGGACTGCTGCTGTTGGCCTTACTTAGTTCATCTCTCTCTGGACCCTGTTTTGAAAAAGCTTTAGTGATCACTTTTGCTCCCCTCTTCCTCCTCTCCAGCCCCTGTGGTATGTGACTCATAGGCTGCTTTTGTCCCTCCTCTTGAGGCACAGGGCAGGAGCCTTATTTCCCTCTCTTGTATTCCCTCCAGGGCACCTTTTCCTCTGTAAGGTGTGACCTTGAGGAGGGGCTGTCTGTGCCTGCCCTGTGTCCATTCAGGGGAGTGATGGCTTGGGCAGGATTTCTTGTTTCTGCTGAATACACATCTCTCCTGTGCCCCAGGAAGTGTGCTGGCACTGCTGGAGTTTGTTTAGGCAGTGGGAATCCTGCAGGCAGGGCTGTAGGGTGAGGTTATGCCATTGCAGTGATGCCAGTGTCAGATCCTATGCCTGTGGATCAAGAGTGTAGCTCAGTCCCCTTGAGATATTTATGAAGTGATAACTCTCAGCTATGGCAGGACAGGCAATATGTTTGATCCTAGCAGTCCCTTGCTTTCCTGAGATGTGATCTGGAGCTGCTGATGAATGCTGAGCCTGGGAAGGAACACAGAATTGGAGAGAGCCACTGGTTTGGGAATCCACACAACAGAGCAAAGCAGAATGGCTTTTGTTTAGGGCATCGAGTCTGAAGTCTGCTGACATGTTATTTCATCTGTTGGTGTGGGATTTTGCCACTGCCCAAGAGTAAGGCATGAAACCAGTTTATGAAGTGCTCAGAGCTTTCATTTCTCTTGCTTACTTCAGAGACTCTTGAAGGAAATTGCATTTCTTGCCACCGTGTTAGGCAGCAGTGACCTCATGCTAAATCCCATGAACCTGCAGGATACTTGAGCTTGACTTTATAGCTTAGGTGACAAAATAGCACTCCAGAGGTAAAAAAGGGTTTCTCAAATGAGTGTTTTGGGATCAGTACCCTGACATTCCAATTAATACTTTCAGTTCTGTAGTGCAGTCTGAGGCACACAAAAAACTCTTTTATTCCCCAGATGATACCAGAGCAAATTATTGATCCATATGGTTTTTGAGGGTAAACCATACTACTAAAGATGATGGAAAGACAGATAGTTAAAATACTTTTTAAAATAAAAGCACTAAATAAATCCTTGTCAAATGCAAACATAAAATCTTAAGCCGCCCTCTTCTAAAGAAGGACAACTCTGTACTGAGAGGGCTGACTGCTGCTCTGTGTACTCCATGGTTTTATTTTGTACCCTCTCATAGCAGCGAGGAAAGAAAATAAGGCACAACCCACATGCCTTCCAGATCTGCCATAAGGGATTTTGTCTCCTCCTCTTGCTCCATAATGAACAAATGCTCTTTGCCTTTGCTTCACAAACAGATTATTTATTCCCTGACGCCGAATTCACCTTTTATTTAGGTATATTGTTTTCACTAGTGTATTTCAAATTGTTGCCCTTTCAGGTACAAATGAAGTGCTGCAGGAAGTTACTGGATTCTGATTAGGAGAAGAGTCTGCGGAACAGGCTGCAGGGGCAATCCTTGTGAGCTGAGCAGGTAACAGTGAGAGTGTGAGCCCTGGGATGAGGGCTTGAAATTACTTGTAAGGGTGGCTTGGGCAACTGAGTCCACGTTTTAGGCATCATGGGAAGGTCTCATCTTTGCCAAATCTCTATGGCAGGATTCCAGCTGTAGTCCCTTGCAGCTGGAAATAGCTATCTAACATACTGTGTTTACAGGGGAGCCAGTGAGAAGAATTCTAGGTGTAGAAATGCAAAGGAAAGTGTTGGTAGGTAAGAGTGGAGAGAACCAGAAGAAGCTGACTAAATAAAGGGATAGATCATAGAATCAAAAAATTGGGTATGAAGTGACCTTACTTCGCCTCAAAATTGGGTTTAGGTATGAAGTGACCCTAAAGATCATCTAGTTCCAACCCACTGCCAAGGACTGAGAGACCTCCCACTAGATGGCTGAGACATAAGCCCTGATTGGTTAGTCTTTGGTTTTGCTGTTCAGAACGTGCATGGGAACTGAGAATATACCCTACATTCAGGGAATGTGTCCTAATTTCCAAATCATCTGCAGTGAGAATTGTCAGATGCTTCTGGCTTGGAAGATCCTGCCTGGAGCTGTTTACATGTGGGAACCCAGGACATCCCTCTGGCTGTCCAGGATGGCCAAGATCCCTGCTGGGGGGCTCAGAAGCCCTGGCACAGAGCCCAAAACACCTGTGGGGTTGATTATGACCCGTGGAGCAAATTATCAACCTTAATGAAGATCAGCAAGCCACAACAGTTTAAGTAGAATAATAGTGAGGTTATTGTGGGGTGGAAAAGTAAATTTTGGGGTTTTTAGAATGGGGGTTCAGGGGGCAAGATGGAGGGATCTGGGCATGTCCAGCCTTTCTCCTTCTTCTTCTTGACCTCCATCTTCTGCTGTGATGGTGGCGCTTTTAGATTGGTTTAGAGTAGAAGCTCACTGTCTAACATAGGTGATAGGTACTGGAAAGTAATTGTAAATATTGTACACGTAATTTTTCGTATAAAGACATAACACCACCCAGGGGCAGGCAGAATGCCTCTGTCTGACCTAATGAACAGACCTTGGCAGGACAGGAGAAAGAATTTTATAGATAAGATACAATAAACAACCTTGAGACCGAGAAATGAAGAGCTCTGAGACTTTCTTCAAGTGCCGGGCTGAGAAAAGAGACCTTTGAACTTTTCTCAGGGTCACTCTGACAAGCTAAAGATCCCGACATTTACAGGTCTGCCAGGCTTAGACCAGGTGGGCTGATGGCTTTGGGGTCAAACCACAGGCACAGATCCTGTAAGCAGTCCCAGTTCCTGATGTGGCTGCATGGGCCAGGTCTGATGGCTGCACTGGGCTGCAACTTTAATCTCCACACTTAGACCATAAATCCTCTCAGCCTGTTAAGCAATCTGGAGAGTAACTGGTCGAGGAGCATTACCCCAGAGGTCACTCTCCTTCAGGTCTGCATTTCCTTTTTCAGCAATAGACTGCAAACCTGCTGGAAGCTGTCTCACCCACCCTTTGGGGGGACCAAAGGGAGTAATAATAGGCTATTGCACTAGCTCTAGCAGAGAGGTGTAAATGTTGCTCAAAGAGCCCTTTTCACAAGTGAAAATCTGTTGTGTCCGTATATTTATTGTAAAACATTAAGTGATACTAGGAGCATCCTATTAATGTGAGTTTGTGTTTTTCAATAATTCTAATGGTACTTTCAATAGTGGATACATGCCAAAGTCAAGGTCATCTATATGACCTTTAGTTTAAGTTAAGAGAATCATAAAACTTTTCTCCCTGTCATGCAGCACACTCAGTCAGTTTCCTTTTCACATTGTATGGCTCCATGCATGATCTGGTGGATATTCTATGACCCCTTCAGCCCAGAGCTAATGTAGTTATTTTTATGTTTGGCTCTCAGGTAGTGCTGCTGTTGTAGATGTCCATACAGTGTTTTTCTGCCTAGTGGTGAGAGGCAATGTTTTGGGAGGAGCAGAGGAGCACAGTAAGTTAATTCATCATCATCCAGGGCAGGATGTGCTGCACCTGCCATCAGGCATCTCATCTGAGCCACTTCTCAGTGGGTGAGGAAAGGCATGTCTAAAACCTCTCTTGAGCTGAAGTCTGTTGCTTCCAATTTTTGGGGGGTTAGTGATGTAAAAGCGTGCAACCTAAAATATTTTTTTCATTTCCACTTAAACATGCTTTTAATATCAAAATTTAGATACTTATGTTCTTAAACAGTTTTGTTTTCAGAAAGAGTAAACCTAAATGCTTGAATTTTTTGTTATACTTGCTGACAACTATTTACTGATTTTGACCCAGCTTTGCTCACAGGCTGGTGTAAATGAAAACCAGATTTGTTTAAGGTCAAAATGAACTGTGAGATTAAGAGGAAGAAATCCCAAACCCTTTTTACTCATACATAACATTTTTCTTATGCTACTTGATTAATTTAAGTATAGCCCTCTGGTTTTGGTTGTTGTTGCATGTATGTACCGTCCTAGCACAGCAGGCCAAAAATATTTCAGTGTAACTAATTGGAAGTAGATGAATATGAATTAACTATTTTTAAAGTCTGGGGTTATATAAGGTAATAGGCATTTTGCAGGAACTGTGCAAATGTCATGGATACAACCTGAAGTTATGGAAGCATTTTTGGTATAAGATGCCATGATTTTTCTTTCAATACAATGTTCACTACTTCAGCAGCTTATTATAACTTTTTACAGAAAATAAAGCAGGGTTCTTCTAGACAGGATACTAGAGCACAGCCCCTGAGTAGCACTTGAAGTACTGACACTGAAGGAGGTAAGGGACTTGTGGGCAAATAGTAGGTGATAAAGGGCATGTGCATGAGGACTAAAGCTAAGAAATGCAGACACAGAGGCTGTTTTTGTACAGTCTGGGTTCAGAGTACTCAACTTCATAGCTACAGTATTCTTTTAATTTATAAACATTTTTGATGCTAGTAGTGCTGGACTGAGATGTTGTAGGGAGGATGGATGTGTGTGTGCATCTATGGACATACATATTTAAAGCATTTATGCTGATGTGAAACCCATGCTTGGTTTTTATTCACCCAGCCTTTATTCTGCCTGTGAGAGGACAGTTTCGGCAGTGGGGGCCTAAAGCTTCTCAGCCTTCCTGAGAGGTGTAAGCAAGCAGGGTGATGCAGGGCCCTGCACTACCAGCTAAGTGTGGCATGCACAATGCTTCTTGTGTCGGTAGGGAGGCTGCACTTGGACAAGGGAGAAGAGAGGTTTTGGTGGCTGCGTCTGTTATTTTGCCGTATTAATTCACAAAAAAACAGTGGGCTGCAGCACATATCCTGCTGACGCAAGGTGTTGGTTTTGGCACGACAAGTTGCAGCAGGATGGTAAATGCCTTGCCTGAGGTTAGCAAGAGGAAGAAAACAAAACCAAAGATTAGTTTTTCCAGCCTTTTGCTCCTGGAGGTGGATGAAATTTGTTTGTGTTTCCATGTCAGAGGAGTGTGGATGTTGCAGCTTTTCTCTGTGGGGCACAGCAAAGGCTGCTGACACTCTGTTGACAGCATGCTCTGTAGCTGCTGGGTTGAGCTCTGTCAGCTCCCTGAGCAAACTGTGCCAGGCCTGTTTTTCAGCAGTGCTAATTCAATGCTCAGGAAAAAAACAAGCTGGGCTACGTCTTGGAAGTGTCTGGCAGCTTTTGTCCCATCTGTTGCAGAGTAGTAGGAAAACGCTGGGAAATTCCGCATGGGCAGTTACAGCAGATGGATGCAAGCGCTGTAATACTCTTCTGTACTTTCCACTTTTGAGAACTTTTAGGTATAAGCTGTTGCTTTGGGCCTCTCTCAACATATTTGCAAGTAGGGAACAATGATAAAGAGATTGATCCGAGTCCTGGTTTTGGCTGGGTTAAAGTCAATTTCCTTCCTTGTAGCTGGCACAGTTTTTTTTTTTTGGATTTAGTATGAGAGTAATGTTGATAGCACACTGATGTTTTAGTTGTCACTCTGTAGAGCTTACCCTAAGTCGAGGATTTTCTAGTTTCCCATGCTCTGCCAGCAAGGAAGTGCACAAGAAGGCAGGAAGGAGCATGACCAGGACAGCTGGCCCTTACTGGCCAAAGGGATATTCCATACAATAGAGCATCCTGCTCAGTCTGTCAGCTGGGGGAGCTGTCCAGGAGGGGCTGATGGCTGCTTGGGGACAGGCTGGGTATCAGTGAGTGGGTGGTGAGCAACTGTGCTCTGTATCACTTGTCCTTCTCACATTTTATTTCTCTTTCTCTTCTGGTTGTCTCTCTTTCCATTACAATTACTATTTTATAATTATCATCTTATTTCAATTATTAAACTGTTCTTATCTCAACCCCGTGGACTTTACCTTTTTCCAATTCTCCTCCCCATCCCACTGCAGGGGTGGCAGGGTCTGAGAGTGGGTGGCTTCATGGCGCTTAGTTTCTGGTTGGGATTAAACCTCCAAACAACAGGGATCACATCCTGCCCCAGTGAGCACTCAGTGTGCACCAGGCCCTGCCACTTTCCCACCACACTTTGGGAGGTGCAGCCTGGCAGTGGAAAAGCCAGAGGCTTCAAACCCATGGCCTGACTGAGAGAAGTGCCCGGGGAAGATGATTACACCTACTGTACACGTACTTGCTCCTGGGAAAATCTACAGACTCACCTAATCCCATTCACAGTGTTGTTGCCACCCACTGATTCCTGGGGGGTGTGTGTGGGTAGGAGGAGGCAAGTCTCATGGAACAGGGGGTACTAAAGGGCCTCATGAGCAGCACACAGAGCAGACATGAGTTAATGTAAAAGTAAATACCATAGTTGAGAGCTAACAAAAAATAAAGCTTGGCTGTCCTGTTGGAAGTGCATGTATCAGCGGGAGCCCTCGTGTTCTAATTTAGGTGAAGAATGAGTCACAGGCAGCAGAGCAGAGCCTTGGGGGATGCCAAGCTCTGCCTCCTGGAGTCCTACTCTTCCCATCAGCATGCCAGGAGCCCCCCTGGTGCCTGATGGATGCAGATAGGCATCAACCCGTAGCCTTGTGCAGTCTCTGGTGCACAAGCTCAACCAACCAGCATGGTCCCAGGCAGTAAACGAGCAACCCAGGTTGGCCTGCCAGTGGAGAGGAGCTGCAGGCACTTTTCAGGTTCTGCCTAGGCAGCTGTCAGGAGGGTGGTGTTCCACCCTGTTCAAGCCCATGTATTTGGAAGGAGATGGGACCCCTCTGTGCAGCCAGGATCCTTGGGGAAGTCATTGTCCCAGACTGCTCCTGCCTGTGTGAACATAACCCAGAAGAGCAGCTCTGACCATACACGAGCTTACACTGGCTGTATGCTGTGCCAGAGGCAGGAGGAAAAAAAGTAAATAAATCCCCAAGCATACCCTTTCATTGAAACCAAATGTGTTTATGGGAAAGGCAGGAGTTACCTAAGAAAGATATGTATTTAAATGTGCCTAGTTAAGTATCAGTTGTCAGCTACTCATTTGAAGCCCTATAAATAGTACCTCGTTCATTTTATGTCATGACGTGCATATGACATTTGGAGGTTAAGTTGGGTATGCTTGCCTCTAAATGCCAACCCAGTTCTGCATCAGGAATATCAGTTTGTTCCCTTTCATGCTTATTTTCCCTTGGCTTACGTGCAGCACTGTCAAATAAACAGAATTTGAAAATTTGCCAAAGGGTAATTGTTCTCAGGGTTGGAATAAATACAGAAACACCACTGGTGACATTTTTGTAATTCATTTTTCCTCTGTGTTTTTGTGGGCTTCTTTTCTTCCCCCAGTCACAGCAAGTTACATCCCTAGATAAACATCTCCTTAGCATCCCAGTCAGGCAATCATCCAAGCCCAAATGTATATGTTGGTTTTGCTGACAAAAAGAAGGGCAAGCCACTTGGCACCAAATGCTTCTCCAAGTTCAGCAATCCTCTGACATAGATGTATATATATATACATATATACAATGGGGTTTTGGTTGTTTTTGTTGTTTTCCTTTTATTTGTCCCCAAAGTTCTGTAAGCTATTTTCCTTAAACTCCAACAATAATGAAAAACACTTGTTTGCAGCAAGGTCTGAATTGTTGCATTGGATGCTTGCCTGGAACTCACTATCTTGGGGGTCAGATGAGCTCAGGGCACAGGTGGGGGGTGGGTGCAGGGTGGCAGCAGGGTGGACACCCTCTGGCAGGCAAACAGGGCTGTGATGAAATGTGCTGTGTGAGGTGGCTCAGCCACCCATGCAAATAACCCCAGTTATTCAGTTTTCTCATGTGCAAAAGCAACTCTTGAGAGTTTCATGCTCCAGCAGCTGTGCCACAGGGGTTAGCACCCCTAGGAGATGGTATGAGGAACTGAAGCCTGACCCTGACTTGGGTCTGCTCCAGGGGAATTCAGCCCGTGGGAGCCCAGGCCATGGTGCAGTGTGGGGCTGGGACTGTTTTGCCCACAGTGCTGCAAATCTGTTGTCATTCAGAGGGTCTGATAATCAAACCAGAGTTTGATCCCTTGCAAGGGCAATGACTCTAGAATATAGTGTTAATGGCTCAGTCCAGTGGTGTGTTGTGTAGCTCTGACCATGATTTGGAGTCCTCTGCTCCTCCTGTGGGAAAGACCTTCCCTTTTCCCTGGGGTGTTCAGGACAGCACACAACTGCATCATTTTGTGTGGGAGTAAGAGCTGTTGTAGCTGTTGCTCTCATCTCTGGGCTGTTTGGATGGATGTGCCTGTGGAACAGTTATTCCATGCTTTGTGGCTACAGATACATCTGATAATTGATCACTTTGGTTCACTGCAGTGTAGCTGTGCAGAATTAACCTGGGCAGAACCTTGAACATGGTGTTGTGTCTTCAGTGCAAATAGCTCAGTGCAGGAAAAAGGCACCTACTGGAGCATCAGGGAGAGTTGTAGTTTCCTGAGGCAGGTCTCTGGAGGGAAACCACTGAGCAATTTGCAGTGAAGACCTGACAGTTCGAGGTTCTGCCCAGGTTAGTTCTGCACAACAGCAATGAACAACATCAACGAACTAATGTTCAATTGCAGCTGAGAATGATTTCAAAGGGAAAAGTAGCAAATGAAAATGAAAGGGATCATTCTGTTTGCTTAGTTTAGCAGACCTGGCTGTATCCATAAAAATATGTGGTTGCCCCTATATGTAACAAATGAAAACAGGTCTAAAATACCACTCCTCCATTTTTTTTATGACTCGGTCCCCTGATTCTGTGGGAACCTTCTGCTGTGAGAGGAGTGAATCCCACTGCTTGTGCCAACTCTGTCAAATCTGACAGCAGATTCAAACGCTGGGAAAGAGGACATGGGTTTGCCCTTCAACAGGTGACACATTTTTTAAATGTGCCAAGTGATTAACACCGGACAGGACTGGGATTTGTAACTTTCTGGTGGCCCTAGCAGTGCTCAGATGCACACAGGGGCAATCAGAAAGCAATTTCAATCTTTTTGCTTTGGTCTGCCAGCTGTCACAAACTCATAGTTGCATATAAACTTTTTTGTTGCTGTTGTTGAGCGAATGACAGAGGAGATTGTGCATTCAGAGGAGTATTACAAGAGGTCAGTTTTTTTCTGGTGGCACTGGAACGTGCTTTTCTAAGCGTGGAAGCTGTGGAGGTCAGAGGAGTCTTCCTGCTTTTGCAATAGCAATAAGTTTCAGTTTACAAAACAGTTTCCCTGGGACGAGAACACAAGGCATTTGACAGACTGGTTAGAGATAAGCTGTTTGGGAATGTTTTTTTTCCAGATCCTTTTTTATCAAAACTAGATCCTACTTTGTCTAAAACTAACCTTTTCTATGAGAATTGGTAGTTCTGAGAGACTTAGCTGTGAAAATTTCAGATTTTTTTATTTGAATGTCCTGGTTTGATATTTTTGCATAGTAAACTCTTGCTCAAAACTAAAGCTCTACCTCAAAATTACCTTAATTTTAACACTTAGTCATAAGGACCCCAAAACTAGGAAAAATCAATATATTTTGAAGTCCTCAAAGCCAGGAAAAAAACCCAACAAAAAGTGAGAGAAAGAAGGGCTGGGTGCATTTTAGGTTTTTTTTTGTTTTGTACATTTAGGTTATTCTCTAGAATAATTCCATCAAAGCCTGAAATGTTTTCCCTGATGCAGAAGATTTGTGTCTAGTCCAGTTTATTATGGATTCAGCAGTAAAGCAGTGTCCCCCACGACCGACAGTTTTGAAAATGCTCTTTGAGAAGGGAAGGAAATCTGGCCCATTCAGTCTCTTAGTGGAACTACTCAAACCAGAGGCCTTTCCCACATGATGTTAGGGGTACTTACTTTCTCTCTGATGCTTTCCAGACAGCATTCATAAAATAAAAATGATGGTGTCTCTGAAGGGAGGGTGTGGGGAGGTTTGGGCTGTGCAGGGAAGTGCCATTGAATGCACGAGCATGGAGGCCGGACAACAACCTGGAGGCCAGACAACAGGAAAACTGAATTTTGTTGCGCTCTATCCTGACCCTACCTCCTCTGCTCTCCTCTAGTGACTCCAGCTTTCTCTGACATCCTCACCCTGCAGGAAGGGAGGAGAGACCTCCGTGGAGGAGGTGGAGGCCCAGCCATGATAGCTCTGCCCAGACCCTCTTTTGCCATGCTGAGGAGCTGGAGATGTTTCCCCCACAGACCACAAAGGTGTGTGTAGGTAAGGGGGAGTGTTCTTGACATCTCTTGTGATGAACAGAAGGCTTTTCAAGAAGGCTGCAGTGCCTACAGGGTTTTCCAACAACACAGGGACCAGGTAGGTCCCTGTAGGACCATCCAAGCAGGACTGAAATCATTCACCCTCCTTACCCATGGCTTGTCCCACAGCCATTAGCAATGCTGTGTAGTCTGTAGGGCTGCTGACACTGCCACTAAATGGGCTTGTAAATAATCTGGATGAGATCCTGGGAGCGATGATTTGTTTGCTGATTGAGCAGGAACCGTTGGAGGCTGACCTACTCTTCTGTTCTGCCACCTCCTCTAAGACTTAATTTCAGGAACTCTCTTCTCTGCCTCTTTGCTTTGGTGCTTTATTTCACTGAGTGTTCCTCCTTCAGAGTTTTATTGTTCCCTTTTTATCTCCCCTGCTCCCTGCTGCTTTTGAGAGCCAATGAGAAGAGTCACAGCCTAGGACTTGCCATGAACAGAGTCTGAGCAAATCCATCCATTGCTGCCATCAAGGGCAGCCTTAATACTTATTTGTCCTGTAATGATATTTTAAAATTTCCAATCTGAAATTGCAGAGAATTCTCTCAAAGGAACAAGCACAGCAGTAGAGCTGCTGGGGAAGTCCTAGAGGACTTGCCCTGAGAAAACAGCATGAGCTAGGTTGAAAGAGGCTTTATGTAATAATTCTTGCTCCGTCTTCAACTGACACCTCAGACAAATGATCCTCACCCTTTCCTGCATTAAAAAAGGCTGACCAAAAATGTCCCTTCCAGCAGGTCAGCTGCCTGCTGCTCCTTGATAAACGTGCTTTATGTCAAACACCTTAGGTCAGTGAGGCTTTCCCTGCCCTTGAGCCACTCTGCTGTTGTGATAGCTGCTGCTGCCCTTCCTGCTGGGAGGGCTTGGCACAGGGAGAACACCATGGCAGGCTGTGGGAGAGGAAGCATGTTGCTGACGAAAAGGGAGAAAAAGGTGGAGTCCAAGACTTTGTGCAAGGTCCCCTCCCAAAATCCTCTTAATCATCTTGTGTCAGACCCCTGTTTAATTCCAGAAAGTCCTTAACTCTTACCTAGTTTCCCAAGTATGGGCATCAGCAAGGAAATGGTGCTTAAATGAGGCGATGATGAGGCCTCTGGAAACCTCCGATGATCTTTGGTGGCTTGACTCCAGAGCCAGCCAAGGCACATTGGATCACCTCTTGAGGATTGGCCATCCCCAGAGTAGCCCTGTAAGCCAAACCCAATGAGCAAATGAGTGTGGAATGGCTCCATGCTGCAAAGGTTGTTTCATGTTGCTCTAAACTCAAAAGCTGGAAAATTCAGAGCCAGCACTAAATATTTGTTCCAGTTTCAAAGCTGAGCATCAGGGAGCCATTCCTTAAATAGTGGATGCCTGTTCTCTGAGCCCAGATGTGCTTATAGCATGGGTCTTGCCAGTGTTTTCCTTTCCTCCTGCTTCCCACATAAATGCCTGTGCAGATTCCAGCCATCCATCTTTGCCCTTTAAAGCTGGTGTGAGGGGTAGCAGCTGTTCCTTCTTCAACAGAGGTGGCAATAATATTGGACAAATTGTTTTCAACCTTAATCAGTAAAGCTTGCCACACAAGTGATCCTATTTCTTGCCAGAAGTGATAAATAGGACTCAATTTTGGAGCACATTAAATGTTAGACAAAATACATTCGTCAAAGACACTTCAGAGTATCAGTTACTTTCCTGTGGTATGTAAGTAATAATTCAGTTCTTAAAACCTTCCACCTGGATTTGGAAGGTGACCTGAGCTCCTGTTGCAGGCGTTTAGCATGAGTTAGAGTGTGAGGTAGCAGTGAATTGATAGATTGCCCTGTGTTTCCATTTATGTAACAAGAAACAGCAGCGGACTCCAGCCTGAAATTTGAGATACTGGTCTTTACTAAGCCATTTTACCGGGTCCAGGCTGGGATGTTTCTGTTCTGTTTCTCACTATCATTTTACACAGACAGCTAATCTCAAATTGTCACAGCTTTATCCCTTCTTTAAATAGCATAAGTTGTGCAGACCTATGGTAATGACCATGCACAGGGATGAACCAAGCAGAAATGGTCGTCGCCTGAAGGCCACTTGTCCCTTCCTCCCTCCTCTGGTGCCTGCCTTTGCTCCAATTGTGTGCCATAGAGAGAGATTATCCTAAAGGAATCAGAGGAGTCAAGGGCTAATATGCTTAGAGTGGGGGCTTTTCCTTTCCATGTTGGATCTGCCCTGTTTCCTTGCCCTGAGTTAAACCCGTTGCTCCTTTCAGGGGGAGGTGGTGCTGAAGGATGACAGGAGGGTTATCCCCTCATTACTGGTTTATCCTTTCATCACTGCACTGCAGTGCTGGTGCAGGGATCTGTCAGATTTGGCTGGGTTTGACTTTGGTGCTGCCCAAAACTTAACAAATGATGTGGCTCGGAGTGATGGAGTTGCATCACTTCAGAAAGATGTTGATGTGAGAAGGGATGGATTCCACCTGCAACTCTTCCAACAGGTTTCTTCTCCTAACCAAAAGAAGAGCAAAGGTGAAACTTTTGAGAGTTTGAAGTTTCGGGGTTTTTTGAGAGTTTAACATTTAAAAGGTTTTCTTTTTTTTTTTTTTTTTTCCCTAAGCAGCCATGTTTGTGCACATATGCAGAAATTTTCTTTCTAATCCAGCAGAGGAGACATGATGTAGAAGAAGCTAGAATGACAAAGAAAAATCAGTTTTTTCTGCTGCAGCCTGAGAAAAAGTGTGTTCTCAGTATTTAGTGCACTCATATGTATTCTGCCATGTTTCAGCACCAAGAACTGGAAAAGAATTAAGTCAGTTGTCAGGACATTGAAGCCAAAAATAAGGAAAAAAATAGCTCAAATAGTTGAAAAGTGGATAGCAATCTGATAAATTCTAGGGCAAATCACAGGAAAGCCAATAGAGAACTGAAGTTAGGAAGGGATTAGGAAAAGGTGATATAATTCATGGTAATCAATGTAAAACTGTCTTGTGAACTAATTGCAATGTAATTTTGGTAAAATGGTGTCTGTTTGATTGGTAAAGTTTTTGATACCAACTTAAACACACACCTATTGAAATTTCCGTGAGATGTGATTTTGTTCCACGTGATGCTCTGAGTAAAAAAAAAAAAAAACCAAAACACCCACGCTCTAACAATATTAGACAATAGCAATAAATAAAGGCATCCAGTTAATTGCAATCTAGCTAATAGTCATGCTTTCTAAAGTAATTGTAAATGAGGAGGCATTCAGAATTGATGTCCCTGAGGGATTTACCAAGGGGCTCATTCTTTGAAGCTCAGAGTACTCAGTTGCTTGGGCTCTTACCTAAGAACCCATGACTTATTTCATTAGACAAAGACAATGATGGTGATGCAACCAGACATGAAGTAATAAATGACAATGTCAAGGACATGCCTATTTTTTAGCATCTTCTGCATTGTCTGGTAAACTGATCTCATCCCCAAAAATATGTATTTGAACCCTCAGCCAAATTCAAGGTGCTAACAGACCAAAGATGTGCTTTCAGAGCTGTGCTATTTGTCTGGGAGATTGTGTTTTGGAAACCAGTGACTCAGGCTTGTTTGTAATGGATAGCCAGCTAAACACGCACTCCCTGTGTGATACAGTGTACCCAAAAGCAAATGTTACTGTGCCTGATGGGAGCAGATTGCTGAGTAAAGGTCAAGGAGGTGACATTTCCATGTGTACAGCATTAATGAGACCGTTTCTGAAGTGTTTATGGGTTTAAAAGGATTTTGACAGATGGGCCGAGAACAGAGACTGCCTGAGCTGCATGAGCATGGGCTGAACTGTGCTGTCTAAAGAGAGGCAAGAGAATCTAAATCAATTTATTATCAAATAAATTTATTTTGTCAAAGATGACGTTTTATATTCTGCCACTAACAACTGAAAGCAGGGAGACAATTAATAATGGCAGATTATCTCTGGACATAGCAAGGTGGTTAGGTGCTGGTTGTGGACAAATACAGGTTAGAAAAAGGGCAACTGAAAATGCCTTTTTCTTTCAGTGCCAGCAACTGACTGCTTAACTCAGGATGTAGGGTTTGCCTGCTACATGGAATAAGCACTGAATCCTTTTCAAAAAAATACAATTCTGGTAGAGAAGAGCTTGTGGTAAAGGCACAGTGGGCATTATAGTTCAAGCAGGCCAGACTAAGAGAATTAATGAGTTTCAAATGCTCTAGACAGGGCTGATTTGTCCCACATCCAGCACTCTGTGTTAAGCTCAGTTTGCCATTCCTGGTGTGTGTTAAAGCAGGCAGGATACACCCCCATCTCCATAGCCTGAGGCTTTTCCTTGGTCCCTTGGGCAAGGGCGTCTTGTGCTCCGGAGCTGAGATGTGTGAGGAGACCCAGCAAAGGCTCACTGGGGTGGTTCTGTGGTAACACTGTGGGGGCCTTAGGGAGGAAGGTCTGTCCTTATACATGCTTTGTGCTATTCTAGAGATTAATTTCCCTGCAGAGGAAAGCCAGACTTTGGCTCAGTATCACAAACCTGTTCAAAACACAGGCAAGGATGAAATACAGATCTAATAATCATTTTCACCTCATGGCTACCAATTACTTAGTTCTGCAGCCAGGATGTTACTATTGGGTTTGCTTCACTTCTGAACATTGCAAGCAATAAACAAAAGTGAAGATTTTCACTGTAGTTTTTGGGCTGTGGGCAGCCTTTCAAGAAGAATGCGAAAGGACAAAGTTCTTAATAAAAGAACAAAGTTCGTAATAAAAATGATGGCTTTTTTGTGGGCCTGTGAGGCACTGAATTTTTGTGCCACAACTGTTTCTCAAATTTGTTATATCATCCGTATATAAATAATGTAGATTCAAATATTAGGCAAACTGTACATAGACACGTTAAAGGCTGAGCAGTAACAGATGTACTGCACATCTGTACGTAGGAAAGTCTATATCAGGATGAGCTTCTCAGTCAACTGTGGGATCTGAATCCTAGTTTTGGGACAGTGGGAACCTGTCAGTGATTGAAAGCACTGGCTTGCACACACGTGAATCAAGATTGACCATCGCCAGCTTTCCTCCATGGATGCAATAGGGATGGAATGTTAGATATTGGCTGCTCTTGGATGTAAGAGAGGGCATTCTCTGTTAGGTAGCAGGCACACTGCAAAGGCATTCCTTGCTGATTTAGGAGACTGAAAATAACAGGGGAGCAGGAGCACCTCTGGTTTACATGAGGTGACTGCACTCTGGAGAGTGTGAGGTGTGATGGGAGGTAAGTAGGAGTGAGAGGCAGGGGCTCACTAACCTCTCTGAGGGGGAGACAGGAGTTGAATGAGAGACACAGAGTCATTACTCAGTGTAGAGATAACAGTCTCACTCTTGAGCAATCTGCCTCCACCACCTCAGAGGTCAGCATGGGCAGCCTCTGGCATGTGTGAGCTGCACTGATGTGCTAAAATGTATGTGTATCCACATCCTCTGTGTGAGTGTTTGATACCTTAACAATCCTGCTTAACATGCTGTGGCCAGCAATGAGTGCCTGCAGAACAAATACACTGAAAAAGCCTCTTGATTCTGTCTGTAAGGCCTTCCTCTTCCTTCTGAAACAAACACTGCAGAGCAAGGCTTTTTGCACCGGCAGTGAGTAACACATATCTTGTTTTTTGATGTACTTTGACTTCTTGGAAAGCTGAAAGAATCTTGACTTTACACCCATTTGTAGCCCAGAATAATTTCCCAACTGGAATAAATGTTACCATCAGAAGAAGGACTTGTGACATTAATGTGATTGTGTCCATACTGGGGCCTTCCCTTTGAGCAGGTTTTAGATGGGGTGATTTTTAACAGAAATTTATTTTCACAGCTATGCTAGAGCCAAAGTATGGAGCTGGTTTAAGGACTGGGGTCCCACTTTCCATAGAGATGGTGTTACCCATGTGCTTGTTCAGCTTCATGGGACAGATTTAGAAAAGTCTGTTTTGATAAACTGCTTGCTTGCTTGGCTTGGCATTCCCAAACACTGTGTCAACTTTCCACAGAGCTGTCTCAGTGAGGTCAGCTGGGGAATTCAGCTCGCAGCACTAAGCCTGCAAGTGGCATGACTCAAGGACAAGATAATTGGCTTTATTACTTTCTTTTTTTTTTTTTCCTGAGTAATTACACAAGAATTGCAAAGCCACTTTCCAAAAGTGGGAAAAGAGGGTCTGAAATGGATGTGAATTTTCTGTTACGTGTTTGGGGGTTGAGATGAGATGTTAATTGTGGTAATTGTGATAGTGATGGTAATTGTAAAACTTTCCTTTGGGTGGGAGCTGTTTCTAGATGTGCAGCTCATTCAGTGTGGGTTTTTCTGAGGCAGCTGAGGCAGCACAAGCCAGAGTTTATTGTGTGCCTGCTGCCAGCTACTTAGAGAGCAAGTGTCAGGGCTCTGCAGGAGGAGAGGGGTAAAATATGCAGGGAAAAAGCTAGAGGTGAGGCCTGAATACTCAGGACCTTTGATACATCTTTATCAAAGGGTTTCCAAAGTACCTAGGCAAGTGTGTTGGATCTGCCTGCAAGACCTTCAGGGCTCATGCTGTGCCTCATGATCATCTCTGTCCCATTTTTAACACTTTGTGTCCTGAGCTCCACTGTGTAGGTAGACAGGTGGTGAGTACCTGGAGGTGGCTTAGTAAATGTAGGAGGAATGCAAAACAAAATGGAAATGAAATAAAATGGAAGCATGGACAGTGTGAGCTGAAAACCTAACAACTCAGAAAAATGTGGGGAATGGGGGAAGTTCACACTTGTAGGCTGGCATATTTGCTAAGAGGAAACAAATAAGGTTTGGGCACCTGACATTTCTTCAGACCTCTGTACTTGGGAGTTTTTCTGTTGTTTTCTTAATTTCATTTTGCCTAATGCAAGCTATTGCTTCTCTGAGACCTGATTGTCATTTATATTCTTGTAGTACTGTAGCTCTGCCCATCACCAGGGTGCAGACAGAGAAGTAATTTTTCAGGCATTTATTAATGGAGGGTGGATGCCGGAGGGATTCTGGTTTGGACATTGTTTTATTTGTGGAGGCAAAAATGATGAAGACTGAAGAAAATAAGTGAAATGAAGAGGAAATGAAACCTTATTCTAATTTCCAACCTAAACATATTACTGACCAGGATAAACATATTTTCAGTGTGTGGGAATGACACTGTCTTTCAGCAGTTGTCACTCACTCTTTTCTGCTCTGTTTCCCCACTGGGGGTGTTTTGGGGCAGCAGTCAGACCCTCATTCACCTTCCTTCACCCAGGCTCAGCTCCCCAGCTGCCAGAGCTTCCTCTAGAGGAGGTCCCAGCCAGCATGAGCTGATGGCTGCCTGGAGCAGCAGTCCCACCCTTCATCCTTCAGGCACTTGCCTGTCTGGAAGCAGAGCTGGCCACTGCCCTTCTCTCCCTCCTCATACTCCAGCAGCCCTCTCCTCCCACGCTGTTATTTTTAACCCTGGAGCCTTGATTGGCTTCACCCCATGGCCTCCTGCCTCTGCCAACAAAAACAGACTGTGAAACTACAGAGTTAACCCCAGCTTCTTCATGCTTCCCAAAGCCCTTCCCAGCCTGGGCAGCTCAACTCCATCTGCTGGAAACATTCCCCCTGATAACATGGAAGGTGGCACCAGCCTTTTCCTCTGCTGGGGCTGTGAGAACAGGCCCATATTGGCTTTGTCCTGGACTTGGGAAGAAGCTTGGCACAATGTATCTAGGCTTCAGGGAAAAGTTATCAGATCCCCCAGCACAGTCATAACTTGTAAGATAGGCTAGTAGTCAGGTATTTTTCTCCTTGGCCTTCCTCATGATTTCTGTGGTAAAATTTCACCCAGTCTCTTGTTATCATCCTTGAGACAGTACCACCCATGATAGTGAAGGAGGAAAATATATTCTCAACAAATAAGATGCACCAGAAATACATTTCTGCATGGACTTTCTGCATTTTTGTTCAGAGTCTGACTGTGCTGACCTCAATAGACTTCAAGCATAAACCATCACCTTATCCCCCTGCTGAAGTCAGTAGGGGCAGGAGCCTCCTGATCTGACTGCACAGGTGTGCACTACACATAGCTATGGCTGGAGTAGTCAGGCTGCCTTTGTAGCAGGGCAGAGCAAATGTGTTTTGGCATTAATCACTCTGACCTATTTTAGTTTTCTGCCTAAGTGCGTCTTTTCACGGAGCGTAATTGAGTTGCCAATAATGAGTTCAAATTTGGACATCTACATCAGCTGATGTGTACCCTCAAACTTTCCAGTTACTTCACCTGGCTCCAGACCAGGTCTTGGCAGATCAGCATTTAGTCATGACCGCTCACGTAGTTATAATGAAAGTAATTTTGGGAGTTCTTGCCTCAGAAGTCCCTTAACTAAGGGGATACAGTGCTCTTGGAGAGAAGGCCCACAGGTCATTGTAGCTTATCTGCCCTATGTGTCAAGGGATACTCAGTGATGATTGACACTGTTTCTTTCATGACAAATAACAGTTTGCAGTACAAGAATGTCAGAAAAGTTCAGGTGGGAAAAGGACCTTTTGAGCTCATCTAGCCCAACCTCCTGCTCACAGTAGGTCCCAGATCACTCAGGGCTTTGTTCAGCTGATCTTGAAAACCTCCAAGGACAGAGATGTTGTGGTGTCTCTGGGCAACCTGCTGATGCTTTGGCTGTCCTTGGAGAAAATTGCTTTCCTCACATCCAATCAGAAATTCCCCTGTTTTGAAGTACAGCTTTTGTCTCTCATTCTCCCATCACGTGCCTCTGAAGAGCCTGTCTTGGTCTTCAAGGTAACCTTCTCATAGGTACTGTATGGCCACTGATAGATCACCCCAAAGCCACAGCTTCTCCAGGCAGAATGATTCCTGGTCCCTCAGCCTCTGTTCAAAGCTGGGTGCTCCAGCCATGGCCATTGTGGTGAATGGCCTACACTGAATTCACCCGAGGCTATCAGAGCCTTTCCTGTATTGGCACAGGGGGATGGGATGGATGAAACCGGACACCGTGTCTAGATATGCTCCAATGAGCACAGAGCAAAGGGGAAAATCCACCTCACCACATCTGCCGGCCATGCTCCTGCCAGTGCAGCCCAGGGCTCTGCCAGCTGTCCCTGCTGCCAGCACACACGTAACTCATTCCCTGCCAGCACTCCCTTCCTGCAGCCAGTTGCTCCCCAATCTGTAATATTCCATTAGTGGGGTTTTGGCAAACTTTTCTATGGCCGAGAGCTGTGATAAGAAGCAGCAGTCACCCATTCATTATCATTAAGCTATGCATTCAGTATAGCTTCAAAAATATCAAAAGCCTGTTGGTATTTATTTGGAATCCTTTTCTAAAGCAAAATGCTCACTAGGATTCATTATTTAGCTGAATCCTGACATGAAAAAGTATGAAGCTGATGTGTGAACTTTCACCAGCTCACATAAAAAGAACATTTAATTCTGTTTCTAGGAGTTGCTGGTGCTGTTTGGAATGAAAGTTATGAAGTGCTGAGGGGCTCAGGCTGGTGCTCAGCACAATGTTGATGTGCACAACGTTGAATTCATCCTTGTGACTCCCTTGTGAAGCAGGAATGAGTTTCACTCTCTGTTTAACAGAGAGAAGCCATGGTGCAGAAAGCCTGACACCTCTGACCTAATTTTAATTGCCAGAATGTAAGATATGCAGTCCCAGGCTAGGAATCCACAATCCTTCTAGAAAGGGAGAAATGGGTCCCTGCAGGGTTTCCTGGATTTCACCTCTTCCCTACTTGTTTTCAGGGTGAGAAAGAGCCTGTCTGTTTTCACTGGCACTGGCACAACCTGAGCAGCCCATCTAAATTATTAATCTTTAAGTAAGGCTTGGGGCTAAAATCCTCATTAAAGCTAAGCCTTGGCATTACAACTAAAATGGTTCTTCCCCAGACAAGTCACAGAGAACTGAGAGTACTTCTAGGTTTTCCTCCAAATCAAACAAAGCCTCCAGACCATTCCTTGTGTTACCTGAGGGGTGCCATGGAGATTGGCAGCGGGGTGGAGGGTGGGAGGGAAAACTTTGGGACATGGCAAACACACTATTCTCTTCTTCCTCCCTCACTCCCACCTTTGACAGGACTTTTTCCATGCATTGGTGTTGGTGCTGGGGCGGTTGGTTTTTCCCTGCATTGGTGTTGGTGCTGGGGAGGTGAACAGAGGGCTGTACCTGGTGTTCCCATTCCCATCTCCTTTCATCTCCATCCATCATGTGGATGATCCTGGCAAAGGGTACAGAAACTGCCCTCTGCTCCTGATGAAAAGGGACCTAACTTACTTTGTGGAAAAATATTGCCTTTTGCCTGCCAGAGTGCTTGGAGGTATTCCAAGTTATTGCAGTAGAAATGGCACTGAAATATCTGTAATTTCCCCCTGTGTGTGAGAATCTTGTCTACTAGTTTCAGAGTCACAGCTGAACCACTTGTTATCTTCAACACCTCTGAAGAGGTCTAGATAGAACCCTATTGCTAGTGACTTTTGTTGGGGGATGGAAGGTGCTGGCTTGTACAGTTTGAGAGATAAACTGAACTCTCCTGTTGGAGGAAAAAAGAAATCCCTCGTGTGTATGCAGCATAAAGCAAAATGGCATTCTCCTGGGACACAAACCACCAGCTTTATTTCCAATCTGTGGGAACTCTGGCTGGCATGCACCTCTCACAGGTATGAGTGGAAGAGCACTTCAAATGAAGGAACTTTATTACTGACAACAAAGTTTGATTGCTTTTTTCCTGTGTACTGGAGAGCTCTTGCACAACCAGCTCACACTAATGAGAAGTGCTGAGGGTCCCCATCCCAGGGACTGCCCCAGTCTCTCTTCAAATGTGCCCAGGTTCTTTTGTTATAAGAGTCCTGCAGTTGCCTAAATGACAGCTAGTCTCAATTAAGATTTAGTTTGGAGGCTGAAAACTATCCAATGATTTAGTCTCAGGGATTAAGGAAAACAAAACCTTACTGACGGCTGGATAAAATTCACATTCCTTTCAATTGTGATCATCCTACATCAAGGAAATGTTTGAAATGTTGGCAGTCTCCTATGATGTGCCTGTGAAAGTTATTATATTGCTTTAAGTAATTTAAGAAAGAAGAACCAAGACCTATAGCACAAATGTGTTATATAAATCTTCATTTTTACTAAAATAGTTTGATTGATGTCAGGTCCCAGTGGGTGACCTTTAAAAGAGACCACATCAAATGGAGGGGCAGAGTTGCAGCTCTCCACCTCCACACTGGCTCTTCTCCTCACCAGAGTGCCTCTAGACAGCTATGTCATCTGTAGCCATAAACTAAATTGAGGAATATCTGTCTCATGAAAGGCAGAGCTCTTTTCTCATCTCCGTTGAAGTGGGTCATGTCCCTGTCTGGGCTGAAAAGTGAGCTGTGTACCTGCATGGGGGCTTAAATGATTGTAAAAACCTCTTCCTCTTCCCTCACCTCAGTTCAAGACATTCTGTGTTAAGAGGGTTGTTTTATGGGGGTCTGGGCAGGGCATGACAGAAGTTTTACCTCTGTACCACTTTTAATTTGCTGTTTAATTAATGCAGAAACAGCATAAGTTGCTACTTCTGTCTAACGATGTCCAACTGTTAACTGTAGAGGAAGGAGAAAGCCCCTCTGAAAATCAAAATTTCTGAAGCTCCTTGGTTACATCTTTGAAAAAGAACATTTTCTGTTCTATTTTGGAGTAGAAACAGTCAGTGCTACTGTCACACAAGGGTGTCTTATTTTTAGAAAGCCATACCAGAGTAATGCAAGGCAAAGTCATGCTGAGGTGTCCTGCCTGAGGCATTTAGAGATGCTGTATTGGCAGACAGGAGTTCGTCCATTCAGAGAGAAATAAGCTATTGTTTGGACGGAGGTGACGTTTGGTAAAAGCAGATTTGTTTCCTTGTGGCTTGGGGCAAAGAAGGGGGATAGGGATGAGGGTGATTCAGAGTCATATCTGCCCCCTATAAGCAAGTCCCTGCAGCAGGCCATCATGACTGCCTGCCTCAGCACATCATCTGGAGCTTGTGAGGAAAGGACACACTGGTGCCCAGCGAGCCAAGGCAGCATCCCTCAATCTTTGAACCCTGGAGAGAAGAGGTCTTTTCTTGCACTTCAGATGATGTGCAAAGTAAGAGCCATTTTCCTATCTTTCCATGAACACATGAACAATAAACCTCTCCTCAGATGTTTCAGTCCCTGGTATTCCCTCTAGCAGAGCCTTTTGGGCACTTTCTAGGATCAGACAACCTGTAGGAGGAAGCCACAGATTGACAAGCTACCCCAGAGAAAAAATGTCACAGAATTTAGAGCAGCCCTGGTTTAAGCATCCCTAAAGGCCATAGAATCCTTTAGAGTTTTTCCTGTTCATGCTGAATGCACGGACATTTCAGTCATTTCCACAACAACAGGTAAGGTCCAGAAACAAAGATTACACTTTTTTGAAAAATAAGTAGAAGATCACAGAATCATGGAATGGTTTGGGTTGGAAGGAACTTTAAACACCACCTAGTTCCAGCTCCTTCACCTGGCCAGGGAACCCATGATGCAGCAACAGGCACAGCTGGAATACCCATTTTGGGCAGGGAGCCCAGTGCTGCTCAGGCACAAGACAGGAAGACCTTGATCAGTAATTAGGCAGAGGGAAGATCACAAATATATAGATGAGTTTGATCCCTGTTTGTTCCTTACCCAAGGGAAGATGTGTAGGCAATGTATTCAGAGTCTCTCCAAAAAGAATACAGGGTGCACCAATTATGGGGCATATTGCCCTTCCAGCTTTTTTGTTATGCCATGTAAACACTACCACTGAGTTTTAAATCAGAGGGATTGTGAAGATTAATTGAGGACCACTAACTGTTGTTCTGCAAAATGCTGATCTGCCTAAAACCTCTGTGAATCTGTTTAGATCTCTTTTTTACTGCTGCCTGAGAAGAATTATTTATGTGATCTTGGACAGAAGGTCTGAGGGTCTGGGCACAGCCCCTCACATGCTCCAAACCAAGTAATGGCATATGCTTCACTATTTGTTGTATCATTCACAGGCAGAAAAGAGTCTCTGCTTTTCAGGCTGCTCCCCAGATGCTGTTAGGAGTGTTTTAAGTATTTTATATTCATGACATAATCTTTGGTTAGTGTGTGATTCATTCAAAACGTTTTCCCACTGAGTGGCAAGAACAATAGCTTCCCATTTTATTCTTAGAAGCACAACTTTAAGATTTCTTTAAAATGCCAATATTTCTTTAAAATACACTACTTCTGATAAAATGCCTTCCACCAAGCTTATATGGTTGGGCACTTAGAGAATACTTTGCTTTGAAAGAGTGAAATTAAGTGAGAGTATGATAATGAGAAGTATTTTGTTTGCAAAAAACCAAGCCATAACCTACCACTGAAGTTATTCAGAGTAACTATAAAATCATCTCAACTATCATTATCAATTAGCCCACTTTGATTACTGAGGGCAAACTCCAGGAACAGAGGACAGTCCTAAGTTTGCATGTAGGAGGTCAGGCTGGATACATACTAGGGGATTGCTAACAGGAATCTACATTTTTGTGTAACAGCTCCATCAAGTTTGTGCTCTCTGTGGCAAACCATGCAGATTAAAACATGTGCTGTAGTGGTAAGGAGAAAAATTCATTTCTGGGAGAAGAGTAGGTGGGATGACTGGCAGAAGAAATTCATGTGGACGGTTCAGAGGATGACGGAGAATGCCGTACCTTCCCCAAACTGCTTTTCCCTTCCTCATCCCCCTTCCCACTTGAAAAACCAGATTCCTCCTTCCCTGTTGCCACTTCTCTTACATCCTCTGTCACAGACCTGAATTATGAATGCTCCTGCTCTGAGGTGTTTTGACTCACCCATCTTCAAGACTTGGTCCCCACACGTTCATTTATTTCTGCTCTCCAGTTGCAGGCTGTATCTATCAGCCACAGTGGGTTCCCTGGCTCTTCCAGTGGAAGGGTCACAGCTCATCCCAAGAGACAGTGTGTCTTGTCTACTGAAACACTAGTTGCTGTTATCAGCTCTCTTTTATTTTCCTGTGAAGCCGGCAAAAATTTTTCATGTTCCATGCACTTAACCTCAGCACAACACTCCAACGCCCATCCCTGGTGAAGCTTTGCCTACTGCTCATACCCCACTTTTACCAGCAAAGACTAATTTTTTTTAGCTGATCCTGTGAGGCAGCATTGCTTCAGAAGAAGGCTGGGCACTGAGATGGATTTCCTGGCTTAGGGAGATCTCTGGCCGCAGCTCTCTTCACAGAGAGCAGCAGGCACAGCTTCCCAAAGATTTTTCCTGGGGAAGGCAGTGAGAACCTCAGAAAAGAAGAGAAAACAATTCTTATCTCTATTCACTGCTCCTGTTGTTTAGCACCTGTGGAATGCATTATAGAATTTTTTTTACCCAAAGTTGTTTGTCAATTACATTCTACTGAAGATTGTTTTAATTCCTTAACCAATTGAGTCCAAACTGTGTCCTGACTGTCTCAGACAGTCACGGGCTTTTCTTCAGTATCTTTTGTATAGTATAGTATAGTATAGTATAGTATAGTATAGTATAGTATAGTATAGTATAGTATAGTATAGTATCTCTTTAGTATAGGTATAATATAGTATTACTGTAATGTAGTATAGTTTCAATAAAGCAATTGTTCAGCATTCTGAATCATGGAGTCAGAGCACATTACTCCCACATCGGGGGCTCCCTGCATCGATAGAGGTCCCTCTGTTGGATGTGCAGCTAGTGGATGCCACCTTACAAGGACATTGATGAGGGTTGCTTTTAGTGAGCTCAGGCTGCTGCACAGGTGTCTCCAGCCTTGCCTTGCCTTTTGGCAGAACTGTTCAGTTCAGTACAAATTCCCCATACTTGCAAATTACTTAGCAAAATTTACTCTGCAAGCATTTTTCCTAGAGCATGTTTTTAGCCCAGAAAATAATTCCTTCAAATGGTCTGAAAGAGGGCAAAACAATGCATTTGCTGCTTTCAGTACAAAATGTGGCTCAAGTCATATCCTCATTAACCTTTTGTCATATCCTGCCATGCCCTGAATTGTGATATGGAAAGAGGCTGGGCTGCCTGTGGCAGGTCCACATAATATTTCCTGAGTATTCTTACTCATTCTCTGTACAGTCACAGAGCAGTTGTGAACAGCTGCAAAAAGTGAAAGAGGGGCAGGTACTGCTGACACAGCTTTGTAGTCATTATTCAAATAATGTTCACAGATGCTTTCTTACCAAAATGTATTTTACTTCAGAAATCAAATGCCACTAGTATTAGAAAACAGCTCACCCACCACCACAGACTAAAAAGTACAGCAATTACATTATGTTCCTCCATCACTACAAATTGCCTAAATAAAGAAAAAAAGAAGTTGTAATATAAATTCAGCCACATGAAAATCTGTAGGCTAGAAAGCCTTGGAATGACTGAGGCAGACCTAGGGTGAAATCTGCACTTGCAAAGAGTGATATATTTTGTCTTTAAAACTCCATTTTAATTATATTTTAACTATGTCACATATTAAACTTATGCTTAGAGAGCTATCAGTATAGCCTGATGCTTCCAGGACAGACTGAAGTGTACTTTACTGTAAACTCAATGCTAAAGAGAAAACTAAAAGTTTCCTATCTGATAAATATAATCAGTGATACAATTAAGAGATAACGATCTGTTTGGTAACGTATAGCTTGGAATAAAGATGGTCTTTGTCCGACAGAGTTTACAATGTATTTCCTCTTGGCAAACCCCAAGTACATGGGTTTTGACCCCTTTTCAAACAGGAGTGGCAAATAAATTCACTGCTACAAGCCAACTTCCTGATTTGCCTTTGGAAATGAGGCAGGGCTTCCCTGATTACTCATGAAATGCATCTTCATTAAACAGCTTAGCAGGACCCAAACAGTCAGAGGAGTTAAATTGAGATGGTCAGTTGTCACACAGAAAAAAATATTTCAACAAAAAAAGCCCTTGAGGGTAAAACAGCAATTAATTTGGCCTTTTACAAGCACAGACTTTAAATCTATGTTGTTAAGAAATTCAAGAAGGTGGCTGCACATCTAAATGGAGAGGGACCAGGTTGTTTATAGGCTTGCAGGCTCAGGCTCAGCTACGGGACAGCAGCTCCTCTCCAAAACACCAGCAATCGAAACAGAGAGGTTTTGCTGGGCAGCCCTTACCTTGCAAGGGGCTCTGTTCCTGATTCCCTCCCCAGCCCTTCTCATCAGGTTTCTGCAGTCCTTGGTAGGTCAGTGTAGTCCAAGGAAACCACCTCTGTCCATTGGCTCCATCCGTAAGGCTTGGCTGCAGGAGTACATTTTTACTCCCTCCCCCCTCTTTTTTTTTTTTTTTTAACATTTGGTGAAAGAGAGAAACCACAAGTGTTTTTCTTCCGTTTTTTCTTATTTCCCCTCTACTTGGCAGGCCTTGTTTTTGCAAGCTGCAGATATTTGTCAGATATTTGGGAGGAGTGCTCCTCGAATCAGAGTCCACAGGGAGAGTCCAATGGTCATCTGTGACTGCCTTGTAGTCACCAAATTTGTGGAGCTATGATGGGTAATGATTTCATTTTGTCACCATGATTTACTTGGCAGTCCCAGTTCCTAAGGATTTTTCTAGTCTTGCTACAGTGCTAAAAAAGAGCCTTGCAGCTCTGAAAAGTCAGATCAAGGCAGGGGAAAATCTAATTAACTCAGGAGAAAGGCACTAATGTCCAGCAGATGGTCATGCTGGTCTCCTTCCTAAGAGTGTATTTCTTTTCTGCTTCATGATCCAAGCTGGCTGCAGTTCCTAGCTCCATGGCTGCTAATGCATTTTGAGGTGGCAATATCAGGGCTTCAGATTCAGGTCCATGCTGCCTGCCTTGCCCTGGCCCAGAGGTTATCACCTCTGCAGGTGCAGCAGCCTGGCTAAGGTACCAGCTCCTGCTTTTGTGAGTATGACCATGTGTCCCAAAATGACTGGTGACAACTTCAACCTGGCCACAGAGCCTGCTGGCTGAGCTCCTGGCTTGTGACCCGATCTGTGCTGGACTGCTGCAGCTGAAGCAGGGCAGACACCAAGCTGCAGCAACAAGGACTCCTCCCCCTTTTGCACCTTTTCCTTGTTCAGATGGTGACCCAGAGCCTGCAGACACCTCTGCTATTGTGGGCCATGTTTGGAAATCTGCTTCCCGCAGAAATGAACCTTCCTTAGCAAAGGCAGGAGCTGCAACCATGTATTTGGGCTGTATCTGTTACCTCTGAATTAACAGGGCAGGCAGAAGACAAAAAGGGTCCTCAGGAATTTGAAAACCTTAGGAAATCCAACTAGTTACGCTACATCAGGCCTGAACAGGCTGGATTTGTTATTCTGATGATGTAAAATTTTATTTTCTTAACCTGCACAGTCCTCAGGGCATACTGTGGCATATCGACAAAAGATACCTCTTACTGGTAAAAATAATTTATATTTTTGTAGGTGTTTATTACCCTTTTGATATTAAATTCTGCTGCACTGGGGAGATCGCTGTTGTCTGTGTCACTGGAGAGATGGAGCATTTGCCTGATCCTCAGAAGCCTCATCATAGGCTTGTAAACTCTGAGATGTGATTTCAAATAGGAAATTCCAGCTGGGATATGGATAGATGCTCCTGGAAAAGTCAAATAATAGAAATCTTGCAGTAAATGTAAAGAAACATGTCTGAGGACCTTCCTTCCTTCAGAAATGAAAGGTTGACTTTAGAGGAAGAGGAATAACCAGATGCTTTTTCTGCAATTTGTTGAGCACAAAAATATACTGACTTAGGTTTTCCCATCTCTTTCAAGTCAAAGCCTTCACTCCCAGCTTCTCATTTTCCAAAGCTGGACAAACTGATGCTGTGTGTCCAGATTGATGCCAGCTGTGTGTCTTGTTATTTTAAATGGACATGGAAGTCAGTTTGTTCTTCCACGTATGAAACTCATTATTCTCTAAAATTTTTGGTTGCATAATAAATTCCAAGCTTTCTTGACCTAAAAAAGAAATTTGGCAATCCTCCCTGATGGCCACAGAGTTGGTGAAAAACACCAGCAAGGTGTTGCTCAAACACCAAAAGAAAACGGTCTCTTCCTTTCAGGCAGCTTCAGCTTGTTTCAGAGTGCAGCTACTGCTGCGCTTTTGGCTCGCAGAGCCTCTTCCTCACAGAAGGACTCATGGTATAAACACCAGTGGCTTTACTGGTGAATGATTTGCTGTCTGTTAATTCTTTTATTCTCTTACTGCCTACACTACTGCCTGGCCAAAATTTCCAGAGGTGTTCTTTATTTAAAAGAAATCCTTTTCCTATTCAACACTGGTCCAACAGACCCATTTATTTTCCCAAACAGTATCTGTAATAATTTTCCCCAAAGCCCAGTGGCTAACTTTTTCTTTTTTCCTAGATAAATCTGCGGCCAAATCATCTTTCCACAGCCCCACTAATCTGTATGTTTATGGCCCCCTTTGAGGTAATTAGTGTCTTGTAATGTTTAGACTCATCAGGCTCTGTCTGAGCTTCAGCCCCCAGAGCTCTCTCTGTATCTGCACCCCAGTTCCTCAGGAAAAGGGAGTTTTACACCAATTGCTTTACGTAGCACAGTTGTTGCATGAGACATGACACGAAACAGATATTGCACAAAATGACACAGCAGTCTTGGAGATTTCTGTAATTGCCCCTTTCCCATTTTCACTGCCTCTGGAATGTGGCTGTCATGGCAGGCAGTCCTGTCCAGCCCTCTGACACAGGGTCTGCAATCCCTCAGCTTCTCCTGGAGCACTGCTTAGCTAATTAAGCTTAATAGAGCAAGCCCCTGGTTGTGTCTCATTTGCATTTTTTTCCCAGTTTTCCTATGCCTTGATGTAAATTGACCTGTGATGAAACTTGCAAGCAGAATCAATACTCAGGAAGAGATGGATGTGCCACCCAGTTTAAGATAAGTGTTCACAAAACTGGTATAGAAGGTTAAGGCAGTGGACTGAAGGCTAAAAGGCTTGAGGCTTTTTTCCCAGCTCTGCTATGGAATGTGGTCTCTAACAAGAAATTTTGGCATCTTTTTAATACCCTTTTTCTCTTATTCTCCCTGGCAGTATCAACTGCAGAGCTTCTTTGTGTCAGGACTGACTGTTGGCTTGTGTTTTTTTCAACATCATTACAAACTACTTCCTCTTCCCCTGGCCACTACATTAGATGGATGGATACATTGGAAGTGATCCTCAGTACAAACCTTGAAAAATGATAGCAATAAAGAAAAAGGAACTAGTGAGACTTGGTTCTAAAAAATAGGAATTATACCTTGTGGGTGTCTGTGAGGTATGATCAGTGAGGTCCTGGGAACAACTTCTTTTGGATTTCCTGAAAACTTGCATTTCAGATAGATCTGTGTTTTGGGGATTTGGTTCTGACTCTGCTAAGCACTCCAAAAAACCTTTTCATATTTCACTGAAACAACAATCTGTGTTAAAATATCTCAAATATAGAGATACTGAAACCAGTACAAACTGTCTTTATCTCATTTTGCCACACTGGGTTAACGCCTTTGCTGAGGGAATGAAGCTGTCTTGAAGCATTGGCAGGTACCAAAAAGTAAAATAATCCACTGAGTTTCAACTGGGCTTGTGTCAAAATTATGTGAAATGATAAATCTCATTGGGTTTATGAGTGAGGGTATAATTGCTCCAAACTGTCCTCAGGGCATTAGAGGTTTTCTGGACCATTCATAGGCCAGAAGAAGCCTTTTACAGCAAATCTGGTCCTACATCTGCTTTGACATCGCAATCTGAAAATCAGTATGACTTAGCGACTTTTGTGTCTTGCCAGGGAGGTTGTAGGACAAAGCATTTGATATGTTTTTCACCCAGTGGAAACAGGGTATTCCTGACTTCTGTTGGTTTGGATGCTGAGTAAAACAGTGGCTCTGAGGGGAAAAGATAACTGTGGCTTCCAGGTGTGCTTTACAAAACTGAAAATACATATCCAAGAGGTGGATTCTGAGTGTGGTGTTGCATGACACACAGCTGGGTTATAAATGGGTAAGGTGAAGCCTTTCTTATGTACCTCAGTGCAGGAGAAATTCGCAGGAAGCAGGGCCAACAGTGCACAACAGTCTGGGTGGGCCCTGTGTCTCTCAAATGAAGCAGTTCTGGGACCACTGGGAAGGGAAGGTACAGCACAAGCACAGCCATTGAAATGGGCCTGATAGATTCAATTCAGCTGTCCTCAGGGTTCTGATGCACCTCCCACCTTTGGGATGCTTGCAGTCAAAAGAAATAATAGAAATAAGGACTGTGAAATTATCAGCTTAATAATGTATAGTGAGCTGCACTTCAAATTCCATTTTCCTATTGCTTTCTAACTGGAAGCTTCTGAGGCATGACTTTCTCTAAGGACACATAGATTATTGTGCTAAAATTTCTCTGGGATACTTTGTTTATCTGTGCTAAGGTTAGACTGCTCAACACACACTTAAGTAAATAAGAAACTCAAGGGCTATCTTTAGCTATTGCAAAATGGTCTCCCTGAAATAATGAAGTACGTAACTGGCATTGCTTGAGCAAGAGTTTGTGCATTGTTCAGTAATTTTTAGTGTGGTAAGAAGAGGACAGAGCAATAGAGACCATCTGGGAGTGAAGCACTTGTCCTTTTTGTGGGTGCCAGGCAAACCAGCCAAGGGTGGCCCTGAGGCAGTGTAAAACCTGACTCCATGGGTGCCTGAGCAGTGCAGAGGCTGACGAGTGTACAGTGTTGTGGCAAGACAGGAGTGAGCAGGGTGGTTGGGAGGCCTTTTTGGAGAGAAGAGTCAGGTATTAGTGTACAGGGAAGGCAAAATGAGAAAGGCGTAGATGTGGCACTCAGTTAAGGTCTGTGGGTTGTTTGCAAGTGGGAGGTGTTCAGAGGCAAAGTTTTTTTTTGGGTGAAATACCATTCATCCATTCAAATCCGCATTTCTGGGCCAAGGCTGGTGTAAGGAGCAAGAGGAGCTTTAGATGAAGGAACTGCTGGGTCAGCCTGAATGTGACTTGTGCAGTCACCATGCTTGGTTTGTGTAGAGAGGGGAAGGAAAGATGCAAGGGTGCCAGTTGTGTACTAATTGATCACAAGACCACCCAGGGTCACTAACGTGACCTGCCCTGAAGGAAAAGGAATTAAATTACCAGGCAGGGCATAGAAATAGCAGTGATATTTTGTAAAGTACCAACAAGATGTTATCTAGAAATTTAGTCACCTACTTCCAAGCAAAACCAATTCATACTGGGACAGATGCCAAGAGAGGTCATTAGGTTCATTAAGCAGATGATTAGGGGTTGTTTTTTTGTTAGGAAAAGGTATTAAAATGCCTAATGGTTTGTTTAGCTTTGCAAAACAAAATCTTCAAGGAGATACAGTTGCTGCTTATAGAAACTTCAGCAAATTCTCCCTGACAAAAAAAAAGAAAGCTGTTTAGGCTGAAGAAGAACTCTGACATAAGAATAAATGAACCTCAAATGCTTGCCATGTCAGCCCTGAAAGGAGACCTCTACCCATGAGAGCAGGGAGTGTTGGTAGAATAAAAAACAAAACTCCATTGAACATGCAGATGGAAAGGCATTGTATGACACAGGGTTGGAATATCCTTTCCAATCTTCTGTCCTCATTTTCAGCAAAGTTTACAATATCTGGTGGTGAGAGCAAAATCTTTTTAGTTGGTGGGCAGTTTTACACAGGAAGCATTTAAGATCTTCCCTCGTGTTTCTAGTGCCTTGTGCTTGCACAGGTCTGTGCAAAGAGCTGCAGCACCATTGCTCTGAGTTACCTTTGCTTTGGGTTTATTTGGACAAGGGTAAAAGTCCTCATTGGTACCGAGCTGTTGGTTCATATGGAGACCAGCTGTGAAGAAATGGAGAACCTCTGTGAAGAGCTGAGCTATGAGCAGGGCACTTGCAGCAGTTTGTGGCTTGCGTGTCTTGTAAGCCTTTGCAGTTTATGGGCCTGTTGTTTAAAATTAATGGGAATGGTATGTATCTTGTAAATGAACACACAGGATCTTTTCCAAAGTCCCTGTCCTTTTATTTCTCTCCTAAGTAGAAACTAATGAGATCTGCAGAAACTTTTCATTGTAAATAAACTCCTTGTCAAATATTTGAATGTTTTTATTTTATAAGTTAGTTGTAAATATTTTTGTCATAGTTCAATTGTTACCAGAAATAACTCAGTCCTGGAATTCACTCCTTGATAATATGTTACATCTTCCTGGAAGAACTACATTCCAGAGGTCACATTCTGCAAATAGCTTTCCTAACTTAAATTACTAGCCAAATAGTCTGAAGGATCCTATATGATTGCTATTGTGAAACCCAGCTTTCCTGGTAGCCATCTGCATTTAATCACTCGCAGGGATAAAAGTTATGTGCAGTGCTTTTGGACCCATGTTTTTCTTCTTAGAGCACATACCTGCAAGGATCATCATTATTCACATTTTATGTTCGTGTGAGGGATGTTCATACCTCCCATTCCCAAAAAACACAGTGGGGTACTGCACATAATGGCTCTTCATTGTAAAGTTATACTTTGGCAATAGCTTCAATGTTATCACTGTGCTTTTGTAAAGAAATGAGGAAAATGCATTTGGGCTTTGTTTAGAACAGAGCACTGCGCTTTTCATATAAGTTTTTTCTGTAGTTTAAGAACTTCCAGGCTTGGTAAAAGTTAGAAATCAACTGAGAGTCTGGAAATGGCACAGATAACAAAAGGAATAATTATTCCTGAACTCATTCGTTATTACTATCCTTAGGGCAGGGAGAGGGATGAGGGCTAAAAAGAGATGGATGGGGACCACTGAGGGAGTGATGTTCTTCAACCTCTGAATTTAAAAGAAACATTTCACATTATCTCTTTAGCATGAAGGCTGTTCAACTTGCTAAAAGAAAACTTTACGGGACTCAGACCTATTATCTTCCTTCTCAATTATGCCACTTAATTCCTACACCTCTGTGAAGTTAGTGAGGAAGCTGGAAGGCAGAAGGGCAGGGCCTTGGCATATGGGCAAATGTGATCCCTGAGAATGGAGCACCATAGAAAGGCATCAAGCAGAGCGGGGCATCGCTAATGGGAAAATACAGGAAATTCTTCCTGCAGTCTCCAGGGAAAAAGACTTATGTCAAGATCAGAAGAAAGCAATTATCTCTATTTTCTTTCAGTTAAAAAATAAATTCCACAATCATATATCTTCACATTTCTTCCAAATGTAATTTATCATGAACGGATAAGCAGGGAAAAAATTGTTTCTGAACTTCCCATATAACTTCATTATTTTACTGTTAACAGCAAAACAGTTGTATGATCCTGACTATTTAATGAGGAAATAGGAAGGTGGATGGTGCCTCTAAAAGAGACACTCTTTTTAAAAACATTTTGTGTGGAAAACACTGAGTTGGCCTGCATATTGAAATCTAGAGTGTTTTGATTATTTTTTTTAAGTTTTGGAGCATATAAGGTATTCTTTTAACAAGTGGTTATGTTTTACTCTGTATTAGGTGGGCATGATGGATAATTTCAACCAGCACCCTGATTTTTACATAGGAAGGCATTTGCAGTGGAAAAAGGTTTTGTTTCAGCTCAAAGACCAGGTGATGGGCTGCCCAGCAGGACCACATACCGTATACAGCCTCAGCCCTAGCAACAGGGCTTATGGGGGAACAGGTTTTCCCTGCAAGCTTTTATAACCTAGGGGGTGTTTGTAACACCAAGCAACTAACTACAAGGGCTCAACAGCTCTCGGGTGACAGTCATATTCCTGAGGCTCTACCTGACTGCAGAATGACTTTATGCAGCAATTTATTCCTTAGCAGATACAGGGATTGGCCACATTGAACAGCATCCTCAGACGCAGCACTTAGCCTGTAAGGCTCTGAGCCTGTAAGGCCCCCTAATTTCTCCTGTTACATCCTAAGGTGGCTCTTTTTGGAAAGCCCAGGCTTGTCCCACCAAGATTGGTGGGATCAGTTACAGGGCAGCTGCTGCCAAGCAGCTTTGGGAATGCTCAGGAAGCAGTCCCTAAACCAGTTGAGTTGGCTTGGCTTGGCTTGGCAAGGTGAGGGACCAGTGCTGGGCTGTGCTCCTCAGGGAAAGCAAGATGGACCAAGACATAAAGAGAGTTTTCTTGATTGCAAACTGGTGTTTCTGTTGAAGACTGGTATTGCAGGGACACATCAGATTGAAGTACACCCTTGGGGACAGCCAGGAGTTGGTGTGGGCTGGTGTCCTCAGGATCCCATGTGAAGGGGATGTCTCTGCCTGATGAGGCACAGTTGGCTGAAAGACCATGCCACAGCCTGGGGTGAGGAAGGGTTTTCTGCCTGGCAGGCCAGAAAGCATCTGACAAGCTGGAATCATGCCTCCCCCTCTTGAAGTCCCTGTGCAGAGGTGCAGTGGTGGATGGCACTGCCAAACCTGCTGGGACCTTGGAGCACCCAGTATCATGTTTGTTGTTGCAAGACTCTGTAAAGCAGCCACTCCTCAGTATGTGCTTGATCATCACCAGGGAGTGACATTTGGACATGATGACTGCAGCACAGGGTTTATGCTGCTGATTCCACACTCCTGTGGGGGCTTTGTGCTGCTGGCAAAGCTCTGCCCTGGTATTAATTCTGCCAATGCAGGGTGACCATCAACACTTTTTTATCACCTTGAGCCAGCAGAATTAATTTCTATCAGATTAACTTTTGCCCAACATGGCCAGACAGTTTCCCATAAGCAACTAGCAGTATCTAGAGAATTACTGTTTCTCCTAAATGATGCCCTGCCTGAGAAAAAGAAGCAGTTCTATGGTTTGTCTGCCCTTGAGGGAAGGATGGGGAGGAGTAGAAATAGAAAGAGAAGAAAGTTTGCCTGCTGGGAAGTGAGGAAAAAGTGTGATACCCACAGAACTGTCCTAGGAGAGAGTTAATCCTGGAATTCAGCCCTGGCTGTCCTATGATTGCAGAGGAGCTGGTAAGCCCTGGATGGAGCTGCATCTACAAAGGATGAGGGAGGACAGAAGGTGCTTTTATTTGAGAAACCTTTCCAGAAAAACCTGCCCATGAGGTTATTCTTTTGCTGTTCAATAGCATGCATTGCAAGAGAAAGAGTACAATGTTCTCCAGATTAGGGAGGACTTTGTGTTTTGGACTGATTCAGAGAGGCCCCTCACAAAGATTTCAGAACAAAATAAAAATAGCTTACTCCCCTAACACCAAGGAAACACTTCTTTTTTGGCCAAGAAATTGCAATCCTATTTTCTATGCCCACTGGTTTTAGAGGGCAGAGTTATATGTCTCTTTGTGTTGAGTCTCTTTCTGAGTAAAACCCGTAAGGAAGGTCAGGGTTGCTTTGTGCTTTGTTTGAAGAGCTATCAAATAACAGCAGTATCAGATAATGTGGATTATCATCTTATAGCTCTGTACAATTTTATGTGTTTTAATTACTGGTACAGAAAGAGTTCTGTGGGACAGCTGGGGCGCAGAAACAGACACTAATTAAATAAGCAAAGTGTGCTGAGATCTGTTTTCCTCAACTGTATCAATAACAAGATTCTCTTACAGGTCAGCACAAACTTCCTCCTCCCCCTCTCATCTGAGCTGTGGGTATTAAACAGTGTAGTGTTTTCATAATCATCAGATTTATGTAACAGCAGATATACTCAAAACACAGAAAGAAATTGGGCCAGGAAATCCACAGTGGCTGTTCCAGTAGCTTTCCAGAATCCCTGACAAACCTCACATCAAATCCCCAGCTGTAGCTTGACACAAAGAAAGCCTCTTTTTTCCTGTGAATCAGTGCCATTATGGAAAAAGCAAAATCCAGCATTATTAAATCATAGGTAGAAAGGGCAATCTGTTCAGGGTAGTGTAGAAACATCCAGGCTCAGCCTGGTCCCACTTCATCTCCCCTCCAGTGTGTAGGGACTAGAAGGAACATTACTGCAAGCTGAACGTACCTGAGAGACTTTAAGACCATTGACTACCTGCCTAAAATAATCTGGAAGCCTAACAGTTGACCCTAGAAACATGGAAAAAGGGCCCTAACCCATGATCAGGAATATACTCGGGTTATAAAATATGCCCACATGTAGAATATGGGTGAAGGGTTTGCAATTTCTTTCAAGAACACTGTTCTTTTGCAAAATGATGGTATTTTAGCTCCTGGGCATGTGAACAGGGTTATTTTTAGTGGCCATTTTAAGTTGACTTATTAGCTGCACACTGGTGATGGAAAACCAAGAGCTAAATACAGTTCCTGAACCTTCATCATCCCGTGCCTTATTCACTCCCTTCCTTAACAAAGCCACATCCCTGTTCAATGCTGTGGTAATGGATATTAAAAATTCTTGATTTTACACAGAATACTGCAGTATTCCCAGGAAAAGAGCTCTCTGAGGCACATGGTTTCCAGTGTGCATGTATTTGTGTGCATGTGTCTGTGTTTGTGTCCGTGTTTGTGTCCATGCTTGCTATACTGCTCCCCAAAGCAGGGAGATAAGGATGGAATTATCCCATATCTGCCCAGCTGCAGGCTTCCCAGACCTTTCTCTCAAGCATCTGGTGCTGGCTAGCATCAGGGACAGGATATTGACCCTTGTTTCTAAGCAAGTCTGGCAATTCCCATATTTCCAGGCACTGGACACAAACAGACGGTTTCCTAGTAGAGAATGGCTCACATTTCTTGGCAACACTGACAGTCAAATGCCACTTTTGCATTCTCTCTTACTCCTAATACAGAACCTCAGTCTGAAGGTCAAAGGGTAGATCCTGGATGTTCCCATGCAAGGAAAATCAATTTAGATTCACAAAAGACAGAACAGTCAGTTCAGGGGGTCACCGGATGGTCTCAGTTGCTCTTCAGGTTTAGAAATTTGAACAGGGAGGAAGGAGGGGGATGAATAAGGACGAATTGATGGAGCAGGATTGCTTGAGGACTGGCAGAACCACAGCTGGAGAAGAGACACAAGCAGAAGGGCCACCTTCAATAGAGACTGGCTCATCCCACTGTGCCAGGACCTGATCTGATCTGCAAAATTGCAGAAATATTTATAATTTGACCTCATTTCATCCCATTGTGAAGCAAGATGTCCACCAAGTTTTGTGAACATTTCAGATCCGGTCTGAGACCTTGACCTTTAAAAGAGAAGTTTGATACCAGATGAGTTGCCTTGACTGAAGCAAGGGATTTGGACAAACCAATTCCTTGTACAAGGCTGAGTGGAGATGATTTTGAGCTTAAAGCAGTGGAGCAAAACTGTAATTCTGCTCTTCTGGTGTAGAAGGAAAATCTGCTTGGCTTGTAACAGATGATTTGACTGCAATTAGAGCTGAGAAACACTCTCTGAGGATTTCAGGGGCATTTTTTTTTTTTGCCTTATAAAGATGCTCAAAGCAAGAGTCAAATAGTTTTTGAAGGCACCAGGGCAAAAGACTTTGAGTGAGAAGTAATGGGAAAAGCAACTCCGAGGGCAGCAGCACATTTCTCCCCTGTCACACAGTTTGTGGAGCAAGCCCTGGTCCTCTCCACCACTGCTCTCCTCTTGCCTCCGCTGAGTGCATTGGTTAGAGTGTCACCAGGACAAGCTTATAACTTGCTTTAGGGATGTTGGCAACCCACTGTTGCACTGTGTTCCAGCTAAGTGTCACAAGGGGAGACAGTCTGTTGCTCCTCTGATGTCATCATTTGGTTAAAAATCACCAAATTCCCCCTTCCCCCTCACTACATTTTTGAGCCCTGCTCAGTAGGAACACCATGCACAGCTTCAATTTAAGCAGCAAGATCCCTATAGGTATAGAGAGTCCTGCATTTTTAGTGTGCACAGCAGAGCGTGACAGCTCCCCAAGGGCCAGATTCTTCCTGCAGAGTCTGGTGGCTCATCAAATCGAGCAGGGTTACATCAGAAGAAGAATATGAATCAGGATCTTCATTTATTGTTTAGCTCATATTTGGAGTGGATATAAATAGGTCATTTGGCTGCAATTCTTATTTCCAGATTTTATTTTTATTTTTTTAACCTCAGCTTTGCTTTTTTAGGCCACAAGCGTGTGATGAGTCTAAAAATGTCAGGCTTGGATTTGGAAAGAGCAGATAACTGAGGCATGGCTCATTCCTGTCCCAGGCTGCTCAGTGCCTGCCCATTGTGGGCAGGAAAGGGCCAAATGATCAGTCTTGGCACAGTCACCGAGGGTTGTTTTGAGTTCCTAGGAATTTAACCCTATGACTTTGGCCTTTGACAAGAACACTTAATTATTTCCAGCTCTCCAACCAGGTCATAAACTGGCCTTTTCTAAAAGTTTCCTGCTCTCCATAAAAGAGAGCTCTCAGCTCCTGTCATAGCAGAGTTTACATTCTTTGAATAGAAGGGCTTCTTGAATCAGCAGGATGCTGTGGTTGGGTTAAAGAGTTCAGCATTTGGTTTTGTTTATAACAGGAGAAGAATCCGTGCTCCAAAATGCCATCCTGTGTCCAGACTTTGTATCTCCCAAACTTTCCATTTTGCTTATTGTTTCCTCAGGTATTGCAATTTGAGATTGTTCCATTGTAAAACCAGAATTTGTGTACAAAATCACACTGAAAACTGATTTCAGTTTTCTTATTTTTCTTTTATTATTTTTTTATTTTTTATCCTTTTATTATTTTATTTTCTTATTTTCAGTATATATATATATACACACATATATATATGTATATGTATATATACATATATATGTGTATATATATGTGTGCATATATGTACACACACACACACACATATATATATGTATATGGATAATTATTATTTTTTTTCTTCACACAAATGCCCAGCAGTGATTACCTTTTGGCCTTTAAGTTTTGGTTACAGCTTATGAGTTCCCTCAGCTGGCAGATCAAGCCCCATGTGGCATACTTCTGTGCAAGGTAAGAGAAACTTTTTCACCTCTTTCCATAACACTCTCCATGCATTCATTTTGTCAGAGGGACATTCCTCCTTCAACCCAAAAACAGTAAGTGCAAAATGTTTGTTTTTCTGGGCTTTTCAAAGAATCGGAAGGCACGACCCCAGCTGCAGCCTTAATGAAGAAGCATTTCATCCCGTGCTTTCTCTGATTTCTGTAAACACACAGACCTCAGCCCCTGGGTGCAGCAGGGAGCAGAGGCTCTGCCTGGCACCCTGGTGAGGCTCCTGCTTTCAGCAGCCCCCAGCTGAGCCCAGTGGGCTTCGTGCTGACCTCTGTGTGTACATCACTCCTGGTAAGGAGCTGCTGAAACCATGGAACCTCACTGAAATGACAGCAAGGTTCAGCAGAGAATGTAATTCTGCCTTCCCACTTAACAGCTTTACCAGTAAGTTGCTGCTTTTTTCCTTACATGGGGATGTGGTTGGTGGGGACATTCTTTTCTAATGAAAAGGCAGTTCTTGGTACCAAAAACCACTTGCCCAACATTTCTAGCGTGTAAGGCGGAAAAACAGATCTGAAAAACAAACTTTTACTGAAATACATATTTTTAGACTGATTTCCCAGCTTTTGCAGCCCAAGTTTCCGCCTGCCAGACCTGAGGCAGAGCCCAGGGCACTGGAGCTGTCCCAAACACACAGCTCTGGTCCAAATCTATGTCTGCATCAGCCCAGATGTGGAGCCTGGTGTCAGACCAGAGTAAGGGACCAGCTGGGATGCCTGCCCCCCAGGAAAATCTGGCCAAGCCTGATTTGCAACCACGAAAGTCTGATGCCCCCATGCCTTCATCTCTGGATTTGGGATCATTGAGGTGCCACAGTCAGCTGCAGGACAAATCCTGTGAGACATCAGTGAGGAGAGAAATGAACAACACCTTTTCCTTGACTCACTGCAAGGAGAGGGAAATGGAAATGCAGGCATTGAGGATTGCCTGTGTTAGCGCTGATTGCATTTCTTGCTCTGCAGAGGATGAATTAACTGAGACAGTGACGTTATTGAACTTGTCTTGGAGAGCAGAAAGCAGCTGTAAGCACTTTTCCTGCTCAGAGGCTGTGCCCCATGCCTGGGAGAAGGTTGGAGTCCTGCATGTGACCTGGAAAATTCCAGCCCTTCCCCTGCCTCTAAGGGACTGCCAGCTTCCACCTTGGTCAAATGTGGGAATGAAGCCATAGCTGGGCAAAGGGAAAAAAAAGGCAGAAAGAGAGCTGTACAGGCCACAAGGCCTCAGGAAAAGGGCTGCATTTCAAGATAAACCCATTTAGCTCTAAACACAAACAGCGTGTTTGTAAAATGGCACAGAGTCTCAGCTGCTGGAAACAAAACAGCAATAAATGGCAACTCTGAAGTCTGTCTTGAAGGGTTTGTCTTTTTAATATGCTTTTGTCCCTTCAGTCTCCTGCCTGTTCACAATGTCCTGAAAATATCTTCTGCTGCCTAACCCTCGCTAACATCATTTTGCCACAGATTAATTGTGTATTTTTTCCTATAAGTATTTTCTTCAATTACAGCCTGCAAATGATTGATTTGTTGAAATGCAATTCCCCACTGCCCAAACCAGATTCTCACCCAGAGGCTGCTTTATACTGCTGCAGTAATGTCAAACTGCTGAACTGCCAGTGTGGTATGAAAGAGACCTGGGCTTTGAAAGGAACATTCTTTCACGTCTCTAGAATATTTTCCATATTCTATAGAAGTACCAAATGTTTTTGTAAAATAATAATAATTTTAAAAAATTCACCCATTTAATGTTCCTACTCACCAAGTATACCATATGGTATTTTAAATGTCATCTTTCAAAGCCCTTCTCTTTGAAAAGCTGCGAAGATTTATGGCATGAATATTTTCCCTGTGAGGTTTGGAAACCAATGTGTTGGACACTATATTTTTTTAACAGTTATGGTATATTAGATCATGATCTTTTGTGGTTAGGTATGACATCAGGCCACCACAAAGCCATACCAGGAGAATCACACGGAGAAAAACATGTCAACTTAGTGGCTTTCAACCTTAAAGGGAATTCCAAAAAGCCAGGCCTGTGTATGTGGAATGATCAGTTGTTATTCTGACACAGCTAACCTGGGGTGACTTGCAAGCATGCATACTTACAAGCAGTTTTGAGGACTAGATAAGGAGAAAAGAATTGCTATGTGCATATTCCAGTTTCAGAAAAACATCAGCAAGGCTGCCAGGTCAGCCACTGCCCCCCTTACTCTCCTGTAAATACCTGATGATTCACTTACGATCTGCAGCCCTTGGTACCAGTTTTCCTAAATGAGAAATGCATTCCAAATTACTAACAGACCCACCTTAGATCTTGGTGTATCTGTCCTGCTGTTTTCATAATGTTCCTATTTATCCCTTCCATTTATCTATTTGTTTTGGGTTTTTTTCTTTCCATAATGCAGCTCCTGCATTTCTTAGACCTTTCAGCCAACACCATGAGGAAGCATACAAGAAAAATAACTTTTCTTGGAAGACAGATCTGTGAGAGCAAGGGCCAAAGTGCTGATGGGCAGCTGGAGCACAGTGATGCCTCAGGCTGTCTGCAGGTGATTTAGCTGGGGAGGGGAGACCCAGTCTGGTGAATATAATCTACCTTGTGGGCTGGGTGGTGGGGCTGCCGTGACTTGTCATGGGTGCAGAGGGATTAGCTCCTGCCCTGTGCTGCCTCCATCCTCCTATGGCCTGTGCCATTACTCTTCTGTCCCCCAGAGCAGTTGGGAAGCCTGGATTTGCTCTACCTCTGCAGCCACAGTCAGTGATTGCCAGGGAGGCAGGACCCCTCCAGGATAGGAAACACAGCTTGGGGGAAAAGCAGGTCTCAACCCTTGTGACAGACAAGCACCCACCTTCAGGGATTTGTATTGTCTGCTGAGGAGGCCATTGCCTCCATGGAGCTCAGATCCTGGGGTTGCAGAGGGGGATTTTTTTTGTTGTTTTGGGTTTTTTTTTTCCTTTTTTTTCTCAGAGCAAATGCCTGCAGTTTTATTGGGAATTTGCTGATTCTGTTTCTGACCTGTAAAAGCACTTGTCCACCTATAAGGTTTTCTCCTTTTCCTAAATATCCTAATTGGGCTAATGAAAAACATTGCTTCTACCCATAAGCTTTTTTCTTGATTAGGATGTACTCCATCCTGTCCCCAGCAGATAGCAAAGTGTCATTCCTGCAGCTGGCCTTGTACTTTGAAGGACAGAGAGAACATGTGACAGATTCTCTATCCCTGCTAGGCCTGGGAGACCTATAACTACATACTGAGGTGTGCATGCATGCATATGTGACAGGAGATATCTCAGATTGCAAAAGAAATCCTCCTATTGCCATTTCTTAACTTTTAAGTCCTCGGTTTTGTAAGCCAAGACTTGCATTTAGGCATGCACTAAAATGCCTCCAAATGTGCAGATTTATTGGCACAATGAGTGCATTTTTTTCCCCCTGAAATGGAAAGGGTAAGAGGAGCTGCAGACTCAAATGCATTTCATAGACCTGTGTTACTCTGTTCTTTGACTATTTTATTCTTTTCCATCCTTGTAATTTTTGTATAGCTGTTATGACCTTCTATTCTTAATGGGGCTTTCCTTTGCAACGGGCACCTGAGATGTATAAATGTTTTTTTCAAAAACTATTCTATGTGGTCCATCAGGCCATTCAGACTTAGCCAGTCTGCCTTGTACTTTGAATATTGAAATCCACGTGATTACGAACTATGTACAGCTTGAGAAATGTTTAGGGACATCATTCTGAATAAGGAACACTCTCAGATTTATTGTTCTTTTCAGCCTCTTACAGACAATCTACAAATTCAGGGAGAGAATGTGTTTCTGGACTCCATTACATGAAACTGTAGCAACTATTAAGTTGAATCTAAACAAAATAGGAGGAGGAAGTCAAAATCCAATTTGTCATTGTCCTTTCTAAAAGATATGTACAAAAAGCAGTGATAGCAAGTCACCATAGTGTTTCTTATCAGCTCTTGCACAGGGACATGAAGAGAAGATGTTTCTGATAACATTAAAAGTTATTCCTTTTTAGATCCAACATGTTCATAACATAATAGAATAGGATATCAGTTCTGACTGCACATGGGACAAACCCCTAAGAGCTAACCCATTGTTTTGCCCATGGGAAATGCTGCTCTCCCCTTTGGATTTCATAACAGCTTGACACTAACTGAGACATTGCCCTTTTAAATTGGCATTAGTGTGCTCAGGGGTTATTTTGTTGTTGTTATTACTGCTCGCTGGTTATGCTTTGGGTGGGGATTTGGAGGATTTCTGTGATACCAAAAGCTCTGACACAGGTCTAAGTACCTGCACTGCTCCCCATCCCCACAGCCTGGGGGGGAGCAGCTGAACCTGCCCTGCCCTGCTGCTCTCCTGGCTGAGTAGTCATGGAGGGCCACTGAGGCTGTAGGAGGTGTGAGGCTTGGAAAAGCAGAGGGATCCCATTTCCTTTGCAGTGTGACAAGGAAATACAGCAGGCCAAGCTCCTAGGTATGTCCTGTGTGCTGGACAAACACTGACCTCCTGTAGCTTGAATCCAGATTTTCAAAGCACTTTTCTGAGTGACTCAGGGTGGGAAGAGGCAGGAGGTGGATTTCAGGAACACCTCAAAACTCTGTTGTGTGTCTACCTCCTCCAAAGCAGCCCCCAGATTGTGGAGAGGAGAGGGGAGCCCTGTGAGAAACACATATTTTTAAGCCCTGCAACAAGAGCCAGATATTCCATGTTTGCTTAGTGTGTCACTGGGCTGGGCATGCCTGTACTTCTAAGCCCTGGAGGACAGGAAAATGCTACTTCTCTGCCCTGGGTTGTTGCAGAACACAGCTTTTAATGGTTGTCAGATATTTATCAGAGGGCAATAAGGAACTTTCTGACTTCCAGGGAAATATCTAGTGCACCTTTTCTTAAACTGCCAGATAATGATGATGGCCACAATTTTCAAAGGAAATCCTTTGCTAGGCACTGAAAAAGGAGGTGGTTTCCAGAGGCTGGCAGCACTGCACAGTTGCCCACAAAGCTGCAGGGAGCTTGTGCAGGGGGCAGCAATGACAAGCAGCCCAGCAGGGCAGGGAGACAGCTTTGTGTCCTGTCTGCAGGTGTTGTTGAGAGCCCCATTGTCCTGGGAAGGCCTAAAGGAAGAACCACAATAGAACCTTTGGAAATTAGAGGAGTGGTAAGGTTCCTTGTCAGTCCAGCAGAAGATCCTCTCCTTCCTGTGTTCTGTGACAAAGACAGAGAATAAATACTCTGGGCTGAATATGATACAAAATAAGCTCTTAAAAGCTCTACAGTTCCTGGTTTCAGGCCCTTAGCAAGGGCCTGTAAAAAAGGAGTTTAAACATTCCCTAGTTAACCTATTTCCTTTGAGCTTTCTCATGTCTCCAGCTGCTGTATTCGTGTGCTTCCCCAGCTGGAAGGGAGCCAGGCACAGGGTGAAGGAGTCTGGAAGTTTAGGGATTCGTTCTTACAACATTTGTAGCGCAGAGTGAAAGCATTAGGCAAAAGCAGTAGTGGCCCTTCCCTGGATTGTTTTGCCCCCTTTTTTGTATGGTCATACCCCAAAAGCTGATGATTGCTATCACATGAATTGCCATGCTGGTATTTTTCCATTCCTGGTGGAGGGCTGAAGTAACTGGCCTAGTTCACCAGAGCTAGCAATAAAAGCAGCAGATGAATGTGAAGTCCTTGAACTCTGCATTGTCTAAGGTGTGACTCTTGTATCTAGTTTTATTGGCGTGCTACAATATGTGTTATATATTGGATATAATCATAAAGAGAGTTTATGATTATAAACGGAGTTTAGATAAATACAGTTGAGACAACTAATAATGGCCAGGTGTATCAAACCCCACAATTGTTCATTGTAATTTGAAGGAGGAAGTGGTGTCTTTTTTCTAATATTAACAATTTTCTCTGGAAAAACATCCAGATTTTCTAAGAGCACAAATATGACTTTCACTGTAAAAAACCTGTGTTTCTCCTACTTTGTGTATTAAACTGTGTGTAAAAGACCACTCGTTTCTATACTGCACAAAAATGCTTAGCCTCATTGAAGGTGACTGAAGGAAAGACTTCACCATAGTTATTTTTCAGGCAGTTCTTGGCTAGTGGGTGCACAAATCATACAGAGTGCACAAGACTCTTCCTCCTCTCCCTTGCTTGTGAGCGAGATGGGCTTGATGTTGCAGAAAAACATGTTTTCACTCTGTAAGCAAGCTGTGGTGCTGTTCATGTGAGCATGGTTTAGAGAAGCAAGGATCTTTCAGATACTCCCTCTACATGGACTTTAGTTTTCAATTAAAAAGAAATATTCCTCTTAATCTTTGTAAAGGAAGGAATCACATAAAGTAGCTAATGCTGGACTAGATGTAGTTGATACTGCTTACCAGGAAACTCAGAGTAAAAGTATTCATAAGGCTGATGGCAAATCAAAAGCTGTCCTAGAGGCAGCACAGTCAGAATTTTCTATTGCATTATCCGGGCTTGATGGGAAATTTGTCTAATGTAAGAATCCAGACTGGAAGAGATGGAAACAATAAACTAAATGAGAAAACTTTGGGCATCACATGAGGTAACACCTGTTGGAGCAGCAGCGAAGCTCCTGAGAAAGACCTGCTTCAAAGGAACATGGAGATAATGGAGCACCTTGCTTGTGCATCTCCCACCATCACCACCAATGGATTCTGTAATAAAGACTCAGAGAAACAAAGCAGTCACATCTAAACATTTTGCTGGCAGATCACATGGAGTTTAATTATTCTGTGTTCCTGCTTTCAGCAGCTGAGGAGGACAAATAGACCCATCCTTCACCTTTCAAGCATCTTGCTCAATAGCATTTTTCTCTGTTTTCCGCGGTGACAGTGGTCTTGGAGAAGTCTGCCCCAGAGAAGAGGTGGCAGAAGAGAGGTTAACTGTGGGGCAGGATATAGGATATTTTCTGAAGCCAAGGCTGTGATCATTTGCCTCATCACAGCTCCTGCCTTCTCCCTCATGGCTCCACTGTACCTTGTTATGCTTCCATTAACCTGTAAGCTCACAAACCAGCCTTTCACTGGGGAATGTGAACAGATGGATTCTTCTAGTGTCTCCTCTGGCTTCTGCAAACCCCTGTGCTCCATGCTGTTGCGTCAGCAATGGGAATCATATGAATTTTATTCAGAATTTTGGTAACAGGGAGGATGGGGCCGTTTAAATATCAAGTGTTGGCTCCCTGCCTCATGGACCTAAGAACTAATTACAGTGGGACTGGTTTTGGTTTAAACAGATCCTCTTACAAAGTTGTTGGTATTTTTAATATATATTTGATAAGGGAAAAAATTTAAATCTGAGAAATTAGATTAAATAAATTTAAAGTATAATTAATTTGAAGCACAAATCTGAAGTTGAAGCAACCTCCTTCCCTCCCCATCCAACAAAAGAGAATATCTGTATTTTTAGACTGGAAGGTCACTAGTGAGTGACAAAGGAGACTTTTGTTCTGCCCTTGGCCACACTTTTTCTTGCAGGCTGCCCCTCCTCAGGCCAGCCTCTGTCACCCTCCTTAAAAAGGGAGTGTAATGATATCGACCTACTTGGCAAAGTGATTTGGGATGTATCTGTGAAAGAGCCAGGGCTGAGTTGCCTTTGCAATCTCTGAGTGTTTCACGTTGGTACACTCCTTCAGCTTGGAAAACACTGCTTGCTAAATTTGGGCAAGTTTAGTGCTTGTGATTCATTCCCAGGGAATTCCAGACTTCTTTAAGCTCTTCCCTCATCTGTAGGTATTTGCTGACTGGTTTACCAAACAGGCTGTTTGCTGTGCTTGACACCGCTTAGCCGCTCGCAGCCCTGAGTCACGCACCACCGAGCCTTTCACCATTTAGATATGGCAAACTAAACACCCAGCCCACGGCCCAGCGTGCTGGGGCCACAGCTCCACCTCCCCACGCCTGGCTCTGTTGGTGTGTGAGTCAGGGCAGGCAGCCCTGGGACTTCTGGCCTGATAACAGAGCAGGACAGGAGGAGCTGTTATCTGCCGTGCACGCACAGGTACTCCCGGTGCAGACAGGGTACCCGGCACGTAAACCCATGAGCCAAGCACTGCATGCAAAGGGTGACTGCAATAAAAATATACTGAGAGCCTCTGGTTTATGGTCTCTTCCTTGGTACAATAATCTGCAAACTTGTGGCAGCTCTTTCCCTAGTAATTTGCCTTTTTTCTATAGCTCCTATTTCAATAGGATAAAAACATAGAATTTCCAGGATACCTCTTATTACTTTGAAGCCTCCTGCAAGGAACAGAAATGCAGTTGCAACCTGCTCATGCTCTCTCATAAATTGATTTCAAACCTCGCACGTGAACACACTGTGATTTCTGCTGGTACCCAGAGTGACATTGTCCATGAAACCTCACAGCTGTCCCTTAATGGGAGATTAGTGCCTTAACAAGAAGTCTTTTCATTACTGTTGTTGTTTGCTCACTAATGAAACAGGCTTGTGCTGTTTGCTATCAATTACATTGCAAATCGTGTAATGTAATGCCTCAGTACTTTTTATTTTTTTTTAAAGAAAATGTAGCTGCAAGTTTTATTCAGTCTGGTTGTTTCATGGCTTTAGAATTTGTTGTCCCAGTTCCTCATTACTGCAGCTGTAGATAAAAACTTGAAAATCTGAATCTCTTAAGGCTCAGGAATGTGACAGAAAAGGGCTCCCAAAAGGTCACACACAGTTTGGTTCTGTGGCAGAGGTGAAGGTGAGGAAGAGGAGGAGGAGATACAAAAGCTGGCACAGGATATTTGCAACTAACACTGCTGTCTCTGTGGGGGTGCTGGCAACATGTGGCTCTTGGGGCTCCTTGGAAAGATTTTGCTGTTTAGCCTCAGAATCTGGATTCCTCCAGCATTGTTTAGTCTTTCTGGGCTCTTTTAAAGGTCAGCTGAGGGAAAACATGAATTAGCTCTTCCAGAGGGAGCTGATGCTCCTCTCTCTGTTTGGCAATGCAGGGAAAGTGTCTAAAGCATGGTGTTGTGAGAGAAATTAGCTGCTTCTGCTTTCTCCCCTTCCCCTGTAGTGAATTCTGTTCCCTGAATGAATGAGACAGATTTAGTACCAATTTTATTCCCAACAGTCCCCAATAAGCAACCTAAAAATACCTCCAACCCCACACACATCCCATGTAGTCCACAGCTTTTTCTGGAGCTGAGGCAAAACAGAGCTGATGTCATGGGCTATTTTTATACAGCAACGTCTAAAATACTTTATTTTTGTAATAGTGAAAGAGTGCACTAGACTTTTTGGTAAATAATTTCAATGTTATTCTTTCCATTTCTGTAAATTGATGAATAGCTGAACTTAAATGGAGCAAGTGGGGTTTTTTCTTGTTTTTGGGAGGGCAGGGTTGGTTTTGTTTTTTTTTTTTAAATTCTTTTCAGCTTCTTAAGCACCAGTTCCACCCCTGTCTTCTTCCCCTGAGTCTCCTTCAACAGCAAACACCAAGGTAACACCTGCCAGGGGTGGGCCAAGACAGTGGCCTTTGGTCTCCAAATAAGAGCAGGTGAGTAACTGCACACCTACAGCCCCAGGCATGGGCAGGGAGTGCTGCAGCAGGGCTGGCACCTCACTCGCAGCTCCTGCAGAAAGATCCTGCAGTCCTGTCAGCCTCACATCCTCGTGCTGTCCTGGCAGCTGTGAAAAGGCACCAAAGCTTCACAGAAGGAGTTCCCGAGATGGTGGCAAAGAGCAAGAACCCAGATGTCCAACTTTGAAACACGATGAATAGTTGTCATTAGCCACGTCAGATACAGGCTGGGTGCTTTTCCAGCTTCTGGTTTTCTCCTCCTTCAATGCTGCTGAAGTGTTTGGGCAGACAGTCTGTTCCCTGTCAACTCCCACTGTCACTTTTTCCTTAAGCGTAATATCAAAAGTGCTTCTACTTTTATATTTTTTTTTAAGTATTGAGAGTACCCCAGTCTCTCCTACTGTGTTTATGCTTCTGCCAGCAAATCACTGCTTCTGTCATGTACTTGGCTGCTCACTAGCAACCCAGGTGGGCACAGCACAGCCTTTGTCTCAGAGTCATCCATTGGAGTAAAAGTTTTTTTGGCAATTCAAGTGATTGCTAGTCTGCAAAACTGGAAAATAGAATTTTGCTAACTGGAGCACAGAATGCTGATGAATGCAGAGCTGTTTCAAAAACAAAATTAAGGCAGTGCAGGTTCTCTCCATTTTATGTTTTCTAAAATTCAAATCAAGGAAATTAACATGTTTTGGGTTTTATTCAGACCCTGCTTTAGCAGCATCTGTCTTACCTGTGGGAAACAGGTGTGACTGAAGTGGTAGGCAAAGGGCTTTTCTCCAAAAGGATTCAGGTGCCTAATGTCAGTTTGGAATACTTCTGACTAAAAACATCCCCAAAACCTCTGTGCTGCCCTAGGAGACCTGAAAATCTGATTCCAAGCCTCTAGCAATTATCGCAGAGCTCTGCCTGGGCAGAGCTGCATGAAAGGGTGGTGGCAGCTTTTTAGCCACCCATTTCTGAAAGGGGAGACAAAACCATTGGTATTTCTTTCCTGCTCAAGAACATTTGAATTCGTGGCTTTCACTTCCCTGGGGAACATCCTAAGCAGCCAACTAGAGCGTATCCTGACCTGGTCCTCTCTTTGTTACAGCTCTTCCTGGCTCAGAGTAATTACAAGTGTAATTATCAGGGTAGAGACAACCATGGAAGGCTGACTCTGCCTGGGTGGTGGCTAAACACTTGCCGCAGGCCACAGGTCTTACTCCAAGGATTGTGAGGTTTATGTATCTAACTCTAGTATTCAGTGAATTGTTGTGCTCAGAAAGGAGCAAAGCTTACTGAATCTTCATAAAGTCTTGTATTAATTCAGATGCAATGTTTGAGTCCTTTCCACGTACAGAGCGCACAGACTCTAAAGGTCCTTGAGATTTATCTGAGAAGTGTTTTGACACCCATGCTCTGCTGCAGACCAGCACTGGCAGTAAGCACCAGCCTCATAACAGAAAGGAAATACCCTTGTTGCCTGCCCATACTCAGGTGTGGGGTCAGACTGAGGTATTTTCATAAACACAGTGTCACACTTGGTTACATCTGCATCATTTAAAGGAAAATAAAAGGCTACTATTCTCATTGCCATCTTCTCTGCTTCCAGCTTTCTGAATTACTTTCACTGATTTCATGTGAAATGCTGATCCTGTGTTGCAAGATGTAGCCCAGCCTGGAATAGTAATTCAATTTTGAATCCTCAAGGTAGAAAACATTCCATTAATGTCTTGCTACCTAAAGGGTCATGCTTATCAACTTCTAGCAGTTTCTTCTTCAAGTCTTACTCAAGTAGTTATTAATGAATATATGCCTTTCCACTGTTTTTTTTTTAATATATATTTTTTTTCTGACGACTATTATTAAACCACCTGCCTCTGGAGTACAAATAATTTCTCCAAACTTGCACCATTTTTGCATCTCTGTGGACAAGCAGTCACTGACAACAGCTGCTGAAACCCTTGGCAGTCACCAAGACCAGCGTGCTGTGATTGCTTCAGACATCACTGGGGAGTCTGCCTACATTCCCCAGCTGCTGTGAGACAGGAAAAGGGAATCTGGGTTGGGAGGACTGGAAACAACCTGAAAGGGTTTAAATGCTTCTGTCTGGTGAGGCTGAAGGAAGAAAGAGATGAACCGGTGACTGGCAAAGAGCAGAGCTGTTTGCATCACGAGGGAACAAGAGGGGTCTGCAGGCCCAAGGTCCATGGGATTTACACAGTGTGTCACATGTACGTGGCAAAACACTGTTTAGAAGATCTTGACCACATCTTGGCCACTAGAAAGGAGGCTTTGGCATTTTTAGTTCGACCTGCTAAGAAAATACAGTCCCTCAAGCAGGGCACTGTAACTGACCTGCAGATCCAGGGCAAGCATAGGGCAAACTGTGCAATTTCACTCTGAATTTACTGAGACAGTTACTTCCCTCTCAGGAGTTTGTCCTTTCAAATGCCCAAGTGTGGCCTCAAAATCTCCATTCTTCATGGGTATTTGCAGCTGTGACCTGCCTCTTCTGTTTCTGCTGGTTTGATGGAAATGAGCATAAACCTGCATGGTGTGGCTGCCCTTATTTCTCTCACTTTGAGGTTCAGCAGCAGTTTTTTATGAAGAATCAACCTTTCCTTTTTCCAAGCCTAGCCCTTCTGCATTGGAGAAATGTCCTCTCCTCAGAGCCATGCCACCTTCCTCAGAGTGTTTATGTCCTCTCCCCAGGAAAGGATTACAAATTATGTCAGGAATACCTTTTTTAAAACACACAACCTCTTATTACTTGGTGTTTTAAGTAAAATAACACTTCAGCTTGTTAACTCTGTCTGCCACTCTTCTCATGGAGGACATGTTTTTTAAACAAGCTTTAATATCCTTTAGTAAATAAAAGTTGTTTTCAACAGGAGTACTCTGAGCATAATCATCATATACATATGTGCTTTTTTTTAATTGAAAAAAAGAAAAGAAAGAAAGAAAGAAAGAAAGAAAGAAAGAAAGAAAGAAAGAAAGAAAGAAAGAAAGAAAGAAAGAAAGAAAGAAAGAAAGAAAGAAAGAAAGAAAGAAAGAAAGAAAGAAAGAAAGAAAGAAAGAAAGAAAGAGAAAAGAAAGAAAGACCCCAATAATTGCCATCTGCCACTTTCTTAGTAAACATTGCGATATGTCATGAACTCAATTACACAGATCACTGGGGTGTGGACAACTGGTTGTTGCTTTTTAAAAACAAGTGTTGAAATAAAACTTTGCTTTAGGTGCAGCAAATCCATTACTGAATGTCAATCAAAGAGCAGGGGCTCCTTTCAGGCAGCTCTCTGTGCTCCCTTACGTCAGTGGAAAACTGCCAGGTTCAACCAGCTCATTTCTTACTGACTCCTGTATTTGCAGGCAGGGTTAGCAAATGGCACCAGCTACTGCAAAGGCTGCCCCAAATTCTGCATTCTGCCTTTGGCTGAGTTGAGGAACAATGACAAATTTCACCAGATCTGCTGTTTGGCCAAATGTTCTCTGTGGTGGGGAGGCCACATTCCCTGCTGAGGAGATGCTCTGGGCTCAGTTTTTGAAATAGGCTCATTTGTTTAGAAAAAGTCCAGACTGAAGGGCTGAGGCACTGCTAGTACAGGGGAGAAAGAGGAGTCAGAAGAAAAATATGAGGAGAAAATTCTGTGATCCCCTTGAAATCTGAATTTGGAAGCTGCTGGGAGAGATGAGAAATGCGACTCAGAATTGGTGGAAAGGTTTTTAAATAAGGTGAGCCAAGGCACTGGACAGAGGTACATCCATGAAAACAAAAGGCACAAAGGTGGTAAAAATATTCAACAACCATTTAATGAATAGGGTGGTGGGAGTCCCTGGTCCCTTTTCCCCAGCTCCTAAGAAATCATAGCTAATTTATTAAAGAAACAGTGGAAGCTTGAAAGCTAAGAACTCCAAAGATAAGATTTACTTGTTTTAATTTGAGTCTTTTTATACATAAACAGTTAGAAATAATTCTCAATTGCACACAAGATGAGACTGTGCAGTGTCCCACATCTGCTAATTGAACAAGGAGAACATCTTTTGAGATGGGGAACAAGTTACAAGTCCAGAAGCAGCCTATATTGCAAATATAAGAGGTTAGTCATGGTTATGATTCCTAATTTATGGTTCACAGGGCATTGAATCATCTTCTTTGGAAAACCTACAGAAATCTGCCGTCTTACACCAGATTCTGAAAAAATTGTATCCTTTTTCAAATTACTATTGGCATCAGTTTCAGCTGATGCTTCAAGTGTCTTTAAATATCTATGTAATTGTCTTTTTTTTGTTCATATGGGTCAGACTCCTGTCATTCTGCTTCAGTATTCATTGTAAATTGATATTAGGTTGGTGAAACAACTTCTGGGACAATTTAACATCTTCTTTCTCTGTTTCATTTTGGCATGTCTTCTTTCACCTTTCTACACAGACCAACCTGCTTCTCTTAATGATATTTTGATCAAATATATCGTTATATGTGGTATATATAATGATGTGGGGGGAAGGAAGACTGTTTGTGAGAGAAGGAAGACTGTTTGATACACTCAACAAAACTCCTACTGACTTTATTGGAAGAAGGATCAGTCCAGAACCTGTCTCTTCTTTTTGTGTTTGTTGTTTTGTTGCTTCTGTTTTGTGTGTGTGTGTGCTTTTTTTATTGGTTTTTAGTTATTTTATTTGATTTTGTGATTCTTTTTGGCCAAAATGCACCAACGTGCTCTGAATATGTGTATCTTGCATTCAGTAAGGCACAAAAAGAGAGCTTTATAGGGTTCCCATGACCTGTTTATTGCTCAGGAGCTGCCTGTGTTTGATGTGGTGGGCACATTGTGCCCAGTTTGTCACACCTATTTGCTTCTCAGCTGAAACCCACTGGTGCAAAGCTGCAGCCCATTGTGCTAAGCACACTGGCCCCTTGTGAGTAAATTACATGTACTCCCCTGGCTGAGTGAGACCTTGATGAACTTGTATCAAAGGGTTTTCTGAACTCATTTTTAGGAGCATGATGTGAATTATATGGAGCAGGTGTGAGTGCCAGGGGAAGGGGGAGGTCAGTGTCACACTTCACAGCAGAAAGCCACCCACCATCAAGGCTGCTTTTCATGTGCTCAGCCACTGTGAACCCCACTGAAAACAGAAGGGCCTCTGAGGCTATGTGCAAGCCTGAAGGAACAGAGCAGGCTTTTGAGGGAGGAAATCAAAGACATTGGAAAAGTTCCTGCTCCAAATCAAGGTAACTTTTAATGACTCGTAAGTCAAGATTGGACTGAAGAAAGAAAAACATCATGATTTAGAAAAATCCTCTCCCTTGACTTCAAAGTAAAGAGGACACTTTCCATACCAAATCACCTGCCTCAGTCACCTTGGCAGAACAGAAGAGGACTCTGCAAAGGGAGCTGGTTACAATTCCTGTGCTGTGCTGCTGCCTCCTGCGAGGAGGGGCTGTGTGTTGTCCTGTCCTGAGAGAGCATCCTTGAGGGTGGCAAACAATTGCCTTGACTGGGAAACAGAGCCATGCTGTGTGCTTTTCTCCCAAAGGGAACAGGAATCCTTGGGTTTGACCTTTTCGTGCTGTTGGTGTTGGGTTAGAGCCACCCAGCCCCTGGAGTCTTTCCTTTGGAGGTAAAGTGTCTGATGATGCCCTAAGGCTACTGTGCCTTTGGTAAAGTGCCTTACAAGGAAAAGCCTCTGGCTTTACTTCCAACAAAATTCATGAGGTACTACAACTGACAGAAGTTTTTGAAGTATGGGAGAAAAGTGTGAAAGGGTTGATGAAACTTTATTTTAGCAAAGCAATTTTGGATGGCTCCCAGCGGTTTGAGAATGCTTATATTGTACACATCCAATAAGGTCAGCTGGGAAGTCACTCTTGTCACTGTGCTCCCCAAGACACTGATATCTTAATTGCTGGTGTTCTGATAATGCTTCTGTGTAGTCAGTGTTTGATGCTGCAGAAGCCACCTCGGCTTGTGGGAGAAATTCCTGTGCATTTCATGGAGACTTCATCTCTGGTCCACTGTGGGATAAACCTGAATGATGAAGTAACAGAGTTTTGGGTATCCATGCTCTGTGACCTGCTCTGGGAAAGTATTTGGATTTTGGTTTTTTGGGGTTTTTTTTCCAACTGAATTGGCTCTTTCTTCCTTTGAGAAAAGGAAGCCCCAGGAAAATCCTGCCATAAAAGGTTTCTTTGTAGCAGTCCCACTAGGTTAAAATGGAGACCCATCACCATGAAAATGTTGTGTCTCTGGAGGAAGTGTCACCTATTAAATCTGAGTGTTACCAGCATGTTTTGGTGTGCAGGGTCTTTACATTCTGCCTTGATGGAAGTTAGGAAAGGGGGATGCCTACAGTGGTTATCACTTAAATTTTTGATTTCAGCAATGGAATTGGTGGTGGAGGAAACAAACAGAAAAGTAGAAGTGTTAGGAAAAGAGTGGCAAAAAGAGTCTGAAAGACTGCCATACAAGCAGGCTTCTATCTGAAGCTACATAATTTCTTCTCTATGTTGGCACACATCTGAAAAGTTTTGTAAGCTTTCTTATATATTTCTGATTACTTCAAAAAATTCGGTGAGCCGGATCATCCAGATTAGTGTTACCCAATATCAGCCTGCATTATGTAACTCTAAGGCAGCAGAGCTACAAAATTCCAAGACAGCTGGATCAAGGTTTTGTTAGAAAGTGTTAAATGGTAAAATTTAACAATGTGTAATACAATTTAACAGTGGTACGATGTGTAGTAACAGTTGCTGCCTATGAAGGAGGAAGAACATTTTCTGCCAGTTCTGAAATCAAGGGTTGCATAATTTGCAGAAGTGGCTTTGGTTGAGGCTTTGCACTCCAAAGCTGTAATCTTCTGAAGTCTCTCCTAGTAGAGCTGGGTTCTGTTGGTGCAAACTGTCATGCCTCACATACAACAGGTGATATTTGAACAAAGCCTTCTGACTGGATTGAAACCTCTCATAATTAGCAGGTAATTAAAAAAAAATTCTAGTTTGTCAAAGCCAGCATAAAGCTCCACCTTATTGCTTAAATAATGCAAGAGAAGATCTCAAGTAATGCACTGACAACTGCAAATCAGGGTAATTATTCTTTGCAATGCACTTTTAATAAGTATATGCTTTATCCAGAAATAATCTCCTTTATCACTTCTTGGTGAGAGCCATCAGCTGCCAGTAGAAAGAGCAGGGATAGACCACAGTCAAGTATGACACACAGAGCAGCAGAATGGGGCAAGAAGTAGAGTTGGGTTAGCCAAAACTAAATATTTCACCTGTCTGTAGCCTTCATTTGGCATTTTGCTTTAACCATCAGCAAGAGTCAGTTGTGCTGTGCATCATCCTCTTACACTCTCTAGTCTGGAAACACCCTGAAGAATATGCTTACTTCTCAGATTAAATTCCTCCTAGCAGGGCTCATTTGAAAGGACACACAATATATAAGAATGTCACAATAGCGTCCAGAAAATGAAGTAGCAAAAAAAGGTCATAGAATAGCAAATTTATAACCATGAAGTAAGGGGTACTTGACATCAGTAGCAGTCTGAGGATGCTAAAGATGATGACTCTAATTCTCCTGATGTTTTATTAAGGATAGGGCAGCAGAAAGGACTCTGGGCTGCCATAAGAAAGGTGGCAGCTGATGCTTTTCCAGGCTAGCATTTGCCAGCAAACACAACCTGCAAAGGATTTTTAAGAGCATAGGTGAGTGCTAAGGATACTGAAAATAAGTGCCTGAGGGAGGGTTAGGCTCCTCATTTTTTTCTCTCCTGGGAAGAAGATGTGTGATGTGTACCACCTTTCCCACCAAATGTGCTTTGTATTTGTTTGCATGGTTTTCTATTAGTCCCATCTCTTTCAACAATCCCTTCCATGTGAATGCTTTTGGATGCACATTTATGCTTCAATGGCAAGAGTAAGAACAGGGTGCAAGGACAGAGAAGCCTTTTCTTGGCCACCCTGATGCATTCTGGAGTCCTTCAAACTTAATGGTGGCCTGGTTCCATGCCTAGTTTATTTTCCCTGTACGTGTTGAGTGACACTGTCCATGATGGAAATCACAGATGTAGGCTGGTATAACACTCCCTCCCTCTCAGCTCCACTCACATTTTATGGTCAGCTTAGTTAGGTTCCTTTGCCTCTTTTAATATAAAAAGTGGCAGGTGTGGTGGCCTAGACTAAGGAAGCGTGATGTAGCTTTAAACGTGATTTAAGTCTTCTAGCTATTCCTTAGGCTAGCAAAGGGTATTCCTTCCTATCAGCATAAAACATAGTTGAAAACTACAGCTATCCACCAGAAGCAAAGACTGAGAAAACTAAAACCAGTCCCTTGGTGCTCTTTTGCTTTATCCTCCATAGAGCTTATTTTTTGAGTGGATGTTTTACAGGTACTTCCTTAGATTTCTCCTCTGGACCAGACAGCATGAGCTGCACTCAGGTTAAATCCAGTTTCCAGAGTAGCTCCAGTGCAGTTCAGGCCCTGACAAGAGGCACAGAGCATGGCAGTGCTTGGAACAAATATATATAGGATAGAAGCAAGGCCTTCTCAACCTGGTGAAAATGTGTCAACATGCACCTTGCTCGTATTTTACCTGTGACTCAGTCAAAAGAGGGGGGTGGTGGTGGTGAACAAAAGCCAGTAAACTTAAAAACCTTCTGCTCATGAATCTGTAATGGAGTCCACTCTTTCAGCCTTGTCCGAATTCAGCTGGATTAAAGCAGTGAACAAAGAATAAATGTTTGCCAGGAATATGATGATCTACAACAATGACAGTGTGAAAGAAACAAGCTGAAATGCACAATAACAACCTCAACACTCAGCAATTTTGCTGGTACATCATAGATCATAACTGAAGTGCTGGTTAATAAAACAGTTAATGAAGTGATTCTAAAACATTTTTTCCACTTTTCTGCTGAGCAGCTTATGAGAGGTTCCTAACCATCAGTGGCATAGAGGGGCCTTTAAAGGAACAGGGATGAAGGAAGGGAAAATCTAGAGAACAGAGTCCAGATATCTAAGCATAGATTTTCCCCTGGAAACTAAACAAATATTTTATTTTTTCATTTTATTTTCTAGAAATGCAAAAGCTTTAGGATGCAGTTACCAGAAGCATTTTATGTGTCAGCAAGTGTCATTTAAGTAGACTACTGATCGCTTGCTCCTGTGTCTGTGCTGACATGTCCCAGCCTCTGTCTCCATCAGTGCAACCGTCTGTGGTGTTGTATGCTGGATACTTCCCCTGGCAGATAATGAGGAAAGCCCCTGACCACCTCTGTGTGCAGCAGCAGATGCTGCATTGAAGAACCTGACTGGTTTTTCTGGATACAGACACACAAAAGCAGTAGCTGATAGTGCAGTAATAGGCCATTCAAAGAAGCAGAAAGTAGCTCTAGGAACTTGGAGTAGAAGCCCTTAGGGGGGCACGGACCTTTGATTTCTGCTTACAGATGTGTTATTAATTTTTGAAAGATCGCTTTACTTTCCAGAACATTATTTTGATCCTTTTTGCCACATTTTTAGAAGTGAAAGACGTCACATTGGAATATCTAAAACCTCCGCTTCCTGCCTTCCTGATAAGATCTTTGTGACCCATGTTTGTCCCTTCTCTTTCCTTTTTTCAGACATGAATGCTTAGACATATAAATATTCAGCAAAATTTCATTGTCCTTCAGGAAGAAAACCTGCCTAACTGTCCTCAGTTCCTAGTTTCTGTGCACAGACTAATCTTTTACATCTTCAGTGCCTTGTCACAGATACTGCATCAATTAACCAACATCTGTTCGCTAATAAATATTCTAATTGTTCTGAGGTATAAATTGGGACTGGGGGAGGACTGCAGATCATATCTTACATAATTGCCAAAGAATATGCAAAGCCTTTGGTGGCCTCCTGAATAAAAGTAAGCTATATGTTCATTTTCCTCAGAGTAACCTCCTCCTGAGTGGGGCAGAAAGCGATTTGTGCCCCGAGGAAAGGTACGTGACAGAGCTCTGCGTTCTTCGAAGGCAGCACTAAGCAGTGCCAGCAATATCCGGTAGATCAAATGTTTCTAGGCTCTCGTGTTTCTTGTCTGTGAAATCAGATCCAGCTGATGGCTCCCAGGGAACTTACAGAATAGCATTCCCAGCTAAAATACTGTTTGAAAACCAAACAGCACTAAATGCATATTACATCTCCCTCATCACTACTGTTGGGCATCACAGCAGGCAGTGCTTAATTACAGCTGCATTTATAAGTGGGCTCTTGGGCAATGAAACATTAATTCTCCAGTGTAATTTGCTATGCTGGCCACAAAGTCAATGCTGAATTACTCACATGCCTGTCAATGTTTGGTTACTGTACCTAAAGAGATTCTCATAAGCTCAATCCCCTTGTTGTCTTCACTAACTAAATCAAAAAGTAAAATAAAATTGTCTTCCAGCCAAAGCCTATAGTGGCATATGGAGGATCTTTTCCTTTTCCTTATGACTAGGAATAAAGGATGCACAAAGTATGTGTGTCTCCAGACTTACTGTACACCTCCAGCTAAAAAAAAAAATAGTATACACATATATATGTGTATGTGTGTGAGATATATATATATAGATATAGATATAGATATAGATATAGATATAGATATAGATATAGATATAGATATAGATATAGATATAGATATAAATATAGATATATAGAGATACATAGAGATATGCATATATATATATATATATAGAGAGAGAGAGAGAGAGAGAGAGAGAGATAATGCTTTGATATTTGAATTTTGCTTCCACTTCAGCCTATGGCTGACTCAGCAGAGGAATGAAAATGAGTTGCAGATGAATGTTATGGAGGTTAGAAGCAAAGGGAGCAAATGGCTCTGCCCAGTGATGTAGTATAGGAACCAGAAAGGAAGTCAGAGTAGATTAAGAGGATTGCCATTAAAACACTGAAAGCAGCAGGTTATAGTCACCTACAGGCTTTTGCTAGGCTTCTGGTATTATTATGTGAGTCACATGAAGACATGTTTTGGACTACAGTTAATGTGTTGGTGATAATAATTGTACATCTGGTGTTATCTCAAAGGCAAATTTTTAATTTGTCACTGAGATCTCCATGATCCTGAGCATATTGAAAGAAGCCTGATTGATTGTGAAACCCAGTAGGCACTGTGACAGAAAGCAGTATGATAAATTGAGTGATTTGAGAAATGCGCGTTTTTGGTTGTTTCTGATTTCATCAAGAGTGACATTTCAGCCTTAAATGGATAGCCTGACTAAAGCCCAGGCAGTACTTATGCACCATCTAAGCTTTGAGTTTTTTGGAACACTGTCAAAGCAGTGTGTTTTTGGACTACTCACTCTGGTGTGGAATTTCAATCTTTAGGTTTATATTATCATGCCTCATTGCAAAAACCTGGTAAAAACTGAGCCTGAATATGACTACACTCTCCAAATATGCCTCCCTGAAGCTGACCTCTTTGCATTCCTTACCTGGCTACATTTAAAGCTGCTGACACTTTTATGTAAAATTTAGTACCATCTACCTGAAACAGAAGACTGAATCCAGCTGTGTTCTGCAGTAAATAAGAACAGCTACTGTAACTTATTTGTCCAGATGGTTGTACAGCACCTCCTGACCTTCTGTTAGGTTTTCTTGTTGTTGGGCTTTTTCAAATAGCATAATAGAATGGAAAATTTGTATTGAAACAAATATTTAAGCACTAAGGATCAGTATCTCCTCTTTAATGCCTTGGCAGGGGAAGCTCTGTTGGACAATGTCTTTTTTCACAAATGGCATCACTATCAATACTGGAGCCTGTAACAGAGTAAAGTAAATGGGGTGTCAGAATCTGACCTTACACCACAAATTTTTTTGGAACCTTTTGGATTTTCATTTTATTAATGGTTCACTCCATGAAGATCAGAGCAAGCAGAGGTAACGCTGACATTACAAACCATGGGATCCAACATCAGGATAACTTTCATGGAGGGTAGAATCAAAAGGGTTATCTGCTCTGCTAAATCCCATCCCTGCAATCACCTGACCAAACCAAATTCATCTCATGCACCAGAGGCTACAAAACTTCTTCCAGCATCTTGTAGCAGCCATCAGGTCTGTGGTGAAAGATAAAACAACACACACCAGCCTGTTTACCTTTGCCTGCCTGTCTTTTCTGGGTCTTTTAAGATCAACCTAACATTTTGTTCTTAAAATGAGTCTGAATGTGATCAGCTTTTGTCACATTGTGTCATATTACAAAAGGGCATTAGGTGCGATTCACCACTGTGAGGCATCTGGTCTTGCCTGTACACCATTTGCCAATGAGATCTCAGGTCAGTCTGGAAATGTGAGTGATGTCCTAATTTTGCACTTATGTCTTCATTAGCAGTGACTTTTTATTAGAAGTCTTTTCAAAACTGCACTATCAAAATTTAATATAATCAGCAAGCCCCTGGCACAAAAGCCAGACTGCACTTGCATTGGTCAAAATAAGAGTAATAGAAAAGAGTCAGTGATCAAAGCACCTTCCACTATAAAGCTCTAGGAATTTTTCAACTAAAAGATGCTTTAACTTTGCTTTAAAGCAAGGGCTGTTACTCTAGGCTCTAAGATCCTCTGCATGTTTACAGATGCTGCTGGACAGAGTGACTTGCCTCTGAATGTGTAGAAGCAGAAGAGCTGAAGGTGACAGAGGAGTTGCAGAGAGGATTCCATCTGAACAGCAAGGAAGGCAATCAGCAACCTTAAGGTACACCTTCAGTGAGCACCTTTCCCTGAGCAAGCCTTGCAGGTATCACATTCCCAGTACAGGGCCCTGCAGGCTGGAAAGGAGGGCGGGTGAAGGGAGGGTAGCCATGAGGCTTGGGCAGCTCTCAAGGAGGGTCTGGCAGAAGGGCACTGCTGGTGGGCAGTGTTGAACGTGGCAGCACAGCTCTCCTCAGGCAGCACCACCCGGACCCTGAGCAGCTCTGGTCTCCTCTGGATGCTCTGGCTGCAAGGAGGTCGCAGCCACTCTCTCCAGCTTCCTCCCCAGACAGACAGTCTGTCTGGGAGGCTGCGTGCCAGGGTTCGTGCTGTCCCAGGGGTTCAGCCCCTCATCAGGGGGATTTAGTTACTAACACATTTGTAATTCCGATGCTGTTAGCACTTGCAGCACTGTCATGGGTTTCACAGAAGCTGCATTTGTTTGCTCCTACATGAACGAGCAGAAACAGAAAAGCCAAATTTTCTTTTGTAGTGAGAAGTGGAAACCAACATTTAAAACCTTTTCCCTGCAGTGCTCACCCACTGGGCTGCTTCACCAGAGAGGCTGACAGAAACAGAGAACTTGGGCCAGCATGCATTTCTCCTCGTTTTGCAAACTGACCAAGTTCCCCTTTCAGATGTGAGGTGGTACGTGTGTGCACACTGAGACCAAACAGTTAGCTAATCCTCTGCTCTGGAATCTGTCTGACAAAGTGCTAGAGCACTGGGACGTTTTTCTTTCCAAAGTTGTTTAAGTAAACAAAATTAAATCTCTTCTTGGCTGGTTTTAAAAATCAAGTCATAAAAGCCTGGAATAGTTCTGTTGTATAAATTTCCCTTGGAAAGTATCTGCTTCAGTTTTTCTCTTTGTTAATCAGGTCTGAGACCTCCATTAGAGAATAGTTTATTCCCAGCTTTAGTTAATATTTTTCAAGTGTGCTGTATTTGTGTATGTTAATTCCTGCCCCCTCAGCTCTCAGAGATTATCTAAGGACAGGACAGCTAATGGCTATCTGAAAGCAGTCAACTTTTTTTCCTGATGTCAGAGTAAGGACAGGTAAAATAGCAGTAAAAGCACCTTCTTAAATTAGCTGTGGCCCTTTTCCCTTTTGTGAGATGCTTTCTGATTTTTTGTGTTGTTTTCCTTGAGTTGTCAATTGCTTAAAAGTGGGTGCATTATTCAGAGCATATGACAAGAAAACCTATTTAAATTCTGATGCCTTTGGGAAGTTTGTTCACATTATGCATTTATCTTGTGTTATAATTTCTGTGATAACTGCTACCTGAATGCACAAATTTTGCTGTACTGATTCTGATACTTACCAAGCAAGCATAAGGTGAGGAAAATGTTTGTGAGATGATGTTTATCATCTTACCAGGACTTGAATTATTTTTAGAGCAGGGTCATAGCAGCTGGTGTAGTCAAAAGCTAACATTGTGTAAGCTGGGAATATTACCATAGCATTTGTTGCTGCTTTGGGTCAGATCCCACCTTTCCTAGCAGTAGTAAATTTGTTTTACTTCTTTCTCTTCCAATACTGCCGCAGGAAGCAAGGAATTAGGACACACTCATGTACAGCTCCATCTCCAAACATTTTCAGAGTGCTGCCACTTTAACTGCTCGTTTGTTTTCATTCCTACAGGTGTATTTGTTTTCAGACCACTCAGTTTGTTATTCTAGTCTCAGAATAGGCTCTGCAGGGCTTTGTCAGTGCTGTTTTGGGGGAGGACTTGAGGGAAGAATGGGAGGATGGTCATTTTCAGGGTCAGTGCAGCCTTGGGCATCCTTACACCGATTGTGATCTACACCTCTAATTAGGGCTTTGGACAGGGAGCCTGGCCTGCACTGAGCACACTTGTTTGCAAAACCCCCTGACCTAAGGCACTCCCATGCAGGCAGGTGCACATCACTTTCATGTAGTTCAGCCTGAGTTAATCCTTGAGCTGTGAGTGCAGGAGGATGAAATGCAGAAGGCAGAGCTCCTCCTGTTGGGCACAGCTCCGTTCAAATGTGGCCAGGCTGCTTCCAGACCCAGGGGGCCAGAGGATGCTGCACTCTGTGGCCCTCTCAGTTCAAGTCTCTATCAGCTATCTGTGCTCTGCACAACTAAAGGGGCAAAACTTTCCCTTCCTGTAAGAAGGAGATTTCTTAGATTAGGTCAAAGAGGGCATTGTAGCCCAGACATAGTGACCAAGTTCATCCTGTGAGTGAGAGAACACACTTCCCATCCTCACCTGACTCTTTCACCCTGTTCTTAAGACTACTGAGTATCATGACAGCCCCTTTTAGAGGGAACTGGAAGAGTGCATCTGACAAATACTGACAATAAAGTATTTCACTTTTTTTTTCCCCCTCCCCACTTCAGATTTTTGATCAGCTAGAGCTAACAACTCTATAAAATCAAATGTTTCTCCTCCTGGTGGTATTAAAGTTCTGTGGGCAGGTAGCCAGAACAATAACAAAGCCACCTTGGAAGTATTTATCTCTGCAAATACCTTTTACTTCTGATTTCTGTCTGTCTGAATTTTCCAGTGCATTTTAAACTGTCCATTAATTAAACCCCACAAGTAAGGTTACCTCATTTTTTTCCATCTGTAGAAACCAAACACCAAAGAGGTTACAAATAGAATTAGGAGACTTCTTTGTGTTTTGAGCACTACCCAAGGCCACTGGCGACAACAGGGCTGTTCACAGGGTGTGACAGTGCCTGGAGTGAATCTGGCCCTGTGGCTCACCTGTCAGCATGAGGCTGGTCTGGAAAGAGATGCTGTGCCTCCTGATTCTTGGTTGTGCACCTCAGTGATGCTGCTGTCTCTTTCCTTTCTTTAGGAATAAAGTTACTGAAGAATCGAGCAGTACTCAAGGCTGTACCAACAAGAAGAAAATCTTTGGTGTCCTGTTGGATCATACCTGCAGAATTTTATGAAGTATCAAGACCTGATCCAAAACTGTTACAATTATCAATAGTTTCACATGATTTTGGTTTTCTTTTCCAGCAATGGGATTCCCTTGCTGTAGGAATGAGTTGATTTTTTTTTCTCTTTATGTCTACATGAGTTTTGCTCAGCACTGCAGAGGGAGGTATTTTTGAAAGCATAGTTCTGTGACATATTTATATGATCAGCTTGAACTATGAACTAGGAGAGGAAAATCTAAAGGGGGTGACAGGAAGTCAAAGACTTGTTAAAATAGTTTGAAAATTCCAGGAATTCAAATGGGAATCTCACAATGGTCAGAACTCATATATGCTTGTGGTGGTGCCAAAAATTTCTAATTAACCCATAAATTTAAACCAAGAGCCAGATTCTGAATTTCATGGGATTGTGGTAGGGCTGAAAGAACCATCAGACTTTAAAAAATGTTGACAACAAAGGTGTTGTTGAGGTGCCCTAAAAGACATTATCTGAAGTAGACTGTACTGATGAAATGGAGAGTTAGGGAAGTAAACCAGTGCTGCAAACACACTGGGATAATCAAATAAGTGGGTAAGACTTGTTAGAACTGGCCTATACTAAAGAGAGGAACAAAAATACGTGGCCCTTACTGGCAGAACAGAATTGTTTCTGCCCTAAGGCAGCTGAATCTCTAGAAACACCTGTAACAGTTCTGCTAAACATAATTATTGTTGTCAGATGAAAAGAAGACACGATAAGATCAGATAATTCCCCCATTCAGCACTGGAGCCCACTGAAATCAATTAAGCATTTCCAGGTTACTTTAGAGGATACTGGGTCAGCAGAAGAAGGACCTGCTTAGGAACTGAAATATTTGTGGTTTTGCAGGTTTATGGTGTCAAAAAGCACTGCTACAGAGGGGGAAAACTAGAAGTTTTGAGGAAATGTCCTGCTCTGTAATGCTCATGAGTCCTCTCCTGCCTGCTCAAGAATTGAGATGCAAACAAGGGGAGGGAAGGAGCTCAGTGTGAGGATATGAGCAGATATGGCTTTAATTGTGAAGCTTGAAGTTACAGGTATTTCAACTAAACTCAGATATTTTGAATCTGAGTTTTCTTCAGTTTTAAATCAGAGAAAAAATGCAAATGTATTGCAAATCAGATGGGCCAGAGCTTAGGACTGTATGTAAAAGATAAACACCTATGTACTATCTGGACTGTGGCATGCATATGTGAGGGTTAAACAAGAATTTGTTTAACAAATGAAGGAACAGATTTCTCTATCAAACTTCCAGCAACTCCAAAACAATCTAAAAATAGGATATTTCAAAAAATAATAGCTTGACAATGTTCTTGCTAGCTAATGATCTAAGCATATGAGAAACCTGATGTGGCTACCATGGATCACATTGTTGACCTGGACTGTGAGAGTCTGGTATGTTATTTTAAAAATAATTGGAGGAGGGAGGGCTGTTCTGAAAGAAATAAGTCTTGCTGGAAGCAAGTTTTCTGCATTTTAGCCAAACAGACTTTTTGAACATGTCAGTGAAGAGAAGAAGGAGCTAAAGTTGTTCCTCACTTTTACTTTATACTTTATCTTCAGAAGGAACAGTGAAACTGGTCTCATCCATGTCTTGAGAGATGGTTGTCCCTGCTAGACTGTTCCAAATGTCTCCTACTGACAGTTTTAACAGATAAGTGCCTGCTTTGAGTCAACTTATAAAGGAAAACACCAGCAACAATTTAGATTCCACAAGAACTCTGATTACATTATTAGTCACAGGAAAGGATTCCTGGGAAAGGGTTCATTAAGAGCAATAAAATTCTTTTCTAAGTAACAGCATAGTTGATATTAACAGTAGTGCTTACCTTAAACTGCTACATGTGTGTGAATGTACATGCCTGTGTGTGCACATGTCCGTGAGTGTGTGCAGAGAGAGAGTAGGAGAAAGCTTTATATTTCTGAATGATGGTATTGTATAAAACAAATAGCTGAGTTGGTCTTTAAGCAGTGCAGATTTTAATACTAAAAAAAAAATTAGATCTGAATTTAGGTAATATTACTTATGGCAAATCTTTTTAGAGCAGTCAGTGGGACTTTTCTATTTCATGGTGGGTTCAATCCTTCAGGCATTTTAATACATGCAAACTATTGGCTCAAAAATCAATGTATTTTACAGAGGGATATTATCTAAATAGACTAAGCAGACTTTTTTTTTTTTTCTTCCAAAGTTTTAATTAAAAAATAAATCTATCTGCAGTTTCTCGGTACCCACAGGTGTTTTCTCGCAGCAGCAGTGCCAGCGCAGCCCGGGGATGCTCCCGCGGTGTCAGAGCGCAGCCGGCCGCGCAGAGCAGAGCAGCACAGTCCCGGAGCCGCAGCAAGAAAAGTCTGCCGCGCACCTCTGCCTCCCTCTGCCGCCCTGCCAGCCGGCTCCGCGCGATTTCCGACGGCTCTGAGCAACCTGGGATGCTGCTTTCACGCTGGGGAGAGCCGCGATATTTAGCCATGGTATCGCCTTACTTCCTTCCTCTCCTACCTGGCTGTCCAGGCATCTTCATCCGTCACCGAGGTCAGCGGCTGAGATCGCGTTTCAGCCTTTGGAGAGCTGAGATTAGGAGGCCAAGGATGTCTGAAAGAGCCACTTCTCCAGGCACAACTAGCTGTGACTGCCAATTCTCCTGACTGAGTAGTAACTGCTGTGCATAAATTGGTGGTCTAGAAAGGGGACAAGTGTCACTGTTAGGTCGGACGTGACATACACACCTGTGATCAGGGTCCAAGAAGAAAAATGTTTTTTATTCTGCATGTTCTCCACCTTATATACTCTTAACAAAGCGTGATCTTAAGTCATTAACTGCATCACAATAACTTATTATATCCATTGGTGCAAAGCAATTAGCATCAATATAATTGGCAAAATTTTTACAGAAATTTAATAAGGCCCGTATACACATCTACTTAAGCATGTGGTCTAGCTTAGAAAAATTTTCGTGTCTCTTTTCTAATCTGTTTCCATGCTGATGGCCTTGTCTTCTTCCTTGCTATGGATACACTTGAAAATCGTCAATTGTTGTTTCTTCTATTAACACAGCTTTGCTTGCAGGCCAGCTGTTACTACTCCTATTGAGTAGTAACTCAGCTGTTACTACTCCTATTGAGTACTACTACTATTGAGTAGTAACTGCTGTGCATAAATTGGTGGTCTAGAAAGGGGACAAGTAGGAAGAAACCTATTGCTAACATCAGAGGTTTAATTTATTTTCTGTATTTGTAACAGCTTGTCAGTGACTTGGGTGAAAGGCCAAAAAACCCCTTTGAAATGGGGAAAAAGTGTCTGCATATATGACAAGTGCTGGGGTTTTCCATTCAGTTAAAACAGTTTAACTGCACTTCCAGTCAATCTACATGGCCAGCTCTGGATAGAAAATCTCAAGTGAGAATTCTGTTCTTCAAGGGGACCAAAAGGGGTTTCTATTTGGATTTTGATGTTTTACTATGATTCACTATGCTGTATTCACTATGGAAAATTAAATATTTGCTCCAGAGCATGGCAATAGAACATATTCAGACTTGTCTGTTTCTCTAAAGAAATGTGACTTAAGAAATCAGTTCATTTTGAACAGCATTACCTTTCCAAGTGGAAAATTATTCAGCCAAGGGCTCTCCAATGAAATCTATCATTATTTCTTTAGCTTCTGGAAACAATACCAGAAGTTAATAGCAACTTATGTAGAGGTATTCTGATCTTTTGCAGAGCAGAGAAACTAAGCTGACCCTACTTTTCCACCTGTAAAACTAATTTCCTTTGGCTGAAGTCAGAGTTTACAGCTGGCTCCTTGCAGTGCTTTGCACACTCCCAAACCTCCCAGCTGCTGTGAGGGAATAGGGGAATGGGGGAAGGAAAATGAGCTCATCTGGGAAGAAGATCAGTCTCTGTATAAGCTTTCAGGTGCTCCCCATGGACCCTTTCACTGGTGGGTTTGGATGTGTAAAGGAGTCCTGGAGTCTCTCAGGCATTTGTGGTGGCTCAGGCCTGGCTGTCAGGCAGACCTGGTGAGTTGTGTCCCTGCCTCTGGGATACCACACAGGAGTGGAAACCTGGGATTTCTACACAAATTGTGAAAGTTTTTTTGTCAGGTTCTCTCCCCTCCCCTGCTTCTTTCCCTGCAGTTCCAAGCCCTCTCTCGATCCCTGCTCTGCAGAGGATTATTACAGCTGGTCATACCCAGCCTGCCAGCCCTCCCTCTGCCATCCTACTAGCAAGTCTTCCTCTCTGGCACAGTCACCTTCCCTGATCCATCCCCACATTCTCTGCTCTCCCTGTCCTCCCCATGTTCAGGGTGCCACAGCAGTGGAAATGGTCTTACCATGCCCTTGCAAAAGGACTCCTTCTCTTTTTTTAGCCATTAATAATTTATGGAATGGAGCTACCTCACCTGATGAAATTGTGAGATTATGTCCTCCTCCTCTTTCTTTCTTCTTCCTTCTTTCTTCCTCTTCTTTTTCTTTCCCGTTTCACTTATCAGAACAGTGCTGCCCACTGTAGTTTCTCCTCCCTGAGATGTTTGCAGCCCTCACCCCCTTTGCCTGCCTTGCTCAAGCACAAGTGGTTTATTCCTCCCCTGAGTCACAGTTTCAGCTGCAGCCTGAGCCCTGCTGGGAGCCCTTTGCCATTACTGCTGTTGCTCCGTGCATTACTGCCTACAGAGCTGATAATAATCCCTGCAGGGAGCTGCTACACTCGGGACTTCTGTGGCAGCACCACCCGTGTGGGAGGTCTTGCTGAGGACAGAGTTGGCTGCAATTCCCTGCTCCTATGAAGCCACAGCTTGGAAGAGTGAATTTTGACTGTTTCTGCTGCTTCATTCAAGGGACTCTATTGCTCCAGAATGACATCCTCCTAGTGTTGTGCTACTGGGAAATGTTACTGCCATGTATGACTCTTTTTTAAATTTGCTTTAAAGTCAGTACTTTAGCAATATTTTCCTATTTTCCGGAATGACCCAGTTAGCCTTGTTCACACATGATGAATTTGCATTCAAATTTTTATCCATCTCACCTGCTGGATGATGGGCTGAGGATGAAGTTGAATAAATTATATAAATTATGGCCATTTTTAAGATGAGTCTCCATCCCTTTATCACTTGTACACTGTCTAAGCATGTTGGAGGTGTTTGATAGAAAATGCTCAGTTAATTTAGGTGTTGCATGCCTGAGGTTTGACAACAATTTTTAGCCTCTTAGATGGAGTTCCAGTGGAAGCTGGACTGTGGTTTTGGTGGATCTCTCTGGTTTGTTCTCCTAGGACTTAGAGGAGCAGCTGTGTTCTTGCTGTCCCTGCACTGCTGCAGAATGATCAGCCCTCCCTGGGAGGAGAGAGCATCTGCAAAACCTTGAAGGATGATCCTTGAAGGAAATATTGCAAGAATCTGCAAACTACAGAGATACTCACTCACCTCCACGTGAATGTGCTCCCCGTACTTCTACTGTAAAACCTTGAGGAAGGTGTTCTAGCAAGTTCTGGACACTGGCTAGTGTTTTGAAGCCAGAATTCCCCATGCATTCTTCCCTGTGTGGAACACAAGGAAATCATCCATGTGCAGGTTGGAAGGTCACCAGGCACCAATGCAGCACTGTTTACAGACACATGCATGTTTCCAAGCATGCCTCTGGCCTATCAGATAGTCTTGCTGACATCTGTCAGTAGGTTGTCATAGAAGATTTATGAGATAAAATGGTCACCAAAAGTAGTCTTCCTTTTTACTGTAAGTTCTATTACACCACAGTGTCCTGCAGGGTGTACCTGGTTCTTGGGACATTGGTCTGCAACAAAAATAAATTTAGGGGTGGAGATTTTATTTAAGGACATTTAAAAATGTTTGTTTTCTCAATGTTTGGCATGCAGGAGTTAAAAAGAATAAACCATAAAAACTGTTCCTAAATAATTCATTGTCTGTTTCACATTCAAACTTAAATTTTATGCTATTTTCTTGCTGAGCCCTACTCCAAGTATGGAATAATTCTGCCCTAAAAATAAATCACTACTGTATAATGAAGGGAACTGTTTTCTGTAGGGCCTGACTTACACAGCTGTGAAGTGGTGGGGTTATAAGAAAAGGAAGAGAAAGGACCTTCTCTTGGTCATGGGACAGGGACCTGGCCCAGCAGCTGAGTTCCTTCTCCATCAGAGATGCCATGCTTAACCAGTGAAACCCAGAGCCCCCTAGGGAGCTGCTCCCTGAGAGTTTCTCATTGCCTGGCTCGATACCTACTTGCAGAAATGCCAAGTACTGTCAGCTGCAAAAGGCTTTGGAAGCACAGCCCTGAACCAGACATCCTGCATAAATCTATCTGAAAAAAATCGGGTCATTGGCATCAAGCAGGATATGAGCTGATTTATCTGTCCTGGCTCTTAATCTATAAATTGCAAATTTTATTATAAATTGCTTTACCTCTCCAACCCTTTCCATCAAAGGATGCTGACATAAAACTATGTTTATGAGGTATTGTAGCAAGCACTGCTGAAGAAATGCCAGCGAGGAAGTGTGGGCACTACATGCGGCCTAGGGATGCATATTTAAGAATGAATGCGGGATGATTGCTGGCTTTCACATCGGTAAGCACTGTGCCATGCAACAAGCCGCATCCAGCTTAAAGGCTCTGTTCTTTATTACATAAAGAAAGCAAAAGCACGGAGTAAAGATTCGCTCACGATTTCTGACGTTTTCTGACTTTCGGTGGCTTTAATCTGCGGCCGCAGTGACGGCGGAGCTGCGAGGTTCAAAGGGACGGGCAGGGACGTCTCGCAGCGTTGCCGGGATGATGCCTCGGGATGGCAGCTCGGGATGGCAGCTCGGGATGGCAGCTCGGGAGGGCAGCTCGGGACGGCAGCTCCTCCGCTGCGGCATGTGCTGTCACCTGCGCCCCGGCAGCCCCGGCACTCCCGAGCGGCGCTCCCCCTGCGCTGTCCGCTCCTCTGTCCCGGCGCTGTCCTGCTCCGCCGGGGCTGTGTCCCCAGAGCCCGCCGAGGCAGCCGTGGAGCTGAATCCGCCCGCGCCCTCTGGAGCTCCGTGTGCTGAGGCTGCGAGCAGCGAGGTGAAAACACCGCTCTTATCAGAATTCAGATTCTGCATTTTGCTCTCCTCCGATGTTTAAAGGCACTCAGCAGCATCAACTTAAATACCAGCTTTAACACCATGCAATGTTATCACTTCACTTTCCCCTTTATATCTACCCATAGGTGTATGCAGATTTTATTTGACACACTTCTTGCTAAGGCAAGTTTCTTTGGGGGCCCAGGGCATTCCCAGTCTTTCCCGCCCTCTTTGACTCAAATCGTGATTCCGAATGCCGGCTCTCCGTTTGGAGGGAGGAGCCCGCGCCCCCGGCTCCTCCCGCCGCGCCTGCGCGGGGCCGCCCTCCCGCTCCCGCTGCCCCGCTCCCGTTCCCGCCGCTCCCTTCCCTCCCCTCCGGCCGCCTCTGGCGCCGGGAGCCGCCCCGCTGCCGCCGCTGCTCCCGCATGGAGCCGCCCGCCTAGGCACGGCCCGCGGCCGCCCCGCCCTCGCTCCAGGTGATGCCGGTGACCGGAGTGACGATGCCGCCGGCGAGGCGGCGGCGGCCGCTGCCGATGGAGGAGGCGGAGATGATGATGATGATGATGATGATGGTGATGGTGATGATGGGCTCCGCCGCCCGGCCCTGCCCCTGAGCGGCAGGGAAGCGCCAGCGGCCGGCTCCCCTCCTCCCCCGAGACCGCCCGGCTCCCCCCGGCCGCCGCCTCCCCCACTCCGTCCTCGATGTCTCCTCCGCGGCGCGGAGCTCCCTCGGCCGCCTCCCCGCCCTGCCGCTCCTCGCCGCCGTCTCCCTCCCGCCCCGCGGCCCGGCGGCTGCCGGACCCCGCCCGGCGGCGGCACCATGAAGGTGGAAGCGGGGGACAACTCCATGATCAACCTGTCGGTGCAGCAAGTGCTGAGCCTGTGGGCTCACGGCACCGTCCTCCGCAGCCTCACGGGTAACGGGGCACGGCGGGCCGGGGGCCGCGGGCAGCGCTGCGGGGCCGCCGCACAATGGAGGGCGGGGGGTGGCGGTGGCGGTGGTCTCCCTGTGTGCTGCGCGGAGGGAGGGCTGGTGTTGGTGTTGCCGGGTCTCTCCGGGTGCCTGCATGCGTGTTCTGTGAGCAGGTACATCGGGTGTCTGTGTCTGTGCCTGCTGTGGGGTCCGGGAGTCGGGCGGGGTCTGTGTGAGGTGCTGCTTGGGCTGGGGTGTGTGCCCGCTGTCTGCGGTGCCTGCCCGTGCAAAGGACATGACCGTGGGGGATGTGCTCCCTCACTTCTTTATGCCCATGTATAATAAAATAAGGCTAATGGCATAGGGTGTGTGTATGCGAGTGAAGTGATGAGTACCTGTGCGTGAGTGAAGGATCGTAGAAAGTGTGTGAGTATATAAATGCGTATGGAAGGCTGGAGTATGTTTGTGGAGGTGGTTGGGGTTTTATTTTATTTTTTCCCCTTGTGGGTATATGCTCATTGGCATTTGACAGAGAGCTATAAAAAACCAACTAGAAAACCACAAAGTTTTGAGTGTGGAGAATCGGAGACTTCCCCCACTACCCCTGAGTACACCTGTGGGTAATGAGACCTGTGGGAGTGAATGAGGTGACAGCTGTTTTCTGACAAGTAGTTGTGATCTTAAACATCTGGGATTCTTAAAGACTCAGCTGTTACAAAAGAAATAATGTGAACCAAAGTAGAGTCAGGTCCTTCATCCTCTTTTAGGAGAGGGGAGCTTTGGCTGGCTCTTGGCCAGAACTGGCTTTTTTCTGGTCGGTCTCAGGCTAAAAATGGGTGTGGACTACTGTGAGACCCAAGGCATACAGTGGAGAGGGGTATCTTCTCTTATTCTGTCCTTGTGTAAAGAAAAGCATAAGCTTCCAGCTCTGAACAAACAGCACTGGGTGTCAAAAGCAGAGATGTAACTGAGTAAATTCTTTCTGCTCCCTTGTAGGGGTGTATTAGCTGGTGACAGATTAGTGGAAAATGTTGAGTAGGAGTAGGTTTTAAACAGTTATGGAAATAATCTAATATTTATGAAAGAGTATTATGTCACCTTTTTGCACTCTATATTAATGGTTAATAGATATATTCTGTTTTCTTTTTTAATCTTTTAGAGGTGGAAGATGTGTGATGGAAGTAGAAGTGGGATGAAAATAGAAGTGTAACTGAAGTTGAAGCTGTAGCAAACAGAAAGTGATTATCTTTATTGCTCTTTTAACTTTCAGGATGCATCTTAGTGTAATAAAAAAGGTTAACCTTTTCATATTTATCTGGTCTATGAACTTTGTAGCGTGTGTCTGATAATTAGAGTTTCCAGGTATTAGTGTGATGACACACTAAACACAGTTCACTTCCTGAGTAGTTACTTTAACATACCTATTTAAAAACTTGTACTCTTAAAGGAAAAAGTTCACAATGGATTTCACTTTGCTTTGTGCCACACATCCTCTATAAAGTTTTTCTTATTAGATCATTGTGCAGCATAGGCGTTTCTATGAAATTCAGTGCTGAGAGTTAATATCAGCTCACTTCTCAGTGCTTTTCAATAAGATAAGGGCTTGCATAAGGTATTTTTAATGTGGAATGTATTTTCTTTTTAGCTTAAAAATACGAAAAATACTTTTTTATCCATTGTAGTGTTGTTGAGGAATGTGTCACTGCCAGTTGTAGTGGCGGTTTCTAATTTTGTGCTTAAATGATGTTTGCTCTTACAGCCATAACCTGTTGACCTGACTGTCAGCAGTCCAAAACTTGCTCTGGGCTTAAAAATCTTTTCCACAGGTTAGAATATATATTGATATAATCATTGATATTATCAAAAAGCTGAACTAGTTACGAGCCCTTCCTTACTCCTTATCAAAGTAAACTTTGCTCAAGACCAGAAATTCTGTTCTTTTCCCTGCCAAGAAAATAGGTTTGTGAACGAGTTTATCTTCTTTGACTACTTAATCCATTCCCTTTTGCACCACTGTTAGGTATAAGGAGAAATTTCCCCAAAATACTGGGACAAGAAAATCATTAATATGCCATGTTCCATGAATATTCAAGACTACCTCCTGTCTACTTTTGGACTTACTGTTGTGGTCTGGACTGGACTTTAAAGTTGCACAAATGAAGATTTATCTCCTTTAGATAAACCATATTGATTATGTGTTCACAAACATGTTGCAAAATGTTATCAGCTTCCTTCTTAAAAATATGTTAATTTTCTGAATTTTTCAACAGGGTCCTGATATGAACTCCAGCCTAAGCTAGGAATGCTTCATACCCTAATAGCTTAGTTTTGGTGGGTTCTTTTTCCTGTTAATGAGAAACTAAAAGATTATTTTGACACCATATATGTGAATCAGGTTCAACATAAAAAAAAAAAAAAGGAAATCCTGTCTTTCGTTCATGGCCTCAAACACCCAGGAGACCACAGACAAGTTCATTGCTGCCATACCTATCACACCCTGTAACAGCTGAAGGTGCTGGTGTTGTTCCTTTTAGCTGAACACAGGCCCATCACCGTGGGGTGCTTGCTTCCTCTCTTCCTGACCTCTCCTGGGAGGTGCAAGGAAGGCTTTGGGAGTCATGGAGAGGTGGGGTGGCTTTCACCTCACTCTTTGTTACCTCCTCCAGTAAATACCAAGAACATCTCCTTTATATGAGCTGGTTGTGTTTTAGAGTCTAGGGTTTGCTAGAGCAGATCAGATAGCAGCTGAAATTGAACTGAAAACAGAGAAAAAATCCCATTATTAGTATCCAGTAAAATAAAAATTGTTTAAGGGCTGCTTCCACAATAAAGGACTTGGCAATATTTCTACTAATAGAAGCTCCTAAGATCCATCTTGTGCTAATTTTTCCCAGATTGTCTGGATTTTCTTTGCCCCCTATGCTGTTACTTGAGAGGACTAGTCTGTAATTTGAGATTTAAATGATCCTCAGCAAAGTGCTTTTTTTCCCCACTTAGTGCAGCAAAAATCATAACGTCTCCAAAGAACACTTTGACTGTATTGTTGATAACTTTGAAAGTACCAGTTAATACAATAATTAGGGACAGGACCTGGTGCTGAAGAAAAAAATATAGCATGTAAAGAGCTGAGTTACATTTGCAGTTATTATAGCTGTTACTTCATCTGAGTGCATTGAGTTTATAAGCTAAAGGAATCTAACATTACTGGTTTTTCTAATTCTAAATTTGATGAGTGCTACCTTGTTGACTTAAATCTGTATTTTTGTATTCTTAGTGCAGGTGCTCATTGCTTGACTACTTGTAACTGATAGCAGTAGGCTGGGTACAGGGCTTAGAATAGAAAGAGAAAGAGAGAGACACTGTTTTGGAGTAATCAACTTTGATTTATGACATGTTGTAGGCAATCATTATTCATCTGGCAAAACAAGATTAGAGCTAGAGGAGGAGTGCTGAAGATGAAGGACTAAGGAGATACTCCATGTTTATTGAAGCTTAGTGGCAGTAGGACAGCATATTGATACATTATATAGCTAATATTTGAAAATCATTTATCTGCTTCTGGTGATGGAGTGCAACTTCAAGTCTTTCTAAGATGGAAGTGATATGAATGTTATTCTAAACAATAGCATGCTTTCATAAGTCTTTTCCCAATCTCTAATGTTGTGTATGCCTACACTAATATATATATATATATAATGTTTATCTGTAGTACGTAAGCATAATGTATGCATGATATCTATCTGATATATATGAATGCCAAAGTTAACAAAGTGCTCTAAAACTGATGTGATTGGGCATTAATTACAAGGTATTTGAGTTTGCAGCTTTTCTGGTAGGAAAAAAATCCCCAACTGAGGCAAACCAGAGGAAAGGAGCATAAACACTGTCTTAAATCTTCTTTTCAGTTTAAGCACTAAGAATTTTAAACATGAAAAATATATCTCAGTTGTTCCTATTAGAAGAGCTGTGACATCTTTGCAATTTACTGAATGTCACTATGCTTGTAAACTACTGGGCCTGCCCTAGTTCCTGTGTTTCTCTAGGAACTGTGGAGTTTTGATAATGTATGTTGTGTTTTGGTGACTTCAAGTAACTTGGATACTTTAAAAGTAAACTCTGACTTTTTTCAGGGTCAAGCAAAAGAAGTTGCAAGAATTTTGTTGGTCTTTTTTTATTTTATTTTGTACTATTCATATCTCTTTGAGGGCATGACTAAATGAACTGAGGCTATGTGAGTATTTGAATCTCTCTGACATATATAGGTAAATCATTACCTCTGTAACAGCAGCTGATGCTGTCAAAAGAGCTGCACAATTAGAATAGCTGCACAAAGACTGAAATTGGACTGTGCTTTTTTTGTCAGGGTAGCAATACATAAATTTATGCTGCTTAAAGGATCAGTCAGTGTATAGGACATAAATAGCTGAGATACTTCAGTCTCACTTCCTCTTCCTTAGAGATGGTGCAAGTCAATTCAGCAATCAAACTACTCAGTCATTTCTGAACAAGTGAAGTCTTGGCCATTTGTGTTCAGAGGTCCTCATTCTCTTTCTCTATTCTTTAGTGGCACCTCTCAGTGTTATTCCTAAGCTATTCTTTGTGTCTTTCAGTGTTACTCTGACATACTGCTTTTGAGTGTCATCTCTCTTTGTGGTTCAGGGGTTAGGTGATACTGAATTTTACAGAACATGAATAATTCTCTGCCCTCACCATATCAGGGTAAGAGTGTCTGTGTTGTCCTCTAGGTGAATGGAGCTTAAGGTCTCCTGATTTGCTTGAAGGGTTCTCTCTCTCTCTCTCTCTCCTTACCTTGTTCATCCCTGTTAAACAACTTTCTTGGCTGGCTTCATCACTCACCCTACAAGCAGAAGTAAATAAATGTGTTGAACTAGCAGGCATAGAAAGAGTAAATAAAGGAGGATAAGAAAGGATAACTTCTGGCCTTTCCTAGGGAACGTGCTTGGAAGTGATTGTCCTGTTTCAGCTCCTACATGATGTTTTAAGACATACATCATGTCTTAATGAAGGGAGGTCATAGTTTAACAAAGCTCCAGCTGCTTTTGTGTCAAACAAAGAATGTTTCTGGATGCTCTCTAATTTCCTTTTCAATATGCCTGCTGCTTTTAAAGAGTAGGAGGAGAAAGTGTGTAGCAAAGAACTGAAGTTTATATTTCTTTAGCCAACAGGACATTTTGGTGCTGGTTCTATTCTCAAGCCTCCTGCCCTAAATATAAAGTGAGGAGTGATGTTAATTTTCCTTGAGCCTTATTTGGAATGTAAATAAGACCGAAGATCGTCGCTCACTGTGGAGCTATTTTGTTGTGTAAGAGTTTGTAAATATTTTTGGTTTCTTAGTTACAGGGGAGTAGTTTGCCTTTTCATAAGCTTTCATTTTCTTCTAAAAATACAGTCATCCTAGTGAGTTTTCCTAAGACTGGAAGTCATTTGTCTTTTCTACCTGATAAAGGTTGGCAATGCCTACAAACACCAATTTCCTAAAAGGTGATGCAGTGCCTAGCAAATCCTGTAGAAATTATGGGGTGTGGCAGTGGCAGATTCCCACAGACTTTCTTGGTCCAGATTGGTTAATAAATCCTCCTGTTGTCCAACTGTAGGTCTGGCAGGGCTGCCATGTTCTATATTGGTGGATCTTTGGTTAATCCTTTTGTTTATGTGCTGCCACTTGAATAAAACAATGGAAATACCCAGGCTGTGCTAGTAATGGACCAGGCCTGTTAGAGACAGCAGGAAAGGTTCCCTTCCCACAGATTAGATCAGCCAGTCTTTCTTCATTTTAGTAAGGAAGTTTGTGGAGTGACTGCTTGACACTCCTGCCACTGTTCTGTAACAGTGGCTTCTGAGAATGATGAGACATTAATTTAGTGGAACAGAGTACCATGGTCATTATCCTTTTGCCAAGATTTTTGACACCCATCTTGGGGCCAGGGGTGAAGGGATGGAGGATCTGATGAGAGCTGCTCTGAGCCACCCTCAGGATGTGGACACATGTACCCAGGCACTCAGAAGGAAAAGCTTGAACTACAGTTGAAGAATTCATTGGATGTGGATTTGCCAGCCACCTTCCTTGCTGCTCTTTTAAAGGAGTCTTTTGGCTTTCATGATTTAGAGGAGCTGTACGTCCTTGGGCAGACAGATTTTCATTGTGTGAAAGGGAAAGGGTTGAACAACTCCCAAAGTACTGCTAAATAAAAAAGCTTAAACTCTCTATCTGTGCTATCTATATACATATCCTACTGACAATGGACTCCCAGGGCTGTGGTTATTGTGTAGCAACATTTTTTTTTCTCAGCATCTTTTCACAGTATGTTTTGTGCTGCTCAGTATTTTTAAAGTTAGCTAATTGGGTTGTATTTTTTTCCTCAAATAGTTGATATGAGTCAAGCTACTTTAATACAGGCTTGCCTCATAAGCAATAAGTATCTTGCTTTTGTAAGGAAGCTGGGGTTTTTTGTTTTGTTCTATTTTTGAGGGGAACTGCAGCAAAAGCTGAATTAATGACAGTGTCATGGGATTATGGAATATGTACCCTAATTTGCTAAGTTCTGTAATGATACATACCCACTGTAGCTCACTTAAAAGGGATTTTTTTTTCTTTTATTTACTCACCCTTTTGATTTGTAGAATGTTTTTAGAAAGTTGACAGCAAGTGAGAAAGTTTCTTGAGTTATTGTGTAGCTCCGTTGATGGTTCCAGGGTTCCAGCTCTTTTCTTTGAAGGTGCTCATCACGTCTGCCATTCTTCAAAGTAATGTTTGTGCTCCAAACATTCTCATGATCTGACGCCCTTTTTGGTAATTCATATAATAGTCACTGCCTCTCTCTGAAGTTCTCTACTAAGGAATTAGATGAGTTAAAATTTCTTGTTAAAATGATAATGTTTTTATTTGCACTTTTGAAACTTTGATGGAGCACTCTATTACAGCTCCTGGGTGTAGATAAGCTAAAGTCTTTAATCTCAGTTCTCCCATCTGATGTTACCTGATGCTGTCTCTTATTTGTGAGTGTGGGGGATTGGGAAACAACAAAAGATCCACACCTGCCCCAAAACAAAAACTCAGAACCCAAACAAACCCCAAACCAGTTCTTGACTTTTTCCTCCTTCAGTCTTTGTGTCAGAATATTTCATTTGACAGAAGCAATTACAATGCCCACTATGAAATTGCATTCAACACTATTTAATGAAGCCATCTAAGGAATTATGGCTACCTGTAAAAAAAAATCTGAATTAATATTTTTGCCAAAATCCTTTTCATAATTTTTAATGCAATTCAGCTAGTCCTTTATGACAGACTGCTGAAATGAGGAAAGAGTCTTGAGCATGTGCTGATGGTGTCACATGTATCACTTTTAAAATGGAAATCAGTATTGATTGTCTCCTACTGTTGATTGTTTGCAATGTTTTAAAGTTTCTTACTTATGAAGTTCTTATCTTAAAAACATTAACCCTTTATTTGACTGCTTTCTTTCAGAGATGTGGTACTGGGTTTTCCTCTGGGCTCTCTTCTCCTCTCTCTTTGTCCATGGTGCTGTGGGAGTGTTAATGTTTGTGATGCTGCAGAGGCATAGGCAGGGGAGGCTGATATCTGTCATTGTGGTCAGCATTGGATTTCTGGGTTCTGTAACTGGAGCAATGATAACCAGTAAGTCTGCCTTTTGTTCTTGTTTGGTTTTGGGTTTTTTTTTTTTTTTTTGTTTTTGTTTTTGTTTTGTTTTGCTGTTGTTTTGGGTTTTTTTCTTTTTTTATTTTACATCTAACTTAAAAAAAAAAAAAAAGACCAAACTGCTTTTCTTAGTTAATTGCTAATTGTTTATTAAGGATTTTTGCAATAGTTATAGAGTGGCTTCTCCTCACCTCCCAAAAAAGAAAAATTAAGCTTTGCTGATGTTCTAGGTGGAGTACTGTTTGGCAAGGGCACGTGTTACAGAGTTTCTTATGGAATTACATGAATGGCCACCACTCAAAATACATTTTTTCATTATTTCTTGACATTGTATCCTCAGATAGATGCAACAATTTTCTCTGTTAAAGCCCAAAGGTTCACAGAGCTGTTGTTAAAAACCACACTCATATTTAAAACATTGCAGAAAGTACGAGTGTGTTATATAGTGAAATGTGGAAGGCTTACACCTGACCAAATACGACACGAATTTGTTGCCAACAATGTTTTGAGGAAATGATGCTCATCTGTCCTCATCTAGAGTTATTGTATCAGATGCTGCTTTTCCATCTTTCCCAAGAAATTCTGTTATCTATGTCAGCACTGAAACACGGGCCATAAAACCTCTAGGATACTTTAGTCATTCTTTGGTTTTATCATATCCAGCTTTGTTTATCAAATTTATAAATAGACTACAGTAGCTTTCCCAAGCAAGTAGGAGCATGCTGAGTTTTCTCATTTTGTGGGGGGAAAAATAGTGAATGCTATTTTTTCAGGAAAGAAGCACACTCTTGCCTGCAACAGTGCTGGTAAGGAGTTCTCAGCATTAAAAACCATGTGTTGAATGGTGCCTATGTTAACTGAGCAGTAGTTTCTGCCCCAAAATCTTCAGTGTTGCAAAAAAGATTTCCTTACCCTCACAGACCTTTCAAGTTAGGCACCTTAATACTAGCAACCACCATACAGTCTGAAGGCAAAACTTCCCACCTTTCACTTTGGTTTTCCTGTGTTCTGCCCAGGTTATCAGAATAGTGGTATCACTACTCATTCATAGAGGATTTGTGTCAGATTATTTCTTATTGCTGCTGAAAGACATTCCTGACTATTGTTTTTCAAGGCTAAATAAAAATGCAAATGTATGAGAAGTTTCACTAAAACTTTCCTCAAAATGTTGTTTTAATTGCTACAGATTTCTCATCTTAGAATTTCCACCGGTTAACACAGTATGGTTCAGTATAGCTATTGTTTGGGGGAGGTTGGATTTTTTTTTTTTTTTTTTTTTTTTTTTTTGCTGAGATAAGTTGGAACTACTTGAGTGCCTTATGTTATATGTTATGCTGATTTTTGTCTTAGGATTAAAATGGCAGTGGCCTGTTACAAGGTCAGCCATGCAGGAGCATTTCTGAAGAACTGAGATAGGAAATGTGGTGTTGAAAGATCCAAGCAGAGACTTTCACAGCTTTCTGTGGTGGGGAGGTTTCAGGATCAGTGTCTCTCAAATGAAAGTACTCTGTGTCTTTTATCTTTGCATAAAAAAAAAGGAGCAACACAGTTGTATTTTTGGCATCCAGTTTTGCAGGTCAAAGCATTTAGCACGTAAGCAATCCTGTTTGTGTGCAGATTCATCTGAGAACTTCTCCAATCTTAGACTATAGACTTGTTATGCTGTTCCCAAAGGTTTTGCACAGAGCATTGCAGCTTGCTTAGGCAACTACTTTTACCTTGAAGCATTTTTTGTTTCTGGCCAGAACTCGGTTGTTTTGTACTGATAGAAATTCTGTAGGGAGCTTTTGAAGGCAAATTATGGTGATCAAATATTAAAGAGGAGTTTTAATAGCTATTATGCTGCAAACTGAGAGATGCAAGTTGAAATATCAGCTATTTGAATATGCCTGGTCCAGTGCTTAAGAAATTGAAATAGCCAACTGACTTCAATTTCCACTTTGCATTTCCAGTGTTCTGCATTGTTTGTGTAGGAGAATGAAGGCAGCATAGACTATTGCAAAATGTAAGTTTAATTTTGGTCAGGAAGATCTTTCAAACTTTCTAATGTTCTGGAACCTTTTTAGCAGCGTATAGAAAAACAGGAGACTCCTCTGTTTCGTAGCTTTGAAAAGTCATGGAAATTAAAAAATTAAAATTAAATTAGGTATTAAATAAAATTTTTAAAAGGTATTGAAAAATTACTAATCAGAAGGGAATACAGTAAAAAGAAAAAAAAAAAACAACAAAAAAACTGAAACCCTAATAAAAACAAACCCACAAAGCAACAACCAAAAATACCCCACCAAGCCAGACAAGAATATATAAACACCAGGCAGCTTAAGGCAAGGATTTTAGCTGTATTTGATCCAGAAGGGCCTGTCCTTCCTCCTCTTCCCCAGCACACTCCTTTTTGGTAACAAATTCTCATTTCCCTCATTGGCAGCCTATTGTACATACTTTTGGCTCCATACCATCTGTGCTGGATTATGCATTACAGGTTGTACTGCACACTGTTATTTGTGTAATAATACATAATTAGCAAACTACCAAATTTTTATTGCTTTATTCTGGATACTTCCCAGAGTATCTCAGTGTTTTCTTAAAGCCCAAAATTTCTGTTACTGATCTAGTAGTGACAATTCTGGTATACTTTTTTGGCCAATTTGAATTCGCTTTGAGAGTTCAATCTGAAAAATAATTTTAATGTCCGTAGTGGGCTCAGTCTAATGGATCTCTTTCAAGTTTTGACAGCAGCTAGCCAAGGAACAAATGGAAAAGCTTATGAAAGGTAGCTGAGTGAAATACCATAAGGCTAGCCTTCTGGTGAGATATTTCAGGCAAAATATACTTTACAGAATATGTTTAAAAAAAAAACCAACAATAAAAATAACCAAAAAATTGCCTAACAGCGTGATTAATAGTGTTTGTAAGTACTGTTATGGCCACAGTCATGACTGAATTCTACTCTTCCTAAAGCTGTTGTGAAACTTAGGTGTTACTTTTTGAAGATGTCAGATGATTCAGATGCTGGTTGTACTTTCAGAAAATCTGTTGTGACTCAATGTATTTCTGTGTCACTGATGGATTTTTGATCACTCCAGCAGACTATTCCTGTTAGTAAATGTGCAAAACCAAAAAAAAAGTCCCATTTTTTGTTTAAATCTTGCTTATTATTTTAAAAAATTGTGATGACTTTTCAGTTCTCTTTGAGCCTGAAAGAGCCTGTGTGATCTCTGAAGGCATTTAATTATGACTAGATAACATCTGAGACAATCCATACTGAAGGTCTGCAATTAAGTTTTGGGTTTGGTTGAGGTTGATCCTGGCCTCTTTAGATTATATTTCAAATGTGAATTTGCACACAAATGTACAAGAAAAATGATCTGTTGAGTTCAGAATCTTTTTATGTGCTATAGCTCAAAATCTAATTGTATTGGTTCGAAATTTCCTCTCATACACATTTATGGCAAACACTGCAATACTTTGGCCTTTTTCATGTTTTGCTGGATTTACTAAACAATTGTTAACAATTCAGTACTTTAAGTTGAAATAAACTCATTTAGTATGACCAGTTTATTCAGCTGAAATATTAAATGAAGCTGGTCAATGTGTCTTTGAAATTGTTTTGTTGACACTAGCAGCTTTATTTTTCTTGTCTTCTCCCTGCCTATACAAGCAGTATTAAACCACTCTTCAGACCTGGTCAATTTTTAGAGGACTGTCTTGCTACCTTTTCAAACTGGCACAAGGCAAAAAATGTTAAAAAAAATTTTTGAAGATGTGTAAAGGGAAACAACAAGTTTGATTTTCTTAAACTGATGATGGAAAAGTTGATCTGGTTCAATTGGGAAAATCATTCTTGAAGAATATATATAACTGTAAAAATACAAGCAAGGCTGGTAATTGTGTAATGCCATGAAGCAATGCAGTGTTTGGTAATGTTCTATAAATAGGTGTCACATAGAGTAGATAATTTGTCACATATTTCAACCTTGGCTTTTTCTGTGGTTTGATCATTGTTTTCCTTGTGATCCTTAGGTGCTGCAGTAGCTGGAATTTACAGAGTAGCAGGAAAGAACATGGCTCCCCTAGAAGCTCTTGTCTTTGGTGTTGGACAGACAGTACTGACATTAATTATCTCATTTTCAAGAATTCTTGCAACGCTTTGAAGCTCATGTAGAAAGGGGGGAGAAAAATGTCTTCAGTCTGAAGAGAAGCGTCCTGACAGTGGATTCATCAGCTTATGAACTCGAATTCTGGTGCAAGAGGAAGGAAGCTATGTGGAAAGTGCACTACAAATCTCGAGGCTCAGTCAAATGAGCAGGCTGTCCTCTAGTGTTGGAACTGCTGCACTCCTGCACTGCGCCTTAACGTGCCTCCATCGCGGGCCGGGGGGATCCCTGTGAGATCCAGGGATGGAGATGGAGCACCTGCAGCAGCTGCCAGGCAGGTCCCTGCTTGGTGGTGGCATCACTGTCCTTAACACCTTGGAAGGAAACAGAGGGGCCGTCCTGAAAGCTGCTCCGTGTGCCAAACTTGGGATTTGATTCTGAGCGGGTGGCTGGGTAAGCTCTGGAATGTAGAAGAATTCTGTGAATGTGCACAATTCTCCTTGAATTCAGGTGAAATAGCAAGATAACTGACTTTTGTGTGTTAGAAGAATCTCTCTGAATGCTGAATATTCTTGTTCAGCATTCAAAACAACTGTTAGATCTGTTTCAAAATGTAGATTAATTTTGATGGGGTTTAAGAACCACAGCTTTAACAACCCTGATATAATTAGCACTGTGTGAAGAATGGCTCGTGGCAGTTTCGTTCCTTGGCACATTTCTTTGTGATTTTAGCCTGTCAGAAATCAGGAGTTTAGGGTGACTATATGAAGGTTACTAAGTACAAGCCATTGTGTATGCACAAACAAATCTTAAACTGTTGCTTTCCTTGAAATTACTTTGTCTTAAGCATACACATGGCTACCAGCCCTTCTGCAAACCTCAGAGAAAGGGTGCTCATTGCAAATGAACTCCCTATATTTAATTAAGCGCTGGTAGGACCCTTACCCCTACATGCATTCTGTAAGGAAAACACAAATACAACAAACTGTCAGAGGAAACCTATGAGGAAAATGGAAAGGGTTAACAATATGATGTCTTGGTTTTCTACTGAACAAAAATATTAAGTGTAATAAAATAGTTACCGTACTCCAAAAATTTGTAAGTGGGGCAGCACTAATGTATTTACTACCTTGTTTCTGAACATTTTGTATCTTCGGAAAGGTCAAGATACCTAGAACTTTCAAATACTTAGCTATTAGTGGTTTATGCTTTTCTAGTTTAAAAGGGACTGAGTGGTGTTGTGCATGTGAATGTCATAAATGTGAGTGTTTGGAGTAAAGAGAAATTAAGTCTAATGACTAATTATTTATGAAATACAAAATTAAAAGGGCATAAAGTTCTGTGAAGAATGAGGAATCTTTTACATCTTTTTTCAGCTTAATGCTTTTCAGAAGTTGTCTCTTAATGATGACGGGGAATAAATCACTCAAAGGTTTTGCTGTTATGATGTCAAAAAGACTTTCAGGACTGTCATAAACACTGGCACCTACTGCACACCTAAAAGAATATGTTTAAAATATAACTTGCAATCCAGTCATTGCTTAGTACTTTAAAATATAATGAACTAACATGTCTGCCTTTATCTTATTCCACATTTCTTTAAAGTGCTAGGAATGCTAATAGTATTTGTTTTCTTTAAAAGCATCAAAGTCTTGTTTGGAAAACATACAAAGTTATGGGCTTTGCAGGGAACAAGTTAAAGTATAGGTTTATAAATATTTTCAGTGTTATCTTTACTTTTAATTGCTTCAAAAATGTGGCTGAATACATATACTGTCACTGTTTTTGAATGTCTTCAAAAACTTTCCTGTGGTTTGTTTTTTTGTCTTTTGTCTTTTACTTTTTGCTTATAATTTTTGGCACATGACCGTTGCACTTTAATAGACAATGAAATTATGACATCTGTAACAACAATTGAAACTTTCCCCCATTGTCTTAAATTGTGAGAAAACTGGTTTCAGGTATTTATGTCAAATTGAATAATAAAGTGATTGAAGATATTTTTCCTAATGTGCCTTGTTACACATATGTTTAGGTGAGAGGATTTAAAAAAAATTGTCACGTCTTCATTCTTGTTCTACTTTGATTATTTCTGATTAATTTGGTTACTTGATACAGTGTCTTGTTCAACAGAGTTTAAAACATTTTATTTGACAACCTGGAAATGCTTGTCTGGATCAAAACCAAACGCATCACGAAGCACTCGCTGTGTTCGGTAATTTAGATTGTCTCATGCCTTTGTCTCACACTGAAACTTATTCACATGTTCCAAATTCTTAATTTTTAATCTAAATGCTTAATTTTTGTAGGAGGCTATTATGCTGCCACTGGCCAATGGCTGGCTGTCTTTCACTAAGCTAAACTACAGCAGGCTGCTGCCAACTGATGAGATACATGTGCTTGTAATGATGAACTTCATTCTTCATTTTAATTACTGTGCCAATGAAGTTGTTGCTGTTGTAACTCTCCCCCTTGGACAAGGAGGCATCTTTGCAGGTTTTAAGCTACCTTTCTCCAAATAATTTTTTATTGCATAGGTACTTGTATTCACTTTTAGAATGTTGTTGTGTGTTTAGCTCTCTCTGCGTTGTATGGCATTATTGCCTGGCAAGAGGGGACAGGCAGATAATGTAATGCTTAAGTGGCCTAACAGGGACAAGGCTTTATTTGATAGAAGTTTGTTTTCAGCTGTTTGTTGTGAGGAGTTTATAATGATGAAAAGTTTGTCTGTGAAGTGTTCTTTGATCACAGCATGAACGTACTGCTTAATAACTCCAGCAGTGAAAGAGAGTGTAAGTGGCCTTATGTCTGCAAAACTTGGAACTTTCATTCCATATCCCTAGAAACCGTGTTGTTAAGCATAAGGTGCTTTAGTCAGTGTTTGTGTGTGTGTCTGTGTATATATTTATATTTGAATGAGTGAATGGTGGCTTTGTGGAGTGTGTTTTATACCTGACACTTGCTAACAACTGAAATAGCTTTTCCAATAGAAAATAGAATTACTTTAGCTAGCCTCCCCTCCCCCTTCCCCTCTTAATGAAGCTACAAAGGAATCTTGTGTGTGAATGGCACTGATGGTACCCTGGTTCACCCTTGGACAATGCAGTGTTGTCCACACAGATGTTTTAGCACTATCTTCAATCAGCTCTGCCTGTCTCTGGATTGTATCAAAGTGCACATTCTGCACTGTGCAGAACAAATAATGCATCGACACAGTTTAATATTTGGAAGAAGGGGGAGTACTGAATATATTATTTAATGTGGAAAAGCTGTTTTTTTTAGGAGCTGCTGCTATCAAAGATTTAAACATTCCACACACTTTTGATTTATCAGTATGATCATAGAATTGTAAAATACCAGGTTGGAGGGGACCTCAGCCATGATCTGGTCCAACCTTTCCTGTCAATAGCATGGTCTAGACAAGGTAGCCCAGCACCAAGTCTTTAAAGTGTCCAGTACTGGGGAGTCCAACACTTCCCTGTGATTTTGTTCCAATGGCATTATTCCAGTGTCCAACTGGAATATCACAAAGTAATTTGTACATATTACCCCTCATCTTTTCCATGTGACTGCTTGTAAAAAGGGAGTCTCTTCTTTCTAGCCACCCTTTGAAAATTGGAATATGTTGATAAAGGCTCCCTTAAGCCTTCTTTCTTCAAGGCAGAATCAGCCCAGTTCTTTGCTTTTCCTCATATGTCAGGCTTCCCAGACCTTTGGTTATCCCCGTGGCCTTTCTCTGGAGTCTTTTCAGCCTGTCCATGGTTTTGTGTGTTTTTTGCATGTCAGGGACCAAAGCTAGACAGAGAGAACCCAGTATTGCAGATGTGGCCTGTCAAGTGGCTGAGTGAGATAATGGTGATTTTAACTCTGCTGGTGATGCTCTTGTTGATCTAGTCCATCCATCATGTCAATGATCCTGTTGGCTTCCTTTGCCATAACAGCACACTGCTCACTCACATGGAGCTGCTTGTTCACCAGGACCCTCAGATCCCTTTCCACAGAGCTGCTCCTCAGACAGGTCCATCCCAGCCTGTGCTGCACTCCTGCATTGTGTTTTGCCAGGTGCAAGATGTTACCCTTGTCCTTGTTGAACTTTAGGAAGTTTTCTGTACATCCTGTCAATGTCCTTTTAGTTCTCAGTGTGTATTTTTCTGCTTTTCCATCTCTGGTACACTTCTCTTGTGGATTTGAGCAAATTCAGAGGTTCACAGTTAAACCAAGGAGGTCTCTTGCTCTGCCTCTTTCCTGACCTTAAAGGGGATGAGCTGGTTTAGTGTTTCCAGGAGACTGTTGGTGAAGAACTCCCAGTACTTTATCCTCCTTAGCAACCCTTCCCATGGGCTATGAGCGTAGTGAAGTTTGCTCTTCTAAATCTAAAATGTTTGTTTTAACACTGACCTTCAGCATGCTCAGCAGGATCCCAGTACTGTGACCACGGCAGCTGAGGCTGTCCCTGATTGGAATTTTACAAAGCAGGTTTCCTTGGCTTGTAAGTAGCAAGTCCAGCAATGCCCCATCCTTGATTGGCACATCTAACCATCTTTATTCCAAATCTATCCTCTACATACTCCAGGAACCTGATGGATAACATGTGGGATGCTGTATTGTTCTTCCAACAGGTGTCTAGGCAGCCAAAATCACACATAGAACCAGGTTCTGTTGACCCAAAGCTTTCTTAAGTGACCCAAATATTGTTTAATTAGTATTATTTCCTTGGAGATAATGGAGTTTGGAGGTCAGTAGCAGATGAGCTTGGAGATTCCCTCTCTGACCTTGACTCTGGCATTCAACTGAGCTTCCACAATCTCTGTAGGCATATACTGGAGGTGGTTGCTCTTTGGGTTCTCTTCTTGGGAAGCAGCTGAGGAGCATTTGGCGCTGCTCTGATTGGCTTGACTTATTCCCCAGATCAAAAAATTCTGTTTTGAGTCAAAACCTGCAGCTATGTTCCAGGAAAAAAAGGTTCCAAAAATTATTGTCCTTAAATTTCTGGGTAATTTTGAATTTAGGAAACTAAGCTGTGTGTTGTGGCTAGTCAAGACTTACTGTTGGCATTTTTTTTGAAGAAACCAATAATTTAACCAGTTTTGAACATTCAACATGGATGTGAAGCTTGTCTAAACTTGTCTAAAGTAGCTTTCTATTTTTGAAGCACATTGTTTTGATTTTGATAAAGAAAATAGTGTTGCCGTCACAACATATTGTACATTAATATTTATTTAGCTTACAATTTGTATTTGAGTTCTGTTGTGCGGAGCACATATATAATGAGGAACTGTAATGGAGTCTGAGTTCTAATAACTATAAGAACTGGGTCTTTTTGTTTTAATTTACGTCTTTCATGCACTAGGCATATTTTAATAATGCATTGCCTGCATTAAATCTAAGTATTTATATCATGAGCATATTAAACTGGATGTTTTTGTACACAGCCATCCAACATCACATATGTATAATTCCAAATGAATAGACACAATAGTATTGCTTGGTGTAGTGAGTTGTGGGTTAATAAGTTAGCCTCCCTCCCCAGAAAGTCTGTGACTCTAGTAAGGCCTAGAAATGCAATTGTGAACCTGAGATGCTTTTCAGTTGCTCTTCTGTTTCTAGAAATAGGGTTTTTATCATATGGGTATTTCAGTTAAGGGGAAAAAACGTGGAGATAGGTCACAGTTGTCATCCTAATAACCAATCTAATCCCATGTAATTTGAGACAAAATGAAATTCTGAATGTTGTTCATAAATTATGATGGAGTATTAAATACACAAAAATGCTAAAGCAGAACCTTTTTTCAGAGTTACCAAAATTTAACATACCATTGCACCAGCATATTGATGGGATACCTTTTAATTTATAACTTTTTTTTGGTCTTTAGATTGGGAGCAGCCCCAGGTGGAAAGACTGTTCTAATCCTCAGCTGAAGTAATAAGTATTCTTTGAGTAGAGATGAATTTAACAGAGCTGAACATTTGTCTTGGGCTAGTGGTCAGATATTTGGTGGAGACATTGGTCACCACCATCACAACCTTTAAAGTCAGTGGGAAAAGTATTCTCTGTTACAGCAGTGAAATCTTCATCTGGGTTCATTAACTGGTGTATGAAGCTGCACATAATTTTGGGGAAATGAAATTATCATAGAAAATAGAATTCAACCTGAGTACATACATTTGATATCCTAAATTTGTGATAGATTATATCCTGAAGCATGCTGTTTCTGCTGTTTCCCACAATTGTGCCTGAAGTTAGACATGAAATTCAGGCTGTGCATTAATTCTAAATGTAATCACAAGGACATCTCAAAGCCTGTGAAGATGTATTACTGCTTGGGGTGTTCTCCCAGTGTAGCAGGTATAAAAACAATTGCGCTCTAAAATAATGATCTAAAGAAGTATTTTCTTTCAGGAACATGCATTTTGTCACTTCTGATTGTTCATCTTGTAGTTGCTGAAGACTTTAGGAAGCTACTGCATGAATGCTAGCAGGATTTGATAGCTGTTGAAGGGAATGGACAATATGTCCTTTTGTGCTGCTTCCGTGGACCAAAACACCAACTCTAACGCAAAGTAAATACTGAAGAGTGAAATATTTTCAGTGAAATAAACAATACTTGATTGATACAAATGGCATTCTTTTTGATTTGAGACCTAACTCTCTAGGCTTACTTGAGAAATTTAGTATCAACACTGTAAAATCCATTTTGGATTATCCACCAATATAAGGTATATGGGAGCTAAAAATCTAAAACGTTTCAGCATTACTTGGCTAGAGGTATTGCTTGTTTGAAATGTGCCTAAATTTTATACAGATAATGGAGTTCTGAAGGTCCTTAATATTTTGGGTGTTTTAGAGGATAATCAGGTATCTATAGAACTAAACTTTTGACTGTGACAATATATAGAATAGCACATAATTCTTCATAAGTGCTTACAGAGGCCACTAAGAATAAATACCTATTTTACAGTTAGAAAAAGTATTTAGCATCTGTATTCATAACTTTACCAGTTGTACTATAAGCTTTACAAATACAAGTATTATAATCATTTGGATTTGGCTGAACAAATAGGAGGAGAGGAAAACGGGAATTTAAAAATCTTTAAAAATGACAAAGGTAAAAAATATCCATTAGTCCACTGACAGACTTGTGCTCCTTCAGTACAGCTTTTCACCAAGCATGACTTAAACAACAGAACACTGTTGGTGTCTCACCATAAACTGTCTTGTTGACAGAATGCATTCTTCAAACTTGTATTAGAAATAGATGTTCATAGCTTCACCTTGTGAAGTTGCCTAAGCTAAAGTGTTGTGACCTAGGCAAAGTTATGAAGCTCAAAGATAGCAACAACTGTGATGGAGAAGAGTGAATTAACATTTAGTTGATTTATGCTTTGCACAGGACTCTGTTATAGTGTGCGAAAGGTACTTGTTTTGAGTGGGTGTACTGCATGCTCATGTAATAGTTTAGCCCCAGTTAAAAAAGGGATGGCATTTAAGTTGTAAATACTGTATACTACTCTATTTCATTTTTAAGCAACTTTTTTATTTCCCTGTTTGTGTACAGTTCTCTATGTACATATTTAAAAAACCCCTAAAACAAACAAACCACAACATTTTGAGAAACTTGTGTAGTTATCTTTTGCATTTTAATTGTGTTAACAACCTGAATATGTACATTCAGCTGTCTATTTAGTTTGAAGTTTTCATTGCATGCTTTCAGGTTCTCTGAAAAACAGCAATAACAGTTGGACAACTATTTAAAGCAAAACGTTCTTCTGCACAATTTCCACTTCCATTCTTTAGAATGCAGACACAGTGGAACAGTTGTCCAATTGTAAGATTTAAAGAATCTTAGGTAATTATTTATATTTATTTTATTTTTGGTAGTAGGAAATGTCTCATAGCAGCTTATAAACAGAACTTGCAAGTTAAACATGATTTCTTGTGCAATTTATTTAACTGAAATTTTCTATTAAAATATTTTCATAAACTTTCTGTAGCTTATTGCATGTTCTTCTAAGTAATCATGAAGCTATGTGTCAACCTCTGTATGAAATACTCTGACAACACGAGTTTTACATTTTGTGAATCTGGTTGAAATGTACAGATGTACACAAAAAAATAAAGCTAAAAATAGTAAATAAATGATGTACCTTCCTTAGACCACAGTGGTGTGTCCCTACAATTGTCTGATTTATAGATAGAAAAACCCCCTTACTGGTACCTGTGTGAGCACCAGACTGAAGTGTGTTGTGAGCAATACCTTCATTTCTCTGTTGTTTCCTCACAAAACTTTATAACTATGGCCTCTGTTTCTTACAGCTAAACTTTAGCATGTGGGAAAAAAAATGCCTGAGCAAATGAATCATCTGTAAATGGCTGGTTACAGCAGAAACTGAGGCAGCTGCTTCTGTGGTTATAATAAGGATTTGTTTATGCAACTGGCTGCATGGAGTTTAGAAAACAAATTGGTTGCAGAAATGAGAACCAGATTGATACAGTTCATCAGGTTAAGCCAGCTGACAAGAGAAAGCAGTTTGGGAAAAATATGCTTAGTCAACATGATGTAAATGTTTTTATAGTTGGGGGTTTTTGGGTTTTTTTTGGTTTTTTTTTTTTTTTTTTGATTTTTTTTTGGTTTTTTTTTTGTTTTTTTTTTAGCTGCTAGTTATTCCTGCTTTTGCCCCATGTCCTTAATTTTTAAGGAAGTCTAATTCACCATGATTAGTCATTATCTCTTGGAGATGCTATTTTGACAGACTGCAGTGTAAGCTTTGTATTGCTTATTTTAAAGGAAAAAAGTTTAATTTGCTTTATATTTTCTTAAACAATCTGTCTGAGAACATTGATTAGTAAATCTGTGGGTCTTCCCATGGAGGCTGAAAGTACTGCTTTTAGAGATGGCATTGCAGGAGCTGACTTATGAAGTGCTTAAGGGGCTGCAGAGAGTATAAAACTAGATTGCTATGTCTCAAAGTAGTGGTGGGTAGTGAGTCTTTTTGTTTGTTTTGCTATTTTTTGTGCCTTTGAATTTGATTTTGGGGTTTTTTAATTTGTAATTTAAAGTTGCTTTCAAGATGAGCTTTTACTGTGAGTGATGGGGGTACAAAAAGGGAAATCAATCTAGAGGGAAGGATTCAAAATACCTGACTCTTCTGATTATTGACTCTGGAGGAAGTTGTGTAAGGCACAAAGCAATGCTGTGCCAAAGTCTCAGCTTTAAGAGTAACTGCCAGAAGCCAGCAGCTACTTTGAGTTTGCACCCTGCATGGGGTGGGGTGCCTGCCTCTGCAGAACAGCTGGGTACCCTCTGGATCTGCCCCTGGACACAGCAGGGATGCTCCACTGCCACCCTGCTCCCTGCCTGCCTGCCTGGGACCTCTGCAGGAACATCTGTGACACCTGGGCTGTGTCCCCAGCAGGAGCTGAGAGCACGAGAGCTGCTCCAAGGTAAGTCATCTCTGCCCATCCAGAGCCCTCATCCCAGGAAGAGCAATGTCCAAATGCTATTTCTAGTGCCCCACAATGGCTCATTCACAGCTGAATTTATTTCTTCATTCTTAAAAGGTAAGATGTGCTTATTTAAAAGACACATACTCTCCCAAAGAACAGATTTTCTTGTTTTCTGAGAAGCTTAGTTTCAGGGAATGCTGTTTAGCATTACATCTTACATTGCCTCACAGAAAGTTTTTTTAATCAGGTTATAAACAGAATTTGCAACTTCTTGACACACAAGAAAAATGATATGTCAACTTTAGAATAACAAAAGTACTTAGCCTGGTGGGTTGGGTGCAACCAGAATAAAACTGTGTTAAAGTGTTCCACTTATTTTAACATATATGTGTACAAACATAAATGTAAATATAGACACGTAAAAGTATATATATATCCATGTTTACTTGAGCTTCTCTTCCTGGCTATACTTTGTAAATTCTGATGGGGAGAGAAAAATGTCAACTTTAGAATGCCAAAGGTAATTAGACTTCTGGGCTGGGTGCAACCAGAATAAAACTATGTTAAAGTGTTCTACATATTTTAACCTATATATCTACAAACATATATGTAAATATAGACACAAATGTGTATATATATATATATATCTCCATATTTACTTGAGCTTCTCTTCCTGGCTATACTTTGTAAATGGTGATGGGGTCTCCCTTGGGCACAGAAATACAGCGTAGATGAAGCTTGTTCAACTGTAAAATAGGATATGAGTTTACATTTTTCAGGGAGCATGAGGACACAATTTGTATTTCAAGTATGCTCCTTTTGTCCACATAAATTATGGCATGTGTCAGCTCAACTCTGCTGATGGATATTAGAATAACACTGATTACTGACATTCCAGGCATGACAGATACTGGCACTATCAGGGGTTTTTAAAATTGTTAAAAGCTGACTGAAAATATTATTGTAGAATAGCAGCTTGAAATGTTATCAGTGGAAGGGGAGCCAGAGTAATCAGTAGTCTGAGCCTATATCTTCCTATTTAACATGGAAATTTTCCCAACACAACTGTTTCAGAACCAGACAAGGCTGCCCCTTTGCACAGTGCCTGACCATCAGCTGAGCAGCACCTTTGTACTGTGGTTCCATTTTACTTTGCAGCTGCCTAAACTGTCCCTGGTGCTTATCTAAAAAAAAAAAAAAAAAAAAAAATGGTGCCTTAAAAAAGAATGTTTCTAATGCCTGCACTATTTGTTCTCTCTTCAGTGTTGGAGCAGTTACAGCTAATGGATGCCATTTCCAAACCTTGCTGGGCACAGCTTCTGCTTTTAGTACAATTCTAAGTGCCCTCCCTCATTTATTTGTTGTTCCCTAACCACCCTGGCAGAGGTGTGCAGCCCTGCTCCTAGCCCTGGGCAGCCTAGAGCCTTGGTCCCTGACTGTAGCCCTCTTGGCTGGCGTGCATGCACAGGACCTGCCCTACAGAGCTGTAACTAAGTGTGGGACTGTAGAAAAATGTCACCTAAAGGCAGGATGGGGAGTACGAGCCCATAGCACTGTTGAGTGTGCTGAAATGATAGGATTTAGAAAATTGCTTTCTAAAAAGTCAAAATTGGGGCAGTTATCACATAGCTAAGTAACTTGAGTGATTAGGGACAAAACATAACAGTGCTTGAGAAGTCAGTCACTGCCAGACTGCGACATGGCAGGCTCACTGGATGTGGGTGAAAATGCCCTGACAGTCCATTAGGTGGCTTCAGTGGCACATACTTGAAATAAAAGCATGGAACTTAGCCAGGGTGGGGAAGCAGAGCAAGAGACAGGGTGGACAAGACGAGGATGCACTGAATTATGGTGTGAAAGGGAGAAAGGAAAGGTGTATTTCTCAGAATGGGGGGAAAGGATGCTGCAATAACAAGAAGGGAGGCAGCATGAGCTTCATCTGGAAGGCTAGGAGAGTTTTATTATTCTGAATATAAAAAGGTAGACATCCACCTCAAAGGTCATGCCTCAAGTTTAACATTTTTAATTATGGCAGTTCTGGACAGGAAGGGAAAGAAAACAGTGAGATATGAAAGAAAACAATAATGTGCTGGAAGAATTAAAAACAGATTCATCTTCTTACTTCACCCATCTCTCCTTCAGAGTCAGGTGCTGCACAAACACACACACCCAGGACTGTTTCCCTCATGCAGAAGGACCACTTCCTCTTTCATGTAGTCTTTATTCTGTGTTTTTTGGGATGCCACCAGTTCAGAAAACTCATGCCTCTATTAACTAATAACAAAATAATTAATTAAAAACCTGTTCAAGTTCAAATAATATTTATTTTTATCTAAATTGTTACTTTGAGGAATAGTAGAATAAGTGCTTAAACACATTGTTTTCCCACAAACACAAGAAAATTTTTTTCTTGATAGTTTTTAAAGCAAGCAAACAAAAAGAGCCAACAAAGTGCTACGTTCTTCACTCTACCAGATCATATGCTATGAATTTTTTTGTAATCCTGAAGTAATGTATAATCCTTCCTTTAGAAGACTGTTATTGTATAGGAGTTGGATGATTTGTTTCTCCAGCACCAGGAGTTTGTCTGATATTTAGGCAAAACCCGTGCAAAGCAGAAGTTCTGTCACTAGGTGGTAATCTTGGCCTATCCATGATTTCTCTCCCTCCTCTTTCCTCCCACGCTGCACTTCTAGATAATGACCAAAGCTACAATCCTGTTTTATGCTGCTTCTGAATATTATGTTTACAAAGGTAAGTAATCTTAACATTTAAAAGCTTAGGACAGACTGAAACTATTCATTCTCACCGTTTTCTTCATAACTTTATCTTTGTTTATGATGTCTGGTACTCAAAGTATTATTTATTATTTATTCCTTGTTGCATGTTTAACATTGTGCTATATGACATGAATATTTCTAAAATTCAAACTAAAAACTATAGGAGCAGATGAAAAAATCTAGATCTTGAACACTTCAATGTTAAATTATTCTTTACCTGAGTAAAAGCAGAAATGGGGTTTTGGTGGTGAAGGTGGTGGGTGCTTTTCCAAACAAAGGAACAGAGCAGTAGTGTGTTGGCTCAGGAATTCAGGGCACAAGATTTTGTCTGGTGAGATGTAGTAAGGAAACAGTAAAAGTGGGAGTGTGCAACAAACTGGGACAGAAGGGAATCTCTTCTTGAGGCTATACTTCTATCTGGCCTGCCACAGCAGGTGCTTTCTTTGGAACCCCTCCTTTCTTTCCATGCAGTGCAGCTCTGCAGGCTGACAAAGTGGGCCAGTAAAACTGGGAATTTTTCAGGAGCTGAGTGTGACAGTTTTGCCATCTGTGTTCACTCATGCAAGCTGGGACTCAGAATCCCATAGGCCAGTTTCAGGCTTGCCTCTCTCAGTGCACAGCCATTGCATTAAATGCTCTCATTTCAGTGTGTTTTGGAAAGTGGAGTCCTGCTTGGCTTTCCAGTTGGTCAGATTGAGATATGAGATACTTCAGGAAGAAGCGCTTCTGTGCCAAGACAGGGTCTGGCATTTAAATCTTTGCGAAGCACTTCCCAAGGGTTTGGCAGTCAGAGTAATTACTTTGCAGACAGAGAGGATCTTGGTCAACTAATGCCTTGACTGGCATGTCTGAGGAAGATCAGCCTGAAAACAGCCAGATTGTCAAAGTCACATTAAAATCTCAGTCAACTGCAAGAAATACTCCCCAGTTCCCACTGGAAGTAGAGCTATTTCACAGGATTTCATGTCCGGTGGGAAAGATTCCAAACAGTTCTGTAGTGAGCTTCAACTCCAACAGCTTTACAGTAGAGAGGGAAAATGCCTGAAATTCTTCATATACACATTAGACCTCCCATACCTCCACTTATCTGCCTAAACAGCCCCACAATCACAGTGATTGCCTATGCCCAGAGCTGAGCCACCCATTTTCATATTGAAGATTAATGACTATTTTTATGTATTTTATAGTAGTGTATTATCCTGGAGCCAGTCAAGGGGAAAATAAGAAATTCAGCCTATGACAATCCTCTTGATTTCTAATTAACTCCTTTTTGGATCAGTAAGAGTCAGCTCTTTATATTTAACTTTGTCAGGTTCTGAGTACAGATTTCAAGTAGGTAAATAAGATAAAGACTTCATATCTCCAAATTTAAAAGCTGTGGGGGATTGTTTGTTGAGGGTTTTTCCCCACTTTTCTTTTTCAAGTAGGTTAAACAGTCTTTGGAGTGCTTCTTCTAACTGAAGCCATCCAACTAATTCTTCCAACATGGTGTAATCTGTCAAATCTAAGCTATAAACATCTTTTAGATATCCCGTGGAAACTTCCAGTTGAAAAAATAAATGGTGAGTCCCTGTTGTAAACTTTCAACAATGCCAATAACAGCAATATTCTGCCTTTTACCATAAGTCTGAAGAGTGAGTTTTCTAGCAATTTTACAATTCAATAGTTGAATGCTCTTGCTTTTGCTGAAGGGCCTTTAAGCATAAACAATGTAGTGCGTGGATCGTGTGCTTGGAAGGTACTTTAAATAAACTGTAAAGGAGAGATTTATTACTTTAGTAATTAAACAGAAAGAGTAAAGCAAGCAGGTTTTTAATGCCAGAGATTGCATGAGGGATCATTGTTCCATGTCAAAACACAAACTTACAAGTGGTAGAAGAGCCATTGAGTTCACATAGTTCCAGTTTTGAACCTGAAACTTGTAGAGCTATGAGTTTTGAAGACATCATACCTTAATTTAAAAACAAAACAAGCAAACAAAGGGCTAAATAGACTGAGCTATTGCAAAACAAGTCCATACTCAAAGGTCAGACTGAGTTCAGGAGGCACAGGAGGAACAAGCATGGATATCCATCTTCTGAGAGGGGAGAGTCCAGCCTAACCCTCTGAACACCCCGTGCTCCTCAGCAGAGCAGAGAGTCCAGCCTAACCCTCTGAACACCCCGTGCTCCTCAGCAGAGCAGAGAGTCCAGCCTAACCCTCTGAACACCCCGTGCTCCTCAGCAGAGCAGGCAGGGTGAGCATGTGCTGCTGGGGCTGGCCAAGAGCTTCTTTGCCCAACTTCTCTCTCCACGTGAGAGAAGGGGACAACCTCCTTTAATGAAGTCTCAGTGTTAGCTAAACAATGAACCCTATTCACCTGTAAAAATGTGCATCTGAGGCTTTTCAAAGTATGTCTGCTCTTTGATAAAATAGCTCTTATAAATTTTATACCACGGGTCTGCAAGGTACAGCCTAGTCTCAGGCTTCTTAAGTGTTCTCTGCTCTGATCTTCCTTCAAGGGTTTGACACTGGTCTCCCTTGGTTTGTAAAGGTTCAACCTAGCAATTTCATCCTATACCTCAATCAGGGAGTTAGGACTGAACATCTAATAGCCCCACACCAAAAAGAGCAGGAGCAGATGGTGCTACACCTGTGTGAAAGTTTGTAACACTGCCTGCCCAATTGCTTCCTATGAATAACAGATGGGTCACAAACAGGTTATATCAATTGATCTTTCCAGCTTCTCTTCTGTATTTGCCAGGAAATTTCCCTTTCCAGACTCAGTTTCACAAACATGTAATTTAATGGGAGCATGGTCGAATTTCTTGGCTCCTATGGTTGTATAAAAATACATGCTGAGAGCTCAGCACCAGAGCATGCACACGTTGGGGGGACAGGGTGGAGTGCCATAACATTTATTGTTAGTCTGTAGTGAAAAAGTGTGACATTCACATTCTCTGAAAAATTCCTTCACACAAGATTTTTCTTCTGGGAAGCTGAGAAGCCTCAGAGAAAAAGGAAAACAACTATTATCTCATTTGCTTCTCCTGTGTTTTGCTCGTCTGGAATGTGTTTGGAGATTGTTTACCCAAAGGTGATTGTTTCATTGGATTCTGGTGTGATTTGTTATCACTCATTAGCAAATCAGTGCCAAGCTGTGTTAGGACTCTGGAGAGAGTCATGAGTTTTCATTATTATCTTTTTAGCATTCTGTAAGTATCCTTTCTGTATTCTTTAGTATAGTTTAGTATAATATTCTTTAATGTAATATTGTATAATAAAATAATAAATTAGCCTTCTGAGAACATAGAGTCAGATTCATCATTCCTTCCTTCATTGGGGCACCCCACAAATACAATAAATAGGAGCCCTACAAAAACCAAATATAAATTTTGGGTGTTCCTTTCTGTGGCAGTGAATATTCTGTGAAATCTCCCCACTGCCTGCACAGTTTCTGCTATTGTGTAAACAGCACAGGGAGTGGTGTGTAGGCAGTGGTCAGTGGTAGCCTGCCATAAGTTCCAGGTGTGAATATCTTTAGGGCTAGCTTCTTTTTCAATAGTTCTTACTCACTCACAGCTGCTACTCTCTTGCCTTCTCTTTCACAGGTTCTTGATGTGGTTTTTGCAGCAGGACTCTTCTAAAAGGCTGCTACCTACCTGCGCTGGATTCTGCTCCCTACTGGTCCCCCTGGCCTCCAGTAACTCACCTCTTACAGTGAGAATGAGATTAAGTAAAATTATGGGATCCATTCTTTTCATTGTCCTAGTCAGCTGAGAGGTTTTATACAAAGCAATAATCCTCTAGGTATGCCCTAGGTGTGGCTCATATGTACATATATTTATTAGAGTAGCAAAAGCTGAAGGAGAAATTCCTAGTGTGTATCAGTCATGCAACACACACAATCATATTTAGTTGCTCTTAACAGAGCACTTAAAGAGTTTTTCAGTAGTTTTCAGTAGTCTGCCAGGTCTTACTCATGCTGTGGTTTGCTGGCAGCTATGCTGATCACAGGCCTCTTTTTCAGTGAGTATAATTTTCTTTCAAACAGCTTTTAATTCTTCCTGGAGTTATCTGTCTGACTTCCCATTTTTTGTTTAAGATGGCACCTTTTTTTAATGTTTTCATTTATGTTCTGATGTGAAACTACAGCTGCTATTGCATGCTTCTGCATTACTCTCCCCTCTGTCCCCAGTTCCAATAAAACTTGCTGCAAGATATCCAAAATTATTTTTCTTGAACTGCCTGGGATAGTTGATATTGCAAATATGACGCTATGCAAAAGTACTGTCAGATATTCCTTTTCACCTAGGTTTACTTTTGGCTGGATTCCTTAAATGAGCTATGGAAAGAGAACTTTATGTTCATGCAGCTTGGGTCAGAAATTATGCAGCCTATAACAAACTCTTTAAAATCTATTTTAAAAATCAATTAAAAGAAAAAACCCCCATCATTATATTGTGGGCAAGCAAAATTACTGTTTTCTTCCTACCCCTGGGTATCTTTTTCCAGGTGCTTTCAGGACATGCAGTACCTGTCTGACTTTATGCATTTATGACTCATCTTAGTTATATAAGAGAAAAGTAATAATTGATTTATGCCAGACAAAAGGGCACCAGTACAGAGAATGTGCCTCTTGGATTTTAGGAGTGAGAGGAAACATATGGGTGTACAACAGTAAAATCTCCTCTCCTTGTTCTCTAGGAAAGGCAATCTGCCAGGGAGCAGTAAGGAATTTCAAGCTGAAGATGAGCAATATTATTGCAAATGTGTCTATCTTACAGGATAGTGTTGTTCATTTGCTTTCCTGCCATGAGGACTTAGTGTTGCAGTGGAGAAAGGGGAAAAGAGGTACTGGGGTAGTCCCATCTTTTATTCTGAAACCCAGGGTTATTTTAGAGAATGGCAATTCTAGGATAATAGCTTAAGTTAGCAATATTCCTTAGCTAGATGAGCACTACCACAGCTTTAGTTAGCACATGTACAGGGCTTTAAATTTGCTTTTGTCAATATGCATATCTTAAAATCGCTGGTATCTTTTCCCTAAGCCAAAAGATACTTAGAATAAAAAGAAACCAAACCAACCAAAAGAAAAAAAAAACCTGAAAAAACAAACAAACCCCCAAACCTAGACACAGGCATTTCAAAACTTTTCAGTTATGGATGATATATTTAGAAGTATATTGAGGATTTCAGGCTTTGCAGATGGCTGTTCATATTGCAAATGCCACCAGAACAAGCTATTAGTACAATCTGAAGGATGACATGTAATGAACAGGCTTGGCAGTAGAATGATTTTCTTCCTGTAAGTGTTGATCATTTTCCTGGGGCAATGATATCATGAGAAAAAGGGTGAAGGTGTAGGAAAGGAGAATATGAAGAAGTCCTGTTGCTTTTTTCTGTGACATCTTGATTTATGGATAGAGAGAGTGTTCCCTGTCTCAGTACCAAATAGTATTTGTCAACCCTTCAGGAGAATTACTGTTATTTTAAGCATGCTCTGATTTATTTTCAAAGAAAAACTTTTGATAGATGTCTCATGCCACTGATCTTTGTAAGTAAGCACTCCATGTTTCACTGAAGCAGCAGTAAAAGCAAACCATACATTAGAAAATGAATTTCACTCATGATTCTTCATTGCAGCACACTTCACGGGGGCATCGACCCAATGTCAAAAGGAGGGGTCAATTTAGTTTTAAATCCTCAGCCTTGTGACAGCAGTTTGGGATCTGAAGAAGGATGAGGTGTACCAGGTGCAATGGCTACAGAAACAAATCTCAAACACTTCAAAAACCACAGAGGCTTGCAAGGTAAGATGTGTAGGGCCTGCCTTCCTATGGATGACTTCCACAATGTGAAGTTACAGTGGAAGAATAATTAATTCTGAGGTAAGAGGGTCTACAGAAAGTTACATGGGAATGCTTAGCCTAGATCAGGTGTAGAGAAGTGTTGTTTAAACAGGCCTCTAAAACTCATGTGTCATGTGGAAGAGTTAATTGATGGGTCCTGTATGGTGCTGACAGAGGTATCTAAAGACCCCTATGACTTACAAATGTGATCACACTAATTACCAGCTAAAGCAGCAATGGCAAAGACCTAAACTTTTCCCTTTTTTCTTTTCCCCCCACAATCACAGTATTTAAAGAATACAATGAACATGAAAAAGTAGCTGTTCAGCATCCCACCTACCCATGCCTGCAGCATCCCACAGCCCAGGCCTGTTGTACACCCTTACTCCTATTCTCCTACGAGAAGCAGCAGCCTCCATTCCTGCAGAGGTGACTTCTGCTGTCAACAGCAGTATGCTATGTCATATCTGGAGAGAGAAAAAAGCTCAATGTCTCCATTAGGATACATTATGGGCAAATGAACAACTGGTGAGAGGAAATGTCCTGTGGAAAAAGTTGCTGAGTGATGGAGGATGGTGAAAGGAAGCAAATGAGCAGTTGGTGATTTAGAGAGAGCAACAAAGATGTTACAGGTCTGTTCTGGGAGTAGCAAACAAAGTATTTCACTCTAATTAGCTGAAAAAATATTGGCAGTTTTAATTTCCTGAACAATTAGGACAAATAGAAATGTCTTTTGCTTGCTCTGAAAAACATCAAAGAACATCAGGTTACAAAAAGAACTAAGGACCTACAATAACAGAAATGGGAAGTGTAATAATCAGCTAATTACACCTGGACAATAGATCCAGACCTCATAAATAAGATCACTGTCTATCTTCTGGTTGGCACTGAATGAAATCCAACCTTTTGCAAAACATGTTTTGAATGAAGGCTAATTCACTTTCATATAGTGTCTGCTTATTTTCTCAGGAAAAAAAGAATATAATAAAACAGAGTACCAGTGAGTTGATCTTGTAAACTGGAAAGAGAAGTGTGAAATTTCAACAGTGGCATTTTATGGAATGCCTGTAATCCTTGGAGGAGCAGGTCTCCAGTGGGTACAAATATTCAGAACTTCATTATTCAGCTTCATTTTGTAGGTGGCTTTGCAGAAGCTGTAGGTTGCCCCTGGGCAGCTCAGATGCCAAGTCAAATTGTTCCTCAAATGGTACAAATGGATAAAATCATTAGCTGTGCATTCAGGCCATGTGGGAAGGAAGCACTGATTCTCTTCACAGCTTAATGGCTCGCCCCCCATTTCATTCTCAAACCCCAGAGCATCCTCATGGCAACCTCATTATTTTTTTGCCAGAAAGTTAATCATAAATGTAACTTGTGGCCTCCTTGAGTATGATCAGCTTTCTGTCCTTGCAGGACTGTCCCCCTTGTCACTGTGAAGCAAGTGGACAGCAGAGCCCTGCACGTGGCTCTCTGTGCCATAGCAGCCCTACCAGCCCTGCTCAGAGGCCCCTGCACTGGGCTGTGTCCCTCGTCTTGAATTAATAATTTTGGGTTAAGCTTTGCCAGAGTGAGTTCCTGGGATAGGTCTTGTTTTTCACCTCTGAACAATAACAGAACTGGCACACTACCAGGAAGGGCAGTGGCTGGGCTGGGTAGGAAGGAAAGAATCATATAGGAAATAATTGTGTAGGAGGTTTTTAAGTATGAGGAAACAGAAAATAAGAGCCAGGACTTAGACAGATTTGTGATGAATACGTATGTTCAGCTATAAGTGATATCTGCATAGAAAACTGATCTATTTTTAGTGGGCAGACTTTGAATCACTGTTCTAATTTGCTATTGTTTTTCCCAAATGTATTAATCCCTGCAGGTGAGTCTAAACTGGAAGATTAAATGTGACCAATTTACAGCGATGGGGAAAATTCAGGCTGCAAATCCCAACCTGAGATTCATACTCATCTCTGGTATGTGTGAGACCTTGAGAGATAATATCACCTGGAGATCTGAGCCTTGTTGGAAAACTGTATGACTGCCCAGGATAGGGATGGGATGGAGGAAAGGAGACCTGTGATTGTTGCACAGCTCAGATACTCACAAAGACTGCATTTTCTCTAGCTGCAGAAACAACAGAATGTCCTTGCTTCCCAAACCCCTGTAATGCTCTGGCCAGTTGATGGACAACTTTTTCTGTCTATCCAGAGTGGGCAGACTACTGCCAGCAGACATTATTTGGAAGGAAGGGGTGTCTGTGAAAGTGAATGACTGACATTGCAACTTTCCTTTATTTCTAAGGCTCTGTGTTTCCTCGGAAGCACAGATGGGGGCAGCGGAGAAAGGGAAAGCATTTTCACTGTGTGGATTACCAGTGAAGCAAAGAGCTGATTGCCTTTAATGCACTTCTGAGAAGAGAAATTAAAATTAATGGCAACCTTTGGATTTTTCTTCAGGAGACAGTTATGAAGGCAAATTGCACTTGTTAAAGAGCTTATTAGCACTGTCTATGATGCAGCTGACACTTTCTCTATTCTTAGTTAGAAGCTGCTGGAGCGCTTGAGGATAAGTTTTGGTCCTTGCAAGATGTGAATGACCAGTAACTTGCTAGCCTTTATTTATTTTTTTTAAATATGGTGGTCTGACAGTTCCTTCTGAGGGCTGTTAGAGGTTGTCATGTAATTGTAGTCAGAGATAGAGCATTAGATAAACAGTAAGACAGGCAGAAAAACGCCTTAAGAAACAGTGCCAAAAATGGAGGGTATTATACAGGACATCGATCTGGTTTTGAACACTGTTGGTCTCCTGGCTGTATGGTGTTACACTCTTGCCCAGCAGATCCTGTTCTAGAGGCTCTCTTTGTAGCTGTTTTCTGATGTGGATGTGTTTCATAGTCACCTGTGCATAAATTCTGGGTGCCTTTAGGAATATGGAGTCAGTGCCTACCTTAGCCTGACTTAACAGCTTTTGGGGATCCATGTGAAGAACATGGCCTTGCTACAGACAGCTCAGCTGTGATCTTGGCAGTCTTTCCAGCCTTCAGTTTTGCTATTTTTATTTTTTTTTTCTTCCAGGCTTTCCACTTCTTTCTTTGCAATTCAGCTAATGATCTCTGGCTCTAGAGCCTGGCACAAGGGCTTTTATCCCACTGCTGAAGTGGTGCGTTGTGAGGTGCACTGTGATACTCTGCGAGGGAGAAGGGATCTTTGATGATATCAAAGAATTTTTGCGAAGCAACACCACAAAGATCTGTGTTGTTTGTACTGCTATTGGCAGAAATATCTGGAACAAAGGAGCATATGAGCTCAGATAACCTTCAGATCTGAAAGAGGAGCAGCAAACCTCGAAGTTGAAAGCAGGGTGAGGCAGTAAGCTTGATCTGATTCACACAAGAAGAGGGTAGCTACTTTCTGAATTCTGGGGCACACTTGATCTTTCCTTCCTTGATTCTCAGGACACCATAAGTTATGCTCTACCTGCAGAATATTGTGCTTCATACACACTTGTCAAGATTTTGTCTATCATCTTAGCGAGGGTGATCTATTTGGTCGCCCATCCCTTGTCCCCCTCTCCTGCAGACCATGGGACTTGGCCAGGCAGCCAACATCAGTAATTAATAGTAAATAACATCTCCTCTGCGCAGTTATTTCATAATCTGTTTGCACAGACTGGTCCCTGAACAATGACAAACAAAAGGAGTACATATCTTGAGCTGTTTACTCTCAATTTATGAGCGGCAATGAAGTGACTACTTATTTATGAAAGCAGCACAATACGCAAATGAGAAAGGTAAGAAAGCAATTAAAGAGATTATTTAGTCTAGCTGGTGGCTAACACTACATTAAAACAGGTAATTATTTGTAATGTACTGTGGAAGTATCTGTTTACCACCTCCTTATTGTGGCATTTACTTTATTTTCAGTGTGTGGCTGCATATGCATATCAATTTTTTAACCTCTTAAAGGTTAGAGATTCTTACATCTCCTTTCTGCTGTCACTTACATAGAGGCTTCAAGACAGACTGACCCCAAACCGTTCAGTGTTGTTTTCAGAAAATAGCCAGAAGTGACAGAACCTGCCAAATCTTTCCTTTTCCTTGAAAGCACAGTTGTCTTGAGGGAGTGCTGCTTTGCAAGGACTTTTGCAACCTTTGTTTTTGACTCCTCTGGAATGTGACACATTGTTATCGCACTTGCCTGAGAAGGCTTTGGTTGCAGGTTTATCATATACTCCAGGCTCATGAGCCATTTCCCTGGGGACCACGCTGCATTCTTGATTTGCATGGCGTCTAGTGGCCAGCCAGCACCATTCAATTCCTGTCCTCTTGGCATCCTGTCTTAGAAAATGACCTTCTATTCTCCCTCAGTATCTCCAAGTTGCTATTGAAAAAGTGCCTGCTGTTCAGGAAGACCCACAGGCGAGTCTGGCAAGAGAAAACAGCATTTGAGTCTAGGAAGTTTCAGTGATGCATATATACACACAGACACACACACAGACACAGTCATCTCAGGAAAAGCTGAGCTGTTTATGTTCCTGTCTTTGAAATGGTGAAGAATACAGAAAAATTCCAAGTATGTACAGTATGAAACAGGTGCAGAACAGCCCAGTGACAAACAAAGGGCAATGCAGAAAACCCTTCCAAAACACGGGCTGAGCTTGTGCTTTACAAAGTGCTAATTCATAAGTTATTGCCAACATACAGCTGGGCAGATGCCAAGTTTTCTTTGATTCTGCCTTTTCATTTTTTTTAAGAACTCAGTTTTGAGAGGAAAACAATAAATAATCCCTTTTTAACAATTCATTGCCAAACAATCTTGCTGCTCTTAAATGGTAATACTGTAGACATTAAGGCATTTGTACAGTTGACAGGATCCCCCTAGAACATAATTTTTAATCCAATATGCACTTAATTATCTTTGTTGAGGACACAGTGAAGCTGTCACATTTTTGGAAACAGGTACCCACTATGTCCTCTCCACCAAGTAATGATCTTCTAAAGATCACACTTTGCTGACAGGAAAAGCTCTTCTTTCCTTAACTACCTCAGAAAAAAATGTCAAATGTAATATATTTATTTTTAATCACTGAGAATTTTCATAACTATACAGAAAAACATTCATTTCATCTTACATTCCTTAAACTGTCATTCCAAGTTTTAACAGCACGTTCAGAACTGAGAAAACAGAGCAATATGTGCCTGATTTATATTGTAGCAGCGCCTTGTAGATCTTACCCTTTCCAGTTTACCAAGATGGGTAAATGCATATTCAGCTACACACAGGTTGTTTTCAACGAGTTAAAGGTGGGGCACACACTCAAGTTCCTTGCTGATGTGCATCTGTCATGTGCAGTCCATGCAGTTTGGTATTTTTAACAAACACAGCCAAGCTGCATTCTAGGAGAGCATTGCTCTTATGGAAAGCCAGTCCGTAGGGAGGAAAGGAGCAGAGTTTCCCATCTGTTGCAGTCCCAGCTGGGCTCCACATGTGGGGTTAATGGCCCTGCTAGGTAGTGACCCTCAAAGAGCATGGTTAAGTAAGTTTCTGACTGCAGCCCTTTCACCCACCTGGAGGACAAAGGGATTTCTGAGGCACAGAAACAGGTTCCTCTGGCACAGCCGTGTCTCCCCTGAGTGCCCCAAAGGTGAGCGGCTCCCAGTGCTGGAGCAGGGGGTGCCCTGCCTGCCTCCAGCTGCGTTCGAGCATCTGCACGTCTGGTTTAGCCTTATCAAGGAGCATTGTACTGTGTGTATTACTTAAAAAGAAAAAAAAAAGTTAAAAACAATAAACTTTTTGAAGTGTTTTCTACAATGTTTAAAAACCCAGCTAAGGAACAGTGCCCTAGGAAACCTTGGCTCAGTACCCCAGCATTTTTCACCCATGTTTCAGTTTCAAAAATAGCTCTTGTTTTTAAGGCTAATCTCAAGACAATAACAAAGTAATGATGATGATGATGATAATAATAAAAAGATCCCCACTTCCCTCAGAGATTGGGTGGCAGTTCATGCCTCTTTCAAACCTTATTTAAAATAAGGTTTAGCTTTTTCCTGTCACAGCCCTTAAGGCAATTTGAATGCTATCACTGACCAAAAAAAGTCACATCACTGTGAAGCAAGAAGCAGGAGATTTTTCCCTTATTGTTTTAACAATGAAAAATAAAAATGTGTAAGTTTTTATCTTCAAATATTTATCTTCAGCGCTGACAAAACTGGTATCAAGAGCCAGAGGCATACATCCACAGGTATGTGCTTTTCCAATCCCCTCAGTCTCAGCAAGTTGTGGTGGGCAGGTTTTATGGTGGGAAAGACCCTAAAATACAACATCTTTCCCTGATTTCAGACTTACAGGGCACCCTGTTGCTGCCCTATGTCAAGCTGAGGCCTCCCCAACTTTCCATATAGTTCCACTCTTGATGTTTTTCCCAGGTCTTTGCCTCAAACACTGAAAGCAGAGATAAAGTGTGCCTAGGTCTGACATGGTTATATGCTCCTGTGCTGATTTTTATGTTATTCATTTGACTTGATTTGATTTAACCATGTAGGTTCAAACTGATTATGCAATAAGGTCTTCTGGGAATGTTGAACCTTAATTGCAGCCAACTATCACCACTTTAGTCATTAGTAATATTTGTTCTGATAAGTTTTCAGGTCTTGCTATCAAAACAGACCAGTTGTGCCTCTTCTTGCTAAAATAAAACAACATTAAAAAGGCAGTAATTCCTTTTCCCTCACAGGAAATAGATGGTTATGATTGATTGAATCTGTTGTTTTGTTTTTTTTTTTAATCTCTTATGACACTTTAATGTACCTGTTGAATAGAAAGATGTAAATAAAAAAACTTGCATGTAATGTTGCTGAAAAGTTCTGTAACAATTTAAAAGAAAATCTTTGTTGTTTGAAAACTTAACAAAAATACCAATATTTTTTCTAAAACGTGGGGTTTTTTAGGTAAAAACTTTCCAGCATAGGAATAGTCATAAGATTTCCTGAAAAGTTCTTTTTCATTCAAGTAGCATTAACAACAGCAGTACAGTCATTTCTAGTTATTACTACAGACACTGATTTTTAGAGGAGAGCCATTCTCAGTGAAGAGATCATCGAAAACACGTTGGAATTTCTTTTCAAAACTAAATTTTGCTTATCTGATAATAATAAAGTAAAAAAAAATATGATAAAATACTACTGAATTAAACTGTTCATCTGAAGTTTAAAAATATTTCTAATCTGGGAGATTCTTTGCTAAGTGGGATAGAAAGCCTAGTTGAAATGGATCGCACTATGAAACTGTTGATGATAAAGGAAAAAAAAAAGACAAGAAATTTCTCAACTGGACTAACACTGGCTCAGTGTACAATAACTTTTCATTCCTGACTAGTTAGATGATGTTTCTTTGCTGGAGCAATTACACATTCACCTCCCCAGGGGCCCATGTCCTCATGGAAGTTAACACACATTCCTCTCTAAAAGATTTTGGGCATGTCCAGCTGAGGTCATGGTAATTAGAGATAGAAAAGACCCTTTGGATTACCACATCTTTCTCCCTGCCAATGCAATTTTGTTTCATTAGGAGGTGTATTTACAATTGACTTGACAAAGCTTTGGAAAAGTGACTCAAGATGAGGCCATGGAGACAGTTACACAACCAAGAAATCATAAGAATACTCTTTTTTTAAAATGTTTTCTTGCATTTTCCTTGCTGCTATTATTTTTTCATCTGATATGCACCTGGGAATCCCCAGGAACAATCCAGTTTGGAGCTTGTCTGTCATTAGCAGCTTCCTACTTCGTCACATTGCACATTAGCTCACTCCTTGTGCAGACATTCAGGATTCAGCACATGATGTGGACTTCCTTACCTTTTTATTACTCTGTTGTTGAGCCAGTTTCTTTCCTGGAAACCCTTAAGCTGTCCTGGGCTTAAACTCAAGTTCACTACATGTGAAAAACAGCATCAAAGTCAGACCTGAAAGTAAAATTATTGTCTTGAGGGAGGTTTGGGTGGGGGGGAGCAATATTTTTTCTGATTTCTTTTACTACTTCTTGTTCACAATATTGTCTCAGTTATACTTTAGTTACTTGTCAACATTACCTCTCCCCAACACCTCCTTTGACTAGATTGAAAAGTCTGATTATGAGCTTGCTTAGTCTGGGCTTACATCACTGTAATTCCGTATGGCAAAGCTGTAACTATAGATGTCCAAGGCAATAGTGTTTTTTGCCTCTTTTCCCTGGAGTTAACTGGTACAAGTCAGGTGTCCACATTTCCATTGTCTCCACGAGTCCTTGCCTGTATGTGCTGATGTATTTATTTACCAAGAGAGGCTTTTCTTTCCCTGCCTTGTTCACTGCACCATGGAAAAGGCTTCATGTTCTGTCATATTAAAATAAATACCCTTGCACCTAAAGAATAAAAAGAAATTCCTGTGTAATTGTTTTCAAAAGCTTGATGAGGAGGAGGCTGCCTTCCAGTCCTCAGTGGTGGTTAGGATATAAACAAAAAGATTGGGAGATTTGTTTTTTAAAACCCCCATGTTCACAGCTGACTCTGCTTTGTCAGGAGGCTGGACTGGATGATCTCCTTAGGCTCCTTCTAACCTGGCTTAGTCCATGATCCTCTGAACCTGTTTGAGGTGAAAGCAGGTAACTTAAATGCATCACTTGAGGAATTTTCAGTAAAAATTATTGGGTAGAAAGATGTTCATTTTATGCTTCTCTCTTACATGGCTGTTTTTTCACACAGAGACACAGTATTTTAGAAGTAGGTCTTTTAAAATAATTTTTAGAATTAATCTCCCTGTTTCATTTCTACTCTCCATGTTCTGTTCTGATATCAGACACTATATGAGACCACAGCTTTGTTACTTGAGAGTTAAATTGCCTGCCAAACTCAGCTTTAATGTCAAAGTGTTGCTTTTACAGAGAAGATAAAAGCTGAAAACAAACAAAAATTTAAAAGAAAATCACGCAAATCCTCAGCAACTTTCAAATAGCATGCAGACAGCAGGGTGCCCTATAAACATCCCTACTTAAAAAGTCACCTTTTGAAATACCAGCAATTATGCTGCATGAGGCACAGTTGCTACTCATGTGCCAGTTGTCACTTTTTAAAAGATGACTATTAGTTATATTTCCTCCCTATGAGACATTGTGAAGCTGCTTAGCATTTTGAGGAAGCAAACATGTTCTCCAAATTGCATATATCATGGGAAAAAAAACCCAAAACCCAAATCCACAACCAAACAAGTTGGCATTTATAAATGGCATAGGATATTCATGGAATAAATAAAAGCTCATTTTCTGTTGCAGGTGAGGGTTGCTGTCTGCACCATCATTGCAACCTCACCACTGGAAGACTGCCATGAATATGTACAACACGTAGGAGACCAAAAAGGAAGAAAACAGGAGCAAGTTGTGGAATAGAAAGTAAGTCTATAACACCAGCCTTGGTGTTAAAATATTTTTGTATCCACTACACAGAGTTCCAACTGATGTCCTTACACCACTGTGGTTTTTTAAGCACTTTAAAAATTTCTAATAAAATGCTCTTTTAGGTTCATTGAACCCTTTCACACAAAAAGAAAGAAAATAATTGAAAACCTGGTTCAAAGGCTGTGAAGTAACATGGGGCTTTTAGATGTCTCTTCAACTTCATATTGGTCTCAACCTGTACTTATAGAAATTGGGAATGCAGAGACAGATTTAGCAAAAGGGTTTGGTTTGTAGTAGCTTCCAAATCTCACTCTGCTATACTTCTTTCTTACTCTGACATTAAAGATGCCATTAGAGATGGAGAAGTGGCAGAGACAGAAATAGAAATACTATTCCTGGGGTGAGGCAGGGGGAACAAACTCAACCAAAGACCTTTCCAAAATGCCAACCAAGGCTTTACATCACTGCTCCTCTCTGCTCTCTACATGTGTATAAGTGAGTCAGCTGAACAGACATGGAACAGGACTCAGGGCCATTGCCAGAAGGGGTAGAAGGTGGCATGATCTTTCACCTTTATTTCAGCAGTCAAGTGCCCTTGCACAATCTGTCTGGCATCCTAGCTCCTGTGTCCCCTGTTGTGTCCTGCTCAGCCATCCAGTGACTGGATGCCTCACATGAGGACAGCCTGAACTAGATTAAATAAATGGCATTTGTGCAATAAGGTGTTCTTGCCACTGTTCCTTGAGAGGCAGCAGAGGCCTGGGATGGGAGTGTCTGCTGTTCTGGCCTTTCTCAGGAGCTCTGTGCTGTGTGACCCTCATGTTATGTAATTTCTTGTGCCTGCCAGATTTAATTGCAAGCCTTTTCAGAACTTGGGAATGAAATAGTTAGCAAAAAGTCTCCAGTGTACAACTAAGCTATGCTGCTCATTTTTCATTACAATATGAATTTCCTACAGGGACGGATGAATTGTATTAGAAATCACTGTATTAGAAAGCCCTCATTTCTTTCCATAAGTGGCACCAGTTTTTATAAAATGCAAACAGTTCTGTGTTCTTAAAGAACCACAAAAATTTGCTTGGGAAAGGACAACTAGGTGTTTCTCTTACATGGAGTCAAATGAAATATGTTTGATATTTACCACTCCAACGTGGTTCTGAAGGTACTTTATGTCTCCATTAGCTTCCCAGACTTTATTATAGCTACAGTCTTTATTAATGTGGAAGTTAGGAAGGGAAATAAAAAAGTAGGTATAATAAAGGGAGTATTTAAATTTTGGTTTATTAAGAATGAACAGTATTTTTTATTTTAATTTCTGAACTCTTATATTCCAGGTATAAGCCACCATGGGGTTTGATATCTACTGCTCTAAAATGTTATTGCTTTTTATTTCCATTTAGGGAGGAAAAATCTTCATTGTTATGGGTAAGTAGTCACAGGAGAACCTGCATTAAATCAAAGCTAATCAATACTGTGCTTAACAATGCATTACCTGGAAAAACAAAACAGATGTTTGAGAAGAGCAGAATTACCATTCACAATTACCATTTTATTTGTAAGTCCGTTCTTGCACAGTTTTTTGAGGAATCCTGATTAGATCTCCCCCCTTATTTTTTGAGAAAGAACAAAAATTTTCTGCTTGCTATATCAGATCTGACCTCTTGCCTCTTATCAAAGAATTGCCTGCATCTTTTCTCTTAAGGTTCATTTTGGGATATTCCAAGAATAGTTGTTTTCAAGGACTTGGTTTCATTTGCTCTGAGCTCTAGAAAAGTTTGTTTTCATCACCGTATTTGAAACACCTCTAATTCTTGAGAAAAGGATAAATCTTACTATTTAATTAAATGGAATGTGATTTTTCTGTGGTTGTATTTATGAGAAAGGAAGTAACCACTCCATGACAGGCAAAAAGTATTTGGCTCGCAACAGACCTATGTGTCCCACTTTAAGCAAGTTTTGGTGGAGTGATCACAGCTAGATTTGAGGACAGCTGGCAACCTTTTCTCTCAAGCTAGAGAGCTCAAGAAAAGCTATTCAAGGTTCCTCCATACGGAGAAGCTGTTGAGGAATAAACTAGTGGGAGAAGTTAAAGAACAAAAGGTGGTCTCTGGGAAGAGGCTGTAGCACCAAGCTGTTTCTATGGAGTGCAGCAGCCACATTGGAAGCCCCTAGTTTTCCTCCCATGATAGGGATGTCATCTTGGTTTAGAGTCCACTGTTCTAGTGTCACTTAATTATGAGGAAATCTTTTTCATAAATGGAGCACAAAAGCCAAAAAAAGAGATTCTAGACATCACTTTGCTTTTGAGAACAGCATAGGATTTAAGGGGTCTCTGGGCAGAATACAAACAAAAAGAACCCCAGGTTGAAGTACCTTTAATGTCACAGTTTTTCAGCATGGCATTTAAAGTCAGTGAAAAGCAGAGTGTGGTGGCAGACCACACTTATCAGTAACCTGAATCTCTAAGAGGCACAATTAAACTGAAACAAGCAGGGCTTAAACAGGTAACACTATCCATAGAATAGTTTCCAGGTATTGAACTAATTCAATTAACAATCTATTTTAAGCTTTTTGCAAATTTTGAATATTAGTATTCATCACAGTGATCCAACCATAACTACCTCATGCTATCTCCTTAGAATCAAAAACATGACAGACTGAGTATAAAAGTAAAATGGTCTCATTCAACAACAGAGTCCAAGATGAGTGAAATGTAAATAAGAAAACAGCCATATATAGCTATATAGCCATAGTGGTTTACACAAGTACTGACAGTGATGCTAAGAACAGAGTTGGTTGCACAATTTCAATATTCTGTGTGCACTTTTGTTTCAAAATACCTGAATGTGTGCATGTGTGATGCTTGTTTCTTTGTACTCTGGCTGAGAGTGAAAGGGGAACAATGTCCAAATCCCTTTTTATCTCTCATAATATCTCATTATTGTTTTGGCACAGAGAGAACTCTCAGTCAATCATTTGCATCCACTGCCTACCAACAGCCTGGCTTGAGGTTTAACTCAATGTGCTTTGTCCTTTCCAGTGGTGTGTCTTTGCTGTAATATCATTTACTGCCATGTAGCTGCCAAGGCAGACCTGTGTCACTCCTGTCCCAATGTCACTTTAGATGGGTACAGCAATAGGGTTTAATTCAGCTGCCTACACGTTGCAGGGTCACTGCTCACAGCAAAGCTGCAGCACTGCTCCAAGAGGTATGCTGGCAGTAGGGAGAAAGGAAGGCAGGACAAAAAGGTGAGTGCATGAGAATAAAACAAATAAGGAGCTCTAATTGCAAGTAATGTGCTTAGCTTGATTGCTTGATAACCTCTATTTTCAGCTCAGTATGATCATGTGAACTTCGTGGCCCAAGCTTTGCTGAAACAATAGATATGGCTGTGTAACCTTTGCTAATTAGAACCACAATAACAGCACAGGGCTGTACAGGAGTGCATAGCTGGGGGAATGGCCAAGGTTAAAGCCCAGTGGAAGTATTTTTTGCACGCATTGATCCAAAGCCTAGTGAAGACAAAGGGAATGAAGTCTTGTGCCAGAAGTGAGAAGACCCAGATCCTCTTCTGATTAAGTCTGGAATGTTCTGTCCAAACCTTTTAGTTTCAGGTGTGCTGAAGGTAGTTTTTGCTTTAAGTGCTCTTCTATTTCCAAAAAATCCAGTTTGATTATTGAACACCTTCATGTATGGGCAGAGGGATATGCTGAGTGATAGAGCTGAAGTGGTAGCAGTGGCCTGTCCTCGACATCAGCAGCCCTGTCAAGGAAGAAACTGTGAAGTTCCTTTTGTAGGAAGGTTGGGGAAATAGAATGGAGAAAAACAAGGTGGGAGAGCTGGAAGCAGATGGCAATACTAATCAATAATTTTTCTGAGTAATATGAAATTTTGAGATCATCTAGTCAGGTACAGGGAATTTAGCAGGGCAAAGACTAGCACAAAAATGAGGGAGGAAATAGATGGAGAGGTTTGAGAACTACCTGCAAGCATGGCAAAGCATTAGGGCAGACTGAGAGCTGCACCATGGGAAAGCACAATGCATTTCAGACTTGAATATGCCATAATAAAAGACCTTTCCTAAAGATTGGGTCAAAATGACTAACAACTTTCTTCCACAAGCAAATGCAAGCAGGGTGAAGAACTCAACTCCTTTGAGTTATTTTCTCCCCCCTTTAGCAGTTGCTGCTTGTGGGGCACGCCTGAGGTGCTCAGACCTGCTCCCCCACTGGACAATGGACAAGCTGGTTTTCCTCAAAGCCATGTGCCCATCCTGGAGTCCAGCATGCAGCAGGACACTTGTGTTGCTTGGGCAGAGGTGGAGAAAGCCACTCTTCTTCCACTTCCACCCCCTTCTTTTCATCCAACAGGAATACCCTAATCAGGGAAGTATGCACAGGCTGTTTTGCAAGGGGTCAAATCCATTTGGATGAAATTCCAGGGCTTTAAGGATAACAATGGCAGGAAGAGAGGTTTTTAAGCTGGCCCATACAGTGCCTTGTTGACAGATATAACCTGCTGCCTCGTGCTGCCCACCCTTGGAAAGCCCTGGCTGCTCCCAACACCAAGGAGAACCGAAAGCTCACTGCAACTGGAGTTAAATGAAAGAACCCCTCCATTAATTATTAAATTATTCTGTGACAATACTTCTTGCCCAAAGCTAAATCTCCTCTTCAATGCTTTGGACATTTTAGCTGTTTTATAGATGGTATGCTAGCAAAAAGGGAATTCTACTTTGCCCCGTGCTTCATTCCCTAGAATGAGGCATAGAAAAACCCTCCTATAGAAACCCCTGTCTAAGCATGGTTTTCATTACAAGCTCAGGTCTCAGATATTTTCCATCTGTATGAGGGAAATCAGGCTTTACTGATAGCTCCTCAAAGCCTATGGGGCAACACACAAGGAAGACACAGCACATAGATTTTGTGTGCTTGCTGCCAGTGTTGGATACAGTGGCTGGTTTTTCATTCCTTCAGCTGCTGTTTTTCCTGCTTCCTTGAAATTCCCCAACAGTTAACATAGGTGGGCAAATGGATCAAACCCAGGGCACAGGACTGCATCTGGCATTTGCTTCAGGAATGTGAGTGCTGTAGATTGGGAGATGTTTCTCTATCTGGCTCTGACCCAGGGATGAGGAAGGGGGAGGAACCGGAGGGCTAGTCCAAGTTAGAGCACATTTTTTCATTTCTAACACGTCATGCAGTGCTCTGCTTGCCTGATAGTGACTGTATGGGAAAATTCTGTCTTATCAATTTGTTAAAAATGCCTTTTTCATTGGGGAATAGGAGACAGCACTCACATGCACAGACAGAGAGTGTAGGAGTGCTTTGGGAGGGCTCTGATAATCAGGAAACTCCAAACGCCAGCAATTCCGCAAAACAAAACAGAAACTCCTAAAAGGCACCACAACCACTAAAAGGAAAGGCATTTTTTCTGTCAGTGTAATGACCAGATCAACCTAATTTCTGTCATGACTGTTTCATTTCTTGGTTTGGTTTTTTGTTTTCCCAGCTGACCACAAGAGTGCACTCACGGAATGATGTCCTGCATTGTTTCCTCTGGGTCATTTCCTTTCCCTCAGCTCTGGAAGCAGCTTGCAGCATGTGGAGGTCGGGGGGTCAGACCTGGGCCCACGTGTTTTTTCTCTGGACATATAGATGCCGTGTCCCCCAGGGAGGAAGACGCTGCAGCTGTACATTGAGTGGGACATACTTGCATGATGAGTACACGGACACGTCACCAGGGACACACGCTGGGGGTACATCTGAGTGGCACAGGCTTTGCCCACAGGCTGTGCTTGATGTTGGTAATGATTTTCTTCCTTATAAGGGATGGCTATACTTAAAGAGCATATCGGAGATTCTCCCACAATTTTGTCTTCCTATATAATTGGGTTTTGGGGTTTTCCCTTCCCTTTTCCCCCGTCCCAGTGCTTCTCAACTTCTTTCTGTGACCTTCTAACACCACAGATCATTTGTCAAGCAGCCAGTAATGGCTAAACAGAGGCCCATTGTAGCAGGCACTTGCAACAATTTGTTAACAATAAATATGATGTGATTAGTAAATACCTCATAATTGAGTTACATTTTGTAGAAATATCAGCTTTGATATTTGCCAGAATGTTGTGGGTTTTCTTTTTCAATTAACTTTCCTCTGAAGTAGTTGTGGTGACTTTTTTTCACTTGCTCAGTTTTTTCCTATACCTCTGTTCAGGACTGCGGTCAAAGTTCAGCTCTGAATTTGTATCAGAGTCTAGGACTGAGACTCAGGATGACTAAATAGAATCGATGATTAGAAGTAGAAATGCGAAGGAACACTTGAGAGTCGATTCTCACACCACACACAGTGTGCCTGTGGATTTGACCTGCCTTGCAGGGCTTTCTTTATCAATAAATGTATTGCTGACGGAAGATGCGTGATCTTTGTATCCAGAGATGTACTACACAGAGAACAACAGTATGAACTTCCATTGGTTCATGAAGGAGCTTCTTTCATGGCCTGGACTACTAATAGCAGAAAGGTCAAGCTGATCCTTCACTGGTATGTAATGAACTACACATAAGAAATAAATTCAATTTTTATGATGGCAGTTCAAAATAACTCTTTTTTTTTCCCCCCCCGCCTCAATGCTTACATTTTGAATTCAATACAGACCAGACTGTCCATAAGCTACAGGCTATATATATATATAGCTGTGGGTCTGTGACCCCTATGATTTCCAGATATTTCTTCTTCAGATATTGTATTTCTCCAAGCAGGAATGGTAGCCATTTTCTATTCCCTCCCAAATCTTCATTCATAGTGATTCTTTCCAAAATCAAAGCTGCATAAAAGAATCATTTAAGGTGCAATTGCACAGCTACCAAACTCGCTAATTATATGCAAGTTGTAGTGATATGAATACTAAAATATTTGTGGTTTCACTTCCGCAACAACACAAAACCAGCTGCATAACTAAACACTTCACTATCATTTAATATAAACTCTTTCTCATAATGCTTTCCTCTCTTTCACCCCCCACAATTTTTTTATTTCTACTCCACCCACTTCCAATGTTCCTACAAGCTTTTCCAATTGTTCTGCTCCTTTCGGATTTATTTGTACTGTACACCATCCGTAAAGGCATCTCTGGAACTTTTAAGTAGTTTTGCAAAGACAACAGTGGGAAGGCAGTTGCACATCATATTATTTTTGGCTGGACCCTTCAGGAACAATGGCTATTGTTTGGCAAGCTAGCAACAAGGAGGCTGCATCAGTGATATAAGGGTTTAGAGCCTGGGGGTGGTTCCACAAATGATTCTGAGGCATTTTGGAGTATGTGTGATTCAAAAACATTTGGCAACATCTGTTTTTTAAAAAAGGGGGAAAAAAGGCGGGGGGGGGGAGGGGCGTGGTAAAGAGGGGGAAAAATGAAAGAAGTGCAAAGCATCCACAAAACTGAACCTAAGGACAAAAACAATGGGCTGTATTAAATTTTGGGTTTTTTTCTCTCGCGCATAATTGTTAGATGTGTTGATCAAAATGACATTCTATTTGTTCTCCCTCTTCCTGTGCTTTTGACTTAATAAGGTGGTGTTGGCTGCCTGTGAGGCACCGCACTGGGACACCGCGGGGATTCGCTTTCGGGCTGGGGCTGCTTTGGGCTCGCAGATGTGCGAGTGCAAGAACGCCAGTGCCAAAGGACTGCCCCCGTGCTCCAGAGCTGCTGCATCCCTGAGCATCCATCAGGCGTGTCCTGATGGAATGATTCAGTTTAGGGGAATTACTCAGCTTAGAACGCTGAGGCTGCTGAACCCCTGAAACGCTGAAATCACCCACCCATGGGCGATGCAAGGAGCTGCTGTGGGGAGGACACGGCGGCTTTCCGCGGTGGGAAAGAGCCCTTCCCGGCGCTGGGGGCCGGCAGAGCTGTCCCGGGAGTCGCCCCGGGATCTCCGCTCCCGCCCGGGCCCCTCAGGGCAGAGGGGGCGGGAGGGCGATGGCGCCGCGCCGCCGCCAGGGGGCGCTGTGCCGCCTCGGGATGAGAGCCGCGCTCCCGCCCCGCCGCGCTTCCCTCCGGGAATTGCCCCTCACGGAGCGGCCGCAGCGCCGGCACCGCCGGTGGAGCGGAGCTGCCGGGAATTGCCCCTCACGGAGCGGCCGCAGCGGAGTGGAGCTGCCGGGCTGTGCCGCGCTGGTTCTGGCGCTGCCGCTGCTGTGCTGAGTGCGGCGGGTGCTCGGCACCGGTGAGGCCGCGCCCCCGGTGCTGTGTCCGCGTCTGGGCGCCGCGGTACAGCAAGGACATGGAGCGCTGGAGGCGCTGGAGCTGGCTGCCCACAGAAGTCGTGGAAGCGCCGTCCCTAGAGGTGTAGAAAACACGCGTGGATGTGGCATTTTGGGACATGGTTTAGTGGTGGACTTGGCAGTGCTGGGTTAATGCTTGAATTTAATGATCTTAAAGATCTTTTCCAGCCTTAATACCTCTATGATTGAAAGGGTGGTTCTTCCCCGTTTGAAGCACACTTTGAAGCACACTTGTGCTTCTCTCTGTCCACAGCTGATGGAAAGAAATGTTTAACGATGGAGCTCCTTTTATACACGTGTCTTCATTTCCCCCCTTGAGCACTGATGCTTTTGCACACCCACTGGGGGTTTCCACGCCAAAAACTTGAACTAACATCTCAAAAAGCATCTCATCTCGAACTAACATCTCAAGAAGCAGTCTTGTGTTGGTATATATTGGTTTCTTCTCTGCCTGGTATATATTGGTTTCTTCTCTGCCTAAGGAACCTAGTCCATACCAACAGTGAAACCATATTGTCCTGCTTCCTTGGAGGAGGTAATTCTGCTTGTCTTAGGTGTAAAATAAAGCATTATTCTCTTATATGTGTGCTGTTCTCCAGGTACTGAGGAAATTACCCTCTCAAGGTGAAAGGAACTTGAAGCTTTGCTTAAAGCTTCGTAAACAAGGCAGGCAGCTTTATGTTTATATTTTGAGAGCATTTGATAGAAAGTGACATTTGAAACACCAAGTATTACCATTAAATTTTATAGTTCAGAACTATTAATGGGCCATATCCTAGGGGTTTAACTCAAACCCTTGTTTTGAGGCTCACCATGTCTGAAATCTAAACTGAAGAACTGTGACATCAAACACTAAAGGAATTTGGTTTGCTTTTCAGGAACATTGAACTCCTTGCAGTGTAGGGTCTCTGGAGACCTTAAAAGGCAAAAATTCTGCTTTAGGGCTTTTAACCACTTGTTCTGATGTCTGGCCTATTCTAATTGTATTTGGGTTTTACCTGATTCTTTCCAAATGGTTAATTCAAGAACAGTTTTTAGCTGTAAAGCAGGAGCTTTAGTTCAAGAGTAGTTCTTGATATTGGGGTTATTTAAATGAATCCACACTGCCGATAGCCTCTTCCTCTGAGGTAAGAGGTTACTACAGATAATCAGGAAGATTAAATACTAACAAAAATTATTATGAACCTATCTATGACTGCAATGATTTTTTTCCAATATTTACTGAATAACTTGCCTGGGAAGTAGGTCTTAGTTTGGCTCTCATGGTTGATTCTAAGCCGTCTCTTACCCATACCCCTGAGACTCTGGTTAATTTTGTGGCACAAAATATGTAATTATGTGCTCTGCCAAGTGAATACAAGGTCTCAAATTGAATTTCAGCATCCCTGGGCAACTATTTTAGACACTTTGGTAGAATGTAAATGCATATTTTCTGCATGCCAGATCCTGGCTCCATATCCATCAAAGTAAATCCTCAGTAGTTCCATTGAAGGCTTGGAACAATCTTAAATTATGTTGTTGAGGTCACATTGTGACCCTGAAGCTCTGGCCGAGACCCAAACTAAGAAATTTGTGTGGGAAACTGGGAGGGAATAAATTAGCACTTGCCTATGCTTTTTGTGGAAGTAAACTGTTACAAAGGTGTGAGTTAAGATGAAAGCTCCTCGTGGTGGTGGATATTGCTTTCCAGCTGTTTCTGCTGGAAACAGCTCAGTGTTTGTTTGTATGTGATGGGTTCTTATTTTCTGATGGTGCTCTGTCTCAAATAGCAACCAGTTTTGCACTTCCATCCCCTCCCCCTGTCCCCTCCCCCTCACCCCCTCTATACAAATATCGCTTAATCTTATAAAACAAAAGTCCAGGGGTAGGTTCTAGTCTGGGTGGGTTTTTTTCTTCTGGTGAATTTAATCCTTCATTTTCTCTCTCTCTCTCTGCCAAATGCAAGTGGCAGGTCTAAACAGTATTAGATAATTGTGGTTGTCATGCTGCAGATTGCACTGTGGAAAAAATTAATTGCTGTTTTTTCGCCCAGGGGGTTGAGCCGTGGTCCCTTCGTCTGCCTGGGACAGCGTCGTTTCCCTGCCCGCTGGGGCTGCGTTCCGTGGAGCAGCATGAAAGGGCTCCTGTGCAGCTGCTCTGGGCGAGTGGGCGGCACCTCCTTCAGTAATAACAGCTAATTTATACAGCCATGAACATCTACGCCTATAAATAAACAGTTCTGACTGGCTTCGCACGCTTAAAATGAAATGGGAGAGACTGATGGACTGGAAAGAGAAACCTGGTGTAAATGTCGTCAAGGCCAGATCCTTACACAGGGTGTCTCTGTAAAGCCTTTTGAAAAATCACGGGGAAAATGTTGGGTTTGTGAGCAATGACACATTTTCCTCCTTTCAGAGCTTTGTGGATATGAGGGAAAAGAACAAAGCAAGTCCAAGATCCCAGCAGTTGTATTTTGGGGACAGGCATTCCTCATTGATTTCTCAAAGTGCATGACTGGAATCCAGCTTCTCTCCATACAGGATGTAGCAGAAAGAAATGCCTCTTCTGAGCCTTTTTCAAAGAAATAAACAACCTTCCCCGTGATTCTTCTCAAAGCCCTGTAGTCCAGCAGCTCAGCCACCACATCAGATCCCAAAGGTACCACTGGTGTGAGCAGGAGCTGAGGGTGAGGTCTGTAATTTGGCTTCTCTGGTTGGAAGTGGAAAGACCTATCCGTCTGTGCTGGGGCCCAGGCTTCGTTTTGAGTTTCTGACAATTAAACTGTACTGGAGTATCAGTAACAGAAACAAATGATTTTAGAAACAAGGGAGGTAGAGACAAAAACACCCAACAAACCTGTACAGGCAGTTGCCATAACTTTCTCTTCTTCCCTAATTCCCTCTGTGTTTTTTCTTCTGTCTGTCTCTCCAATATATTTCCTCTGACCAGCATCTTTCAGCTTCAACAAAAAGTGAGGGAGGAGTGTGTTTGTGGGTGGGCATGTGTAATTGCTTACATTCCCCTTGCAAAGTTAGCTGGAGCGAGTTATCTAGATAGGCTGGGAATTACTGAATGCATGCACGCATCTCATTGAGTTCATTTAGTTTACAGTCTAGGCCTAGCATGTTAACTTCCCAGATTAGAATTTTTATCAGGTGCTTAACACATGAGAAGAACAATCTTATGTATACACATTATCTTTTTATTGCTCACAGGCAGCTTACAATGTGTTTTGTTTTTACTGAGCTCCAGCGGCATTTGAAAGGTGAAAATAACACCCTGGTGAACGGCGTGCACAGTAGCTCTAAGCGAGGGGTTTTGGCGATGAGGATGGATTTAGACATTTAAGTACTGCAACTAGTTTCAAATACTCTTTGAATGCAGGAATAATAAGAGAGATTTTTCTTTTTCACATTGACCATTAAGGAACACTTGTGCTACTCTCGGTTTTGCATGTTTATTGGAGTTTGCAAAGCAGATCTCCAGTGTTTTGGATGTTAACAAAATGTTGAGGCTAATAACAGAAATCAACTATATTGAGGAAAATTAGTAAACATGTGAATGGAGTGTAATTATATGGCAGGCAGCTTTATGTTAAACAGTGCTTTAAATTAACATGCTTTCTGTCAAAGCAATCATACAGTCAGTATAATTAGGTTACTTTTGCTGCGAGATTAACTGAAACCAAGAAAAAGGAAGAAATTGTTGCCTTCGGATTTCCTGTTAAAATGGAGGGGAGATATTCAGCATAATATAAGCATATTAATATTACAGAAAGTTTCTCGTTAGAAGAACTCGGCTTCTTGGTGAACTTTCTGAGCAGACATTTCTAATTACAGTGCTTGTTAGCCCAATTTGTTATCTAGCTAGCTTGGAAGTCACAGCACGGTTAAAATTATCTCTCCTCTTAATTTTTTCCAGACTTGATGAAGGGCAATCCAAACAAGAGCTGGCTTGCATTCACAGGTCTTTTACAGAGTGGTGTGAGGCTCATGAGGGAGTGCATTTACCAGTGACAACTTTTAACCATGGACACATCCTCACGTACGTTGTGCAAGAGATGAGAAATCTGTGTAAACAGATGAACACAATTTTCTTATTCATAGCAGTTGCAGAGTTATCATGAAAGAGGCAAACATTTCATATTTTCCACCAGTTTTCCATATGTCTGATGTCATAATGGCTTCACCAGAAGCTGCAATGCATTGGAGAAAGGATTTATCACAGCTACGTTTATTTTCCTCTACTTCATGGCTTCAGAATTCATGGAGGGATTGTTTGGCTTCAAGAGGAGGATTCACTTGCCTTTCCACTTGTGGTCCAGTATTACTATTGAATCTCCTGTTTGGAGACAGAGGAGACATTATTGGGATCTGAGGGGAAGGCACAACAGAGAAGTCCTTTCACACATCAGGGATGAGGAGGATGTGGAACTGGCCCCAGCCTCCCAACATCCCTGGGGAACTCTACCCATCTGAGAGTGGGAGTGAACTGCAAGTGCATGTCTTGGACCAGCTGCAAATGCTGAAGTGCTGCAGAAGTCAAATGAGCCTGGGATGTCCCCAGCAAGTAACTGATTACTCAACGACTGAGGAATTATTTGAAATCTGCCATGGGCCACACCCATTGAGAATAATTGTGCTTTGCCAGAGGGAGAAAGTGTCAGCCACCAAGCCAACCTAGCTTGTTGTAAGAGCATGTGGAAAGCTGGAGGATCCTCACATGGCTGGTCAGGACAGCACAGGACCTACTGAAATCCCACAGCTTTCTGAAGCACCAGTTGTTTTGCTGCTGTGAGGGCACCCAATAATCAACTGTTTATGGGTGTCTTTTCTAACACACTGTCTCAGCCTCTCTTCTTCCCCTTCTATTCACTCATAGGAAACTCTCCTTTAAATGATCTTTCCTTGTCCATGGACCTCAGACGCTCTGAAACACTAATTGCTGAGTTGTATTGGTGTGTACTGACCAAATTGATATTTATGGGTGAGGGGAAAAAAATCCAAACCACAAAGAAAGAAAATAGCCTGGCAGTCCAGGACCAGCGTGTTAACCAGTACTTCCTAATGTCTGGCCTCCACTGATGAATTTGTAAGCTCTGGTTTGTGAGAGGTTCTGATCCAGTCTGCCTCCAGTGGATTGCCAGATAGACTTATCACCAAAAATAGGACCTGTGACAAATAGTGCAAGTTTCCTTTACACAGTCGATCATCTCTGCCTGAGGGATAAACTGCAGCTTTTGGGAGTGACAAATATGAAGGACATAAATGTGCCATCACAAGTTTGTGGTACAACTAGGATGAGTCAAAAGTAAATACTCATATTTCGTTTTCAAACTCTGGGATTTAAATCCTGTAAAATCTGAGTTCCATTAATCATTGGCAATATAGGAAAATTATAGATATAAACATAATTTGGTCACTGAAAGGAATAGATAGACTCTAGATTCTTATTCTTTGCATGACACAACAAATCCCCTGGAAAGGAATCTCAGTTTAAAAATCCCTCCTGGATACTGCAATAACGAAGGGTAAAACCTGTGTCTGGAGCAGTAACATCAGCATTTTAACATTCATACAAAACCTGGTGTTGATAAGCCTGTACCAGTACAATGGTAGCACGGCTTCATGCCCCACACAGTTGCCCTTTGCATCCCTTCATTTGCCATTCGGGTTTCTGCAATCTCAACAGCTGCTCAGAATAATGACAGCATCAAGAATTCAATCTTATTATAGTATTGCTTTGTATTGCACAGATTTGTGAGCTGTCACATAGGCAGGATTTCCCAAGGCTACAGGGTATTAAGGGAGCTTGGTTTCAAAAGCCCATAAATACAAAAATAAAACTCAGGGAAAATAATCAGTTGTGAAAACATGTTATATGATTCTGGAAAATGCGCTGAATGCAAAAGAACTGCAAAAAAAGAGAGGAAAAACAGGCTAGAGAGAAGAATGTTGTTTAACTTTATTTCAGCCTTAGGTAAATAGGTTTCAGCAAAGTCTTCCCAAGATATTTAAGAGCTCATAGAAGATCTGGAAGAGTGCATCCATCTATGCACTGAGCATGAGAAAGGTATTCCACCATAAGTTTTCTCTTTTTCCTGAAAGCAATGGCTCTCATTCCTGTTGAGCTGCCTTACCCCTTGCAATATAATATCTTTAATTTTTGTTTTTCCCCTGACAGTGTTCCTCAGCCAGCTGCTGGCCAAAGCTTTCCCTTCTAGTGGACAGCAAGCACCTAGGTTGCGTCTCTTGCAGCTGCTGCCCACTCCAGCAATCAGCCTCCTTTCCTCCCCTGTTTCTCTCTCAAAGGACACATCCACCCATGTGGGGATAAGCATTTCTCTGGGAGAGCCCGTGGACCCACAAAATCTTGCAAATAGAGGCAAAAGCATCAGGAGGCTTTTCAATCACTGCTGGAGCAAGTAGCTGTTGCTAGCTATAGCTCCTCTCCAGCTGCATTTCAGAGTATTGAAATGAAGCAGCTGATGAATGTTATTTTGGGGGTTTTTTTCAGATGTGTTAGATGGAAGACAAATGAATGTGCTCCATCTTCAAATGCGATTTCTAGATAAGAGACCTCACTTGAAAGGTTGCTCTGTCTGATGTGGAGAACTTTGATCCAAATTTCTCCCAAGGATCTGATTGTCCCAAACAGAGCAAACCCCAAGCAAGCACTGCTTTGCTTTATTTTTGAGGATTCTAGTTTGACTGGTCGAAGAAACATGAGCTCAGTTGCCTGTGTGATGTTTTCCACCCATCAGGAAGGGGAGAAACGATCACACGGTTCATCTTTGGTACTCAGACCCTGCAGCCAAGTTCTTGGCTGAGGTAAATTTATGGCAGTAAAAGAATCAGCTCATTGTTTCAAATTATCCTCTTTGGAGTTTCTCTATTGCTCAACATTGTCTTGTACTCTAGAAACTCTGGGATTTAAAACAAAAAGAAGTCATTACTGGTACTATTTTCTGTGCCTCTCAGGCTGTGCAGCTGGGTTGCCTTAGTTACCACCAATCCAACTGTGCAAGGGGAGGGAGAGGAGAGGCGCATGAGAGATAATACATTTTTAAAGCCTCCAATGCTGTATGAAGCAGTTTGTCTATAAATAATAAAATGAATTTAGGGTCTGGCATCCTGAAAAGGAATAAAAAGGTTATATTATTCTACAGCCTAGATTTTCCAGCTCTCAGAAATGATTCTGCATCTTTTCGGTCAAGCACAGGGCGTAGATTTAACACGTACTTGCTTGAAGCTGGAAACTGCCATCTACGGACTTTGGAATAAGTTGGAACTAAATACACCTTTCAGTGTGAAAAAGAGTAAATATTTATGTAGCTGGTTTTAGGAAAAATAATAATAGCCTGGAGTTATAAGGGAGTGAGGAAGAGCCCATATGAAGCATGGTTTGCTGTAGAACAAGCTTGATTAGCAGCCTATGGTCTGCCACAGGATGTAAGTCCAGGAGGGAGCCAGGATTTGATTGATCCCTGGAGGAGCTGTTTGTTAATGCTTCTTGCACCTTTGAATAAACACCTCTAGGGAGCTGTTCTTCATTCGAGTGGGAAAGAAATAAAAAGAAGCAACAGCCTCAGATTTTTTTTCCACTGGGGAGAATCCTGATGCCAGCAGCCCAGTCAGAGAGCTCTGCCTTGTCAGATCCCACCAGCATCAGGTCTAATTTTTTGGTGGCTTCAGGTGTTACTAGAAAAGGTGTTTTCAGATGTGCCTATAAGAACCTAATAAATATCTGTATTAACCTGTAACCCAAACTGCCTTTGGGGAATGAGGAGGAAGCAGAAGAGAGATCAAAAGTGCCCTTCCGTGTATTTTATCTTTCGAGGGAGAGAGAAGGTGGGCAAAGTGGAGAGTATGGAAAGATGAAGAGGTCTGTCCTCTACCACCACTGATTGTTTTGCTTGGGGGAAGTGGGGAATGTTTTTTGATTGGTTGCTTGTTTTCTTTTTTTGTTTTCTGCAGGATCATTTCCACTGCATCCTCTGCCTTATTGTGATTGGGAAGAAGAGAGAGGAAAGGGTAGGATGAAAAAAAGTACACGGAGCCATTTTTGCTGTGGGAACAAAGGTATGTTGGAATCGCATCTTCATTCAGTTTGCAGCTCTTTTTTCTCTGGCAATGCTGAACCAAAAATTTTTCTCAGTCAGGAATATATTAAAACTCTGGCACACTGTAATTTGGAATAGCTTCCCTGTGGCTATGTTTCAAGGCTTATTGGGACTTCGTTATTGATACCAGCTTAAGGAAGTTCTACTCTTCTCTTGGGTGGACACAGCTGGGATGTGGATCAGTAAAAACACTTGGCACCAACATGGAGAACTGTAACTCAAGGGGAGTGTCTTGCACGTGGATGAAAACACCATGTAATTGTTAAGGCCAGGATTTTGTGGCTCCTTTGAAAAAAAGCAACTATGCATGGAAAGGCAGACCCACCACACAGATGAGGCCTCCAGGGATCACAAGAGCACACCAGATATCAATGAAGAATATTGTGTATTGTTCATATACATATTCTGAGGTTACATTCATGCTACCACAACTGGGGTGCTTTTTAGCCTCTCTGTGTGCACAGTAAAGTTGAGTGCTTGCCCAAGTTTCTTTAGTCAGCTGTTGAATATGCATCTAATTTTTGCAGTTAATTTGATCTCTGCTTGGCACAATATTTTGTCCAATCAGTTAACACATTGGAAATCAAATTATTTTTAATTCTGATTATCTCCAGCTTATGCAGCAGGCATACCCTAGCCCTAAAATTACTAATATGTACTCAGTGATGAAAAAAATCGGATACATAAATATATCAGATATCTCATATAAAGACTTATGCCATCATGTGGTGATGGTGCAGTCTTTGATTAGCAGTAGTTACTATTTATATGTGAAGCCTCTTAAACCAGAGCTAGTACAGAAAGGCTGCAGATCTGTTTTCATTTACCAGCAATCCTCATCTCATATGATGCTTTTGCAGAATAGAATGTGGCCAAAATCTCCAAACATGGACATGTAGAGCGAGCATCTTGTTTGCAAAGGTAGCAAGCAGTGAAGTTGGTTATTCAGCACATTTGAAAGCCAATCTGCTGCTTTTAGGTAGCTGAGTATGGATGGTGAGAGACTAGCTACAGACACTCTACTTTGGCTTGACAGGCATGTGAGACTTTGCAAAATGGATTATGCATCAAATGTTCCCTGAGAACAGAGGGAGGTTGTCTTATTTATTTTCAGAGGTGTTTTTGCAGTGTTTTTTTCTTTAATCAGAAAGCTAGTTTAAGAAATTGCAAATGTTCCCACATTTGTCCTAAATAAAATACACATGTTTTCCTGACAGAAACACTTTCATCCTCAAAAATTCAATCTTGAATGAAAAAGGAGAGGAAACCAGAAGGAATAATAATGACAGAAATAATAATAACAACAATAATAATAATAGTATCCCATGCCAAACCCCCAAAGGTTCTTCCTCAGTTCTCTCTTTCTTCCATTTGTTAAATGTGCTTTCCTAAACTACGCCTTTTTCTCCCTCCAACTGCCCATTATGTCCAAGGAAATTGCTTTTCACTTTTTTTTGGTCACTACTGGCCATACCACTACTAAAGCAGAAGGGAAAAATTCTCAACAGTTTGTAAAAGTTTCCAAAGTGCTGTTTAAGTCATGGAGCTGCTGCTGCAGTGCTTTTCCTTGGATACACGAATGCATTCCTGTAAATTTGCAGTAAACGCTGCTAATCCCTAGTCTGACAAACAACATGTGATGCAGGTGTAAGAGTTTTAGCCCAAGACATGTGGCTTCTCTGGACCCTTCTTTGAGCAGAAATTCAAAATCCAGTGATTATGCTGGTAAGAGGTGCTTCTTGACCCAAATTAGGGGAAGCTGGTCCAACCTTTGTCTGGTAGGGTTGGGATCCTTGCTCCAGTCTGTTCTCTATTTGTTACCATGCGGGTGGGACACAACAATGATAACCTGACACCCAAGTGCCACCTTCCCAACACCTTCCCCAGTGTGCTCATGCCCCCTTCCTCTTCCTGCCTGCCTGGGCAATCACAGCAGTTCATTTCAGGGGTATTTTTTTCATATGTAAGAAGTAATGAAGAAAACTTGGACTGACCCCATATCATACGGTTGAGGAACTCTCCGAAGTTGTAGAAGGCGACGATGATGGCAAGGCTACCGGCAAAAAAGGCTGCTAGTCCAGGGGGGTTGAACAAAGCAAAGAGAGGATATACCCACTCTCCTGTTACAGAATAAATCCACAGGACCCTAGGCAAGGAAGGAGAGATTTTACCTTTGGTTAGGACCATTCAATTAGAAGAACCACTTCAAAATTTCCAGCTCCTGAGGGGCTGAGTTATCAAAACAGGTCTGATACAGAGAAAATTAGCTCAGCTGTCAATATATCTCCTCGGCACTTGGGCTATTTGCTGTGAAGCACACTTGAGCCAGTGCTAAATTAGATGGGTTTCAGTGCAGGTTGAAATGCACACAATATTTTTCTGTCACCCTGGTGGCATTGGCTATTAACAGCAGTAAAAGCACAGTAAAATAGCAAAATGCTCAGGAACAGGGATGCGCACTTGGCTATGCTACTGAAGCTTATTCATATAAGCTCTCACATATGTTTGCTCTTTAGATACAACAGCCTTTCAGCCCCTATCCAGATCCCTAGAGTCTGTGGGGACACAGAGCTGCCTGTCCCAATCCTTCTGCTGTTGACCACTGTTTTGAGGAGTGGAAAGAAGTTTTCAGAAGGTGAGAGAGCAAGGGGAATTCTCCAGCAGCTTTTCTTTTGTAGGAGAAGGAAAAGAAGAAGAATGGCTAGGTGGGAAACAGATGTGGCTGCTTCACCCTTTTGTGCCAGAACTGTTTGTAAAGCATGGTTTGGAAAAGAAAGAAGATTAATATGCCTACTTTATAGGGTTTCTTTTCTTCTAATTGTGCCCTCTATTTCTGCCTATTTTATTCTCTCAGAAAATACCTTGTAGTGGCTGTCAGTTCGCTGGTAATATGTTCATTGTTTATGGCTCATATGAGTGGTTAATAGAGAATGCCTGAACTAAAGAATATAAAAGTGATCTTTATATATCTTAAGTATAGGAAAAATGCTTTTTTGTCAATACTTTTTGTGATTAAAATTATTTATATTTGTATTGATTATGTAAAGAATTTAAGAAATAGGGTATGTCTTCATTGATTGTTATCAGGATGTGCCATTTTAACAAGGACAGTACTTCCCTAAAACAAACTTTTGGGTCCAAATGGTCCTAAAAAGTTTAATTCTTCATTTAAAAAAACATATCTGAGTATTATGCCCTACTTTCCACCACCAGTGCTAACATAGGAACACAATTGCAATTTTTTCTGATGTCACCCATCCTGCTACTGAGCATCATGCCTCAAAGAGAAGTGACAAATGGGCTGCCACACTATCCTGAAACTGTGTCATGACACTGAGGAATGGGAGAATGCTAAGGAGGAAAAAAAAAAGGCTGAAAGGATGCTTCTTCCTTTCTCTAGTAAAAAAAAGGAAGAAGTGGGGCATAAAAAGGTGGTTTTGTCTTGCTTGTAAATAAAGATTTACTATCCTCACCTGAGGGATAGAGTGGAGCAATGGAGGGGATTGATAGTAGACCTGTCTGGACTGAGCATGGAAATACTTAAATGTAGGGATTCATTTTTATGATTCAAGATTTTTTCATCTAACAAACAGAGCTGTGAAACACCTAAGTAATTTAAAAAGAAAAAAAAAAAAAAAAAGAAAAAAAGCCTGCAGGAAAGGCCCCTGAGAGGCTGAGCAGAAACACTGAATTCCAAGTGCTAAGTGGAGTGCAAATGTCAGCATGTGTTCTTCACTGCACAGGACTCCTCTTTTCATATTGTAGCTCCAACAGTAAAACAGAGAGTGACAACCACCTTTCTTTTATACAACGAGGAACTAGGTTATCTTCATGCAATTTGGCCAGCTGGTGTGTCTCATATGAAGCACTCCAACCTGTATTTCCAAACCCAAATAAATGACTGTTCAAAGCCACAGTGACACCCTGCTCAGAGGCAGGTGTCTGCTGCGAGGTGTAAGTGGCTGCTCAGTTTCTCTGCTGCCTTGGAGGGACCAGTCACTTCTCAGCCCATTGGCGCTGCAGCGATGGCAGTGACAGTCCAAGGAGAGGCTTGGAGCAAGGACTCTGTTGCTTGTGAAACATATGGTGCCCAAATGGGGCTATTAAATCACCAGGTTGTAGCATCGACAGTAAAATATGTACGTGTGTTGAGATTTCAGTGCACAGGCCAGAAAATTCTTCTGTTGGTTGAAAGCTGTTGTCTGTGGTTTGCAGGGAACCACGAAGTAGAGGCAAAAAGAAAGCAGGCAGGAGGTTCCTTGCTGATTTGAAAACTGTATTGACATCCTAATATCTTTTATCCACTCATCAGGGCCCTGGCACGCAGGGGACAAGCACTCTAAGGGATCACCTTCCACTCAGGACCCTGGAAACAAATGCAGCACCAGCTCATAGAAGATACTGGGAGGGCTCCAATGTGTTGATGCTTGTGTTGATCTTCATTCTTTGGTGTAGATTCAGGTCCTGATATGAGCCACGTCTCCTGAGGGATGAAACTGCTCAGCTGATAGGGATTTTAGGGGAAAGCATGGCTCACATGGCTGTAAGGGCAGTCTGGTCTCAAAGACAGTAAAACCCAAATGTTTTCATAAGACAAGCAAAACAAAGCTGGCATTAAGCAATGGGGTGAATCAGAACATAGAAAAGGAATTTAGGAAGCCATGGTCGTAATCCTATTAGGCTCGGGGCAGGATTAGAATAAATGGCTCCTAATTTGCTTATGTAATGTATCAGTGAAGTCCCCTGTTTCCACAGCCACTGATGGGCTTCAAGTCACTCCAGTGTTTCATCTGAACAGTTTATTTTCTATTTCAGATTTTCACTCACTGGGCTGAAGATGGTGTCTAGATGAGAGTGAGGATTGGTGAGTAGGAATGGGAAGGATGGGTTTCCTCTTAGTTCCAGTGACTTCTCAGAAACCTTTGCATGAAGACAAGTTGCTTCCTCACTGACCAGTATCCTCTTGTTGTTATACACATGCTCTATATTGTTCCCCCTAAAGCCAGGATGTTTCCTCAGCTCTGGAAAGTTGTATAATATCCTGAAATTATACAGCCTTCTTCCTGAGTTGGGTCTCAATACAAGGCATCCTCTGAGAGCTTTGAGGTGTTGGCAGATGCCCACAGTTACATGGGGTGGCAGTGCCTCCATATCTCAGCACTGCAGCCAGGATGCAATGAGCAAACCCACTCCAGGGGTGCATGACACACACAGAGCAGGTGGACAGATGGCTATGAGCTGTGGGAGGTGCTGATTAGATTTAGTTTATTCTCTCAGGATCATTCTCCAGCAGGTTGGGGATCAGTGAGTGCATTGCTGGAAATGTGGGCAGTGTCCACTGGTGGAGTGGGAGGTGGTGGTGGGTGGATGTCTCCTCGCTACCCACCAGTTTGCACCTGGCTCAGAGTATCATTTTCTGTATCAAGTTTCTAAAACCAGCCACGTGTCCCTGCCAAACACTGAACTGAGTTTTACTCCTTTCCTGCTCCCATGACCCCCAGACCTTTTGAGATTTTCTGGTTTTGCAGCAAGCAGGACAGTGAGTGGAGGTAAATTTGATGGTACCAGTAGAAGTAAAAACTCCAGCCCAAAAGAAATTACTCAAATTATCCCTGAATTAATGGCAGTTTAGTTACTTTCCTTTAAGAGGCCTTACAAGAGCAGGAGACACTGTGTGAGCTCTCAGGACCTATCCTGTGTTTGAAGAAACCTGCCTCGCTGATGTTTGGAAATAGTTTTCATGGGTCTCAGTTGAAGTTTAAATTATTTCTCCACAGAAAAGACTGTGGAGAAATTTTGGTCAAAAGTACAGCATTCGGCCTTATTTTAAAAAGTAGATTACTTGGAGAAAAAAATACTTAAATTCTTACCAACTGATATACAGAAAAGCGACAAATCCCAGTAGGATCAATCCCTTCTTCTTTGCTGGGTAACGATGCGGCAAGGCAAGGAGTTCCAGGAGAGCAAATGGCAATACAGCCGTGTGCTGGGGAAAAAAGAGACTCTGTCACTGACAGATCACAGTGCCTTGCCTTCAGTCATTGCTGATCATAAAGTTCAGGCACCTGCTCAGAAGTAAAGAATTATTTAACAATACTGAGAATAATTGCATAAAAATGTGCATTCTTCTTTGCATACTTCATTTTTACAATGAAGTATCCCTAGAGTAATAAGCACAAAAATTTTCTTGTTAATAAGATATAAAAATGAGTCTTGCCTGTAGCACGGTCTATGTTTATAATAGGTGAGCTCTCCTTTTGCATTTTTTAATGCAAGATTTTTTTTAATATTTCCTATTACAGTACAAAAGATATTGAGCTCTATCATTATGTGCAGTTGAAGATGTCAGAGGAGTGCTCCTTGAACTCACTGAGTAATTGCTGAATTGCCTTCATGTTCTCTTCTAGTCATTATTGTACTTTATATAGTATTGTTTATTACTTGCTCCAGTGCAATCCCAGTGTGTTGTGCTTCCCTTTGTAAATGGAAAAATGGGGTTGTAAACATACAGGAGACTTCAGTTGGCTGTGATTGAAGGGGATGAAGAAACTTCAAGCAAGCTTATACCAGAATCGGAAAGGAGTTAAATTGATGGAGAAATGTGTTTTTCTTCTTTTTCTTTTTCTTTTTTTTTTCTTGTTGAAGAGTTTGAATTGCAGCTTCAGTTTCAAGGGCTTTAATGATAACTGTATGAGCATGGAGGATTTTCAGCTCTGGGCAGACAGTTTGGTGGCACTGACTGTTTTGTGGTGAGGAGCTGCCTCCAAGAGGGATGCTCCTCACCATGGGGATGCTGAGAGCACAGCAGAAAGCTTCTGGGCTCAGATGTTAAATGGGCAATGCAGGGATTCATGGGATGCTAATGCCTCAAATTTTTGACTGATTTGAAACAATTTTAGAAAATAATTTGCCTGGGTGAAATTTCCCCACTGAAAATTTTGTATTCCTTGTGCAAGCAAACAATAACTTTGAAATGCACTACCTAGGACAGATGGCTTAAACAATGTTGTGGAGCAACAAAGCAAAACTAGTCAATGAAATGCATCAGGAGAAAAACTATTGTAACAACTGTAGCTGATTAGCTGCTTAATTTCCTGGTAATTAAGTAAATAGTTTCATAGGTAGATGGGGGAGGTATGGAAGGAGGGCAACAGAGAAAGATAGATAGAGTTTTAAATAGAAAAAATGTCAAATTCAGGATTTTTTTTGTCTTTCTCCCTAAAGGCATAACCTGCTGGGTATATGGTATGAAGATTTCTCTTGTCGCAAATAAATGGTTCTAACATTTTTAATGTACATGTTTTTCAGAAACTGTGGTCACTATCTGATATGGTAATAGTGTCAAAGTTTTACTGCCTTGTATTTATGCTAGAGGTTGTGAAAAATACACCTTAATTTCTTTAAATGCACAGTGAGCTATAAACAGCATGCATGCATTTAGCTATTTGTTTAAGAGATGGACATCCACTTTAGTCTGCTGCTTCCAAGTAACCACTCCCTGAAAGCTGTATCCTTCCTCAGCTCTCCTACCAAAACCAGGAGCTGCAATTCATACTTGGCTATCCTTCTATCAAAATAACCATTCCATCTCAGTTATTCATTTTTCAGAGAAAAGAGATAGAAAATATTTCTTTTATGTTCCAGTTCCTTTCAGTAATTGGCACTGTTCTTTTCTTCTGTTCTGTTTCACAAAGATATTCTTCAGCTCTACAACCTGCTTGGTTGATTGCAGAAGTCTCATATCAGTACAAGTGATTCCTGAATTCATTTAACCAGAAAAATATCTTCAGTGCACACAGTTTTCATATGTAATCCCTGTAACTTCTTTCAGTCAGAAATCTGTGTTAAGCTGCTTTGAAAAACAGTTAAAAGAGTTTATTTTCCATAGTTGAACAATAGTTTGTCCTTGAACAAATCCCAAAATGCCCATGGCAAGGCAGCAGTGGTGGAAAACCTACACCTTGTCCTCATTTTTAGGCTTTAGCCTAAGCCTTTGGTGGGCACGCTGATTTAGAGCACCTCATTTTGGCAGGTATTTTGGAGCGTGCCCAGGAAAGAGCAGCACAAAGAGCCAGAAAGTATGAACAGTGAAGCAGCCCAAAGGCAGGCACAGAACCTGTGAATGCACTGAATGTGCTGTTGCATCTAGAGAGGAGAGGAAAATGAGAAGTTTCAAAGGTTTAGGAGATTGACGCAGTGATGGCTGTAATGGGCGAGTGTTCCATGTCCATCTTGTCCCTGACCTGGGGTGAGTGGCTCAGTGTCCCACAGGAGAGATGCAGCTTCGTGCTGGGAAGCACACATGCTCCAGCAGCCCACAGACAACGTGTGGACAGCAGGACACAGTCACAGGGAGAGGCTGGGGGTGTGAGGGGCAGCCTGCTGCTCAAACACGCCGTGCGTCGGCACTGCTGCTGAGCAGCGGGCTGGTACTGCCTGCAACAGATTGCTGGCAGATCTGCTTTGTAGTTTGTGCTGGTTTACAAAAGGCTGATGTGCTTTACTACTCATTTTTGTCAGGCTCCTCCACTTATGTAGGAGTTAGAGAAAACACTTGGGAGCTTATAAAGCAATAGAAGCTTGAAAGTTACTGGCAAAACTGGAAAATTTGCCTGCTTTTGGGAATAGCCAGGAGTTTAGTGGAAGGGGTAGGTTGAAATTTCTGCTATTCCTGATTCAATGATCTTTTCACTGCTTGTAAGAGTGTTTCCATGTCTAAGGACAGCAAGAGCATTCAGGAGTTGGACTATCTGCCTCTTGTTTTGCAAATAGCTTCTTAAAGTTCTTGGAGCTATACTGATTTGGAAAAACAAATGCAAAAATAAAACAACCAACAAACAAAGAAAGAAATTTGTTGTGACATAGGAAAGCTGCAACCTTCTCTCTTCCCAAGTCCAGTGATGTCACTGGCCCATGACCGTGTGCTGTGTTTCGGTTCAAATAATTGCATCTTTTAAAATATATTTTGCCAAGTATATTCACTAGATGTGGTGGTTTTTTGTAGAGTTATTTAAATTTGCTGTGAAAATGCCTTCTTGAGACAGATTTCTACAACAGTTCTCAGCTTCCTCAAGCACTCCCAGGACAATTTAAAAAGAAAAAATTATTATTTTCCCTTTGTAGATATAAAGGCGTTTTTATTTTCATTTATCCCTCTGCCCCCCAATTCCTTCTCATGTACACCCCAGGCTCATAAACATGTGGGAAAATCTTTCCTCGCACTTCTGCTATCCCAGAGCCTATTTCTGCCAAGCCAAATTTGTGCATTAACAGTAAAATCACAGAGGAATTCCTATGCAATACCCAAGCAAGTTTATGACAGCAGATGAGTGTTTGTAGAGCAGACACCAGGGGAATGTGTGGATGGCTACAGGGCGCAGAGCCTGCCCCTCGCCTACGACACACAATTGGCATTCCACATGATTTCCCTCTCACAGCCCAGAGACGTTGACTTTGGCAACATCATTAGTGATAGAGCATATATCATGGTTAATCAGATCTGCTGAAAGGCTATAAAGGCTTCTCATATCCTTTTCTAAAAAAAAAAAAAAAAAGGGAAGGATAAAAAAAAGATGTATTTTCTCATCTGCATTATTTTTAACTGTAGGTCTCTGGTGCATAGTCATTAAATATATTTTCAGTCCTACTTCGCAGCATTTCATATTCTTAAACTGAGCAGCACAGTATCTGTATGGGGCCAAATTAAAATATACAGTTTTGCCTCTTCCTTTAAAGAAAACTTTAATTATTAAGCTCAGATTGACACAGATCCAAACATTGGCAAAACTTGCTGGAAACAATGACTCATTTTTTATTTCAATTAACAGTTTCTCGGTTTCACATATAAACAGTGAAACTGTCAAAAATAATTATCACAGAGGGAGGGGAAAAAACCCCACCTATTTCGCTCCAAGATAAGGAAAACAGGCTAAAACAATAGCTGTGTGTGTACTGATCAGGCAATCAATGAACCCAACTGAATCAGAGAGCTTTTCCCTACTCTTGGCAAGGATCCTGTTGGTACTTATTTTTTATGTTCTTTGAAATATTAATGTATTTATTTGTCTAACAACCTCTGTTGAGGAAAGCTTTCAACTTACAAATTTTGCAAGAGCAGAATTTTTAAAATTTCTTTCTTGAGTGAAGAGATAAAAGTGATGGGACTTTCAGAATTATCACAGACATTTAGCTAACTAATCACACTTTTAGCCTAAATTCTGCTTCCAAACATTCCATTTTAAAATCCTTTGTGTCTCTTTTTGGCAGTCATTGTGATTTTCCACTTGGTTTTAGTTTCTTTGCTTCTTTCCTGAAAAACTCAGGTGAAACTGAACTAGTTATAAAATTACAAATTTATTTTTGTTGCTCATACAAACTCTGGCATATGAATACAGGGGGAAGAATGTTTCTTAAACATATTCTGAACTTTATCTCAAATATTGGCACGTTAACTTTTCTCCTGCAGACAAGAACATTCCCCTGCTTCTTTACTTTTTGTTTCCTACCCTGTGTTGAATGTTCCCCAGGATACATTTCAGGTTCATGAGTTTAAGCTGAGATAAATAGTCCTCTCTGAATATTATTTCCAGTGTTTGCTAAGACCATATGGAATTTTTACTTCCCATATTTTGAGTAATTCGTGTATTTATTTAATGCTATATCCTCATTTCACCGTTGAGAATTCAAGTAAGAGCGAGCTTCCTGGGGCTGAGAAGGCAGGGTTGGGTAGAGTTTATGCTCAGCTGCAGGCTCCAGCCTGGGCTGAGCTTTGAGCCCATGAAAAGTCTCCCCAGAGCTGCTGAGATCACTGGTGCTCCTGACGCGTGTGTCGCAGCTGACTCGGTGTGACCTTGTTTGACTCCGGAGCGGAGGAAATGATGCCTCGCTTGACCAGAGCTGTTTGTTTCTAATTCGTCTGCATTTACATACCCTCCATGTCTGCTTTCCATTAACATGTGAGACTTTAGGGAGGAATCTTTTCACAAACAGTTACCACTGGCCAAACTAAACTCCACTGGGCACAGTTGGAGACCATCAAGTGCTTTTGAAAAACTGCCTGTGCTTCTCCTTTCAGACCAATTCCCTGCAGAGCCTGTGTGCTGACAAGCAGTTGTGGCCAATACTCGTGCTTCTCTCTTCCCCATCGGTATGTTACTGCAAAGCAAAAGGAAAAACCTACTTTGGTGTTGCCTTATGAGGCTCATAAGCCAGTGTTCATTGGATGTCCCTTGAGGTGTTTACTCAGATACTCAGCTCTTTGTTGGAAAATGTCCCCTTGTCTATGGAAATTTCCTTCAGTTGGATGCTTTCATGAACAATTACAGCCTGTGTTATCTGAGCATAATAAAACTAAACGGCTTCCTGTCACCATAACCTCTGTTTAGTTTTTATACTCATAATTTTCCAAATCTCTGTATGGTCTCTACTTTCTTGGCTTAATTTTGGAACTAATTCCCTCTTTTGATTTATTTTGCTATTATTTTTTCTGTGTTCAAATGCCTCCTTCAAAATTTTCTTTTGCAATCTTTCCCTATACATTTTTCTTCTTCCCTTAACCTCTCTTAATTTTTCAGGGTGGACGGGGCTTAAGCTTTATTGTTCATTTTATTTCTTTAACTAGTACCTTGCCATGTTTAGTTGAAGATATAATTCTCTCTTAGGGTTGCTACATGTCTTTTGTGTTTCCAACCACCAGTGCATTTTCAGGGAACCATGGATTTATTTTATGGATAGAGCAGGAGGCACGGGGAGTCCTGTTACTGAGCAGGTGTGTAGCAGATTAGTGAGGAAGCTATTGCTCAATTTAATTCCAGCAGCATTCCTCTCTGAACCATCAGCTACTACCTGTTTCTGCCCTTTCCAGATCCATTCGTTCTCACCTGTAAAGCAACATAATTTTTTTTCTTAGACGTGTAGGTAGTTTGGGAACATTATAGTGAAAAATGGATGAAACATTAGAGCAATTGTATGATCAAAGGTAAAAGAGCTTCAGAGATATTTTCTTGCCTGCACACATGCATTTTTGGAAATAAGGCCCTGGCTGAATATCCTATTGCTTACTAGCAAATGTTTTGTCTCAATGTCAATACCAGAATTTTAATTGCCTTTCTCCCTGACATTAGATATGTAGTCTAAGAAACTGATGTTGCACTGCAGCTGGAGGCTGACATGAGACTGAAGTGACACATCCTTTGCTGTGGAATATTTTTCTCCAGCTGTTCCTATGCAGGGAGGGTTACGGGGACTGCACCTGTGCACGCTGGGGTAGCAGCAGCCCGGGAGGATTCCCTGCCGTAACATTTGTCTGTGAAACACATACTTTCTCCCTGAGGAAATGGGCTTATGTCAACAAAAATGGAAACTTCAAAAAAATCTGTGTAGTGCTGGGAAAAGCTAAGCATCTTTGCTCTTGAATATGTGGGGTGATTAATTTTGTGTGCCATATTCCTCACACACACATTCTTCTTCTTTTGCCAAAAGCTGAATGTAATTGGCAGCCTGTGAATGTCCATAGTTGCCAGACAGCTTAAAATTGAGATACTGTGAAATGCAAACAAATGGAAATGTTTCTCCCTTGTGTAAATACGCAAGAATTATTAAGCTTTAAATAACGCTTGCAAAGAGAATCGTTTAAGATGGCCAAAGATGAACCTGAGGTTGTTCTTGTGTACACACTTGGAGTAGGAGTCAAGTTAGAGTGGCCTGGACAAAAGGGTTCTGCCCTACAAACTGAATTTGTGCCCCCTTTTTTGGTTAGTGATGCAGCAGCTTCCTGAAATAGCTGTAGTAAGATGTAATCCTTCACACAGATACCCTCACATGAGGGTAAGAGTAACTTATATTCACATAACTTAAATTTTTTCCAGATGGATGTAAATCACAGTGATCCAAAATACCATTTCTGTTGATGTAGATGTGCCCACACTGGGGAAGGTGAGGTATAGCTAGGTAGGCAGAACACCAGCAGCTTGTACATACCAAGAAGATCCAAGATGAGAGGGGACATAGTGAGTCCTGCTGGTACTCCTACTGTCAAGGCAACAGTGGCCTGCTTCAGTGAAGGAAAATTGCTTGTATGTACCTTGCTTGTTCTCTCACTCCCTTACGTTTTCGTTTTTTATTTTCAGGTACAGCTTAGCCACAACAGGGCAAAGTGCAAAGGAGCTTCAGAAACTCAGGCAATGGGGAATTTGTTGTCATCTTTGCTGAAAGTCTGCCAGGTAAGAGATGTTTCTTCTGAGCTTCCATTTACCTTCCTTCCTTGTCTATTCTCAGCTTTATAGCTTACAATATCTTCTGAACATGCACAATTCATAACCATGTCAGTAGAGTGCCTGTGGAACTAAAATGCTGGTTTTTGTAAAGGTGAAAGCGTAACACAGCTACAGGGTAAATTAGAAAAAGAGGTGGCCAAACTCAACATAGCTGCAGTCTGAAAATAAAGAAAACTGCGCCAACAGACTGAAAATATAAATCTTCTTTTACAAAACACAATTGTACCATTTCTATTTTTGTGAACACATCTGCTCAACATTTATATGTATCTTTTGTTATAGATCAAAAATGTTTTTGAGTTATCTCTTCTGACCCACCAGTGGCCCACTTTATTTAGCATTCAATTCTGTCAGACCTTTCAAAGTGTAGTGTTCCCCAATACTGCCATTAAGTTGAATAATACATTCACATGGTTTAATCCAAGCTGTCTCCAGCAGTTAGTCTCCTTCTGGAGAGTATCCAGATGTTGCTTGAAAAGCGATGACTGGGAAAGAAATAAACAAATTCGCTTGATGAATTGGCCAGCGTATCTTTTGTCTCAGCCATCTTCCACTTCAAAAATCTTGTTCAAATAAAATAATTGTTCTTGAGACATAAGTAGAGTGGATTTTTTCATCCCCAAAGGTCAAGGTTTAAAGATGGTAAAACATAATTATCCCAGGCAAACAGAAGTGGAAACTGAAGCCCAGCTTTTGGGTTAAACTCAGTAGAAAAGCAAAGAGAGAAACTCTGGAATATTTGGTCTCCTTCAACTATGAGCAAAATTACTTTCTACATTAACCATCCCATCTGCAAAACAAAATGTTTCTGTTCAGAGTGCAAAAACATGGCTAAATTGTAGCGCTCACTCTGCAACTCTGGGCTAGCAGGTGGGCAACAACAACTCTTTCCCATTGTAAGAGCAGTTCATGTGAGGAAAAAAATTGTTATTCATTTCTGCAAGGAAGGTGCTGCAGCATCACTACAAAGCCAAGGAGCTCAATATTCCTGAAGTGGATTTGCATGGTTATTTTTTAGGCTCACTCTCCAGTTACATAACAACATATGCTTTCCCTGTGTACAACATTAAAATAGACTGAGATTAAAAAAAAAAAAAAAAGTACTCCCACTGCAAATGATATGGCACTGATGGTTACTACTGACACACCCATGTCTTTCTCCTCCAAAGCCAGCTACATGCTGCTTCAATCTGCCATGAAATGCCTGTAATCTCAGAGCCATAATGTAACAGCAATATGCAAGGAAAGGAACCCAAAGAAAAAGCATCTGCTTGGCAATCAGAACTTGGAGATTGTCACTTAAAGTGTCCCTGGATCTCCTTAGTGTCTCCATCAGATATTTTGTGTTGGAAGAAGAAAATGCCTCAGCTAAGCCTGAAGGCACCTGTTGGAAGGTGTTCTAAAACACAACGATTGTCAATAGCAGGGATCAGTCTACGCTGGTGGCAGATGTTTTATGCTTGATAGTGACTGGAAGGAAAATTTCCTACCCAGGAACTGTCAAGTACAAGATGTCTGCAGTGTATTAAGAGCTTCAGAAATAAAATATCAGGTTGTGATAGAGGTTTGCTTTATGTGAAGTTTCTCTCTCGTCAAAATAATTTTCAGGAAGAATTGTTTTTCCTTTTTAACACTTGTTTTTGACACTTCTGATACAGAAAAGCTTTTTATTGTAGTCAAAATGATTCTGTTATGAAATGTAGATGTAGGTAAGGTAAGAAGATGTTATAACTGATATGTTTAAGGGTTCCTGAAAAGAGTTCTTGCACATGAAATAAAAATGTATGCCCTAACACCTCTCAACCTTCCGATGTCATAAACAAATGTGGAAATGGAAAGGGCAAATTCTCAGCTGTGAGCCAGGATTAAAGCAAGCAGCAAAGCCTATCTTCTCTGAGCTTCACTTTGTGCTACTCCCCCTCCCCCCTTGCTCAGCACCTCCACCACTGTGAGGATTTTAAACCAGTTCCCCATACTAAATCCTGGACCTGAAATTAGCATGATGCTGAGGACATAAAGAATCTTTCATTTTGGTGGATGATGGTTTTCAGAAAGAGCAGAGCCCTTTTGCACCTGTGCAAAGGTTTGGACAGCCACAGAAAGGTCCTGGTGGAAATGAATTGGTGGACAGAGAGCAGGTGATGAGGTTAAAAGTGCATGATGGCTGTGGTTCACCACTCGGGTATCAGCAATGCGGACATGCCTCTGTGCGTTTGGATTCCAGTCACGCGACTCTGAATGCACCTGTCTAAATCAAGGGGCTGCTCAAACCTTGAGCTGTCCTCAGCCAGACACCCCAAACCCTCCCAGATTTACCTTCAACACTCACTGGGTACATCCACTGCAGTGGATGGCAAGGCACTGTTCTTAAGAAATGAAGTCTGGAGAGAAATGAGTCTTCTATGTGATTATTTCATACTTTTTGGCTTCTCTGATTCAGCCTAGAGCTGAACCTCTCCCATCTCTCCCACTTCCCATTCGTCCCACGAGGCCTCCCTGACCTTGCAATCCACCCACAGTTTCCATGTTACTGTCAGCCTCCTTTCACTTGACTGATGAGAAATATGTGATTATTCAACACATCATAAAAACGGCCAGAGCAAATGAAGGAGAAATCTGGAAAGTATTTATAGAAAATCTGTAAACAATCATTGCAATCCAGCTATTCAAAGCTGTGCACACATTAGCTTATTAGCAGTAGACCTGTCAGATTCTCTTTTGTTATTTCACCTTTTTTAAAAATGAGGGGCTGCTTTGTTACATTCACAGCCATTTTGTATTTCAGAGACTTAAGTTAGCAGACACAATTTCTTTTTTGAGCTACAATAAGTGAGATTTTCTTTCCTTATGACTACACATCATTTCATTGACTTCAGAGGTTTGACAAGCACCGATTAGCTGACGCTCCTTGTGTGCTAAAAGGCTTCTTGAGGCAGCTTCAAGCACACGCATCTGATTGCTGCGTACATCTCAACATCAGATTCAGATAAGCAGCAAGGAGGAGGTGAGAACGGAAAAGCTGTGAAGCCCTTCTGGAAAACGGCACAATGCAGTGGTGGGGCACACGTTGCAAAGTCTCCCTTTTCTCTGCAAGAGGCTGAGGTGTTTCTTACTCACCATAGCATGATTTAACCAGAGCGGGATGACTCCATCAAGGCTTTTGGGGTAAACCAGCTCTCTGTTGTAGGTATACAGTGTCCAAAAGGATACACACACAAACTGGAACCAAAATGCAAAATGAAAGAAATTTTAAAATGGAAGACAAACATAACTGCTGGGATTTGGTTAGTGCTTTCATTTCTGAGAAGGCAAAATGTCTCCATGCTTTTTTTACATGAAAAATGATGACACTGCCAGATAAACTCATGTTATCTCACATTTACTCAGAGATGCAGTGTTCTGTGTTGATACTGAGAGAAAAAAAAACCCTGCTTTATAAGCTGCCAACACTGACATTTTCTGTGGAATCTGAGATTAGCTGATGCTTTTTTTTTCCCTCTTTCCCTTTCCCTTTGCAGATGGGATCTTCTGATGGTCAAGTAGTTCTCCTCAAGGGACTGTGTGTTAAGCCTTTATTTTGCTCAGTAAAAGAGTAAAAACAGATCTTGATAAGGCAGTTCACATAAACTTACTCTTTGCCTTCACATCTCGTAAGTCTAATTCCTAAACTGCAGGCGAAAGGTGCACACTGTGGGCACCCATTTTTTCCCCCAATAAATCAGGAATTACAGTGGAACAACTTAACTGAAGGAAATGATCCCTGGTATCAGCTACTGATACCTGGGAGCTGATTTGCAGTTTTGGCCTGGCTTTGTATTTGAGCACACTTTGTGCTTGGGGCTAGAAATCAGGGGTGTGAGATGCTGGAAGAGTGAGCCTGTGCCACAGTCCCACAGGCACGGTGAGGATGCCTGGCAGGATATGAGAGCAGCATAGTGAACACCCTGACTCCATCCCTGGCAGGGCTTTTTTATGGAGCGAGCTAGCTGAGCTGCTTGTAGACCTTGTTTAAGCAGTGCTTCTCAGCCCTCTGAGATTCAGTACTGGCTGCAGGCATCACTCTCACAGAGAGTACCTACATGTATAAATAACCCATCAGTTCCTGTCCAACCCACGGCATTTTGATAAACAGCATTGTCCGTGAGGGAGTAGGTGATCCACGATGAATCTGACGTAGGCTGTGACTATAATTATTTTCTCCGTGAATCTGTTTCTCTCCAGTGCTTATTTAAAGTTACTCTGGCATCAAAGAAGGAGATGTGAGGTTTTGCTGCCTCTTAGGTACCCTCTTGTGTCCTCCTGACCTGTGCTGCCCTTTAGAGAAAAGCCCTAAGTTGATAAATCCACAGCTATTTGGACCATGAGATTAACAGAGAGGTTGCACCTCATTCACCCTTTGGGGTCAATCTGTGTCCACTTGAGGACAGCAACCCTCATGTTTGTGCAAGAGGCTTTGCTCTCAACCACGACAGGCTCAGCATTGTTTCTTCTTCTAAATGGTCCAAATCCATTCTAAATTCAATGGTAAAAGAAAACCTTTAGTTCTTATCTATTTCATACACATACTTCTGGTACTATAGACCCCTAATCATTTATGCAAACGTTATTTTCACATACAGAGACAAAGGGTACTTACTGTGGACACTGGGAAAGCCAGGACACTGAAAAGAAGGTCTCTGCTGGAAATTATGCACTTAGCACATCGCAGTTTCTTAATTAGTCTCAACACATCAGCCAGGAAGGACACCCCATAGAAGACAGCCTGCAAAACCTAAAGTAATTACACCTAATGAGGGAAACTCATCCAGCATTTATTAGCATGTTCCTCAATGAAATCTGTTTGTGCTCTTCAGGGAGCTGTTTTGTTCATGAGCTGCAAGCCTGTGTGAGGGAAATAGCTGTTGGCTCAATCTCTTTTACTAACCCAAACTGATTAAATGAAGTTGGTCAGGAGATAACTTTAACAGTATCCTAGTTAATAGATTAAACAGAGATGTTTGATGTGATTCAGATGGGTGAAGTGAAGGGACAGTTGAAAGCCAGCTCCATCATACTTCCTATGTTAATGGCTGACCACTGCATATATCTGAGCAGGAGGGAACAAATTATGCCAGGACATTTTTCCTGTAAAGCAATTGCTAGAGAGCTTTTCCACTATTTAGCCAACACAGGTTCTTCTTTCTAGGGATTCACAGTGCAATTGATCTCAGTGTCAAGTAGCTCAAAATGATCTAAGGTGAGAATTAGGTGCAGAAGTTAAAAATAACAGAACCTCTTTTGCTGAACTCAAAGGGATTCAAGAAAGGATTTCAAATGCTTGGAAGCAATAATCCAGATGTTTCAAATTAAAAATGAAGTTTTACTTAAGTTTAAATGAAACTATTTATAACTAATGAATTTTAGGATTGGGAGGTTGTGTTTTGCAGTTTTTTTCCTTCTTTCTTTAAATAATTTATAGGTAGTGAGGGTGGGATTTTTTGGGGGGAGGACACTAGGAGGATTTGGTAAAGAATTAGATACATGCACAGTGACAAAACAGAGTTCTCCAAATTATGTATAAAATTGTCATATTACTGTGGTTTAAACCAATATTGCTTTTCTAATTGCTTCATTTTCTCTCCTAATGCTGCACAGCAGATCAAGATGAACCAGATTTGTCAGACATAAAAAGGCAGAATAGAACCTTGCAGAAAAATACTTCTCCCACTGTCTTGCATTTAGCACCAAGTCAGTTCTGTTCACTTAACTCATGGGGTGACCTCTTCTTTTTAAGGCTAGGTTGTCCCAGAGTAATGTAATATGGGAAATGCAGCCTACTGCAAACACTGGATCAGCTAGTGATGCTTAAATGGAAAGAGGGTTACAGCTTTCAGGATGAGATCTCTTTTGCCATGATCTTATTCTGACTCAGATATTTATTTAGAGCTAAGTCTCTGAAGTTGCGGCTGGGTATTTCATCAGTTTCTGAAGAAGCTGAAAAGGGTGGTGCTTGGGAGGGGACAGAATTAGTGCAATGTTTTTCCATCAGAAATTCCTTTATTATCAAAATATATGAGGGGAGGAGGAGACTATGATTTCATCATGCCTGTTGTCAAGCAAGGGCTTCTGCAAGCATTAGTTTCCAGAGACTGTCTTACTGGGCAACAAAATTACTACAGTTTGCACTTATCTGCAACCATCCCCAAACATTTTGTTTCTTCCCAGCACAGGGAAAAGATACAGTCTTCCTTCCCTGTCCTTTCCACAGCCCAGAGAGCCAGGACAGTAAGTGCCACTGTTGGACTGTCCCTCTCCCTGTGCAGACCCACAGCAGCAGAGGTAGGGAGGCGCTGACACGGGCCGGGTAACTGGCCCAGGGTCACCCAGGACCAGGGACCAGAGGTTGTGCATCACCCAGCTCAGCTGCAAGGCCACATGTTTCCTATCAAGGCCTAGGGTGAACAGACATATCTTTACATTAAAAACAAACCCAAGCAGCTTCATCAGAACCCACAGAGGTTTTTGTTTAATTCTGAGGCACCCAAAGCAGCTCTTTTGAGTGTGATTTCCCCCTCCCCATTATCACAATTAGCAGACACTTTTTCAGTCAGTAGGGATTCAGCCCTCCAAGTCATGGGTCTGGTTCAGTAAAGCCCATGCTGGGGTGCAGTGTACTTAGACACAAACACAGGTTCAGCCCAAATGTCTGTCCCAGTCCTTGGTCTCACCAGGACACCAATACCGAGTCCTCGAAGAGCTAAGAAAAGCCTGGTAATGACCAGAAGCTCTTGTTACACCCTGTAGTCAGCAGTAACTTTCTGTAAAAGGCATGAAAAATGAACGTGAGGGTGGTGACAGTCCAGTGATGCACGGTGACTAATTGCCAATAAAGCAATTAGGGAGAAGCCTGGTTCCCAGAGGATGGGGCTATTATTATCTTGTTCATGGTCAGCCTTACATTAATCATGGGGCAGGGATAGGCTGCTTCTTTCCCCGCTTCAAAATTACCTAAAATAAACATTACTGAAAAGAAACAGTCCCAAAACAGCCACATTCTCAGCCTGGTAAATATTCTGTTATACACAGGGGAGGACAATGTTATCTTCTGTATGGAAAATTCTTATCTGAATGTGTAACCTGACCCATTTCTCCAGCTAAACAGGGGGAAGAACAACTCCTGAAGAAGTTTGAACTCAGCCTCAGGAGCTTGGATTTGTGCTGCTGTAACTCTACCCTTGTTCATCACCATAGTTTCAAAGGTGTTGCAGACAATTTAGTGATCACTCTGCATTTCCAAGAGCAATGGAAGGTTATACAAGTAATTTTCAAACCAGAAAACTGAACTCAGCTAGGATCATCCCTAATACTGCACAGTCTGGCATTGTATACCCCCAGTAGATTAAGATCCAAGCTCCAAACCCACGGGGGTTATTATTGTAAGAAAGGTGCATCCAAATCATGTAGCCCTCCATTAAAGGGAAAATGTTGACATAAAAAAAATAAATATGTGAAAACATCAAATTATTCCAGATGTCCTGTGAATTTCCCAAGCAGCAGTGCTGGCACTCGCAAATCCATTGCAGGCACTCATGGAATATAAATCCACTGGCTGTAAATGGAAAGGATTCCCTAAAGTGTTCCCACACGAACAGAAGGAAGACTGGAAGCATTCAGAAAGCTAATGATTAACCCAAAGAGGAGAATATGGATATGATTATCCCTGCTGGAGAGAGGCTGCTTTCTCCTCTAGACCCTGCAGAGTTCCATGGTGCTGGGTGCTGTAGAAACATTTAATTTGGCCAGATCAATTTTCCAAACTGAGACTCACAGTGACAAAGACAAAGCTCAATTTTTATCTGGTGCAGTGATCAAAAGGGTGTTTCTGTTTAACTAACCTGACATGATTTACTTTTGTGTATAAGATCTTGCCATATGTGTATATTGAAATCTCCAACTAGTACAAATAAATCGGGCTCCAAACTCTGCCCTTTAGGGAGGGATAAATCCAATATTCTGAGCAAGTTATTAGACATAAAAGTCAACATTTAGTGTAGACACACATCCATTCACATGATAGTGTCTTGGAAAATATCTTTACTAAATACTGGGCCTATTCTGAAATAAATACAAAGCAGTTTTCAGGACATTGAACAGTATTTTCATTATGAAGGACAAAAGTATAAGGAATAAACTGGGCAGGAACACAAGTAATAGTTTTTAAAGGTGCAGTGTGCTCATTATGCAGTGATTTACTAATGGATTGTAAGCAGTGAGCAGAATTTTATGAGCTCAGATATTTCAGGCAATGAATGATTCTGCTTGCACTGTTTTGTGTCACAGATAAATGAAATTAATACAAAATTGGTTTTATCTGTAATTTCTGCTTCTTCAATAATGGGTCAATGAACCTCTTTGATAAAAAGCCCACTTATCCTTTTTTCCCTCTTACAAAAATATTTCCTTACTGAATCTTGATTGCTATGATCATTAAGAAGATGGATCTGAAGCAATGTCACAGATGTAGCTCTCTTGGGAGAGACTAGCAAGGAATTGAATGAGGTGCTAAAAGAGGGTCATATCTAGAAGGAATTCTTCCAGCATCTCTCCAGCAAAACTGGGAGACAAGCAGCATTTCCATCCTCAGAAAATATTAGTTTTCCCAGTATTTATATTTCAGATTACAGTGAGGCGGCCAGAGCAGCTTTCCACAGAAAGAAATTTTTAAATGCTATTCCAAAGAAATAAGAGAAATTTTGGAGGGAAAATTTCCAAGTGATTCAGACAGGCAGTGCCAGAAGGCAGGCAATCCCAGTCTGGCAGGACACAGGCAGAAGAGCTGGACAAAGGCTGTCTCTGTGTTCCTGGCTCTGGGGAAGCCTCCAAGGCACTCTCCAGGCCTGCCCAGCACAGCAGATCCATGGAACCAGAACAGCCCAGTGTGAAGCTTTGGCCAGCTCTTCTTCCCCACAACCATAACTCCCAACATCCCCTGTTTTCCAAGGCTCTGTCCAGACTGACCAAAATTCAGTGTCTTGGATGTGCACCCAATGGACAAGTGTGGTTGACAGGCACCTCTTATTCCTCGATGTTCCTCAGCAACAACAGGGAGTGGCTTAATGCCAGGCCATGGGATGAGTCCTTTAAGTCAAGAGGAGCCCCGCAGAGAGCACCACAGCATGTGGGACATGTTGTCTTCTCACCCTTTTCCTCTCTTATACAGCAGCTCAAGAACCTTTTGCCACCTTTTTGCTGCTGCTTTACCAAAAAATGCTATCCAGTTCAGCAGGAGAAGGGGGTGACACCACTTCTTTCCCTAGTGCCTCTTCATTTTTTGGCAATCCTTTCTTGAAATAAATAAATCTCTGAAGAAGAAGGACTACCATCCATGAAGGAGTAATTTTGCACACCCTTTCCCATTGCAACATTTTCTGCAGGAGATAGGCAATATCTTCAGCCCAAACCATTTCCCTTCTGGCTGGCAGCTCCATTTCAGCATTGGGATCAGATCAATGAGTAGTTAAAATTTGGGAGTCAAAGGACTGGGGAAGTGGAGCAAGAGCCCTCTCTTATGGAGATCTAATACAACCTGAGCTGTTCAGCACATCTGTAAATGAGCTGGCAAAGGAGCAAATACTGAGGTGTACACTTATGTGAATCTGATGTGGGCTTTTTTCCTGTCAAAGTGACCTGACTGTAAAATTGCCAAAGAATCTCAGGATACTGAGTGCCTGAGTGATAAAATAGTAGGCAAAAATCAGTGTTGATAAGTGCAATGTAAAGCATTTCAGAAAAAATTAAAAAGCAGCTTCAATTATATATTTTTCAACAATGGATTCTATATTAGCTGTCACCATCCAATAAAGAAATATTAGTCTCAGTGTGGATTGCTCTCTCAACTTGCTGCCTACCAGTGATCAAAAAAGACAAACAGAGAGTTAAGAGCAGCCAAGAAGAATTAAGCTACAAACAAGGAAACACCTGTAGGCCACTGTATCAACCCATATATGCTCATAACTTGACCGCTGGGGCCTGCCCCACCTACTCCCTCCTGAAATTTGAAAAACTGCTGCAAAGGGTGACATGGATGCTTTAATGAGAAGCAATGCTTTGTGAAGAGAAATGAAAACAGTTTGGACTTCCAGCCTGCAGAAAACAGTAACTGAGAGGATAATCTAATGCCATTCTAATCTGTGGCAAAGAAAATGTGAACAGGGATGGATGATTAAATTACAACACAGAAATAATGAGGCATCCAGCTCAGCTGTCAAGGAAGCAGGTTTACACCAACAAAATGAACTGCTCTTTCACACAAGGCACACTTGCCTCATGGCACAGAGGATAGGGAAAGCACCAGAAGTATGAACAGGCATGTTTTTCCTTTAGATAGATGAAAGGAAGGCTTTGAATAGATATTAGCCACCTTAGCCTGCATTTATTTTTTTGGCTGGCTATGCTAGTGGGACAGTAAAGCCATGGAAACTTCAGTTCATGCTTGTACATGCTCTTGCCTTGTGCAGCCTTTCCCTGATCATCCACTGCTGGTCACTAAGGGAAGCTGGATGACAATTTCAGTGAGTATTTCTTCATCCCAGAATACTGGGAGATTGGTTACTTGCTTTGTCCTTTTGATCTCATGTTTTAGAGCTGGGTGGTAAATCTCCTTATAATGGTGCCAGGGGATGGGGGTGGAGATGCTGTTTTGCCTGAAAGTATGGGTGGTATTTTAGTGGGGTCAGCTATTCCCCCAAAATGGCAATACTGATAAACAGGCACCATCGCAATTAGCAGTGATGCCACCCAATTGCAGTGATATATGTGTCCTCATCCTCCCATAGCTGGCTTGGCCACTGAGGAGAGGGCTGGGGCTACCAGAATCCCTGGGTTATTGTGGTCACTTCACTTGCCATTCACTGCCTCTTGCTTGCAAATGTTTCACAGAGTCACAGAATGATTGAGGATAGAGGAAAACCAAATTCTCTGCCTCCCTGAAGGTCTCCAAAAGCCCCTCTTGGAGCTGGGGAGCCTTTAGCCTTCCACTGAATTCCAACATAGGACGTCTCCTTCTGAAGGGTAAAAGTAGAGACAAACATGCCCCAGATCAGACCTCTCACTGGAATTTAACTCTGATGGTCACACAGAATGGATGAAAAGCTATGTAGGTCCCTGAGGTCATCCTTCAAATTAGCAAGTGTGCCTGGAATTTTTCCCTCATAGGAAACCTCTCCACGAGCCTGGTCTTTCCACCCCACCAGCACTACTTCCCTCAGTTGTTGATGAACACCCTGGACTCCAAACAAGCCTTCTCCCCTGGGTATCTCATGTACTTTCACTTTGAATTCCTATCCTGTAAAATGACAGCACATTAGAAGAACCAGAACACATTACAGTCTCTCTTTTTCTGTGTGCTTTTAGGAAATGTGCAGCCAGTTGAAAGCACTGCTGACACTCATGTAATATCACAAGCAGCTCTCTCCACAGGCTGAAATTTCTTTCCCTTGTGTTCTCAACTGATTGTCAAATGAAGCAGGTACTCTGAATGGCCAAATTAGCAAGGTGCTCTGCTTTGTTTCACTTTTCCTGTAATTTAGAGGACATAAAAGCCTATTTTAAAAATTGAAGTAAAACTCCAAGCAGTGTTGAAATATTTTGAATCAAAGGTTAGAAAACAGGCACCAAACTTGTATGTGTCCTGGCAGGACATACTCCCACTTTTCTGTCCTCCTCCCCACTGACAATGCCTCTTTTACAAGGAGGCAGCTAGCTTTGAAGTACTTTCTGAAAACCAAGCATCTCACCAGTCAATATTCTTTCTGCATGAAACCTGTGAATACATTTCACAGCACAAGCACAGATCCCTCCTTGGTTTCCTTTGGGGTAAAAACCACCAAAGGAAGCAGTTTAACAGCAGCAAATACACCAGCTGCATATGTCTTGAGGCGCAGATGGCAGACAAACAAACAGACATATTGGTATCACTGTACAACAGGATTTGCTTACCAGATTGAGGACTGTCAAATATTTCCACTGCCCACCATAAAGGAACACTTCAGATGGCCGCTCCTCTGTTTTCACGTGTGCGATGGAGTAGGCAACGAAAAAGTACCAGACAAAAGCAAGGCAGTGGTACGTGGCGAGAGTCGAGATTTCCATGCTTCAGCCAAGAGCAACTGACAGCTGCTCTGCAAGCAGCTTTTCTCTTAAGGTGCTCAGTGCATGGGATAAGGCAAGGCAGGAGGGTTAACTTCAGAGCAGTCTTGGGACACGATGCCACTCTGCTCTGGTCAAAAGGAAAAACCACAAGGCTATGAACTTTGCTTCTGTTTGTTTCCCTTTTTACTTTACAAGATAGGCTGGGGGTGGGGGGGATGAGAAGAATAGGCTTATTCCCTGGATTTAAATGCCTTGCTCAAGATTACCAAAGATTAGTTGCAGAGTTACATAAGTTTTGGGTTGGGTTATTCTTTTGCAAAAGTGTGGGGGGAGTTTTGCTGCTGATTTTGTGTAACAGGCTGTCATGTGTTGGGTAGAGAGTGAAAACAAGTGGCATTTTCCTCACTTGCAGCTGTGTGTACAGCCATGTCTCCAACTCAGCTTGGGAAGCCTCTGTTTTTGACTGGTTTTGCCTCTTGCCAAAGAAAGAAGTGGGAAATGTAATGGCCTGTGAAAGAAAAGCCTACTTGATTTGTTGATAAGCTATGGAGGTGGCAAGAAAGCTGACAGGATTCATAGGCAAAGGTCCTTGGGGCTGAAAATTTCTCTGGCTGTTAATTTTTTTTGGTGGGAAAAGACTCTGCCACCTTTATGCTGCTCCCAGCAGCTGGAATTCATCCCAGCTGTGCATGGCAGGTTAGACAAACCCTGAGTCACTCTGAAGCTCTGGCAGGGATAGAGACAACAGAGCAAAGGCCTTGGGTGACAAACAGGAAGTGCTGAGCAGCCTGTCTTCCCTCTCTTCTTCTTTATTTGCTGCTATTCACCTTCAGACAGCCCCTCCTCCCTAGCACAACATCATCACATCACCAGGGCTAAGATGAGAAGAACCAATACAAAATGACCCCAAAATGAAGCAAACAAAAAAGTTCCCATGAGAATGGCTGCTTTTTCCTCTCCTCCTGCCTCACCAAGCAATCATAACTAGCACTGCAAAATACACACAATATTTCCTAGAGTCTTCATAACTGCTATGCTCTCAGCAGTAATTGCTACCTGAGTGTTTCACAGGCGCCTTGATGGGGAGCAGGTATCACACCCCAGCCCACAGCTGGACCTTCCTCATGCAGGATGGGGAGGCAGCATGCTCTTCCTGCCCCTGCAGACATTGCCCCATGAGCAGGGCTCAGCTTTGGCCAAGCAGACTGCATTAAGAGATCTCTTTTTCCTCCCCTTTTAACTGGCTTGCAGACGGCATTGAGCAATCTGCTGTGTTTTGGTTTGGTTTGTTTTTATCTGGCTTTTTTCCCCCCTCCTACTAGATGCAAGGCTCCATGTGGGATAATTTCCTATGAACTCAGACAGCAATGTGCCTGCGTGTTGGGAAACAGACCTCGCACTAAGGCGCTTCAGTATTCTCCTGTGTTTCATTGACTTCTCCCCTAATTCAGATTGCCCACATCCAGATCCCCCAGGCATTCCAGCCACCACAATCCCAGTGAATTATTCTGCCTCACTTATGAAAAATAAAGACGTAGAGCCTTCTGTGGTTGTTTGAGGTTGAAAGAGAAAACTCCCTGCCAGAAAAAAAAAAAAAAGGAAAACAGGATGGGACTGTGTGTTTCTTGTACTCTGACCATCACCAGTCTTTTCATAGAATCACAGAATCCTAGAATTATTTGGGTAGGAAGGGACCTTATAGATCATCTAGTTCCAGCTCCCCTGTCACAGGAAGAGACAACTTCTACCAGAGCAGGTTGCTCAAAGCCCCTCCAACCTGGCCTTGAACACTTGAAGAGATGGAGCATCCACAACTTCTCTGGGCAGCCTGTTCCAGTACCTCACCACCAGTGAAGAATTTCTTCCTAATATCTTTACAGAATTTTTGGGTAGGGGTAGTGTCGTTATGAGCTGCTCTTCTGTGTCTAGACCCATCCATTTGACAAAAGGCAGGAAGAGAATAGGACACTGGCACAGAAGGGCCCTTTTTATTAATAGCTTGCATACCAAAGTCACCAGGCAGTCAGCTCTTTTAACAAGTAATCTTCACACCAGTCTTTCTGAGCTTGAGTGCAACTTAAGAAATGGGAAGGCTGAGCATTCTGCTCAGTAGGTGCCTGAATGCATGCAAATGAATGTAAATGTATGCAAAATGGCAAGGTGGGTTTTTTCTTTTCTGGAGGATTTTGGCCAGTATGACTGGGAAGGTGTCAAGTGCGGTGACAGTTTTCTGATGTGGACATCTGTCCCTCAGACTGAGACCATCTGCTTTGTTTTCCCATATACAAAAAGGAAGATACATTCCCTTCAGCCTAGCTAAGGGATAGAATTTGGATGCAGAAACAGTGCAAAGAAAGCTTGAACACCAAATAGGATCTGAAATCCAACACTTCACACTTCATGGAGTCTTTCTTATTTCCCGGCCAGTGTGGTGTGGCAAGCAAATGCACAGGAAAGGTCATGTCTTATGTCATCTCTCCATGGGTCTGAGCATCAACTGAAGGTTCAGTGGAAGAGGGGATTCAGTTCAAATCTTTCTGCAGTGAGTGGAAAAAGGAAGAAGGCACACACTGGGGTGCAGCAGATGTGCTGCTGCAGATCCAGTGGGACTGTTTAGGGAAACACTGTTTTCCATCTGCTTGGTACCACACCCCAGCTTGCATCTGCTTCTCCCCTGGAGCTGAGCCACATTCACAAACACTGACAATGCTTCCAACCCACTTCAGGGGCTCTGATTTGTGCAGCAATAGCTGACTTTGTGCTGAAGCAAACTGGGAGCTCCCACTTAGTTCATTAACATGGTTCAGCTGAAGGATAGAACAAGTAACTGGAGGCATAAATCCAGTTTATGTCCACAAAATGTCCTCTGCTCATTCCCAATTCTATGAGAGTGACTTAGGCCAGCTTGCTTGGCTGCACTGAAATGGGTTTGACTCACTCATGTTATTAGTATGGTTCAGGTACAGAGATGACAGCAAACAGTGTGAAGTGGCAATGTAATTGTGTGTCTTCACTGATGGGCATGGTATTTCTAGGCCATCGAGCAGCCCCCAGTTAAGCCCATCATTACCATAATAGTGTTTAATTACCACCTCAACCTGCGCTAAGGAAGCAGCTGATAGAAACAAATATTCTTGCTTCCTCACTTCTGACAATTTGTTTAGAGACCAGATAGGTGCCTTTCAAACCTTCTTCAGTATTTTTGCACTGGCAAGGCTTCCTCTCTGCCACAGCAGCATCCAGTGATGGCAAAACAAGCAAGAGCAAGGCAGGAAATTACTGGTAGGTGACAGCAGTTAGGATCAGATGACAGGAACAGATTCAAAGCCATGCAAAAGCCTAGGAAAGGTTTGGGGACTTTAAAAACCCCATCTTTGTGCTTAGTTCTCCTTTCTAGGCACCATTTAAGAATAAAAGACGGTACAGCAGGGGGTCTTGCTTCTGCCAGAGTGATTTTATAAGGTGAAAAGAACACAAGGAATTGGGCAAGTACATATTTCTTCTAGTTTTTTGATGCATGATTCTGTCCTTGACGCAGTTCTGCTATTTCACACATCGATTTCCTAGTTTGGTTGTTTTTAATGTACTGCTGTTGTCAGCTGGTTTGCATTAGGGTCAGCATCCCTTGCAAGGGGGGCCCAGGGCTGTTCTTGTGCAGCATCATCTGTGCAGAATGTGAATGTGTCTGGGGGCTCTGCTTCCCTCCTTCTGGCTCAGCTGCAGGTAGGGCAGGGCTCTGTGTGGAAGATTTTTTTTTTTCTGACAAACTCTGTCTGAGAAAGCTTTTTAGCATGTAGTGTGAGGCTGCCTGAGCTCAATGTCCCCAGGGACATCTACAGTAACAATTCATCTTATGACAGCTCCAATGTATGAAATGAAACATAATTGACAAAATTGCCAGCTCAGCATAGTCTGCTCCAGGCATCATCAAATCCTGAGGCAAAGTGATATGGTTGGTGTAATTCACAAGACTTAATTCTCTCTGGTTTTATTTGTCTTGGGCTTTGGTAGCTTCTGGGAGTTCTGGTTGAGTTAACTTTTCTTCATAGCGGTGCAAGTAACAAGTGTAAAAATATTTTAGCTTCTAATAAAAGCTGAGGGCTTTGCCCAGCAATGCAGCAGTGATAGCAACAAGTAATGAAGATTGATTAAAAATATCCTGAAATATTTCAGTACAAATCTGAGAATAAGAACCCCTGCAACATCTACCTAATGTTTGTGGCAAGCAGGAAGCTTTTATGGCTCTTAGACAGCTTATGCATCCTCCTGCATGCGCTTCTCCTCTCTCTCTTGTGTAAGATTAATATTTTTAATATGTATTTTTAAGGAGAAGGCAAGAAATGGCCTACCTCATCTCAATATCTTTGTTCTGAATTGAATTAAAAGTTTGTTCTAAAAAGCCAAAATTCAGAGTGATTTCTCAATCCCAAAGGGATGACTTGTGTACAAGTAGAAATTGGATTCAGTAGTTGGAAGTATTTGCTTAGATTTCAGTGTCTCCTTCTCATTGAGTTGGCTTTTAAACTGTGCATTTATTCAGACTGCTAAATGAAATGTCACTTTGATCCAAGCCCAAAACTTCCTGTGTAACAATGATTTGACATTTCTGATTCTTTTAAATGAATGAGAATTATGACATCAATCAAAACAAAATCTTTTCAGCTAACAACTTGGATTCTAAAAGTAGATATGTTGAAATTAAGGAACATTTTATCAGAAAAATGCTTGCCTATCTCATTATCTCCTACTCATAGGGGAAATTAGTAATTGTTTACCTTACCACCAAACCCCAAGAGTGTGTTCTCTCTTGGCAAGGTTAATATTGTTTAGAAATAAAAGGCACGTTTTTCACTTATTTTCCACAGCTTCCAAGAACTTACATACTTTTTTTAAAGGGATATATAAGTTGCTTCCTAATTTTACCTTTTCCCTTTTCTGTCAGAGAGGCAAAATTAATATATGACTATTTAGAAATATTGTGCACAAACAACCTGAAGTTCAGAGTGAAAAAACCACACCACAGTGTACTAGGGAAAAAACGCCAGGGTATTTATCCTGCATGCACAAAGTATAACTGATTCTCAGATTCTGTCCTTCTAGAAAATTTTGTTGGGCAAGCTAAGATATGCATTTATATTATTTTTTTTTTTTTTGCTTTGGCCTTTCTAGAGGGGGGTCAAGAACTTGTCTTGTAAATAGATGTGTGTTTGATAACATACTGCATATCATGTTACTCTTAATGTGGTCTATTTATAACCATAAGTAATTATTTTACATGCAAGGCAATAGAGATCCAGCACTGACTCTACTAAGTGCTTCTGACTTGGTGTCATTTATGTGCAACTCTATCTTAGATAATATTGGATTATCTATTAGATAATAAGATCTATACTGTGTATTAGTATAGTACCTAAATCTGTTTTTACAACCTTTGGTACTTAGATTGCAACAAATGCAGAGCAGAGCATGGAAGTGCTTATCCCTGCCATGTGCATGGAGAAGGGTGATCCAGAGCAGTGAAACAGTGTTCCAGTCACATGGAAATCTTCTGCTGAAATGTAAATTAATGATTATTCCCATTAAGTCCTGATAACCTCTGAATCATGTTGGAGGAAAAGACATAATTCTGCAAGAGATGTTGAAGAGGTTCTGGTTTGCTTCCCACCACTGGTATAATCTAGATGGATGACTCAGTGGGTTACAAAACATGTGTAAATGCCAAGAATTTCCTAAACCCAGCTAGATGCTGGGACCTTTCAAGCTGGCCAGAGTGGCAAGTACAAGGATCTCCTCTCCCTTGGGACACTAATATCCTTTGTACGCCAAATCCGTGTCCAGTTCCTGCTCCAGTTCCTACCAGGCACTGAAGAACAAAGTAATTTTTTCAGTCTGCCAAAGACAGGATAAAACAAAGGTTGCAGTGTTTTTATGATGATAAAATACTGAAGTTTGAACCAGTGGGCTGGTCCAACTGCTGTTCGAGCAATGGGTACAGACAGTGGGTTTCCTACATAACAGCCATGCTGTGGTTTTCACAAAAAATCTCAGCAGTGTCTGACGCAGCTTGTGGCTCTGAATCCTACTTGTGTACAGAGCAGTCAGCTGTTAGTAGGCCCTTGCTGGAGCAGGGGTTACTCAGAGGGCTGTTGTGGCTCAGGCACAGCCTAAACCCCCTGCTCAGCTCTCCAGGGAGGCATTGCCATGGCAATCGGACTCTGGCTGGGCACTGCCAGCAGGCAAATGGGTTTACCAAGTCAATCCTGCTCTTCATCTCCCCCTTCTCAAACAAAAAAGCAAATCATGCAGCAGAAGCCGTGTGTGATACCAATGATATCTCAGTGTCTTGGCTGTTGTTCTTCCCCAGCAATGTATGAGTTGCAATACTCCTGCAACTGTGAAGAGCTGGCAAATTGCCCCTATTGTTCAGACCCTTTACCCCGGGAAGTTCTCTGAATTTTCTTGCCTCTTTGGTGAAGTTGGGATGGGGAAGGAGCAAGCCCTGCCCTGCTTCCCCAAGCTGAAGTGGCCTGCCGCCTCTGCTTCATTTCTTCTTCTCCTGATCACCAGGACCCTGGTAACCCCCACATAAAGATGTTTCCTAACACCAGCACCTTGCTGAGTATGTCAATCCACTCCCTCCAGCTTCCTCTTAGTAATCACATGTATCCACACTCACTGTAGCTCCTAATTTTCACAGGTCTTCCTCCCTAGGTGGCTTCTCCTACCTCCTTAAGGTGACGTGTATTGCCCAAAGAGCTGTGCCAGGCATGACCAAGTTCTGGCCCACAGCACCTGCCTGCAGTAACCTGTGCTCTAGCAGTCCTACATGTGAGGGAGGTGGCAGTACAAGCACTTTCTTTCTGCTTCTGAGCCTGCTTTGCAGACCGTGCTTTGGGCACAGCTTGAGCTTGCCCTCTGCAGGGGAGTGAGAGGCAATGGGAGCCCTGTGCTCCTGTAGCAGCTGTGGCTTACCTTTGCATCTGCAGCCAGGGCCTCTTTACTTGCTTTAGCACGTCACAATTTCATGGACTGGATTGATTTAGTGATGGCTTCCCACAGGGCATTTTGCCATAGCTGTTCATAAGACTGGCTGTCTCCCATAACAAAATGTTATCCTTCAGGAGTTATCCTGTATAGAAATGAACTTGAGTGAGGGGAAGAGGGAGGAAAAAAAAAAGACAAAAAATATTCTTCATAAAATCCACTTTTTCATACACCTAAAGTTTCCTTCTCCCACTGTCAGTTCCATTACATGATGTGCATTCGCACATTTCCTTTCCTTACAGCTATTTTCAGTGCTGAGGAGAAGTGCCTCCAGTTTTTGCAACATTTCATTTGATTACTGGTCAGATAATCAGATGTATTTGTGGGGAATTTGAGACTGGAATAAGGCAATTTTGTATGTGCTGCCTCCTTTTCCCTGCCCTCTGAAATCATGCTGTGCTTCATTAACACTAAATGTGTTTGCAGGATCTGAACCTTCTCAATCATGTGCTTTAGCTGCTTAGTGAAAACATAGGCAGTTTGTACACCTTTATGTTTCTGGGATCAGCTGGTGAAGGGAGGCAGTGTTTGCTGTTCACTTTCCATCTCAAAGCCTTGGAGGCTTCATGCATTCTTGCTTCCTAAAAGTGGGGGTGGAAAAAAGTGGGTCTTTGCCAAATTCAAGATGCTGGTTATCAGCTAATTCTACTGTTTACTGTTCACACAGCAAGAGAACTGCTTGTGTTTGGCAGTGAGCTTGAGTTCATCTGCAGAGTGCAGGACAGAGCTGCCTGCTTGTTTTCTTCAGGAGCTTTCTGCTGGTGTTTTATTGTAGCACTCAGCGGTGATGTGCTGTACTGCTTTCTCTGTGTGCATTCCAAGACCCTTTAAGGAAGGAGGGTGTCACCTCCCTTGCTTTGAAAAAGGAAACCTGAGTTTCTAGACAAGCAGTGCAGATGTGCTGGTTCCAATACATAGTATGGAAGCTGGTAAAAAGACAAAGAACAGTTAGGAGTTGAGAGAGTTTTGTTTCTTCACAAGTTTTGCCCCATGCTAACATGGACTGATGCTAAGCGGTGCTGCTGCAGGTGTCTGACAGCAGGAGTCAGACTTGTGGTGACTCCTTTCAGTCATCTGCTGGTGATCAAGGCAGGAAAATATATGGTGGGGGGAGGATAATAGTGTGAAAATAATCAGAAGTACCTCAGATCTGGATGAGGCTTTCCCTGAGTACCATCAGCACCAGCCTCATGCAAGCTGAGCTGGCATTTTCCTGGGATACCACACCTGGAGCTTTTCTGGCAGCCAAATGTATATGGGTCTGGGCAGTGCTGCCTTCCAGTGGTGCTACTCTGGCACGGAGAGCAGTGCTGGTGTCACCTAAGGAGGTGCCAGCACCAGCCCTCTCAGCACTCCGGGCTGCCAAGAGGAAATATCGGCCTCTGCGTCATTAATGACAACTTCATATTGTTGAACTAATCTTTGATCCCTTCCTCCTCTGCAAAACTGCTCAGTGGGTGGTAAATTAATCCCTGGAGTTTAGCCCAGCACGTATGCAGAAAGCACAGGGGGAACAGTAGGTGATGCTGTGCTGATAATGAGAGCCCAGAGCTTGCTGGTGCCCTTGGTTTTAGCTCGGTGTTGTGCCACTGACTTGGGTGGCAGAAGTTCTCACAGCCATGTGTGTCAGCAGTCTGTGCTTCTTTCCTCATGCCTGCTGGTGCACTCACACAAAAAGCATGATTCCAGATGCCACCACTCTTCTCAATAATGCTGTAGTCATTGTGCAGTAAGAGAACCTGGTTCAGACTACCCTGCCTGGAAGGAAAGGTAATGGTGTCAGCTAAGTAGGCTCAGTGCTGGGATACTGGGCAGTATTGTATTGCTTCATGATGAAACCAGGAGCAAAACAGAGGACAATGACAGCTGAGGAATAACCAAATAGCAGACCTAGCTGGTTAAAGGAAGGGACTCGCAGTTCACACAACAGTGGGAGGAACACAGGCTGCCACATTAAAAGGATGAGCATTCCCAGTTTCACAGATTTTGCTCTTTTACCCTTTTCTTTGTCTTTCCTCTCCACAGAGATGTAAATTTCTGAACTCAAAATATAATATCTTTTAGGACACTCAAAGGGGAAAGAACTTTTGCTCTGTATGTGACTGGAAAATGGAAAAAATACACTCTTAACATGTAAAAGGTTATAAGCTTTGTAATCTGCTAGCCACCTTGGTGTGAGAGCTGAAGCAAAGTGATGCTCTTCCAGAAGAAAGGCTTTGCTGGGACCCCAGTGACTGGATCAAACTACTGTCTGCTGACAGTGTCTGGTTCAATCCCACTAGCTGTAGCTAGGATGTAGCACATGCCTGCAGCACATGCTGAAGATGCTTTGAAGTGTCTTTTTTTGCTTTTATTTTTGCTTAAAAAAAAAAATCGAGCTGTAAAATATGTAGTTCAGGAAGGTCAAGTATCACATGTGAATATTGCTGACTGCACAGCACAAGGAAGGTCTGTGCTGAATGAAGTTGGGCCTCTGGTTCTTTGCAGATATTTAGTAACAACCTTGAGCAGAGCATCTTTGCTTTCCACAACAGTTCTTGTAATTCAGCAAATGCATATTTCCCTCAAAGACAAATTTATACACCCTGGCAATTGCTATTTTTATGTAAAGCTCTATTCCATTTATTACTGCATAAGAGTTAGCCTGTGCATATTTTCAGGGACTTTGTCCAAGGCAGAATAGCAACTCTAAAGACAGCACCATGGGATAATGACTTCCAGACTGTCCAAATCTACATTCCTTCGAGCTTCTCCACAAGTGCAGTAATAAAAACTCTGAGCCACCTGGGCTGCATCTGTACTGTGTGGGAGGTAGAAAGTGCTGCACTCTGCAGCCCTGCTCCCCTGGCTATCCAGATGAGGCCTTCTGTTGAACTTCCCTCCTGCCACATGCCTGAGTGTCTTTCCATGAAGCCCTGAAATGCATCCTGATGGGCTGTGTGCACACAGGCAAAACAGGGCATCATCCGTGGAGGTAGTGAAGGCTGGATCATGCTGGAGGTGGTTTCCATGAGCACAGTGAAAGTCAATTAGGAGAGGCCCTGCAAAGGACTGGAAGGGCTCCTTCCCAGGACAGTTTTTGGGACCCACAGTTGACAGAGGGATTTGCTGGTGCAGCTTTGCATTGCTCTGCCAGAAGCAGTTCCAGAGATGTTGAGCAGAGTGAAATTGAAGTGTAAAATATTGAGCAGATCTGAGCTGCAACAGAGGTGGCTTGCACCTTTGTGGAACAGAAGCTTGTTTCCCAACAACACAAAAGTCAGGGCATGTGAGGACTTTGCTACAGATTAGTGAAGATGTCATCTACAGGGATAATAAAAAAAAAAAAAAAAAATAAAAAGAAAGCTAAGCTGCCCCAAAGCTGATTCTTCCACAGAACTAGTTTTTGTGACTTCCAAGTGACTCCACAAAATTCATGGCTGTGCAGGACTTGCAGAAGCCACTCCAGTAGTGGTTCCAGCTTACAGGAGAGAGAAGATAACAGATTTTTCAATCTATAACAGAGGCTTTGCATTTCAGTGTTGGGATTTTGACTACATACAGTCAGCAGCGAATGGATATCTCATTTACTCTTTGATTTTTTTTCCTAAATAGATAGAAGAAAATATTAAATAATGCCAGAAATACATATGGAAACATGTAGGAGAACATAGATTTAAGTGGGTTCTGAACTGACTCAGTAGTGCAGTGGTCTGGGCATCTTTAACTGATGAGTTTGAGGATTGCTGTTGCAAATCTGAAGTTAGCATGCAATCCTGTGGGATATGCATGGACTCTTAAAACTTACCTAAAGTGTCTTTTTGCAGTGGAGAAACAGGTTGTCTGTTTGGTGTAATTGGTTTCACTGAGTGTACCTTCTCTTTCAATGAGCCTCAATGTTTAGATTTGAATTTAGGTCACTGAGAGAAGTGTGGCTGGCAAGAAAAGGTGAAGTCAAGGATTCAAAAATATAATGAGAACTACAGGAAGAAAGAAGGAGGGCAAGGACAATGCAGCCTAAAGGAATGGAAAGAGGAAAGAGCAAACAATCTCCAGGAAGCTGGATCATAACTTTTTCCAAAGTATTCTGCTTTTCAAATGTAGAAGATCACCCGTGCAAGTAGGTAGTTAGGTCAGGAGCAGGAGCTCAGAATGGCCTTGTTACCTTTGGATATTGATTCCCTAAAGTAAGATGTACTGCTAAGGCTGGGTGAAGCAGGGAGGAGCATTCTGTCTTTCTGGAGTCCCTGTGTTTATTTTAATATATAATGTCCAGGCATGTGGATGACATGCTGAATGGCCTTCCATGGGCTGCTCCATTTCTATCAGATGCCATGATGGAAGGAAGGGTCTGTCTGCACTGGACTCCTGTATGAGACCCTGGTGACTGACAACCACTCTTCAGTCAAAACTCACATTTCACCTGCAGGTTGCATTTTCTTTGGTTAAGCCCCTACCCAAAGCAGGGTGAATTGAAAGCTTGAGTAAATCCAGTATATTTCCAGTGTGCTGCTAAGGATCTGGAGCTGGAATTAGACATTAATTAAAATGACAAAGCATAGACATATCAGCCTTGTCCCCAATCCCGGAACCTGACCTACCCTTAAAATTAGGTGAAACTAGTGTGCTTGCCCTACACTAAAGTGTTAACTCCTTTGCCCTCATGTGTCCTTTTTTTTTTTTTTTTTTTTTTTTTTTTGACCCCAGGGCCTCAGGAAAAGCTCTCTTGATGCTGCTCCCTGGAACCTGCTTGCTGAGATCTGTGTGTCCCCAGTGCCCCAGTGTCAAAACTAACTCATTTCCCTTGTTTCTCAACTGTTGAGAAGAAACAGCAGATAGTAATCAGTCTTTTCCTCTCTCAATAGCCCCCCCCACCCCCCCCCAAAATGTGGGAGACTCCATGTAATCCTATCTTTCCTCTGTTTCTGGTGGAACCTTCCACTGAGGACAAAACTGTTTTATTTGGGAGGTAGGGAGACAGAAAGTAGGTATCATCTTCCACTTTTGTTTCTGTTTTGGTAAACCTTGCTTGAAAGTCACTTGAAGCTCACTGGCCCAGAGTGCTTATTTTGGAGAGAATACAATTCCTATTAAGCTACAGCTGTAATTGTATGTAATGTGTATTTTTTTAAGTGGATAAGTTATCCACAAATCCCAGATGATGATATGTCTTTCAAAGAAGATGGTGAAGAGGGCCAAGATTCCAAGAGTACTGCACAAAGGAGACAATGTCATCAGGGGGTGAACAAAATGGAAATGTGTGCTAGGGGAAAAGAACCATCTATCCAACCTTGTGTTCACAGGCCTCTTTTTGTGTTGCTTTGAACCCTTGACCAGTACCTGTTCCAGACTTTCCCCTGAGACCTGAATGCATTTGTTTTGCTCACTGTTTGTTGTGGGTACAGTGAGGAAAGGTGAAGTGACCTGTGTGGGGTAGGGCCAGTGCCTCACCTGCAACCTCAGGCCCCCTGTCCTGAGCTTCCCACCACAGGTACCTCCTGGGCCCTTCAGGAATGGTTGAATTGGGGATGCTGGAATGATAGTGTAAATTGAAATGGACGAGGAGCTGGGCTCAGACATGTTACTGGGTTGTGATGTTCAGTGCCTGCTCCACAGGGCTTGTGCAGCCAGTGAAGGCAACAACTGCTGCTGCTACACTGGGCAAGTGGTCTTTAAAACTGAGACCATTAGGTGGGGCTTCTCCTTCTGCTTTATTTCCTTTTTTCTTTTTTTTTAATAAAGAAATAGAAAGTTTTGAGACTTTCCTTCTGCCTGGAGACTCTCTAAGCCATCTTTGCTCAGGAGTTACCATTTTTATCCTGGAAATGAATTGTTGTTTTAATCCTGCCTTTTGTTCCTCACAGCCTCATTGCTTTTTTGGGCTCTTCTCCATCCCTCCCCACAGCCTTCTCCTTACCCCTTTTGGACAAACTGCAGCAGCGTTTGCCTCGGCTAAGAAAAACGGGGCTAGACAGGGTTGGGCAAGGCTCCTGCCTTGTCACAGGAGGGCCGTGAGGAGGAAATGTGACCGCAGCTGAGTTTGTTTTGGAGCCCGCCCACTGGTGCCGTGCCCTTTGCCCGGGGCCCTGACACAGGCCCCAGCTGTGCCGGGCAGCCCAGCGGCGCTCGAGGGCCGCTCCTCCTGCGGGAAGGAAGGTCCTGGAAATCCCCAGTGCAAAAGAGCAAACGCTGCATTATTTCATTTCAACTTGGGACATGGAAGCTATGTGGTTTTTTTGGTTTTGTTTTTTTTTTTTTTTTTTTTTTAATTTTCCTTCTCCCCCCTCCTTTTTTTTTTTTTTTTTTTTTTTTTAATTCAGACCAGAAGAGAATCTGCAGATCTGAGTTTAAAAAAAACCCAAACAAACTGAACACTTGCATTCCTTTCATTTTCACATGCATGTCGTGATTTGGAGAATCCTGCCATGCTAAAAGAGCGGGTTTGAATGTGCACAAGCTGAGGGAAGGCAGTAACCACTGGCACGGCCCAGCGGAGGCCTGGGTTTCCCAGAGCTGTGCCCTCCTCGGGGCTTCGCTTTCCCCTTGCCCTGCCGAGCCGTCCCCTCGGCGCTGAGACGGGACTGACGCAGCCGAGGCTGACAGTTCTGTGCAGCAGCTGCGAATCATTTCAAACCCATCCCGGGGTGGCAGCGGGGCGGGGGAGCGTGTGCCTTGTTTTTGTTTTGCTTTCCCCGAGCATTGCGCAGGCTGCGGTCCGCTGGCCGAGGCGCCCGGCCCGGCCGCGTGTGACTCAGGGCGCTGGTGGTGCTCCAGGGCTGCAGGAGGGCTGCCCGCAGCCCAGCGGGACCGGGGAACCACGAGCCTACGTAGGCGCTGAGCTCAGGGATGGGGATGTTCCTCCTCCCGCCACGGAGGAGCCAGGAAGATCCCTGTCTCCGCTTAGGCACGAGGCACACGTATTTACAAAGGTCTTTGGGACCTTTAAAACCAACCGCCTTTGCTTTTTTTCCCTTTGCCTTTTTTTTTTTTTTTTTTTTTTTTTCTTCCCTGCCACACTTAAAAGTCCCCTGGTGCTTCACCCTCCCTCGTAACACTCCCACAGCTCCTGTGCCAGCATCTCCCTCAGAACCGCAGCTGAGCAATTACCGCCGCTGCTCCCAGGGCGCTGGCTCCCAGAGGGATGAGTGAGGGGTCCCCGGGAGATCTCCCCGCTTGCCTGCCAGTTAGGTTTACCAAGGATATTACATCAGGGAAATCCCATGTGCCTCCTACAGGAGCAAACCAGCCAGGCGTGCTATACACTCCCTGTGTGTATGTGTTTATATATATGTGTGTGCATGTACAGAAAGATATCATTTAGTGGCATAAGCCCTCATTAATGGCAATGGGATTTGTGTGGTTGACAGCCCCTAGGAGGCTATTTGATAGCTTACTCCTAATTTGCAAATCTTTGAAGCCAATCACCGTACCTGGTGATTAAGGGTTTTTTTGCAATAATCCGGTGCAGAGAAAAACAGAGGCCTCTCAGTGGTTTGCATGAAAAGGCTGCTGAGCGGGTCCTGTGATTCACGGGCCAAAAATAATGTGTTCTGTTTAAACAACGTTCGCTCTGTGATACAAACTGACAAAAGCCAGCGAAATTTAAAGGGACCCTGTCAAATCGGGTCTAAAAATAACCCCAGCCAGCTGTGTTTTGGTGAGTGGGCGTGTGTGCTCATGTGCTATGCTCCCTCTGCTTTGCCAGGCTTGTCCTGGGCTGTGACTTTTTTTCAGAAACAAGCTAATATGACATTTGAGCTTTGCCATCTGGTCTCTCGGTGTATGAAATTACTCTGTTCTGGGAGAAAGGGTCGGGTTTGGCGTGGGAAAGAGCACCCTCATCCTTGGCCACAGCATAGCCCCATCTCTCTGAAGGAGATGAAAAGTTGCTAGTGTGGAATTTAGTACCCCAAAAGGATGCTGCAGCAAGATTGCAGGGTATCATCCTTTAATTCAGTGGAATGGTGTCAGCACAGGGTCTCATCCATCCCAAATCTTGCAGTGTTTAGTAGGAACCCTCAAAGTGGAGTACCACTCACTCCTCTCTGGGCTTTGGAGGCATCACTGTTTTGGGGAGTGCTGTGACTCTCATTTCCCTACAAGCACATGGGAGATGGGCTCCTCATCATGAGATAGCTTCTATTTGTAGGATAAAGCTCACTTTGAAACTGGGGTTCCCCTTCTGCCAGAAATACCCCATAGCATTAAAAGGCATAGCTCTGCCAATTTGCACCTTGTCTGACCTCATCTTGCTCCTTCCAGGAAACCAATCTAGGCTTTCTACCTCTGTAAATGTAATCATTCTCCGTGCCCTGTCCTCCTCCTGGGCATGTGAAAAGATGCATAAAAAGAAATATTTCTCTGTGTGATGCAGCTGCTTAGAGGAGCAGAAGCAGGCTTCAGCTGGTTTCCTCATCTAAAGAAGAAATGGGAGATGGAGGGATGGGTATTTCTCAGCACCATCTGCCCCTGTGCTGTATTTCCCCAAGTCTTGTCTTTTAAAGTCAGAAACAGCAATAAATAGCTGCTGGGGAATTCCCTCTTGCAGAAACCTCAGGAAAACACCTTTGCCCCATATCCAGAAGCCGCTGGCCCTGTTTGCTCTTCCCTTTTCCATACACCCACCAAATTTCTTGCTATCCTTTCTGCCCTCTCGAGGTTTCTATTGCAGAAGTCCCAGCCCTGTGGTTGCTCCATCACTGGCAGTAGGATGTTAAGCATCTCCTTCCCCCTTGTATAGAGACTGCAAACCCCAAAAGATCCTTAGATCTTCCCTGCCAGGCAGAAGTTGAACATCAGCAGCATCTGGACAACTTTCCCCTTGCTGCCACACCAGGAGCTGAGTGCAGGATTGAGGTTTTCTTTAACTATCCCTTCTGATTTTTTTTTCCAGCTGTGACTTTATGTTAATTCAAACTAACATTCCCAAATTGTGCTATTCTTGCCCAAAATATTTACAATAATAAAAGTCAAATCTTCCTCTCAGCATGCTTCAATGTAACTGGAGCATTTCCAGCCCACTGTTTTTCTTGAGGGTTTAGGCATTAAGTCAGGTACCACGACTGACTGAAATTTGAAGCAAAGGTGGCTTTGGAATTAAGTTAAACAACTTTATTTTAGCACACTGAAACTGTAAATACTGCTATCAGATTCCTTTTTGGTATTGACAACATTTACTTTTTGATGTTATTTCCAAAACAAAATGTCAGCAAAACTTGATGTCTTGGCAGGATTTTGTGCTTCTCTGATTTTGCTCTAAGGCTGTTTTCCAAGGGAAGTTGTGCTCTTCCAATGGTGGTTTTGCTTTGCTGTATACTTACTGCTTCAGTCATCTCCCACATGGGGGTGAAATGTGCATTTTGCTGTAACAATGGAATAAAACTGATTACAAATGAGGTATTTATACTGATGTTTACGCTCTAGTAATTGATTTTTTTTTTTTTTTTTTTTTTTTTTTTGTTCTAAAGCACTCTACCTTGACTCTGAGATTCTAAGTGTAGTACAGGACAGCAGTGTCCAAGGATGAGGAGACCATCTGCTACCAGGAGAAAAGTGGCAGATATTCAGAATATCAGATAGCCTCTGGTGTTCTTCCAGGTGTTCACTGAGGGGAAGAAATAAGAAACCCTGCATTTTGATCTCATTTCTGGCACCGAAGTGCCAATGGAGTTCAAAAGAACTTTTCATCTTAAGAAGGAGAGAGGAACTTTCAAGATGTTCCTCTGAAAATAGTTAAATGGAAGACATCCAGATTATGGTCTTTCATATGTACTGATCTGATCCTAGGAAAGAAAGATGGAGCAGGGAGAAGAAAAATAATTCTAAAGCATTTTTGACTTGGTATCATCAAATTGCACACTGTTCACCAGCATGAATTCATTATTTGCCTGAAAAATCAGAGGTCAGAGCAAGTGTTGCAGAAAGCTTTTACAAAAAGTCAATTCCAAGTTTCTACCAGAATGCATCCTGGAATACATTTCTGGAATACATTCTCCTTTTCTGTTTACTGTCTGCAAATGGATTAAATGGTGAGAGAGTTACAGAATTCAAACCAAAAAAAAAGGGAGGGGTGGCAAAATCACAAGCAAATATCAGAGTAGTCCCAAAAAAGCAGATTCTGAATTCATCATAATCATAAGTGTGGAGTTTTTTTCCAAAAACTATGGAGTTAATCATTCAAATACAGTAAGACACTGGCTGATTTGTGTGTTCAATCAAGACTAATCACCACAGCTTGAATTTTGAATATTAAGTGTTTGTGGAGTCTGCTCTCAAATTATGTGCATAATTTTTGTCATGTAGATTAAGTTATTTGATGAATTATGTCAGACGACACATGTATAAAAGTTAGGAAATGCTGGTGAACAAAATGCACACAGAGGAAGAGAGAGGTAATTTCTTATGAATCATTTATTCATTTCTGAGTTTGATTCCAAGATCTTCAGGTCTTAATTTTTCATCAATAGCAGTTGATGTGCGACTGAGTTTCTGCTGGGTAGCATTTATGGGGAAGCCGTCTCCCTTCAAAAGGAAGATGTTGGGAGCTGCTGTCTGCTGCTGTACTGCAGAGCTGCTTGCTTGGAGCTGTGTAGCCACAGATTGATTGTTCTGCTGGTGTCCTGCATCTCCTCATGTTGCTGCCAAGTGCAGCCTGGGGAGGTAGGCAGAGCTAGTGAAAATTGAAATTGCAGGAATAAAACAAACAGCCTTTGGTATGTGAAGCTGATGGTTACTCAAGTGGAACTAGCTGGCTTGCTGAATCAGAGAGAAGCAATGGCTTGATTAAAGAAACTAAAGTGAGTTGGTAGGTGAGAGACAGTAAAATGCAGGAGTTCATCAGCGTGTGAAACCAAATCAAGCAGTGAATGATGGAGCAAGAGAGAATATGAAAACACTGTGTAAGACATAGAATCACAGGATAGTTTATGTTGGACAGGACATTAAAGATAACCTAGTTTCACTCCCCTGTCACAGTCAGGGTCACCTTCCACGAGACAGATTAATCCAAATCCCATACAAACTGGACTTGAATACTTGGGGGTAAGTGTTGGATGCAACTGTAGATGGGGTATCCAGAGCTTCTTTGCTGACTTCAGGAAAAAGAGCAAACAGTACAGTGCTGCCCCAGGGCTGTGTGAGCTGGGTTAAAAGTTGTGTTCTTTAAAGTGTGGCTGAGGTGCTCTCACTGCCTTGTGTAAATGGGATGATTTATCAGTGTCTGGCGGACTGCTTCCCTGGGATGTCCTGGCCTTTCCTTGGAGTGAAGCATTTTAGCACCCCTGAGATTTGTGTGTCAATTGTATTTGTTGCCAGTAGAGGCAGGCAAATTCTGTGCCTTTGCCTTGCTGTGATTCCCTCCTGGCTTTACTGGGCATCTGAGTGGGGCTGTGGTGTTGTACCCCCTCGGCTGGGTGGCATCATGCAGGAGAGATATTTTATGTGTGATATCAATGTGTCACAGCTGAACCCCATCTCTAGGGTATGAGCTTTTTGAAACAGCATAAGTCAGATTTTCTAATGCACTTTATAGGGTTAAGGACAAGAGTAATGCTGTGATTTGTAGTCTGCTTACGGGATAGACTGCACAGTTAATAGAGAATTTCATGTTTTGGCACTTCTTGTGTTTGTGGAAAAAGTATGAAAAAAACCCCTGACATAACAATCAAGTGTATGTGGTAGAAGTGAAAACATATGCATTATCTTTTCCAAGGCATTGATTTTGAAGCAGTTTTGTCAGCTTAAATTTCACCTTGTTATGGACAAATACAAAAAACACTAGCAGTATCTCTGTATGGGAAACTTGGGTCCTCTGATTACCACTGACTTCCTGTGACCTCCAGAACAATGAGTCTTCTGACACTGTCATCATCTGCACCCTTAGGAATGTGTCTGGGATTTGCCACAAATTAGGCAATGATAGGCAAAGAAATGCAGAAGATGTTTCTCTCTCCCTTTTTTTTTTTTTTTTTTTTAATTCCAATGTCAACAGCTGGTTTTCATACAGGATTCTGTCCCCTCCCTATTTCAGCCTTTGCAATTGAGTTGGGCAGTGGCACTTAAGTGTAAATAAAAATAAAATCAACTTGATTACCAAAGCTGAGATATGAGGCAAATGAAAAATATAAGCTGACACAAGCCAAATGTATCATGCTGATTTTTTTTCATTAATAGGGTATTTTCAATTCTCAGTCTAGGCAAGAAAATTAATTAATAGACAAAATATTTGGGCTGTTAAAATCACACCATCCTTCTAATGAAGAAATAAGTTAGGATAGCAATTGGGATAAGCAAACCTGCAATACAAGACAAGATTGTTTTAAAAGTGCAGTCAATACAGGGAAACAGTTCTGTAGATCTCCCTGCTAGTGGTAAGGGAAGGAGGCCTCAGCCCCAGCTTCCCCAGACACCTTCTTGAGTAAGACTCACACCTCAGGGCAACTTATTGTGTATGATTTTACAAAAACTCTCAGAGAGCAAATTGGAAGCTTCACTCTCAGCCTGCTGAAGCCCAGAGAGATGTCTCCTAATTATTTCCACTCATGCTGGAGCAGGGATATTATAACACCTAACAGGAAAACTGGAAAGTTCTTGGGAATCTGTGCCAGCTTCTAAAAGTACTTTGTTGAGCATATGGTGAAAAAAGTTCCTTAAATAAGGGACAATTGTTTGAAAAGTTTGTTACCACCACAAGTCAGTAAAGTCCACAAGTTAGCAAGCTGCAATTCAAAAAAACAACAAAAACCCACCAAAATAATCCCCCACCAAAACAAAACAAAAATTAGGCAAAGAAAAACACAAGCAAACAAAAGCCCCCCAACAACAGCAAAACCCACACCAAAACCCCCACCGTGACTCCCAAACAAACAGTCACAAGGTTAACGAGAATATTCAGAGCTGCACTAGTATATGTTATCAAAATTCAGAAATGTATGTACTGGTGGCTGAAGGAATCCCCAAGTGTGGAAGATTGGTGAGAGATCTGGTCAGATAACCCCATATTTAACCACTTCTTTGTTCTTACATGGGCATGTATTTCCCCAGGGGAAGAGCAGGAAGGTGGCTGAACTGAAACTTGCTTAGTCACTCCTTTGTCCAAAAAACCACCCATCTGACCCATGTAAAAATTCCAGGTCTGTCACCCCTACTGCACCTCGTGATGGGGCAAGATGGTTAGAAAGTTGTCTGTGTGGTTATTGGACATCTTGGCAAAGGGCTCCCTCCATCTCGGTAATTCCCTTTGGTGGGCCAGTGCCACAGACAAAGTGTGGGTGTTTGGAGGGGCAAATAGGTAAAATGCAGAGAAAAGAGAAAGTGAGTTTGTTTCTCTCACAAGAAGTGAAAGGATTGATTTGTGTCATGGGAGAAATTAATCCCTGCCCTGACCATGCAGCCTTGCTCTGTTTTCCCTTTTGTGGGAACCTATCCATGATCTGTGAGATTATTTCTTGTGGAAGGACAGTTGGGGTAAGATAAGGCACTTTTGTGCATTTACATGAGGTAAACAAATACTTCTAAGTGCACAGATATCCATCTTCAGAGATACTCAAAAATCTTCTGGACATGGTTTTGAGCAACCACCTCTGGGTGACCTCACTTGAGCAGGGGAGTTTGACCAGATGATCCCCACAGGGTCTCTTCTCATCCCAACCAGGCTGATGTGATCCACCTCCAGAGCTTTCACTTAAAGCTTGCAAACTTCCTATGTCTTCATGGGGAAAGGATGGGTGCCAGTTCCCAATAACTTGATATTGGAAAGAGAGAGGGAATACTAAGAATGGCAGAGCCTTTTCAATGCCTCAGGGTAATGAAAAGTGAACTCCCTTTGTTTTAGACCATGCTGTAGTAATTGTGTGTATGCTTTCTCTATTGATAAATGTCTCCCTAAATCTGGCTGCCACTTCTCATAACAGGAATATCAGGGAAACAGATTAAATATATGTCTAGCAGCACAACTAAACTAACAAAAAACCCCACCCTCAATGCAGCCTTTTCCAACTTGAAGCTTGGAATACAAAAGGGGAAACATGCCAGAATCCACTTTGTGCCTTTAAAAGCTATTCTTTCTCTACAACTTCACCCGCTCTGGAGCAAATACAGGAAGAACAGGATTCTGACCCTTTTTATTTTTTTTAAGTCTCTTTTTCAACATCAGCTGATGTTTGTCTAGGGTTTCTCTGACCCTTGCAGTGCAGGCAGTGTTCATTAAGTTAGAGAAACCTGTGATGTCACCCCCCCCTTAGGTCCGACAATAGCAATGGCTGAGGTAGGCAATTAATGAGTACCTGCTGCTGCTTCTGTGTTTGCTGAAGGACCAGGAGACATTAGAGTATAGGCTTTGCCAAAGGCAGTGCAGGACAGGCACCTTATTTTGGGGAGAAGTGACATGATAAGCTGAGAACTAGTTTGAGAAAATATATGTAGCACAGGGTGTTGAAGCCCCCCTAAGCAGAGGCTTCTTGGTTCTCACAGTTCTGCCATTGAGTATTTTTGTGGAAATTTAGAACTGCAGCATCTCAAAGTCTTCTCTAAATGCATAGTCCATTTCTCCTCTTCCTAAAAGACAAAACAAAAAGGAAATGTTTTCAATCTATCTCTTGAGGACAGCAGGGAGTCTGGTGGCCCTCTTTGCTTTCTTGCTGGGGAAGAGCAAGATGTGGCAACTGGGAACAATGTTGTGGAGTGACTAATGGAAAGGGAGGTACTGTAATTTGGCATCTTCCATGGCACATGAGAAGTCATTTTAGAGATGCTTTTTCCATAGGGACGATTTTTAGCATTGCTAGCAGTTTTTTCTTTTCTGGTTGTAATCAGCTTTGTGAACAAGACCCAAAACTGTATTCACAACTGACTTATACATATAAGCATGGCATACAATATATGTGCAGGCTTCAAAATAAATTCAAAGAACAAATTGTCTTTGTGATTGTTCTTGTTATAAAACAATTTTATGATTCCAGAATTTTACTGAACAGATAATATGTTGTTTCTCAAGCTGAAAAAAAAAAGGGTTCTGGAAATGAAATGTAGAGTTTTCCACCTGGCAGATCAATAGCTTTTCAACATTTTCCTTTTCTTGTGTTTCCCAAGTGAATGCCCAAGTGAATGTTATTTGGAAGCATAGCAAAAATAAGACAGAAAATGACTGTAGGAAAATTCAAAGCAAAGTCTTTCATTTAAACAACTGTAACACATAAAGAAGTGATGAAATCTGATTTCTTTTTTTTTTTCTTTGAGAAAAGAAAGTGAACAATGCTGTATTACTGCACAACACTCTTGATTTGTGGGTGTTGGACTGAGCAGGCCCTTTTCTAATGGCAAGCAAATAGCTGGAGTCAGCGTCTGGAGGAGCATACTCCACGGTGGCATTTCCAAAGCATCTAATGTAGATGTCCACAAAGATGTCTACGTGCTTGGCACTGGAGACCTTGATGTGTTGTTACATGGATAGCTGAGTGCATGAAAAGAGATCCCCAGTAATGCTTAGGTACTGCCAAAAAAATAGGATTTACCCATGGCTGCAGAGATGCCTCCAGGAAAGTCTGAGTTCTGCTCAGACAGAGGAAGATCTGGCCACGTTGTTCAAGCAACAATGCAAGAGCATTGCTAGCTTTCAAACTACTAAATCTGCCACTGAACTTGGTCCTTTTGAGGGAGCAGAGTTACCTATGTGGTGGTTTGGGGTTTTTTTCCCTCTTTCTACTAATCTATGACATTGCACTTTTAATGTGAAACATTCATTTGCCTTCTGCAGCTCCTGGCTTGTGTGCAGCTGTGCTCTGCTGGTGATGCTCAGGAAAGCACCAATGTCAGCAGATGAGTTTTGCACAGAAGTGCATCTGCCAGTGGCACTGAGCAGGGGCAATGGACTGACTCTGTGTTTCCAGTGAATTAAGAAAGCAATGCTCAAAACAGCAGCTTTTAAGGGGCACTTAATGAAACTAAACCAGAAGTGGAAACAAACTTAGAAGTGTGACCAAGCCCAATATTGCTGGCCTATGAGATCTTAGAGTGGCCAGAGCAGCGTGGTTGCTTTGCTGAGCTCATGAGTGCTAGGGAGGGAGGCTGCTGAATGCTTGGAGAGTAAATCTTGGAGCAGGGGTGTGACTCTGCCCGGTGAGTCCCAGTGGTCTTGAGCACAATGGGTTGCCCTGCCCCACCATCCCCTGGGCCTTCAATAGGGGAGCTTTGGACAGGAACAAAAAAGGGTTAGGGTTAGAGTTAGGGTTAGGGCTTGGGTTTGGTGGGGCAACACTTCAGCACCACTTGTTTCCTGGGAAAAGTGGTTCACTTCCATTTGCAAGCAGGGAACAGTGTCTAAGACAAGGCTGCAAAAAAGCTTCCAGCTGCCTGGAAATCATTGAGATCACCCAGAAGGCTGGATCTGTTCTTGTGCCAGAAGATAAAGTCTGGCCTTACACTTTCTCTTTAGGAGAAGGGAGTTTCTACCCCACAGTGCCTTTACACTCATGTTGTGAGCACTGAGACAGGACCCGAGGAGAAGACCTGAGCAGGTGAACAAGCACCAGCTCTAGCAGGCAACTGCAGCTCTCCCTGTCCAAATCCAGCAGAGCCACTACAGAAACATGCAGGATCTGGGGAGCGTCCTTGATGAAGGAGCAAAAGGAGCACAGCTTCTGGGACACAGTTGGCTTACAGAAGCATGTGCTGCTTGGGAATGCCAGGGGCATGTTTGCATCACCTTTCCCCAGCACCTGCTCTGTGCTCACCCTGCTATCCAGAGGGGGAAGGAGAGCACAAGAGCCAAGGGCTGGTGCAGAATGCATAACAAAGTTATGAAAATCTGGGGAGAATGAGGAGGAATTTGGGTGATAATTATGGAACATCATGGGCTGTGGCAGCATCCTCTCCTGCACAGGGACCTCTCACAAGCAGGACTGCTTCATGCAGACCCTACTGACCCTTCAGGCTCCTTCTGTAAGCTCTTTCCCCTGACTGTCCCTGAAGATATTGTGATATCTGCTCGACCCTCTAGAGGAGGAGGGCTCAGATTGTCCATCACCATGCCTGTCCTCAGCCTATGGCCACAGTCAGCAATTATGTTTGGTACTGCACACCCCTCTGTTTGATTTGATTTAATTTGATTTTAAAACCTCTGAGAAGCAACAAGTTTTGCCTGATGACTGCACTCCCAAAGCCACAAAAAAGGGTAAAGAAAGTGTATTGGGTGAAAGCAATGGATCTGGATATCTCAAACGTCTGGCAGGCGATTTTGAGGACTCAAAAGGAAGCTGATTTGAGGAGAGATGATTTTCAACAGGCTGTAGGCCACTTTGGCTATATAGGGTTATTAGGCAAGACTTGATGCATTCCAAATCACTAAAGCTTGTAATTCCAATCTTGGCTATGTTTTATCCTAACCATCACCCTGAATGCTACCTTTTATTCAGGACAAGTTGTCTTTTCAGCAGTGTTTAAATGCATTCTTAATGTGAATTATCATGTTATATGGTAGAGCATCTGAAAAAGAAAGAGGCTTGAAGAAAGCTTTTTGCTGGCAATAAATTAGATCCAAGTTTCTGTGATAAGCTGTAATGGCTCTTCAGAGCAGATGTATTTTATCAATTTAAGAACACAGACGGAGAAAACATGTACTGCGTTCAGACTTTTAAAATAGTATTTTCATGTTAGTGTGTTCACAGTCAACAATAAACCCAGAGAAGTTATGATTGTCTTCCAGTTAGACATGATGCAGCTTGTGCTGTGTCTGCTATTTATATATAGGATGACAAAGTCACTTTTCAAGCCACAAGTTTCTCCTCAACACAAAGCTGGGTACTGTTGGAAATGATGGGCTGTTGGCCCAGATTTGGTCAAGGGACAAGGCATGCTTCCAGGCAGAAAACTCACCACAGGCAGGTTTATGGACCCCCAGGACACAGGAGAAACTTCTCTCAGTTATCTGTAATCCTGTTTCCTGGCTCAGGAGCCTTCTCAGCTGCTGTGGTTCTGCCATATGTGTGAGATTATGTCACGGACACCAACTTCCTCCTCCTCCTCCTCTTCTTCCTCCTCCTCCCAAATGTTGATGTTCCCAGCCCCCAGTGAGAGAGGTTGGCATTATCTGCCACCTTGGGCTGTTCTGGGGTTGCAGCTATGTCCTTCTTGCCAGCAGCACATGTGCATCTCACCTGACTCAGGGGTGGCCCTGAGGGTGGTAAGGCTGTAGGGGGTGTGGGAAATCCCAGCCAGGCTGTCCAACCCTGGAGTACTGATCCACTGAGAAATCAACATTGCCACTCTCCCAGGTGTTTCTGTGGCATTTGTCTGAGCTTCTTCAGAGGAAGCAGCTCCAGCTTCCCTGGATTTTATACAGTGGGTGTGGAGCATGGTCCTTTCCCTTGCTCTGTCATCTTCCTCCTTTTTACAGTGCCAGCCTGTAAGTGAGGTTGTTTGCTCACCCCTCAGCTATATGAGTTGATGAACACCATCAATCAACATTTTTCTTGCTTTAATTTTTTTTCTTGAGAAGAGAATCTGTTCAATTTTGCACAGATTTGTATCTGTTTTTTGAGTGGTCTGTGACAATAGTCAACAGAATTTTCATTACTTATTCTCATCAAAAGACACTGGCAAACAAGGGAATATTTTGTTAAACACAGGGTTGATTTCTACACCTCTGTAGAGGATTGGGCACCCACAAATTTCAGCAAATCTCTAGGACCTTAAAGACACAGATATGCAGCTTCTGTGAATGGAAAATTTTACAGTCCTACTGGCAGACTAGCTTGTTAGAATTAGAGAATTAAGAGAACAGAAAAGCAGCTACTTTGAATTTCATTGTTTTCTAGCATGGCTTTTCTAAGGAAGCAAGTCTTATGCAATCACTTTGGCTGCCTGGCTTGAATCTCTCAATGTTTGAATCCTTTGGTCATTTTTAGGCACATTTTTCAGAGGGGGAAATGTCTGAGATGTCACTAAATTCAATCAGTCATGTGAAAATTAGTGTCTGTATTAAAAAAAAAAAAAAAGAGAGAGAGAGAAAGAAAACTCCAGCACAGGGAATGTCTGCAACATGATTGCAGATGGTGTTAACTGCTGGAACACCCACATGAGAGAGAGAGACTTTATGAGTGTCCCAACCACAGGAAAAGCTTCCCTGGGAGTTTGAAATCAACTACAAGACACAAGATCTTCAAGAAGCCAGATTATGTTGAACTGAGCTGTGTGAGGAGGTGGCCCTCAAACCTCTGCATTTTCCCCGTGCCTAGGCCATCCCTGTATTGATAATTTGCTCTGCATCCGTGAGAAATTTGCTCAGATCTCAAATAGCTAAGAGAGTTTTCCTTGAGCAAGGTAATGGATGCCAATAGATGTGCACATCCAGAGCACACAAGGGATTTTTCAGAAACCCTGCTGAGCTGAGGACAAGCAGAGTGAAGAGACATTTTCTCTCCTCATTGCCTCATTCAGTCTTCTCCCACCCACGGGCAGGCAGACCTGGGTGAGGAGGTTTCCAGAGGAGCCGTGCTGGCGTGACACTTTGCTGGTCACGTTGCTTCCTCCTTCAGTTGTGTTTGTTTCTGTTTCACTCTGTGGTTGGACCAACAGGGGTTGTCCAGGGTTTGCACTTTCCACTTCAGTTCCTTCTTTCTGTGTGGAGGAAATTTGCAATTTCCGTTCATGACATGATGTGATGTAGATCATGACTGTCTTTATGAAACCCTTCCCTAGTCCTATTTCCCTTAAAGCTTAACAGGAGTGACCAAACCACATTTGTTCACACTAAGTTATTTGGCACAGAGTGGAGCAGCTCCACCAGAAAATGCTGAATCTTTAAGCAGAGTAGCCAGCAGCCTTGTGGTTCAGAAATCACTGGGGAAAGCCCATGATAAAATCCCCAATCTGCCTGATTTGGAGAGGGAAGTTGAAGCAAGACTGCTGGAGTGCCCCTTGCTGCCAGGGTGAGAGCTGCTGTCCTTTGTGTTGAGGATGATAAGCTTTAAACCAGGTCTAGATTAGAAAATCAGATAAATGCCCATATAATGTGTAGGAGAAGAGGCCTGCCAAAGAAAACCAGAGAATCAGAGTTTCACTTTACCTTGCCCCTACCCTGTCCATCTCAGTGCTGTTTGTACAAGGTCACAGACAATTAGATGCAGGATAAAATGTAAATAGCACATGAGAATCACTGGTATGGGAGATGGTTTAGCAATGGACTCGTCAGTGTCAGGCTTATGGTTGGCCTCTATGACCTTAAAGGGGTTTGTGAAACTAAATGGTTCTGTGATTCCCTGTCTGATCTGTCTGCTCTTCTGCACTTTGGCTACTGGGCTGGGTCATCACAGGCATACTTCCCACTGAGATGAGCTTTTCTTTTCCTCTCTCTAGGCTCTGGTGCTCCCCAGGACAAGTATTGCCTCTTATGCTGGGTTTCTGTAGGGCCTGCCACCATGGGCAGTGTTGTGAGACCTCTTACCATGATTCTAAAATGCAGAATTACAGCCCCTGTAGAGTCTGTTTGTTGCCTGTACCGGCCTGGTTTGTGTCTAAATAGGGTTGGCAGGAGATGTTATAGAAGCTGCATAAAAAACTGCTTGCTTCTCCCTGGGCTGAATAGCCTTCTGGGTGGTCAGAAACTTCACTGGCAGGGAAATGTGACATTTGCCTTTTTCTCTTTACTGGATTTGGCCCCAAGGGGCAAGAGCCAGAGGCTGTGGTTTCTGCAGTTGAAGATTAGTTTTTAAGTCACTGTCCCTGGCAGATAGGCATATCTATATATTTACTCTGGAATGTGATGATGGAAGTTCTATGCTGTCAAGGTGCTCTCAAGGAATAAACATTACACATTTTAATTTTATGTTAAGATTGGAGCAGAAATTTCGTTTCCCCTTAGATGCAGTATCTGTTTAAAACAAAATCTCCATGTACCAAACTAAATCCTGACTTTGGGTCCCAGAAGGAAAAAAAAAGTCACAGTTGTACACTACCATTCTCTTTATTTTCTGCAACAGCTGAAACTTTCCAAGAGACAGCAGTCAAGGTACTGAGCCAGATAAACTCTCTCATCCTCAAGCATCAGATATCTTCTAGACAGGTTCAGATGAATGGCATATTCTAGAGTTCAGAGGAAGAGAATGAGAAGACATTTTTGGAAGGGCTAAACTTCATACATCATTGTGCAACCCTTCACACCAAAGGAGGCTTCCTTGTTGAATACTTCCAGTGCCAAGTGTGTTACTGTGGCTTACTAAAGGATAAGACTTGCATGAAAGTTTGCATATAAACCCCTTGACTAGAGCAAGTGAAATAGTGAATTTGAAATGGCCAGAAAAAATTCTTAGCAAAGCCACAGGACATTACTTTGAGAAAATTCAAGGACATGTGACCTCAAGGTGCAAGGAGCCTTAATTTTTCTTAGGGAAAGGGACAAACCTGTAAGAGTTCCTGTTGCAAATACAACAGCAGAGCCTCAGACAACAGAAACAGTTTTCTGGACATATTTCTATTAACAAATTCTTCCATTCTTCCATGATCTTTTTGTTTTGTTTCTTTGTTTTGGGTTGTTTTTTTTTTTTTCATTTTGTTAATTAAATACCCTCTGAAAAGAAAACTGGTTCCTTTCCAGTGCTTAGCCTAAAACTGCTCTGCAAGTCTGCAACATATATGACACGTTGGGCTTCACAAAGCTGCAGCTTGGTGCACACAAGGTCTGTGTCCCACCACTGCCCTGCAAACAGGCGATGGACAGAGCAGTCCCAGCCGCTCCTGAGTCACTGCCGTGGCACAAACAGGTTCTCTGTTCTCGCTGGTGGGAAAGTGCTTGTCCCAGTAGTGTTTGGACTTTCCACAGCTCCAAGGGTGCTTGTGGTGTTATAAATAGCAGCGGTGGGGCTATTCAGGGGTGCAGGCTGTGAGTAACACTGTTTGAATAGTGCGCTCTCTGTGGTAGATTTATGTTTTTATTTCCAGCGTTTGTCCAGCATTTATAATCTTCCCTTTCTGGAGTTAATGATGAATCTGGAAGGGAGAAGCTTTGCTTTCTCATTTTGTGAACTGGAACAACCCTGTACATTGGGACTCTCTACAGATCTCTGTCCGAAGGCACCCCACAGTATAAAGCAATGTACTTTATCCTCCTTCTTTTTCCTTCGTTGCTTTAAAATATGCCTTTCACCAGATTAGCCTGAGTGGTAATTCTCGGCCAACTGTCTCTGAATCTCACCCTCCTACGTGTCATCTCTGACAGGGTAGAGTCTTCCCCCTTCCTAAGCGCTGGGAAAGAGGGAAGACAAAGGCAAGAAAGCCTCTGCCGGAGGCAGTGGGAATGGCTGAAGCAGCCGATGCCTGTTCTGCTGCATGTGGCAGGTCACCCTCGAGCGCGGGAAGGTCTGAACCCAGCCTGGGATGTGGGGAAGGTCTGAACCCAGCCTGGGATGTGGGGAAGGTCTGAACCCAGCCTGGGATGTAGGGAAGGTCTGAACGCAGCCCAGGATGTGGGGAAGCTGCCTCCTGTTTCACAGCTGCCACTGCCCATGGCTGGGAGACCTCCCTGCAATGATGTGTGTGGTTGCTGTGTGAGAGGTGGCAGAAGACAATGAAGTGAAACCCGGGATTCCTCCAGCACAGCCTGGCATGCCAGGGGAGGCTGGGATCTGGCAGCAGGGAACACCTGGCTCACCCTGAGGAGGTGAAGCACCAGGGACATGCACCATGTGAGCTCCTGGCTCACACCAAGGACGTGAAGCACCAGGGACGTGCACCATGTGAGCTCCTGGCTCACCCTGAGGAGGTGAAGCACCAGGGACATGCACCATGTGAGCTCCTGGCTCTCACCAAGGAGGTGAAGCACCAGGGACATGCACCATGTGAGCTCCTGGCTCTCACCCTGAGGAGGTGAAGCACCAGGGACATGCACCATGTGAGCTCCTGGCTCTCACCAAGGAGGTGAAGCACCAGGAACATGCACCATGTGAGCTCCTGGCTCTCACCCTGAGGAGGTGAAGCACCAGGGACATGCACCATGTGAGCTCCTGGCTCTCACCAAGGACGTGAAGCACCAGGGCCGTGCCAGCTCCCTTCAAACACAGCTAATGCCCGAGCCATCCCTTCTAACAATGAGCTCTCTTGACAAGCAAAATTGGAAAAAACCCCACAAAAGCCATTTGCAGAGGAGCTGACACAGATTAGATATTCAGGTAAAGTATTCAGCAAGAATACCTCCTGCTGGGTTAGCTTGGGAAAAAAAAAACACAGAACAAAAATTCAGTGCAAAGGAAGAGTGCAGATTTTGAGATACGGTTGCATAAATTTGAAAAGCCCGTTTCTTAAAATAAGGAGGACTCAAGGGTTCAATGTATGGGCTAAAATTTAATGGGGAATGTAACTCAGATATGCACATGCAAGAGTATCTTTCAGGACTGGATGTTTTGCAAAAGCTTACTTTTTTTTTGGTAAATAAATGGAGCTAAGAAGCCCTACTGGCACAGACCTCATCTAAGAAGAAACAGTGTAATTATTCCTCAAGATTTAACGGCTTTTAATGAGGATCTCAAACCTCAGTGATAGGAGTGGAAATATCTATTGGAAAACATATTCTTAATTTTCTCAAAATAATGTGAAATTGAAGTTGAGTGGGATTGAAGTTGGCCTTTGAGGAACAATTGGAAGCAAATAGGAGTATTAGAAACATCTTTGTAGAAAACAACAATGACATTTTTCTCCAGCTTTTCCCATGTGTTTCAGGTAGGTGCAGATTTATTAATGCAGACAAGTGTTACCAATTGCACCCTGAGAGAGCAGGTCCAGTCAAGCAGAAATCTAGTTTACATACCTTGCCTTCACCTCTCTGTGATTATTTTGCTCTCTATTAAATGGTTGGTTGGATTACTAATTAAAAAGGAAAAAAAAAGGTTTTCCATTTGCAATCATTTCGGGGCCTTAATTTCCTTGGAGGTCTAACAGTGTGTGCTGTTGACACAGCTCAAACATTCACATCTCAGTTATCCTGAAAAGGAGCTGCAAACAGGATAATGAACTTAACACGTGTATCAGCGTGGGGAGCCGGAGAGGCCGACTCCGACCTGTTGCACTCCTGCAGCAGCAAGGAGTGGGGGATCATGCCCAGCATGGAACATCTGTGCAAACACACACTGCCATGCCTGTTGAGACATCCTGCCCTGCTCTCACACTGCCCTTTGTCACATGGGGCTGTCACCACCACACTGAGGCCCACAGCCTTGCAGGAGGCTGACTTCTGGGGATGTCTTGTAAGGTGGCAGCTGTTTTTCCACAGATGCAGTGGCATGGGGGAGGAAAAGAGAGCTTTGTGGTTACCCCAGTGAGACCAGCAGAAGATACTGGCAGGTGTGAGACCATCTGGTGAACGTGGCACAGGGGCCTCCTGTTGTGTTTGCCTTTTTTTAAAGCGCATTGGCAGGTCTGTGTGTGAGTTCTTACCTGCTCAGCCCATCTGAGCTGTCTCTGCCCAGCACACACCACTGCTACGGTGGCACATTTTATTTCCTCCTGCAGAGAGCATGATCTAGTGGCTGTGGCCACTCTTCAGAAAAATGCAAGTCAAGGGCTTGTACAGCCTGACAGAACACAGCTTTCTAACTGAGATGAGAAGTGAAAGAAGTTGTAGGGGCAGGAAAGTGAAGCTACTCTCTGGTAAAAAAATCAGCATGCTTAATCTTGCCCTTACTGTAATTCAGTCCTGGGGTCCTCTGCCATCACATGGGAGGCTCCCAACAAAGTACACCTGAGCTGGTGACCCTTGTAGCAGTGGGATGCCCCACAGGAAGGGGCTCCATGGAGAAAAACAGATGCCATTTAAAGCTCTTGGCTTCTCTGCCAGGTTCAAGCACAAGCTGCAAGATGTGTGACAGTAACTGTGGGGGCAGAACCCAGCCCTGGGAGATTTCAGATAGGCAGCCAGTGGCCTCTGCACTCCTTGTGTTCTTAGATGTTCCAAAGGGTCCTGAAGGGGATGCACATCTCTGGAGTTATTGATCACAATCCTCCAGCCTGCCCATGTGTCTGACCCTGAGTTGAGGGCAAAAGGAATGTGGCCTCATGATGCAGGATAGGTGAAATTATTACTTGGGGATTGCCAGAGGGTGCTGTGTAAGAGACTCATGTGTTCATCCTCTAAACATGTCAGTTTTGGTCTAAGTTCAGAAGACAACTTTGTTGTCACCTCTAAGGTAGTTTCTTTCCAGAGAAGCTGGCAATAAAAATTGGCTTCTGCTCTCTGCTTGCAAGATTTCCTGGGTCAGGGCAGCACCCTGAAGGCAGTCAAGAACTGCAGTGCAAGACTGCAATTTCTGACTTGAGGGCTGCCTGCCCCTGACACCAGCTCTGCCCGAGGAGGGCTATGTAACCCTTAAATAACCTATCTGAAATCAGAAAGCAAACCAAATCCAAGCTGCTCACATGCCTTCCCCATTCTCCAGCTTGGCAGGAGAAATGGAGGTGGATTATAATCAGAAAGGGAACAGGTTCTGTCCATCAAGCTGCCAGAGCAGTCATCAAACTACATGGGATGGTTATTGGTGGCCTAGGAGTAGCTATGCAAGTGTATTTGGTTTTTGTGAGGAAAAATGGATTTTCAGTACTTCAATTCATGTCCCAGTATCCAGGCGTCTCAGGGGAAAGCAGAAAGAATCCAGTGGTCACATGGTCACCCCGTAGGCTGGTGGCTGTGGCTCCTTGGTGATGCTTCCTCAGGTCCCCAGGGACAGTGCAGGTGGCCTAGAAAGTGGCCAAATGCTCCAAGTCCCCATGCAAACAGGGAGCAAGAGCACTCCTGCCCTCTGTGCAGTGTTTGAGGGATGGGAAGGAGTGGGAGAGAGGACAGTGTTTGCTGGAAGGGGATGATGTCTGCTGATGAACAGATGTCATGAGGGACCACAGTGCTGGTGTGGCCAAGCTCAGCCCTGTGGCTCAGCACCAGAAGTGACAGATGCCCATTTGTGAGTCCAGCATGTGTGGCACGTGCTTTTATAAATGTACACACTGCTCCCATGGTACTGATTTCACCCAAGTTAACTTCAAATTGCTCTAGCTCTGTTTACTGTAATAATTTCTTTCACTAGATCCCTTCTGCTTTCACAAAAGGTAAGAACATTTTAACCAGATTATACATTAGTAGGCAAATACTCTAGGTTTCGTTACATATTCTTTTTTACCTTTTTTTTTCCCCTTCTGTTCAACCAGCTCCAAAATGTACAATGAGAAAAATAATTTCAAGAGCTTTTATTCTACCTACCTTTGTGCTGTTGAATGCCAATACAACTGCGGATTTCTGTTTCATAAAAACAGGTTAAAGGCAATATGGAGTGTAAACCTCTTTGTGCCCAGCTCAAAGTTAATGGAATTCCATTGTTTCACTCTCCTGTGATTATAAAAATGCTGCTTTATATTGCAGTCTGCAAAAGCATAAATAAATCTGTGTTTTTATATATGTAGATGGTCACTTAACTGTTTCAGAGAAACAAATCTTTCCAGATTGCTCTGTCTGGGAATAAGAGAAATGTAATGAGTAATGCAAGTAAAAGAAGAAGCAAAACAGCAATTCTAACTACCCTACTATAAAATATCAAATGTGGGCAAGAAAACAAGGTTTAATCAATATTTGCTCCAGTGTCTCTCAAAATGGAATTCCTTTTTTCTCCATTGGGACACAGTTTATCATGGCACAAGTGCAAGTAACAGGTCATTCCTGCGCTACAGGTCATTCCTTACTTTGAACTGTGGGTAACCAGCTTTACTGGGTACTTGGATGTGACTCCTGCTGGTCCCTGGTCAGGCAGAGGGTAAATGTAAGAGTAACTCTGCAGTCCATCTGTCTGAGCTGATGTATTGCACAGGTCTGTCACTAATAATAGAGAAAACTGAAGCCAAGGAGCACTGCAAAGCAAAGCAGGGATTTACAGCAACCAGAAAACACAGATTTAAACAGGCAGGAAGAGAAATAATTGTAAATTGCAGCATAATCTAGTCTTAATGTCAGGTGCAAAGCATTAAGGAGCTAACCTCACAGCATGTGCTTGTGCAGACTCTTAAAATACTTAAAGGTTTTGTTGGCTTCCACCTCAATGATCCCCAAATGCAGGTGGAGAGACTTGACCCAGCAAGGCTCTGGACATCTCCACAGATATAGTTGGAGGTTGAGAGCTCAGCATCCTGCAGCACCAGTCTCCCATTTAGGATTGATTTGACTACTCAAAGGTCTGTTAAAAATGCTTTGTTATTAAATCCATTTGGAGAGATGAGACAGACACTCCTCCTGTCATATGCATTGTCCTATTTTATGCACATAAGCTGTACTGGCACTGGACAAGACCACATTTTGTGGAGGATTTTGGAAAAGTTATTAGTAACTTGAAAAAAAAAAAAAAAAGCCATTTCAGCAGCCATTTGTCTTTCAGGACCTCATTGTCACCACTCCCTGCTACTCAGAGTCAGGACAGGACTCTCTCAGTAGCTTCTGTTCTGTTTTACAAGAGCTGAATGCTGGTTTCAGATCTCTGGTGTGGCACTGCTTGGTGCTGCTGGCTTTTCTGCTTCGGATCATCCATGTTTCAATTTGCTGCTGTGCTTGTAAAGAAAGAGCCTCTAAACGTGTCCCCTTTTCTCCAACTATCTTTGGGTTTTCTCTGTTCATTAACTATAGATGTGTAAAAGCAGTGGTTTTTAGCTTAATTTTGTATTCAGAAATAGTAAGTGTTGAGTTATTGTGGTTATGCGGGACAAATTTAAATAATATCTGTGGCAGCCTGGCTTGGAGAAACATTCAGAGTTAGAGATTGAAAAAAGACAGCAGAATAACAATGCATGGACTTGAAAGCACAGATTCTTTCTCCTTAAAAATTATTCACTACTTTTAACACTTTGAAAGATTGTTAAAATAACAACCTGATGGCTGTGCCACTGCTGGCCTCAGAGGACAGGATGGAGGACAATGAGCTTCTGCTACTTTGTGCCCACTCACTATAAACCCCAGAGTAGGTCAGAACAATGTTCTTGTGGGAAAAAGACACTCAGTTGCCCTTAGTCTTGATGGGAGCTGTGACCTAACCTCTGATCCAGCACAGCCTTGTTTTCCAGGTCCAGTCATAATAGCTGCTGAACTGACACTCTTTCTTGCTCTGATGTGTCAGGCCATGCATCAGCTGGTGATGCCCTAACCAAAAGGTATTTAAACAGCTGTCTCTGTGTCTCAGAAAATACTAGGATTGCTAAATCAACCCCTTGGGCAGCACATCCTGTCAGTGATTCTGGCTACACAGCCTTTATCTAAACACCTTGACAAGCTTAAGTCAGTGTTTGTATGGCAAATCTTCACCCAGTTTAAATAGACATGATTTTATCTATTTTAAAGCTATGCTATTTTATACCACCTAACATAATGGCACTTTATTTCCAAAAATCAATCCTGAAAACTTTGTCAGATAGAATTTTCCTGAAATGTACACCCCAGATGATTTTGCAAAATCATCTGTGCTATGTTAATGCAGAAAGAAGGAGTTTTACTCTTATTGTATTAAATGGTTTTGTTTTTATCTCCTTAGAGCAATTATTTCACTTGATTATCATAGAAGAATTTCATCTGACATTGAGTTTAGGTGCACCTGAATTCATTATACTGTCTAATTTATATTTGATATAAAATGACAATAGCTTGAAACTGTATTGACAGATCTTTATTGAAGATAATTACTCAACAAGAATCATTCTGAATGAATTACATTGAAAATTCACTTCAATTTTACAGCACTCCAGCGATAAGAAACAGAACTATACACGTTTCCTGTGCTAAATTGTAGCTATAATTTTGTTTAAAACTCTTTCAATTCTTTCAGGTAAATTTGAGCTCCCCAGAGAAGCTTGTAACACCTAAGCTCAACTTCTGAGACTTGATTAATTCACAATTCAAGATGATATTACTACAGGCAGATGTCTCACTCTTTTCCCTGGAATGGCAGGTTGTCAGCTGTTTCAGGGAGACAGTTTTGTGGGAAGGGTAGGAAAAGTGGCCATTTTCCCTGCTCTCACCCAGAAGAGGGTTCGCTCCCGTCTGCAGAGCAGGTAGGAAGCTGCTGTGTGAGGCTGGTGATGTCTCTGCCTCCACCCAACTCCAGGGAGGAACTGGAGGGCTCAGGTTGCACCCCCAGTCCCTCTCCTCTGGCTGTTTGAGTCTCTGACTGCCACAGAACCAGCTGCAGGTTCAGGACTGAGCATCTCCATAACTTTGGGATTACTAAGGCCTTATGCTCAGCACTTTGCAGAATCTGTACATAGAAATGCTAAGTATTTTAGCTACAATGGGTAAATACCTTTTACCTCAATAGATTGCAATAATTGATTCCCTCGATTTTGATCTATTTCTATCAAAGAGAGCTGTCATAAGTGAAAATCTAAGATTTGCCTTCTTTTTCCTTACTCTGTTAGAAGCCATATGAAAACACAGGTAATATATGTGATACAATGGTTGTCATCTATCTTGTATTCTTTGGCTACAAACTGGAATGTGTGCAACTGGCTTTTTAATATCTTACTTTTAGAGAAATTTTCTAAAAATTATACTTGGCCAGCATATAAAACAGCAAAAGGAGGAAAAAAAATAACAGTAAACCATGGGAGGGGAGAGGAAGGAAGAAAGGTAAAATATCATCAGTACCTCTGAAATACAATTGTGGTGTGTTCACACAGAGAAGGCATTCAGCATCCACAATGGCTTGACCTAGTAAGTAGTGTAATTGTCACTCAGACATAGTGTAGTAGTATTTATTTCATGTCGTGTTTAAAAATTAACACAAAAGTTCAAAATGAAGAATAGGAATATTCCTGAAGACAGGAATATTGAGGTAGAAGACAGAAGAATAGGGAATGACCACACTGAGAAATCATACTGGGATTGAGTATGCTGCAGATAAGTTAATTCCTCCATAGACTATTAATTAAAGGTTTATTTCCTTGTGTTGAAGTATCATTGTCCTAATGGAGTTAGAGAGGAAGGAAAGGAAAGAATAGGATGGATGTAATTCATCATCAGAAGAGGAAAGCCACTGCATGTAATACAGTCCTTCCATCCACATGGTCTGTCTTTCCTAGTAAAACACTTCTGGATTTTCCTCAGCATCTTAGAAATAATTTATATTATTGTGTTTCAGCTGGTTTATTAGTATTCATTTTCCTCTTAGCCAAATGGAATTGTTTATTGAGAAGCATTACTGCACATCATTGAGGATCCAAGCTATTTTAGTTTGGCTGTGCTTGCTTCCTTCAAGTCTCAAAGGTTGCCAGCTGCTTTGTGCTAAGGATCTGAGCCAGCAAATTGTTGGTACCCATCTAAACACTGACTGCTAGGGGCTTATATGGCTCTGCACAGGAACATGTCCCAAAGGCTGCTGCCACTTCCTTGTTGCTATTCCCATCTGTTCTACCAGCCCTGCAAAACTCTTCATGAGGGATGCTATGTATAAGGCACTATGTGTGTGGGGAAGAGGAGTGGTCATTGCCTTAGAGGCCATGCACATGCTCTTTTCTTGTTCTTCACCCCTAATGGGATGGCTTCTTCTCTCTAGTTTTGCTCTTCTGGCTCCAGTGGGGTTCTCCTGATTCATTCTCTTGTGAGAAAGTAGAGGAACAGTTGGGTTTTGAATCCTTGTCTTGCTAGCACCACCTGGATAGCTGTGCAACTCTATTAATTTCAGTTGAGTAAATTAATTTGGTGAGAAGTGAATCAAATTCAATATTGCAAAAGTTGCTGTACCTTTTTTGTGTTGCCTTATATCATGTGTATTTTCCTGTCTTTATTATAACTCACATTTACAGACTTAACAAGGGTTTGCAGAATTTCCATAAGACTTTGGTTAAACAACTGTATATTTTGTGCAAATTTGCTGAGCCTTTCTAGGAAAAGAAATAAAAATATTGTGTAGGACAATGCAAAGGATTTTTCCATACCTTTAGGCTAAGCACAGGAATAAAAAGCAAAGTCTTATGTGAGAAGATTTTGCTCATTTTCACAACCCTAATTACAGACCTATGAATTAGGTGCAGGAATAGACTGATAAATTCTTCGTCATGTTTTACTGCCAGTCAAGTATTTTCACACATGAGTTATTATATAAAACCCATAAACCACCTGAAGGAGAAAGCAGAAACCTCACTGGAAAAAGAAGCATGTGTGCTGGCCAGCTGTTGTTCCACCAGGAACCAATTTTAGCCAATACAAATTCCCACTGTAAAAGGTAATTTGGAAGCTGCTGAACTTTCCATCCATATAGATTTTGCACATAGAAGATGAGGGGAAAGGGCATACAGTTCAGCAGGTGGACTTATTCTACGCTGTGGAAGACAGGAGCTTGTGGAGAATGCATAGATGTCTTAAAGAATAAAAATAGTGGTCATAGTCTATTCATGTATGTTATAGTACACTGATAAAGTATAAATCTCGTTTCAAACACAACTGGTGGCCATTAAACACAGTATTTTAGAAGAATGGTTTTAAAAATAAGATTAAAAGCAAAGAAATATTTTAAAATTTTAGGTCCTACGGGGGGAGGGGTGGGGGGGGGGGGGATATGGAAAAAGCCCGAGTGGGCTGAAAAACCTGAAAACAAGGCTTTTCAGTGTATTTTTCTTTCACCCTCTGTTTTTGAACCTTTGCTGATCTACACTTGCCAACTTCAACTAGTCTGGGGCAAAAAAGGCACAAGGGGAATATGGAACTGTAGTGAGAGAATGTTTACAGAAAGGCTGCAGAAAATTAGAACAGAGTTGAGGTAGCAGCTTCCTCTGGGTTTGGTGTTTGGTGAAAGGAAGCCCAAGAGAACCTAGAACATGTCAAAAGATGGATGGAATATCTCTTTTTTTTAAACAAATCTGTACTTGGAAAAGAACACAGAGAAGTAGATGACTGTGAATTTCATTTTGCCTATGTATTACATGTTTGTAACAGCCTTTTGTAAGTAATGAACAATTTTAAAAATTAAAGTCATGTTAGAACAGCATGAGTGATGAATATAACTTCACCTGGGACATCAAAATGAATAGGACCTGTCTCTTGCCTAAAAAGATACAGCACAAAGATTTCTGGGAGAGGAGAATAAAACAGCTTAGTTTGGGCAAGAACACAGTTTATCCTTCTTCAGGAAGTGAGGGAACATTGGACTGCTAGAACACAAGAAAGAAATTCCTCTAGCAGGAAGACTTAGTTATCCCTTAGTTATCTACTACAAAAATTTTTGTGTGTCCTGTAACCCTATTTGTATCATGTCAATACAACTTCCAGCAAAAGAAATTCAGTGAAAAGTTTTAATACTGCACATCCTCACTAAACCGTAGTTTATGCTTTGAGGAGAACTCCATGAGACAAAAAGTAGACATTCTGACTATACCCCTTATTTTTATTGCTCAGTCTGTTCTAAGGCACCTCCCAAGTCAAATTTGCAGGACTTGGTTTCAAGTTGCTCATACTTTATGATAAATCTGAGAGTAGCACCATGGTTTAGGGCTTTTATCCTTTCAGTAATGTTCCTATCTTTCAAGGTCTGCAATAGAAAGTTGGTCTTACCCAGGTGCCTTTGCATCACTGTTTGAGGAAAGTTGGTTTTGGGAGTGCAGATACAGTTCTGCTTGATTTAAGTATGAGGGAGGGTTTTTTTGTTTTTTTGTTGGAAAGAGCATTGGATTTGGCATATGTTCTGAAACTGTTTATCTCATGGTTGAAAAACAGACTTTTAAGTTGCATATATAGTTTTGCTTAAACTCACATCACACTGTACATGGACTTTCTGAACTATTTTATGGCAATTCTTTACTTAGCACTTGAAAAAACTGACAAGGTAGACACATGAGAACCAAAGTTATTTCAAGTGTTGTCTCATAGGTAAGGAAACTCATACCGAAAGAATTAAAGATAATATTAGTGGTTTAATTCTAGAAAACCATAATTGGTGATTAAGTCACTGTCATTGATCATAAAATGTACTGGACATGAGTTATTTCTCCAGAATGTTGTGGAGATACTTTTTCTTTCTTTGACTTATAACAGAGATATCCCAGGAATTGGAAGCCTGAAGGCCGGATGCTGAGATCAGATAATATGAAGTATGTGTAACTACTGCACAGTAATGGCTATCGTACAAATAAAAATTTATTAAGAGAATGAAGAACATCCGTGCTTGAAATTTCCTATGATCTGATCTTGGCTTATGGTACAGGATAATTGGTTAACCTGAAGCTTTTTTTCAATGCAATTAGGCCAAATTATCAAACTGAAGTACACAGTTTAGTAGCAGTAGTGAGACAATATAATAAAGATGTGCCAACACTGAGGACTGTAGTTCCATTAAAACAACAAAAAGCCTCAACTACAAAACCTCTAATGGACCATCCCCTATGTTCCTTAAAGAGGTAAAATGCTTTATTAGCCCACACTGGAGCAAGGGCAAACTGCCTGAATAAGAAATACAGGACTGGTTTATGTATGTGTTGTCATTCTTCCCCCAGTTTGACTGAAACGACCCAGTACCTCAGCTCAGCCTGTCTGGTAGCAGAAACTCATGAGCCATTTTCCCACTACTTGACCCTGACACCAACAAATAAATCCCAGGGGCTGAAAAGGACAGTTAGAGCAAGATGAATAAGAAAACATATGGCAAGATCAAGAGATGTGTCTGGTTTGTAATCTAAAGGAATACACCTTCAGATTTTTCCTCTTCCTCTGAGAATGCAACTCTTAATCTTCTTTCTGCCACAGAAAAGCTTGGTCACCCTTCTTAGATAAAGCAGTCTACTTATCTCATCAATTCCCACTCACCCATTACTTATTTCACAAGTTAGAAAGCTGTCAGCATTGCATAAGAACCATCAGCATGAATATTTGATGACCACAGCTGCCATAAGCATAACAAATCTGATATACTGCTAGCAGCCATTAAATATTCTGTTTACTCCATAAATGTACACTTTTAGAAATCTATGGGGAGACACTGTCCAAGGAGATTTGAAGCTGGGTATTTAATATGAATCTTAGTTTTGAACATAAATTATAAACTTCCCCGAAAATCTATACAACATTTACATCCTCAGTGCATATTTCTGCATTTAATGAGTGCTTAGAATGCGACATCAATTTTTGCTTCTGACTATTGTGTGATGAAATGCAGTGACTTGTCAGTTTACACTCTACTGGAATGCATTTGAAAGCCACATGAATATGTCTGTGTTTTAATAAGCACCAGTATTTAAAAAAGGGTGGAATAATTTTAAATTGTTTTTTATGAAATACTAGGTTGCAATTGCATATTTTTCTAATTTTTAATCCTATTAGAACTTCAGCAGCTTTGCTTTTATGTACAAAAATCTCCCTGGATTTGTAAGCAGACTTCTTTTTGTTTTGCTATCTATGTTTAATGCAGCAGAGACTTCGTTTATCTGTGCTGGAATGTGCTCCAGTGGCTTATACAGTGAATAACAACAACTCTTTCTCTCAAGTTTAGGAGTTACTTTTAGATATCAAAAATCCCCCAAATTTTCAGCCTGATTTGTATTATATTTATTTTTTTTATTACAGAACTCAAAAAATGCTAATGATTTCAATTAGAAACCCAGTCAAGAGTGTTTGTTATGGACCAGTACTCATCTTGTGAGACATTCAAGTGAAGATGCCAAACTGAGGCAATGATCAGAAGAAAGTTTGGCAGTCAGTAATTCCCCCATAGAGAAGCTGCTGAGCTTTCTTGAGAAAAGAAAAGCTATTTATTTCTGTAAAGATATTGAGTACTAAGTCTTTCTTAAATTATTTTCATTCTGGTCTTAAAATGAAAATTATTTGCACAGGAGTCTTGGAAAGCAGGAAATAAAAATGGTCATTGTTCAGTCAGGGGCCAGAGCAGACAGAGATGGTTTTCCTTGGGGTGCCAAAATGAGCACCACCCACAAATTGGTGATTTAATGTCCATCACATCCACGCCCATGGAAAGGGCAATAGTATTCTTGCATCTTCCACACTGTTGCTCCCAAAGGCTACAAGACAGAATGGAAAATCTGCCTGGTGATAGTTAACATGCAAGTTTTACCATTTGAGATGAAACCTCCTTCCACCAGTGTTCACAGATTCCAAAACTTGCCACGTGTGCCAGCAACCTCTGTAAACCTTTTAGCCACACTAACTGCTTTGTGTGCTTTTACAGACTTTTGTTGCCATATTTATGATGTACATTCTTTATCTAGTATCAGATTATTTTGCACAAATTTTATATGAAGTCCAGTTTAAATAGCTTGCCATTAGATGTATCTAGTTTAAAAACCATAAACAGTGAACAGAAAAACCTTAATGAGATCATTCTTACCCTCATCAAAAGAAATAAAAAATTCCCTGGTTCAGCTGTGTCTGTCAAAAAGCAGGGCAGTGGTAGCAGTCTGAATTCATCATGCTGTGTTGCCTCTCAGGAACACTGGCCTTTTCTTCTTTGCAAACAAAGACTATGGATCTGATTGAGCAGGAGATTTTAAATCTGCATCTTTAAAACAATTGTTGACACCATTTTAGTAGACAAGGAAAACAATACAAAACATTCAGAATGAACATGAAGTATCAGCTGTACCTTTTAAAATTATTTTTTCTGCTCCTTGCCAGTTTTTCTAGTATCTCTCTAGGAGCCTGAAATTAAACCATTTCCCTGTTGATTTGGGTTGACTTTTTCCAATTGGAAAGAAATAAAAGGATATGCTTTCCTTTTTTTCTTCTTTTCCTAGCATTGCAAAAGCCCCTCAAGAATTCTCTTCAAAGAAATCTGGTCAGTGATTTAACACAATATAAAATGTTATGTAAAAGCACTAAGAAATATTCTCATAAAAGCCATTTGGGAACAAAAAAAGAGACAACAACAAATGTTTCAGGCAACATTTCCAAAGGAAGATCTATCATTTTTATTATTATTATTTTTAGACTCAATCTTTTTCCTCGTTCAAGCACATGAAGAATTGACTTTTCATATGCATCTTATGCCAGAACCCAAGCTGGGAACAAGGTGCTTGTCTGCTCCTCAGCATTTGATATGCTGGAGTTGAGGATCCTGAGGGAAGGAAACAAGGCTCAAAGCAACATGACAGTGCTGGTCTTCAGGAGAGCAGGCTTTCGACTTTGATCTGCTTGGAAGAATCCTACAGGAAACACCCTTGGAGAGAAAAGTGGTCCAGGAGAGCTGATTGATTTTCAGAGGTCATCTGTTCCCAGCACCAGAATGGTCCATCCCAATGAGCAGGATATCAAGCAAAGGCAGCAGGAGATGGGCATGGATGAACAAGGAGCTCCTTACTAAATTAAAATGCAAAAAGGAAGTATGGAAAAAATGGGAGCAGGTGATTCAGGAGGAATACACAGACACTGAGAGTGTATGACTGGGGAAAGAAAAGTCAGCCCATATGGAACTGAATCTTTAAGTGGCAGTAAAGGTTAACAAGAACAGCTTCCCTGGGCACATTCATAGGAAAAGGAAAGCTAGGGAAAATATGGGCTTGGTGCTGTATGGGGCAGAAGGGCAGGAGGCTTGGTGGCAGAGGGCATAGAAAAGGTCAATGCCTTCTTCCCATTGGATTTTACTGTAAGACTGGACTTCAGCAATCCAGGGGCCCTGAGACCAGAGGGAAAGCCCAGAGCAAGGGAGATGTGCTCTCAGTGCCAGAGGACTGGGTTAGGGAGCATTTAAACAAACTGGACATGCTAGAGCCCATGGGAGCTGGCAGGGTGCCCTCACAGGCACTGAGGGAGCTGGCTGACAAATTGTGAGACTGCTCTTGACAACCTTTAAAAGGCCCTAACTTTTGGGAGAGGTAACTCAGGAGTGGAAGAAAAAATAAAATTCCCTCCCTGTCTTCAGGAAGGAGGATCTGGGGAACTACAGGCCAGTCAGCCTCACTTGGATCCCCGGGAAGATGATGGGAAAACTCATCCAGGAGATGGTTTCCAAGCATATGAAGAACAAGTAGGTGGCTAGGAGCCATCATGGACTTCAGAAGGGCAAAAGTGTGCTCAATCAATCTGAGAGCCTTCTACAACAATATTAGTGTGTTAGGTTATGTGATAGATGGTACAAGGGAGGGAGTTAGATGATTTTAGCACGAACAAAAGTGGGAAAATAGCAGGGCAAAGGTATAAAAAGGGGTGGTTGTCCATAAGCTGTTGGCTGATCAGAGTGGTTGTATGGCCATGCCCTGCAGCTCTATTCTGTCCTCAAAAAGATGAGACTGTTTCATGCTGAGAAGAGAAGGCTCGAGATGGGCCTTGTGTGCATAAATATCTGAAGGAAAGATGTGAAGTGACTTTCTTCAGTGTAAAGTGATGTAAATGTTCTTTACAGTGGTGCCCAGTGACAGGACAAGAGAGAATGGGCACACACTGAAATATAGGTTTAAGCCTTCACTCCAAAGGTGGAACACTGGGATAGGTGTCCAGGGAGGTTGTGAAATCTCTATGCTTCCAAACTCAGCTAAAAATGGCTCTCAAAAGCTACTCATAGTTGTCCCTAGTTTGAGAAGGGAAGTTGGGCTGGATGATCTCCAGAAGTCCCTGCTCACTTCATCAGTTTTGTAGTTTGGTGGTGTCAGTGTAGCTGAGGTGCAGCATGGCAAAATCTGGGAGCATAAAACATCCTCTCCTGTGCTGTCATCTCCAACAGCTCCACAACTGCCAAAGGAATTGGTGAGCACATGGCTTGCCTCTAAAGGAGGGGGCAGAAGAGGTGACAAGAAAGAGCTGCAGTCTGTCCCTCATAAGTGGCTGTGGGGAGCTTCAGCTCTGCTCCCAAGGCTGGTGTTGAGATTTAGCTGCTGGTGTTGCCCTGCAAATGCTGCTGACACCTTCCTGCTGCTGCACATCTCCACCCTCACCCTGCCCCAGCCAGGCACGCCACCTCTTCGTATGTTCCTGGTGCGAAACCTCTTCATGGAATCACAGAATCTTTGGGCTGGAGGGGACCTAAAGACATCTAGCTCAAACACCCTGCCTTGGCTAGGGACACCATCTGCTGTATAAGGTTGCTCAGAGCCCCATTCAGCCCATCCTTGGATGGGTTAGGTGTCCAGGGATGCTGCTAGAGAGACAAGACACAGGCACGAGCACCTTCCCATGCTGCAGGAAGTGATGCAGTTGGAAGCATGTCCCAGACCACTTCCAGCATGGCACCTGCCCTTGCCTGGCCACACTGCTTGATCCAGAGGGGGTGGTCATTTGTGAGGGTCCAGATGCCCTTCACATCCCCTTCCCTGCCACAAGCCAGGCTCCTCTCAGGAGGCATCCCACTTTAGCATAGGGTAAACATTATTTAATCTAGTAAAATTTCTATGGATTGCTCTAGACTCTTTAAAAAAGAAAAAAAGGCTGCCTGCTAATTTTGGGCACTTGTTACTGAGACAGTTAACTCCAAGGGGAATTTTATTGGCCTTCTGTAATGCAAGTTAAATATAGGGGCAGCAGGAATTTCCCTCCAGGCCAGATAGGTCTCACACAGAATATTTGAACTTTGCAGGCATGCACACCCCATAAGGCAATGCCGAGCATTTCACCCAAGTAACAACATACTCTCCAGTATTGCAGCAGCCCTGTGTGTGAGTGAGGGTGACTGATTCCCTTTGTCTATGTTTCATTCTTATGCTACCATGACAAAGTCTGTGTACCATCATCCCTACTCCTACCTGATCATTCCTCTTCTTTGATCCTTTCTAGCACCGTGAATGAATTTTTAATTCATACTTATTCCTTTATGTGTAATTACTTCAATAATTTCATCTGGGCTACTCCACATTTCCACCAGCACACCAGAGAGGATTCTCAGTTTATTTACCTCTTTTGTAAAGTTATGGAATTTACTCTTTCATTCATTAAAATTCCATGGGAGATGTTTATTTTGCTTAGCATTCAGTGTAAAGTTAATTTGAAACAAAATAATAGAAAAGAGGGGAAAAATTGAAAGAGAAGGGGTAGCTGCATTTCCTTCTCCTTGATTAAAGCAATTGGCCTGTCCTGGAAGAGCTCCTCTTTGGACAAAATAAAAACCTCCACACCTTGTGCATACACCTGAAAGTCCCCAGAGAAATGTTACTGTTCCAGTGTAAACTATTGCTCACATGTAAGTACTCACAGACAGCTTGCAGCCTAAAGAGGAGGGGAACAAAAGATGTCTGGTATGAAAGAGCAGGTCAGTGGAAATGCTTCTAGAAACTTTTCAGATATTTTTCAAATGAGCTCACTGTGTTAATCACTGTGCTTCTTTTTTTTCTTTTTTTTCTTTTTTTTTTTTTTTTTTTTTTTTTTTTTTGCAATGGTTGTGTATTCTGGTAGCGTAGAAGAGGAGGTTGTTCTACAACCAGGCCTGGATTTTGTGTGCCTTACAACCCTGGCCAAAGAGAAAAACTCTCTTGAATTTTTTGTAATTTATTTATTGGTAAACTGAGATCCCAGACTGCACTGAAAAGATGCATATTGCTCCAAACAGCACCTGTCTTGGTAGCAAGATACTAAGTGGATTAAATATGTAATGTTTCCCAAAGGAAAGAATGTGCTTGTAACAAATACAACTCTTAAACCTGACATTTCTGCAGGATAAAGGAAGACAAACAGTTCCCATTAGCTTTCCCCCCTTCAACACTACATGTCACTGTGAATGGAGGTTCAAAAGTAATTAGATACCTTAAGGAGGAGGTGAAGTTCCCAGAGAATATTGATTTTTAAGTACTGAACGTACTTTCTTGCTTACTTTATTCAATACAGATTTCTCCTTTTCTGTCTGCAGAAAACCTTCCTGGGAGCATATTTTCACTTGCCTTGGCCATACTGGTGCAAGCTGGGTGCCACAGTGCAGAGGTCCAGTGCAAGTGCTTGCTGTAAGTATGGGCTGCAGAGCTGGGGTTTTCATTGTAAAACTGCATCCAGAAAATCAGAATTTGGAGGGGAGTGGAGTGCCATACTTATAAACACCTACAGACAGACAGAATTTAGACCATCTGGGACATCTTGTCATTGGGTGTCTCAAGAATAATGTTATTCATTTATTTTATTATTTAAACAATTTAAATGGCTTAAACAAAACCCATGGGAAGTCTGTGCTCCCTGTTTTTGGGTAGCTTGAAGGAACAGGTTGTGCCTCAGTTTCCTTAGGTGGGGAATTCCTTCAAGGGGGACCCATTTCTGCTCTTCTTTTGGGGAAGAAGGCTGTCCACTTTGTTATAACTGCTGGACGTAAACAAATTAATAACATGAAAAAAGTCAGCAAAAAAGCAACACCTACAGCAGAAAGGACAACATATACATGCAGCTAAACTCAGGATTTGTTCCAGAGGTGAAGAGATGAAAAAAGCAATACAAGTCTGTTTCTTTGTTTTGTAAGCTGTATTTTCTGGTAAGCGTCATTTAAAGTCTGTGCTTATTCTTTTCTAATCTTCTTCCAGTAAAAGAAATAGTAAAAATAAGTATTTTTAACCCATCTTTGTGGCACCAGCTTTTTGATATTTAAAGAGAAGTGAGTTTAAAGTAATCATCTTGTACAAGGGAGAAGTTTTATTGTCTCAATCATGTCTTAGAGCCTTCGTTTCAGATATATTACTCTGCAGCATTCTCCTGTGCCTCCTGCAGATATTAATAACACTGTGTCGCTCAAACCAGACTATCAAGCGAATTTACCAAACTAACTGTGGAGTAGAATAATTGAATCCTCCTCACAGTTGAGTATCTTATCATCCACACGCAGCAGGTAAGTTGGGCAACTGCTGTAAAAACTGAAGCCATGTGTGTGAGCTTAATGGTGATAAACAGAAGTCATTTCTGTGCAAAAACATCTGATGCAGCGTTCCCTCATCTACAGAGCTCCTCCATTGCCAGTTTATTTTCCTGTTTATTCACCTTAAATCAGTTACTTTTACTGGTGAGCTCAGCTAACCCCAACTGCTGTAGCTTTGCTACCTGCAGTGTGAACACCTCTAAGCCAAGAGAGCCAGGTAACTGTGCCTGTGTCCATGAGGAAAAGGCTCTCACCACGGTCTAGGCATGTCAGCAGCACCAAAAAGGGAAGGTGCAGCGTGTGAAAGGACCTTTCCTGAGAATCTGTCACACCAGCAGCAGCACCCAGACACTGTGTGACATTGCACCGATGCTGTGTCCTAACCTGCTTTCTCACCACTTTCCTGCAAAACTGCAACCATCAGTTCTGTAGTAGATTGTCTTCTTGGAAGTGACAGACCAGGAAATTCTGATTGAAACACCCACTTATCAGGCTCTTCTCAGTTACATGCAGTCTGCATCAATCAGTAAAGCTGTGCTATGAAAAGTCATTTCGTTTTGTGGAGGATTTTGATATTGCAAAATCTGGTTTTGTTTCAAATTGGAATGAAACCTAAATTCCAACATTTTTCCATTAAAGGGAAAACCCTTGGGTCACTGCATTTCTGGCAGGCTGATGAACAAGGGAGGGTGCTGGAAACCCTCAGTTTCTCATCCGAGGGCTTTCCATGTGACTGGCAGGACTGGGACCAGTGAGCCTGAAAATCACAGCATCTCCCATTTTCCCAGGCAGCTGCAAGGCTGCAAATTGCTGATTCAATTCATCATTCACCAGCATTCCACATGGTGATCTCTGGAGATCTTGGTGCTGTAGCCCTTCCCTCCCTCCTCCTTGTGTGACTTGGTCCAGTCTGCTGCATGTCTTTGCTTCACGACTTTGGATTTCTCAAAAGGTTCCCAAAGTGCAGACCCTCTCTGAGCATCCCCTTATGAGATCTGGGACCTTGGAATTCAGTCAGCCTTGGTATTCAGCAGGAGTTTTGGAGCTGAGTGCCAAGTGTATGAGCAAAAGCTTTGTAGTTGATTTGCCTTTGGTGCCAACTCAGATCTTTAGTCAGAGTGAACTTTACCTCCGTGTAATGGTTTGCTCCTGCTGATGCAGACCCTGGGACTGGTCTCAGGTCTCAGAGACTCCCTGATGGCTTAATCAAACTCTTTCCCAGAGCACCAGCTCTGTGGATATTCTGGCAGGCTACCTCCTCGGGGACACATGATAGCTGAAGTGAATACTGCAGCATTTGCATGAGGTTTCCAACCACATCCCAATCCTCCCCCTTACAGCTCCCTCAACACTATTTTAGGCAGCACAAGAGAAATACAGATCTAGGCAAAACAATAACATGTCTGTGTGCCATACTATGCCTCAGTTTTCTAATCCTGCTGAACATTTTTGAGAGCTTTCTGGGATCTTGCTCTGAGAAATGCAGAGCCTCTTATCTCTGGACCTGACCCTACAACATGGGCCAATAGTTTTCCTCTCCTTTTTGTGGGCCCTACCCCTTCTTTCTTCCAACATTAATAACAAACAGTAAAAATTATACTCTTTGCACTATTTTCTTTATCATATCTATTGCATATCTTTACCATATCTATTGCATTATCTAAATCTGTTGAAAGTGTCAGTGACCCATCTAATCCCTTACCAAAGACAGAGCTTCACCTCTCTTTCACCTACAGTATGCAGATTTCATCCATCTATCCATTTCCCAAGCACAAGTCCCAGGAAAGATCTCTGAAAGCAAGAGGGTCACATAGCATCAACAATTGGACATTTTCTGTAATCAGTCTCTTCAGAGGATTTTGTGTGGATGAGTCAGCTTTCTCAAATGGGCAGAGAACACTTCCTTCAGAGAGTTTTTGTCCACTTGTGATTCACTTGGAGAATGGGAGGGCCAAGTTGAAGTCATTGGAAGAGCAAAAGGGTTTCTAAGGGTGTGAGAGCTTGCCACCATTCTCAGCTGTAAATGTACTGAGGGCATGAGATGCTGTATCAGACTATTGTGTGAACACAGACACATTCTACACCTACCTCAAGAGCCAAACTGTGATTTTAAGATTTTAAGGGCCTTATCTGAGCATCTTCAACTCCACCTGAAGTTGAGGAGGGCCGGTGCTGTTTAACATTTCTGAAAAACAGGCCTAAGATGCACTGGGTTATGTTCAGCCAGGGGTTTAAACAATACAGTCCTTTCCCTCCCTCTGGAGCACCGGGGCTAGTCTGTTTTCTTGCAAAAACACAGAACAGTAATGAGATTTTATATGATATTTGCAAGGTGACAGACATTTGATGGAAACCTCCATATGTAGGCCTGGATATAGGTCTGCTTTTGTGATTTTTTTTTTGTTTGTTCAGTTGGTTAGTTTGTTTTGGTTTTGTTAAGGTTGGGGGCTTGCTTTGTTTGTTTGTTTGTTTGTTTGTTGGACCATCTATAAACTTTCTATATTGGACTACCTGGAAACTTTCTGGAGGATACCAGAAGAGTTTAGCTTGCTTACCTTTTCAAAACCAGTGCTGGGAGAGATTATGGGAGTGGTGGATAAATACTGGGTAAATAGTGGGAAGATCACTGGCATGAAAAGACTGGGTTAGTTAAGAAAAGTTCAAGCTGGCAGCGAGGTGTTTCTGAACAGACAGTATCTTTTTAGAGGAATTAATGGAAAGAATTGCCTTACCCCTTCCTTCCTTGGCTCTTCCTTTTAAAGATAGGACTTTGTTATTTATACGAATTCAGATGCAGTGTGTTCTGCAAGCCCAAGCAGGGAACAATAATCAGACACAAGAAAATCTTCCCAGCTCTAAGGTCCTGGAAGTATCCTTTCCACAAGGGTCTGGGCTATGGAACTGAGAGAAAGCTGCTGGAAAAGGAATGTTATTTGAACTTGAGCCTGCTCATGGTGAATTCATTTGAAAATTCAAGCAGATGACTTCAGGGAAATTATTATTATGTGGCTTGCTTAGCTGCAGCTGTGATTTCCTTTTTGCATAGTGTAGACAGAGTTTTACAGAATGTTTCCCAGCACCTTCTGTGGGAATTGACAGCTATATGTAAACCCAGCCTATTGTTTCCAATAGCACAACATCTTAATTGCAGGTTTCAGATTAGAAATTTATTGAAAAATGAATAGACAAATAAAGCAGTAAAGTATTTAGTATTTGTTTCACTCAATTATTTTTATATGCACTCTCGGGTATTTCTCCTTCTGCCACATGCATGTGGACTCAATTGGTGTTTAATGGAAGCTTTGTGAAAATGCTGAAGAAAAACCATATTTCTCTGAAATTCAAGTAGTACTTTGATATCAGGTTGTATCATATGGGCATATGAGAGACTTTCTGTCCAAAGGAATATTGTCTGGCTTATTTCCTTTACCCTGTTATCTTTAGAGATTATTTATTTTTAATAAGGCAATGACATCAAAAAATTGCAGAGCTAGATTGTGCTGCCTATGCAGAATGGTGTGTAGGAGTCTAATGACTGTTTTTCCTCAAAAAAAAAAATCCCACAAGTATGCAAACTGCCCCCAGATGACCCTGCTGGGATGAAGGCTGAATCATAGAATCATTTAAGTTGGAAAAAACCTTTAAGATCATTGAGCTCAACCATTTACCCACCACAAGTGAGTCCACCTCTAAACCATGCCCTCAGGTGCCACATCTACACTTCTTTTAAATATCTCCAGGGATGGTGACTCAACCACTTCCCTGGGCAAGGTCCTGATATCCAATCTAAACCTCCTCTGACACAACTTGAGGCCATTTCCTATTGCCCTATTGGTTGGTACTTGTGACACAGCTGACTCCTGACTCCCACTCACTACAACCTCCTTTCAGTTTGCGAAGACACACGAAACCTCTGCAGAAAGTTTCCTGTAGGAATGAGGAGGTGGAGGAGACAGAAAATATATATTTGGATATAATGTCCTTTTCTCCATTAAGAAGATTCTTACAAAATAGGCTTGAATAGAGGATTGAGGGACTTATATTTTTTAATTGTAAAACAAAATCTGAAACACCATCACTAATCCAGTAGACCAGCAATAATCAGAGAGCAAGAGAGTACTGTATGACACTGGAAAGGATTTTATGCAGATGATGTCATTCTTTCTTTGAATGAGTGTTATTAATCTGCATCTGAAGCATAAAATCATGAGGTAATGGAACACATTAATTACTGCAAGCTGCCAGTGTCTCTAGGCCACTGGTTACCAACATTTTTGGAGCCAGCCTCTTAGCACTATTCCTCCTGGCCCTTGTCCCCAGCAGATAGCTTCCACCTTTGCCCACATCAGCTGAAATTTCCCATTTCGTCTTGCTAGACAGAGTCTTTGCTGCTTTCCTGTGCCCCAGGTCCCCATGCTCCTGCTGCTTCTTCTGACTGCCAGCTCCCGAGAACAAGGCCACAGACACCAGCAGAGCATATTCACTTGGCCCCTCACTGGCTGGGAAGTCCTGAGTTACCTGGATTGTTCTGCTAGCTCAGCAGGAGTGGTGGAGGGAAGGTGAATGCAGAGGATCAGTGCAGTGTGTGCTCCATCCCAAATGATGGAAGTGTGTGAGAGTTCTCTGCTAGGAGCTCACGACTGCATCCTTCCAGGTCCTCAGTACCTGCTCAGGAGGGAACCTCACGGGATTTTCAGAGCATGGTGTAAATGGCCTTTGCAGAGCAAGCTATCAGCATTCCCAGAGTGTGTCCAGAACTAGTAAATTATACTAAGGCAATAGCACTTCCATCTGGGTTTGGAGGGTTTTTTTCCTGGTTAGTTTCTTGGGGCAGGTATTTTTTGGTCTAATTAGATTGAATGGATTTTGAAACATATTTTGTAATGTTTAATGTAAGTACATGCAGGTAACTTATCCCCATATTCAATATAGGTTTTATAGTAATGTATTAGAAGGATAAAGATAGTCCTGGCTGTTTTGATAGTGGTGTAAGTGCCAGATGTCTGACCCCCAAGGTCTGGCCTGCCATTCCCTGAGGACTGGAGCTTAAGCTCTCAAGTTGTAAGCAATCAAGAGACTTTATTTGTGCAGCTGACATGCAAAGGTACTTAAGGTGTCTGAGATCATGTCAAGGTGTCTGTAAGGACAGAGCCAGCAGCAGCACCCACTCAGGCCTTGGGTTGAAAGGGACAAAACTAGACTGGGTGCCCTTCTTTCCATCTTCGATAATCCATCCACATGCTACCAGCCAAGCAGTTGGTAGCTCCAAGAGGGAGGAGAAGTTGTGGAAGAGCAGTCTGGGAAGCAGGGTATAAGTGATAACGAGATAGAGGAAGCTAAAAGGAAGCTTGAAAAGGAAATGGAAAAGCAGGATGAGTATGAAAGATGAGCGAGTAGAGTCAGAACTGGCTCAACAATGCAAGACTTTGGAAAATCAGTATGAACATGGGACAAGGGAAAGTAGTCAGGATAAGAAAAGGCAGAAGACTGGAGCTGGATGCAGGGTCTACAGAGGCACCCTGGTGGGCTGAGGAGCTTTTTAGGAGGAATCTTTGGAGTAGAGCTGGGACTGTCTGGGCAAGGCAGCAAAGGCAGAGCATTCATCAGGGGCAGGAAGCCTGTAGAGCAAGGGGATGCTTGTGAAGCAGAAGGACTGAGGGGAGGAAGAGACTCAGGTGGGGCAAAGTGCGGTTTGGCAAAGAGCCTCAGATAGGGATTCCCAGCTCAGAGGAGGAAGGGACAAAGGAAGGAAAGGATTCAGCTGACAAGGAGAAATGGATAGGCCTGAGGAGAGCCAAAGGAAAAGAATCAAAGTAGAAGCATCATAGTGGGGTGTGACAGATCAGTCAAGCTTGGGAAGGAAAAGCAGAAGAGCATGTGTCTCAATGGACATCAGTGATAAATGCTGTCCCTCAGGGGCCTGCACTGGGACCAGAGGTATTTCATAACTTCATTAAAGACACAGACAAAGGGATTGAGTGCATGTTCAGCCAATCTGCAGACGACACCAAGCTGAGTGGTGCAGTTGACATGCCTGGAGGACAGGATGCCATCCAGAGGGACCTGGGCATGCTCAAGAAGTGACCCATGGAAATCTCATGACATTTAACAAGATAAAGAGCAAAGTCCTGCATATGAGGTGGGACAACCCCTGATAAGCTGGGGGGTGAACAGGTCAAGAGCAGCCCTGCTGAGGAGGATGTGGGGTGCAGGTGGATGAGAGGCTGGACATGAGCCAACAATGTGTGCTTCCAGCCCAGAAAGCCAAGTATGTCCTGGGCTGCATCCAAAGCAGTGTGGCCAGCAGGGCAAGGGAGGGGATTCTGCTCCTCTGCTCGCTCTTCTGAGACCCCACCAGGAACACTGGCACCCAGCTCTGGGGTCCCCAGCAAAGGAAGGACATGGACCTGCTGGAGTGAGTCCAGAGGAGGTCACCAGGATGATTAGAGGGTTGGAGTACCTCTCCTATGAGGAAAGGTTGAGAGAGGTGTGTTTACTCAGCCTGGAAAAGAGAAGGGTTCAGGATGACCTAATTGTGGCCTTACAGTACTTGAAGGGAAACTACAAGAAAGATGGAGAGGGACTTTTTATAAGGGCATGTAGTGACAGGACAAGGGAGAATGGATTCAGATTGAAAGATCTGATATTAGGGAAAAATTCTTGACTGTGAGGGTGGTGATGCACTGGAACAGGTTGCCCAGAGAAGTAGTGGCTGCCCCATTCCTGCAAGTGTTCAAGGCCGGGCTGGATGGGGCTCTGATCAACCTGGTCCAGTGAAAGATGTCCCTGCCCTTAGCAACAGGGTTGGAGCCAGATAATCTCTGTGGTCCTTTTATACCAAGCAATTCTGTGATTCTATGACTCTGTGTGTCTCTTGCAGCATATATTTCTTTGGTTCATACAGTGTCAGCAAACAGCACTGAAACCCACTGGCAAAGTGTGTATGTGTTTGTGGTGTACACACTCACATACACAAACGTGCATGGCAGGTGAGAGCCTGTCAGATACACCAGGCCATGGTCAAACACTAATGAAAATTGTCCTTTAGTTAAAGTAGGTGATGCCTTCAAGGACAGTACGAAGGCTCCTGTGTGCTGGGGTACTGAGAGAAAACAGAAGCACATTTCTGCGCTTTCAGTGTGTTTTTATAAACCTAGGAAATAATGGCCTTTATTTTTTTCCTGTTAATGTTTAAAAACATCAATTCCTTACTTTTTGGGCAATGCTAGAATTAAGGCTGCAAAATGCTGTCAGCCCTGAGACCTACAATTTTAACTTCATCATCATACATACTTTTCCCCTCAGGACACTTCTTTGCTGAAGACACGGGATGGATCTGCTCTGGGACATACCCAGGGTCCCGTTCCTCACTCTATGTAGAAACTGTCAATTGGGTATTGCATGAGACAAAGGACTGAGGATAGAGACTAGAGATTGTCAGAACTGTATCTTGGTTCTGCTCTAATTCCTATAAGATGTTAATCAAGCTTTGACAGTTTGACAGCTTATTTAAGCAAGTGTGTTTCTTATGTACTGCATTCCAGATTTCAGGTGCTGCTGCTTATGTTTGCAGCAAAAGTCAACGTAAGTTGTTCCCTTGTCAAGTAAAGTGCTATGTAATGCTAAAGCTTCTGAAAGAAAAAAAAAATCAAACTGGGCATTTAAAATTAATGAACAAATGGGTATTTGTGATATTAGAGTGGCGGGTGTTATGGATATTAGTAATTCTGTCTCCACCACAGGGTTTGAGTGGCACCATTACTAAGGTTTGGTACCATGCCTTGAGCAAGATGGTAAAAAGGAATATTGAACAGGAGCTCATTAATGGTGCAATCACACACAATTTTCTGGCTGCAGCAGATCCTGTCTCACGGGTTGCTGACCTCTCAGGTCTGCTGGTAGAAGAGCACATCTCACTGTTCCTCGGCTTTGCAAAAATGATCTGCCTCAGCGTGGGCACTGCTTTGACTGCCATTTAAAAGCACACACACCCCCGTGCTGCCTCCCCAAAAAACTGGATCATTTGACAGAATTTGAGTTAGGAAATGACTACAGATGGAGCTGTGCTGGCAGATCAGAAAGTGTGATTATGTCCCTGGTAGAGAAGGGGTGATGAGCAGCTGGTGCTAGCGCCAGGGCAGTGACTCTTTCTTGGGATGAGCTGTGATCAAAACACATCTGATCCTGTTTCACTGGGGTCCCCCCCTCAGCAACACACAGAGCATGGGTTGGCCTTCACGCACAGCAAAGGAGCACAACATGATGCTGGGCTCCAGTACTCACTGCACAGGACTAAGTTATGCTGCACAGGTGACATTTCTTATGGTGTTTCCCAACTGCTAAGTGGTGAACTTTACAGTGTGAAATGTATTCTGAGCACATTTTTATATGTCAGTACACATGGAAATACATGTTACATAAGGTAAATGTGTGCCATGCATATGTATGGAAATATATTTTTGCTACCTTTTCTTTGCTGTGCACTAGGAAATACTCAAGGGGCAGATGAATCAGTCCTATGGCCCAGTCAAAATTACAATGAGTCTATCAAGTAGACCTCACAGAGAACATTTAAATCCCATAGGTATTTTGGAGACACTTACTAACTTCTGGTGCTCCTTAAATATTAACAGCTGCTCTGGACTGCTGGACGAAGGATCTTTTGGAAAGTGTTTTGTGCAGATCCATGACATAACGGTGTCTCAGTTGAAAAGGAATGATTCCTTTAATCAAACCATTGTGTAACATGTTTGATTCACTACAGAGTTGCTAAGTAGTGTGTCCCAAGTCTCTGCATTAGATACATGGCATAACTGGGCTGGGGGGTGGTGATGGGGGAAGTTGAAAAGGGAGATGTTTTTTTAAACCATACCCATAACCTAAATCTTAGGCCAGGAGTGGACAAAACAAGTTTCCTAACTGAAGGTGGAGTCTGAAAGCTTCTTTGATTTGTGTCAGCCAGTGGTCCCAAGAGTACTTTGAAAAGAGAAGCAAATAGGCTGAGGGCAGCAACCAAGCATCGACTAGTGGTGAGGATGCCCGAGTCTTAATCCTCATGTCATCCTCTGAGAAGTTAAAAGGATATATAAGGTGCTCTGCTAACTTCATATTAGCAAGTCAGGCAACTCCCCCAGAGTGGAACCAGATGGTTTTCAGGACATTTTGGTTTGTCTCTGCTGTTCCAAAAGACTGTAGTGAAGATACGTGGGCTGAGCTGGGAAACCTGCCCCTGTGCTCTGGTGTACCTTGAGTGATATTCATGTATGAAATGCATCTGTTTTGATTGAAAAGGATTTACCAATGGCAAGGAGGCTTGACATTGGCAGAACTATCATTCCCACCACCTGGTACAGTTTTCTGCACTGAAAGAAGGATTGAAAGGTAGTTGGAGCTCAAGACCCATTTTATAGAAATTTAAAAGACAAGAGGTGCACCACTACAGTGACATGAGTGTTGTGCATAAGCCTTGAAATGCCTTAAAAAACACTTTACCACTTTTCCACACAAACCTTTCCTGAGGGAACTAATTTTTGCCCTTTGGGAGAAAAATAATCTATTCTTCTTTGAATGAGAAAAACTGAGTTTAAAAATGGAAATCATCTTCTGACAAACTGCACCACAAAGGTGGAGAAAGCTTCCTGTGGCACTCTTGATGTGATAACCTAGAATAAATGCCAGTTGGTTGAAGAGGTTGTCCACATGGTAACCATTCATGCTATGTACAAGTGATGCAATTGATTTTTGTAATCCCAGACAAAAGTAGACTCTTCTGAAGCATTGTCAGCCTGTGAAAAGCTTCCAAAGACCAAAGCTGCTGCTGAAAAGCCAATGGTGTGGCCAGCTTCCAGCTTGGCATCTGCTGCTAATGTTCCATCTACCTAAAATTGCCATTATAACATAGTTAGAAAAGGCGTTTTTCATTTCCTGCTCTGCACTGATGTGTAGAGTTACTGTGTGCTGTTAGCAACTAAGTGCTGGTTTTCACTTCAGGAACAGATGCCTTTTATTGAAGGCTGGATCCTGGCAGCCCCTCCATAATTACAGAGATGGAAAAGGGTGCAAGAAGCTGCCTGGGCTCAAATGTGCATGTGTAATGCTCTTTCTATCAAGTTTGGTTTTCTCTTTTCACTGTCCTCATCTTTACTCTCTCAGATGTGAGGCTCCTCTTCTGATAAAACACGCTCATTAGGTGAGAAGAGGAGCCCTCACTGCATCTCTCCAGCATGTGAGAGTGTTCCTGGATGCAGGTAGCTGCAGTCCCTGCCCAAATCTCCCTTGTGTGAAACTGTTGGTTCCAGCCTTATGGGCTGCTCTGTAGTTTCTAAAATATTTCAGACCTCCTCCATCAAGTAAGCAGCTGCCAGTCTCTAGAGATCAGGGCATGATGGGCAGTTGTGGTGGCCAGAGCTTAGTGTGAATCAGATGCATTTTCTCTGAAGCAATTTGAGAAGCTGAAACTGTCCTTGTCCTCTCCCTGGATAATCTCCTCCTGATGGTGGTCATGAATCATCCTTGAATAACTCTTCCACAGAAATGGTTTTGACATTCTGTTGAGTCATCTGTGCAATCTGGGAGGGTTTGCTGTGTGCTGGCTCCACACCTGCATTTTCCAGAACAAGCCAGTGGGAAATGGCCCGCGCAGTCGCTCGTGGTGTCCTGCACTGCACTGCACTGCACTGCAGTACCATGCACTGTTCTTGGTCATCCCCCGTCTCTTTCCAAAGGTAATGCAGCTTTTGCAGCATCCTTGTTTTCCAGGTTTTACCTAAGCCAGGTCATAAGCACGTGTTTACTGTGGGGCTGTCTCTGCTGGTAGAAGATGGTGCCTCTGAGAGGGACTGGTGACTGTTCAAGCACAGAGATCTCCATTCCCACTGATCAGCCAGCAGGTGGAAATGTGTTTACATACACCATTTGCTTCGTTACAGAATGAGCTCAGTTATCTCAAACCACTGAAGAAGGCAGTCTGAACTAGCCCATGTGCAGTGGAGCAGCTCAAGGAGTGTCCACCCAACCCCTTCTGCTGGCACAGAAGGAGCTGTGAACTTCAGGTGGGACTCGGACACACACAGTCACAGCTGGAAAAGTAACACAAGAAGAAGACATCTATCCACAGCCTGGAAATCCATCTGACTTCAACATGGTCCATTTGAGGTAATGGTAGCACATGGACAGGATTTTAAATATTCAAAACTTCCAACATAAACTAAATTAAAACCTAATTACACAAACTTGCAATGAAGAGGGAAGAATAAACATAATAACTGAACTCTATTAAGGGATTTGCATTTGTATGGGAACATTTGCAAAACTAAATGCTTTAAAAATTGTTTCAGATAATTTGGCCAGGAATAATTATCAAATAAAATCAGACTGTAAACACAGAGAAAACCAAATTAAGCTGAGACATGAGGTAAAGTAAGATATTAATAAGAATCATTGTTTCATATTTTGTACACTTTTTTTCAACAGCCCTGAAATGTCTTACTGCAGGATAATTAGAATATAATCTTGTTCCAGGAAATCCAGCACTTGCAAGCCCAGCCCTATGTGTGTTTGCATTCAAGTCTGTCTGCACACTGCTTGGAATAACCTGACTGATGTGCCAGATACTCACTAGTATCTACTAGAGAGCAGGGACAAGGCAAGCAGCACTAATTTTTCAGTTTATTTTTAACTTAGGAAGGAGTACAGGTGCCACTAAAGACCATAAAAAACAGAGAGGACCTTGGAGAAGTTATTATCCTTATGGAACAGAAAGATCAAAGGGAGAATCAATTTGGGGAAAACAGTCTAAAAGTGAGCACAACAGGTAGTGGTAAAAGTACAAATCAGTAAAGCAAATTAAAAAAAAAAGAAAGGATGTGGAAGGATGTTGGAAGTGCAAGAACAATTCTTTCCAGGTTTATAATGATTTGTAGACAAGCAAACTAGGAAGCCCTCGAATAGATTTTAAAGTAGCCTGGATGCAAATTGGAATGCAGGCCATATTATCTGAAGCTTGAAATTTTTTCCTTAAAGTACTTGCAATCCCTTTATTGCATCTGTGTCTTTCTTTAACTTCCTAATCTTTTGCTTGCTTTGCGACATCAGATAGATTTTTAGAGTTAACGTCTATTCCACGCCTTAGAGGTTCTAAAATCATAAACAAGATGTTCGGAAATGGAGAGGGAGGCTTAGAGAAACAGAGAATTAACATAGTAACATATAGGTTGTGTGTGTATAAATATATATGTATATATGTGTGCGTATGTTTTGCAGTTTCTTTTGCTCATTCTCTCCATCAGAGTCCCAAGAACACTTAACAGTTCTCAATAAACCTGGCCAGCCCCAGCTGAGACCTCCACCCAACCACCTTAAAAGTGAGCAGAGCCCCTTTTTAGTTCAGCTGAGGACTGTCAGCCTCCGCTTGAGTTGTTGGGGGTATTTTGGTCTCCAACTCAGCCTGTCTAGGGCTTGCTATGGAGACCTTTTCTCTGGAACTCATTGTCTGGACTGGTTTCCCAGCCTAAACTGGCCACTGTCTCATCATCATGGCCCTACTGTCACTGGACCTGACTTACGAACTGGCTTCCTGGTTCTGCCTTCCTGGTTTGATCTTGGATCTGCCCTGTCAGCATGCTTTTCCCTTATGGTCTGGACTCTCGGTTGCTATCTCTGAGCCCATCCTGCTTGGGTCACTTGAGGCTGAGGGGAAGGCTATGGGGTCAGCTCAGTTCCTGGCTTGCCATCCCTTGGAGAAAAGACCTGGATTTGCTGCTCTCTCTTCTTCTTTCGTCAAGCGTGTGTGTGAGTGCACAGAGGTGAGGTGCTGTGCTGTCACAGTGACAGAAGGTGGTGGCTCCTACCCACTCTACAGAAGTGCTGTAACTGAAGCCATCTTTTTGCCTAAGGAGAAAGGAGCTGTTGTTAACTGTCTACTCTTCCCCTGGAAGCAGGAAAGCAGCAGAATATACAGCAGAAGGCAGTGATATGGAATAGAAGTCTCTGGCAGCATTGCTGTATTATCTGCACCACGGGAGGAAAATCTAGATAATGGTTTTATTTTCAGATGTGAAGATCTGTGGTTCAGATTTAGCTAAAGGACTTTGCCCACAAATATAGATAATCCTCTATTCAATGTTTCACTTGACTGCAAAGCCTTGCTTGCCTAGGTAAGAAATGTGCACTGGCATGCCTCTTGTGTTTCCGGAGCTCAGTGTTCAGGTCACACTCGGTACTTCTTATCTCTCAGACTCAGCCACGTGTGTTTTACAGAACAAGGGGACTGGGATTCTGCAGTAAGCTTCCAGAATCACCCTTTGATCACTTTTTGTCACTGCATTCAACCAACCCCACATTATCAAGGAATGTTTTTGGCCTCAGTAGTAACAGAGCTGGGCAGCAGGTCCCAAATTTGAAAACAAGAAGACACTATTTGTATTTCCATGTCTTCTCTGTGCTTCCACTGGGAGATGCTTAACAGGTATCCACCAAATGGTCAGTCCAGAGGGAAGATGATAGAGAAATAAGTGAAGGAAGCTTCAATCCTTCCTTTCCAAACCTGCAACTTCTCAAGATACATCCATATTGAGAAAAAAAAAAAAAAGATGGAACACAGTGTCTCCTCACACAGTCTGGGTAGGAAAAAGGTGCTTTGAAACTGGGAGAGGAGTAGTGTGGAGAACAACTGGATAAAGAGACAAAACACAGCAGGAAGACAGGCCCTGGGAATTGGAGTAGAGAATGAAGAAGTTAAAAAGAATGTGTAGTGGAAAGGGTATATTAAAAAGTTTGTATGCAGCCTGTGGGACAAAAAGGGGACATACAAAGGTAGGTGCGATGACTTTGGCCTCCATAAACCAGATTGAATTATCCTGTTTACTTTATCCTGCAGTCCCCAGCAGTGGAGTGAAGTGTTTCTGCATCTCTTGGTTTGTGTGAATAATATGTTCTTGGCATCAGCTTTGGTTTTAATGTGATTGGTTTTTAAACATAATTAGAAGTGTTTTTACAGCTTTGTGTATTTCTGTTTAAGAGACAACAAAAAGTAATGCACGGATATGTTTTTTTAGCAGAGAAAGATCTCTAAAACATTACACCAGAATGGCACTACTGTCTTGATAATAAGAACATGCATGGTGGATCATTGCAGAATTGGCTTTGAATGTTTGCCAGCAAAGCCTCTGACTCAACAGAAAGCACAACCTGTGGTTTGTTAGCCCCGTTGACCTCGGTGCCTCGTTGTGCAAGCTGTTCACAGAATCAGATACCCTAAAATGGAACCTTAGGTGGGGGAGGAGGGGTTCAGTAATGTTTCAATTTTGAACTTTCTTGATTTAGTAAAATTCACTTTCCTTTTTCATTTGAGTTTACTGTGGAGGCTACAGTAAGATCATCAGGGACTCCAGGAATGCATGGTCCCACTAAGCCAAGGGGATAATACACATGCTCAAATGATGCCTGTAAAACTTGATACAAGAACCCCTTAAGCACATGCTCTGGTTTTCTGAGAGTGCATTAGTGGGACTTTTAACAGACACACAAATTCTTTCCTGAAGATAGGCGCAGGAAAAATTACTCCACAAAGGAAATGCCTCTCCTTAGAGGGACTCACAGCTGTGCTGTGCACTCTTCCCCCTCACTGCACTCTGGTGCCTGAAGCCTTTGGGGAGCTGAGCTGTTCTTCACAGGCTTGTCTCCTATCTATGTCCAGCATCTGCCTCATGTGGCTTGGTTTTTCTTTATCTCAACTGGCCTGGCCTCCAAACTGGATTTCTTCTGGACAAGTAGAAAAACCCAGTATTTTTAAGAAGTGAGTGCACACCATTTTTGGGGTTTATGGGCTGACTGGCTGCTCCTCCTGTAGCATTTATATGGCAATAATATAATCTAAGTATTTTGAAGGAACTTTGACAATTTAAGCCAGTGGAGTATTCAATATCTTAACTTCTGCTTTTTCTTGTGTTTCCATGAGCTTATCTGCAAGCTTAACAGTACATCAGTGTCAGATTCTACTTTCCACAAATGTAGGCACATTTAATTCACCAGAATGGTTGTTCCACAGTTTGGTCAAAATAATATATAAACCACATTTTTGTGACTTAAGAAAGGCCTTACCACTTGCTGTAAAGACAAGGCTGGGGAATGATTCACCTCTGAAGGAAATAGTGTGCTGTTTCTGTTGTACCACTTCTTAAGCCAACAGACAAACAGCTTTGAGACCTGCTGCTGCACCCTAGAACATGTTTTGATGTTGCCTTTCAAGTGTTTAAACAGAAGATAGAGTCAGTTGTGAAATGTCTTACTCCTTTTTGATGAAAAGGAGCTTCAACTGGAATGTGATGAAGCCATGGCACAGCTTTCTGGAAGGGGTGCAATGTGCAGCTGGAGCTGAAGAAGTTGGTGTGGAGGCTGCCAAGCCAGACTGGAGGAACAGCTCGGGTCAGGGGCAAACAGGACTGGGTGTTGCAGCCATCAGCTGCCATCAGCTAAACCATGAAAAACCAAGCCCCAATTATTTCTGTCCTTACTGCAGTGAGAAGCCAGCCTTGACCCATGTTTCTTATTCATATCACTGTAGTTCTCCTTCATCTGTCTTTCCTCTGTCTTGTACGCTATGTGGGTAATTGTTTATCCATGTGTGAAAATGGGTAAAGGATGCAGTCATACTGCTGTGATAGGACTTTTGGATAATGAGATCCATGGCTTTTACAGTGTTGGCCTTGTGAAATTTTGGGGCAGCTGCAAGATTCCAAGTGCTGTGTTTTCTACTTGCATTTGTTTCCTACAGTGTGTTTTTAAAATTTTCTACACTCTTCAGCACTGGAGCTTGACCTTCTTAGCCTTAGACTAAAAAGATTTATAAATTCACTGGCCACAACTAGAGAAAATGATTTTTCAGGAGACCTCATAAACAGGGAAATTACATAGAACCACAATAATTCAAAGCAAAGCCATATGTTTAATTATTGTTGTAGCCATTTGGATTTAAGGATGACTGAACATCTTTAAATGATAGAGCATGGCTTACAAAGGTGAGCTGTGTGGTTTGTGATGCACCACTGCAAATATTCTGTGTACTATTTGAATGCCACTTCACAGTTCTGAGGAACATAAAGGCTAAAAGAACTTGAAGCTTTGTTGTTGATCTGTACCTAGTGATCTGCAATATGCCCACAAAGTAAACATTCCAGTCATCAAATAAATTTTAATATATTTGAGACTTTTCAATAGAATGGGGATTATTTTCTCCTTTGTGGATATCTTCTCTTCATATCTGCACTGGGAGGGAGGCAAGGAAAAACATTTCCACAGAAAAGAACTCTGTTTTGCTTATTTCCTTTTAACCCTGCAACCTTTGAGCTGCTAAGCTAACTTAACGTGCTCAAAAAGTGATATTTAAAAGAACTCTCCCACACATGTCTGTGGCAAACAATACTAGAGGGCCACTGAATGGCAAAAATACTTGGGGAAGAAAGCATGGGTTGGAATGCTTTTTAATCATTCAGATATGTTAAAATGTTTGTGGTCAAACCTAGAGAAAAAGCATATCACTGGAGGCATCTTGGCAAGGTGCACTTGTGTTAAGTGCCTCATGTGTCTCCTGTTTCTTTAACTGATAAAATAAAAGGCTTAGGGAAAAATGCTGGCAAGCCACACCATATTTAAATGAACAGTTCAGAACCTAGAGCTACTGAGAAAGAAAGATCAGAGTGAACTGGTGGGGCGAGGTAGAAAGGAGATGCAGTGGAAAATATGGGCAACTTCATGAAAAAGTTCAGAAACCTGTCTAACTCAGAAGCAAAAATACCAGGGTGGAAGGGAGTAAAAGGGCTGTGAAAGGGCAGAGCCTGCTGACCTATAGAGAAGCAGCTCTTTGTGAAAAGACAGAAACAATTTTCAGTGGAAAGCCAAAAGCTCTGGGACTTGCTTTTCATGGGTACATCTACACTAATTTCAGAGCACCGGCCCAAGCTCAAACTTGCCTCATGTTTGGACACAAGACTCTGCTCAGGGCCTTGGGTGAGCTCCATCTCTGGGAGGAGGTGGGGAGTCTGTGCGGGCCCAGCCCTTTATATAATCCAAATGGTATCATACCCTGCACTTCAGATGAGCCTTTGCCTTCTCCCAAATCCTCCATTCCAGAGCTCATAATTCTGTGTGGCAATTATCTCCCTCCTATAAGTGCTTCATATCACATCCCACAAAACCCTGCTGGATGTGTGGTGTGCTGAGTATGAGGCATTCACAGCTTGCCAGTGGTCCAGCCGGCTCCTTATCCTGCTAAGGGCAGGTCAGCAGCAGGGCCACACCATCTGCCTGCCACTGGGGCTTCCTCTTGGACAAAAAGGCAACAGTGGTTCAACCAGGACAATTTCAATCATTTTTTGTTTTCCTCCTTAGACTTTGACTATGCCATCATAAATGGTTTGGCCAGAGAGGGAGTGGGGGCAGCCTGGGAAGTGCTGAGGGTGCCTCCCTTCTCTTGGCCTGTGCAGGTGTCTCTGCAGGAAGGATGCTGCATGAGGTGTGGGCCCGGCACTGGTGTCACCAGGGCTGGCAGTACTGAAGGACAGCTCACAGGGACTCTGTCAGAAGGCATTCTTCTCATTGCCTGTGGCTGGTCTCTTGCCTGATCTCTGTCCTGTGACCAGCCACATGAGGCCTTGTGTGCTGGGAGGACAGAAGGCTGATGTCAGGCTGTGGTGGTGGTGGTGGTGGTGGTGGTGGTGGTGGTAAAAGTAGGGTTAAATTAGGATTTCTTCCCCTGCCTCCATGAGCTGTCCTGTGATTACCCCTGGGGAAGCACCCCAGCAGCTGGGACTCTTCCAAAGAGGGAGAAGGACAAAAAGTCACCAAAAGAGATTTTAGCATGGCCTCTTAAACACAGATATTCTTGTCTGAGATGCTCTGATAGAATTAAGATGAACATGGTATAAATAAGTAGATATGGTATCAGTGATGTTGAAGTTCATTGAAATGTTTGGTTAATAATACCTGGAAAAAAGGTGAAGCTCTGTCAGTGAACTGTGCCCTATATCAGGTGATTAACCTGAAGCTGGACAGATTTGTACCTTTTCCTGGCCACATTACTACCAGGTACCAGGTACCACCACACAGAGCTGCAGTGTATATGCATAAATAAAAAGGAAGATTGTGCCAAAATTCTTCGATGGAACAGTTTGCATTATTTAATGCCAGTTTTTCCAAATCAGAAAGAACTGAGCCCACTTATGGGACAATGAAAAGCAACCCATCCTCAGGACATCCTGAGAAGGGGGGAGATGAAGGATATTGCCATGCAAAGTATCCCAATGAAGACCAGCTTCTTGTTTGGAGCTGCAGGCTGTGAGGAGCAGTGCATGACCAGGTCCCTGTGCTGTTGCCTTTGCCTAGCTCCAGGAAAGCGTCTGGCTGCTGCTGACAAGGGAGAGCTGTGAGTATCTGGGGTGACAGCTACTGCTACAGAAAAGGGGAAATGACCTCTCCTCACATCAGCAGTTGCTGCCCTATCTCTCCAGCCCGGGTGCAGGAGGGGCAAGCCCTAGAAAAGCTCTAAGCACACACTGGTACCAGGTAAGCCAAGATCCTCTGACTTTTATATGTAGTGCTCAATGAGAAGCCTCAGAGCATAAGCTAATAGACAGCAGTTCTTTTAGTGAAACCTTTATGTTAATTCAATCCAGACTACTTATGGAATTTCCCTTCTCTGAGAAAATCTCAACTTCTATAGAGAACAGCACTCAGTCTTGTTCTTTTTCTTTTCAGAACTTCAGAAGTTCCCTTGAAAATTCCCCGAAGCCTTAATAATAATGATTCTCAGTTGCATGTCAGGATGTAATGTACAATGTAAAGTTTTCACATTTGACGCTCAGCATAGTTAAATTTACCACAGTGCTTCATATTCAATTTATCCCAAGAATTCTATCAAAATCACATACTGTTCAACTAGAGATTTATTATGGGGTGCTTAACAATGAATTATTCAAGACTACCTAATGTATCGTGGTTTCTTGAGAGCCTAGTGTGTGTATGTGTATATATTTATACATAAAATACCTGTGAGCCATTACAGAAAACCAGTTTCTGAACGAGGTTTCAAGAGTAAAACTAGAGGATGTTTAAAAATAGGTGTCCTCCTGAAAATACAGCGGAGTTTTAGAGAGAAGAAAACCTCAATAATCTTCCCTGTTCAGCTATACACATAGTCATTTAAAGAGGATCTATATCCTGCAGGACTCCTTTTAGGTGAAATTTTAAAAGTATCTAAATTCTGCAGTGAAGGTGGTGTGGGTTTTTTTTTTTCCTGCGTGCATATTGATGTGGTGTTTTAAATCTCACGGAAAAGTTTTAAAGAATTTCCCTCATTTGCAGGTTTGAGAAGATTACTCTGTGCCTCCTACTAGCAATCATCCACAGTATTTTTCCCAAAGTGCTTTACTGAGTGGGTAAGCACTTCCTTTTTACTGATGGAAAAACAGACAAAAAAAGATGAAGTGGCCTGCCTGGGATAAACAGCTTGGTATGCTGCCTTTTCAAAGCCCTTAGGACTGCATTTTTTACCTGGCCAGGGGGCAGCCTGCTGGAACGACACTGAACTGTGCTCAAGGCAGCCCTTTGGCCCTTAGCTGTGCTCGCTGGAGGGGAACAGGCTGAGGAGAGTCCCCAGCTCGCAGCTGCCTCTTGGGCTGCTTTTTCAGAAGGCCCTGGAAATAACCCCAAGGGGCCAGACTTTCAGTTCTTGGTTTTGTCCTCTGACCCAAACTGACTTTGGGATGACTGGTTTTATGTTCAGGGGAGGATCAGCTGCCACCATATGATACACACCCCTGAGGACCTGTCTCCTCTTTGACACCTCATTGAGTCTTTCTTGTTAAGACAGTTGTGCTTGAAGGGCACTTAATATATTCTTGTGAACATAGGTGTGGTGAGAGGGCTGGATTTTCACTCACGGGTGGGAGGAAGTTTGACTACTTCTAGCAGAAGAAACCTTTCCTGCAGGCTGCAGGGGGTTTGCTATGGTCTCATTTCAACTTGCAGGCTGGAGCATCTATTTTGAACTTACTCAGGTCCTTGTGAAAAGATGAGTGACCTAGAATTCCCTTTGGCACCAGCAGCAGCTGTGACGGTTCCTTCTTCCTAAGGCATCTTGTGAGGAAGGGCCAGTATCTGACACTTTCTCCTGATGACTGCTGATCACGATCTGAGGCTTTCAGACAATGAGTAGCAAAGAAGGATCTAGATGCTTTGTGTCCCAGAGGCCTGCAGGACAGACTTCAAGGGACAGCTGAGCAGAACAAGTAGAGGCTCAGACCTAGCTTCAGAAGTTGCGTGATCCTCACTGGTCAGACTTGGTACACTAATTTAAGCTTATGGCACCTGTAGGATCATATTCATGCTGATGTGTTTAGGATAACAGTAACTCTGTTCTTTAGCAAGTCAGAGTCCCAAGTCTAAAAACCAGACAAACGAAGAACAAGGCAAGGGAGGGGGGGGACAGACAAGGGAGAAGACAAGCACTGTCTCTAACAATAAAGAATCATCATTTGCTTGTCCAATAGGAGCAACAGAACACATTTCTCCTGAAGATACTCTTTGAGGGTCTCATTTTTCCATGAATCTCCAGTTCAGCGATGAATACTATCTCTTGCCCTAACCACCAGTTGCAAACTGGCCAGGGATTTCACTTACATTTGCCTCCCGTGTTGCCTCTGGGCAGGACATAGGACAGGTTACTCACAGCAGAGAACCTGCCACCACTGTAAGCTGGAAGTGTTCTCAAGGTATAATTTAAGTGAACTCAAGAGGAAAAATAGCCCAGAGACAACGCCTGTGGCCAAAAGCTCAGGCAGAAGTGTTGTCATGTCAGTCCACAGCTATGCAGCAAGCTACTCTGCATCTTCCAGCTTGGTTTCTCCCCTGTGAAATGGGGATTAAAATACTCATCTGTCTTACAAACATGATTAAATGTAGGTTGAAAGAACTCCCTGTAAAAACCTTGAAAATTCTTGAGAATGGTGGTCCTGTTCGCTTAAGGCGGGATCTGGTCCGGACACTGAACTCCGAAGGGAAGGACTTAGCAGGGCCAAGGTGCTCACAGCTGAGCACACAGACTGCCAGGGGAGCGCAGGCACGGGAAGAGGGAGAACACGGAGGTGATGCAAGAAACATTTATTTGGGTTTGTTTGCTAAAGACATCATGTACTGGATTCAAAAGCAAAACCCGATCGAAAACCCGAGTGGCAATGAAAAGCTGCCAACACTGCTTTGTCGGGGAGTTTAGGTGACAAAAAAATGCCAAATTCCCCTCCTAAGGACGCAAAGCCCAGCCCGGGCCCCCTCGCCTTTTGGAGGGCGGCCGAGCGCTCTCTTGCCAGCGGTGCGGGAGAAGGGAGGGCAGCCCTGGGGCGGGCAGGCTGACCCGGCACGGAGAGCTCACACACACACAGACACACACGTGTGCTGTGCACACACACCCCCGCAGCTGATGCAGGAAACCAACCGCGGCAGCACAGCCCCCACCGGCAAAACCCGCGTCCCGGGCCAAAAAAGGGGCGCCGCGGCGGAGAGCACGACGCGCCTCCTCCTCGTATTTCCTCCCCCGCCCACTTCCAGCGGCGGAGGGGCTCGCTGCCGCCGCCGGCTGCCGCCCGGGATGGAAAGTTGTAGCCGCGGCGGGATGCGCGGCGCGGCGGTGAGTTTCCCCGGCGGCGCCGGGGCGCGGCGGGCCGGGCGGGCGGGGGCGCGGGGAAGCCCGTCCGGGCGGGCGGCAGGGAGGAACCTCCGGGATCTCCGCGTCAGCGCGGTCTCTCTGCGTGTCCGTCCGTGTGTGTGTGTGTGTGTGTGTGTGTGTGTGCGCGCCCGGCCGTGCCGGTGCCCCGGGGGCCGGGCCCTGCCAGGGGGGAGCGCGACGCGCACCGTGCAGCGCCCCGAGCGGCGGCGGCGGCGGCGGCGGCTTCGGCCGTCGGGGGGAGGCGCTGCCTCGTGCCGCGCCGAGCGGGGACCCCCCCTGAGGAGACCCCCGGGAGCCGCGGCGGCGAGGTGCCCCCCTGCCTCGGGGCAGGAGCAGGGGCCGGGGCGGCGGCGCCCGGGCAGTCCCACCGGTGAGAAGAAGGAGGAGGAGGAGGAGGAGAAAGAAGAGGGGGAGGAGGCAGCGGGGCGGCGGCAGCAGCGGCGGCCCCCCGGCCGTGCCTCCCCCACCGGGCCGCGAGGAAACCCCCTCGGTGACCCCTCCCCCGACCCGGGGAGGGGGCGGGACCGGGAGACCCGGTGACGTCACTGCTCCGGCCGCGCTTCCTGCAATAGAAAGTGAGAGAAGGTAAAACACCCCCCGCCCCCCCGCGCTCCCCCCGACGGTGACCGGGGCGCCGGGGGGAGGGGCGAGGCGGGCCCGGCGGGGAACGCGGCTCTCCCCGAGGGGACCCCGGCGGATGCGCCGAGCCCGCCCGCCCGTCCTCCCTCCCTCCCTCCCCCGCCGGGCCCGCCCCGCCTCTCCTGCCTGCCAGGGGAGGCTCCCACTCCCCCGCCCCCCGTTCCCCCGCATTGTGTCCCCCCCCGTCCACCGCCCCACGGCCGAGGGGCAGGGCCGCGATGGGGGCTCCCGAGTGGGACGTGGGGGATGGGGCTCCCGGAGGAGGGGTCTGCTGCCGCGGGGGGCGGGCGCGGCCGGGGGCCGGGGGGCTGCGGAGCGGGGCCGTGCCGGGGGGCGGCGCCTTGGCCGGCCCGGGGGGACGGTGCATGGAGGAGGGGTGGGTGCCGCTGCCGGGCTCTGTGTGTGCGTGTGTGTGCGGGCGCGGTGGCGGCTGTGGCGGCGGCGGCGCTGGGTCATGTTTGTGTTTGAGGTTGTCAAGTGAAGGAGGCTCCCGGCCCCCCCCGCTCCCCCCGCTCTTTCTCCCTCCCTCCCTCTCTCTCCCTCCCGCCGCCGCCGCCGCCGCCGCCGCCGCGCAGGGGTCGCCGCGCTCCCCGCCGCTGCCGCCGCCATCAGCCGCCGCGCCGGCCCCTCCGCCAGGTTTGCAGCGGGCCCCGCGGGGGGCGGGAGGGGGCTCGGGAGGCGCTGCGGGGACGAGGGTGCGGGGCGGGACGGCCGCCCCCCGCCGCCCCCCTCGGCGTGGAGCTGCGGCAGCCACAACACAATGTGTCCTCCGCCGGTGGCGGGGGGGGACGGGCGGGCGGGGACGGGGAGGACCGCAGGCCCCGATCCCCCCCTCAGCCCACCGCGCTCCGCCGCGGCCCCTCCGGGACGCGCGGGGACTCCGCGCTCCGGCTGCGCCCGCGCTGCCCCCGGGGGTGCCGGTGCGCCCCGGCTCCCGGTGGGTTTGTCCGGGCGTCCCCCCCTCCGCCCCGGGTCTGCAGCCGGGGTTTCGGGGGCACTGGGAGGCGCGCAGCCCCGGCCCGGCTCCTCTCGGCCCCGGCGCCGTCCCCGCCGGGTGCCGGGCCGCGGCCGCCCCCCGTCCCTCTGTCCCCCTTCCCCCCCACCCTCCCGCGGCATGTGTGCAGCGCTTTGTTCGGTGCGGCGTTGCAGAGGGGTTTTCCCAGGCTCCTCCCTCTTTATTCATTCATGGATTTTTTGCCTCCCTCCCTTCCCCTTCCCTTCCCCTCGCAGTGCCGCTCGCACATACCCGCGGCTCCCCGGGCCCCGCGGTGGGCTGCCTCCCGCCCCGCTCCCCCATTTTTGGGTGGGTACGGGGGGATGTGACCGCTGCGATCGCAAAGGCCCGTTTCTCCCTCTCTTCTCCCTCTCCCCCCGCCTTTTTTTTTTTTTTTTTTCTTTTTTTCTCCTTGCTCAAGCGAGAGAGGGAATGACTTTTGGCGTGGGTCCTGCCCGGTGTTTCCGCCGTGTCTCTCACACGGCCATCTCTTCCCCGAAGGAGAGGGTCCTGCTGGCGAGCGGGGAAGCTTGGTGGCATTGAAGCGTCAGTAGGATGTCATTTGTGCTGCAGGGAAGCGTCGAGAAGGGGCTCCCGATTTACGGAGACACCGGGGGATTTCAAACTCTCGCTCCGAATAACTTGTGTAAAGAAGTGGCGGTGTTTATTAGCGTCTTTAAAAACCTCAGCCCAGCCCCAAGGACTTTCCCAGTCGAGCCGGAGGAAAGGTGGGGACTGGGGCTCAGGGAGTGCTGGTCGCTTCAAGCCATCCAGCCACTTTTCTCCATTTCCAGTTTGCACCTACGACCTGGAAAATGGACCTGTTACCATAAGGTTTTATTTGATTTCTAAATATTTCTGTTATGCTTGAAGATAAACTGATATGAGTTAACAGCTTGACAGGCACTGTGCTCTGTTTCGGATTTTTTCCGTCTTTTTCCTTCAACGTGCGGTAATACCCTAGTGAAGAATCATTCAGTCAGAATAATATTTTCCAGCTTTCCTTTGTGTCAGTTGCAGTAATTTTTTTTCTCCTGTTTGGCTCTTTTTGTGCAGCAACAGACAAAAGAAACATTAAAAATTAATGATTATATTCCTTAACAGTGTGTAGACTGAAAGGGTGGTTGCAAGTAGTCTATTTTAATTGAGTTTGAATTAAATTTTCTCAGAAACATGTTGCCTTGAAAAACAATGTGAGTGCCCCTAAATTAATACTTACAACGAATGCTAAGAACTCTACATCCTTCCTGCTTCAAACAGCTGTCCTTAATCAATTTGCCTATATTAGGAGCCATTCCAAAGTTCATACAGTTAAAAAAAAATTCTAATGTTTACTAAAAAGAAAAATTTGTTAACATGAAGTAGAATTATTTTTAAAAGAGCAGAAACTTGTTATTTTTAAATTTTGTTTAGATGGAAGAGTGTAGTTGCACCAGTTATTTTCTTCTTTAGGTTCTTGTGTGTAGGTAGTTTTCCATAGGTCTTTGAGAGATTTCACATCCTGTATCAGAAAGTGAACAAAACACTCATTGAACTGTTAGCGATTCCTAAGAATGTTTGAAAAGTAAGAAAGTGCAGGTAGGTCAAGACCTAGTGTGATCCTCGGCTGTACACTGATATTTCAGCAGAAATATCCCATGGAGAATTCTTCCAAACTTACATGCTGCCTGTAAGGATTCTGTAGGTAATGTTACAAATCGGATGATGCTTTGTGTGCTTGCCCTCCCCTCTGTACTTCCCCCACCCGAAGCTGAAGATGTGTATCTGAAAGCCAGATGCCAAATTTTGTTTAACTTTTTGGATTTATTTGCATGAGACGAGGGTTGCTGGAAGATGTTTTCTGGCTAGAAAACAGCTGACCAATGTGGAAAAGTGTTTTCGTTTTCTCATGCTTCCTGAGTAATTCTGAAAGGAGTTTCAGCCTCACGTGGTTCTCCTAAGGTGCTGGAACGCTTGCCTCCATAGAACCTGTTGAGGAATCCGTTCCGTGCAGGTTGTGCAGCCGCCCTGGGAGCTGCAGGTTCAGCTCTGGGTGGCGGGAGCCCGGGGCAAGAGGCCGGGAAGTGGTGCCGACACTTTGCACAACAAAGGGCACCAGGATCTGTGGCCCTGCCAGGGGACGGGGACACAGCGGGAACCCGGGACTCAGCTGGAAGACCCCCGGCTCTGGCACGCATAAGTCTGGGATCAGCAGCAGACTTAAAAGTAGCAGCCCAGGGGATCCTTGAGGATCCCTCCTCTGAGGCACCAGCTTGGGCTGTTACTCTGTTCTTGCACCGTGAAAAAATTACTTAAAGGGACCAGGGGTCTGTGACTCTGCTGTGGGAAACGTGGGTTGAGCCGGCAAGGAAATCTTGTGTGCGAGAGTGGAGGGAGTCAAGCCTGCTGTGAAGAGAATTCGGTCCCAGCAGTGTAACTCTGGTGGTCGGAGTGTGACTGCCAGGGTGGCTCCTGGGCTGTCAGACAGGAAAGTTCCCTTAGCAAATCATAGGTGCAGGAATATTTCTTGCTAATTTCCATAGTCATTTGAGGATGAAAGGGATCAGATAGGTATCTTTGTTTTTCTTATTGATGCCTACATCTCATAACTTTCTCTCTGTTTTTTTAGCATACGGATTAACTGAGCCCTTTGACAAGTTTATGGAGCTGCCATCTCTCTGCTTGCTGTACTTTCCGTTTCTGAGAGGAGAAAGTGGTGCATGAGATTAGAGGAAAATGCCTCGGACAAAGCAGATACATCCCAGAAATCTGAGAGGTATGTAGCTCTCAGTTGAGAAGGAAAAGCTCTTGGGAAACTCGGTTGCAGTTTCAATTACGAGGTTAAAGGAATATGTATTTAAGAAGTTGGTTTTGTTCCAAAAGTAACTTGTAAGCAAGTTTTAGGAGTTGTCTGTGAGACCGCTCTGATTTCCACAGAGAAATAACTGGAACATGTCCTTAATGCTCCAGTCTGTGTACTTGACAGCATTCTTGATATTCTCCAGCTTACAGCAATAGCCAGCATGAACTTTGAAAATGCAAAGGAAGAAGCAGTTTCCTTATCAGAGAATTTACGGTTGAAATACAGGGGGAGGTGGGAAATGGGTGTGACATGGCAGAACTTGACGTCCTGCAGCCGGTAGTTGTTTTTCTTTATTAGTTGTCAGTTCAGCTTGCTTTTGAGGGGATCCAAACCTCCTCCCATGCATGGCTTCTCTCTATTTATCTATCACCTGTCACCCATGCTACCTTGAGCACTGCTAGGTTTGACCTTGGTCTCCTTGCTCTCCTGCCTTTGCACAGCCACATGGTAGCTTGGCTGTAGGGGGCAAGCAGGTGAGAAAGCTGCTCTGCAAACTGGCAAGCTTACATGTCCTGGCATTTCCTAGAACAAAATCCCAGTGCAATTTCCCAATCCCATGTGAATGTGAGGAATCTGATCCTATGGATATTTGTTACTGCCTTGGTAGAAGTGGCCCTAGAGGAATTAAATGCGGGGGAAAATGCAGGTCAGTTGAAGAGCAGACATCCATGTTGAGGGAGAACACGCTTCCATCCCCGCCCTTTTGCCCAGCTCTTGGAAGGACATGCTTCCACCTGCACCCTTACATGTAGCTGTCATCAGCTTTTTTCAGGTTAATTTTACAGTTGCAGTATGGAAGCATCCCTTCAGAGGAAAAAAACCATCACAAAGCCACAAGCATCAACATAAAGCTTTAGGGGCAGGAACAGCATTTGATTCTGGTTTTAACTTTTTTATGTCAAAACACAGCAAACATTCTTATGTGTCTCAGTTAGTTTACAGTTGAGAGTCTCTCAAGGGCTTGTGCATACAGCTGTATCTGGGACCTCATGTTTGCAGACTGTTGTCATTGCTACCACTAACAGTCTCTGCTGGAGAAGACATTTTTGCAGTGTCTTTATTCAGGAAGTGCTGAGTAGCATTTTGCTATGATGGATAAACCTCTCTCACAGGAATTTTACATTTCTCCTTCTTACAGAATGTGAAGTAATAAATCAGAGCTGAGTTTTCAATATTGCTGCTTACCAAGTTGCTGACATAACTGAGCTTATGTTTTCTGATCAAATATGAGACTGATCTAATTTTAGTACTCTGATATCTACTCTTGTGTTGCTTGAAACTTAATAGGAGTTAAATCTATTGTAAAGCTCTCTATTCAAATAAATAATCTAATTAAACTCTTTAATTGTGTAAGAAATTAGTTGCCTTTTTTCCTTGCATAATTTCTCCAGTCATTTAGCTTTTATCAACCCCGTTACAGCAGTTTTCATCAGTTCCTATTTTTCTACAACTAATGGAAAAATAGTTGTATGGAGTTCTTGAATGAATTGAGATGCGTTAAATGTTGGGAAGGGAAATAGCAGTGTATACAGCAAGCCCATAGTTAGAAATTGTGTTAGAACAGCTCAATGATTGTCAAAACTACACAGGTTGCTGTAAACTTCAACACCTTGTGAGCAGATATTGCTACTGTCATGTGTTGTTAGAGGTGAAGTGATTAGAAAAATCAGTTTACTTCTCATTAGTTGTACACAATTTCCATTTCTAGTCCAGATAATGAAGAAAACTGGATTTCACTTTCTTTAGTCTCCTTATCAGTCCCTGAGAGCATTGCAGAAAATACTTGCTTTGAACTCTCAGTTTGTGCTGGAACTTGGGGAAACTGAAAGGTTTCACAGATCTGTTTGCTGTCAGCTTATTTGTGCATATGCAAAGTTAGACACATCTTAAATTGATGCTATTAACTAACCATTAAAACTTTAAAAAAAGGGTGGTTTAGCATGTGGTTTAATCCATGGTAATTGGTATGGATGACAACTAAGTGTGCAAAAAAGCATAAATGTATATGGTCAAAGGTGAAACTCAGCAACCTTGTCATTAAAACAATATGTTCTGTAACATTTGAAAAACAAAGGTGTAAGATTAAGTAACCTGTGTTTTTACAGGTTTTTAGGTTAAAAGCTATTTTTACATTGTCTAAACCTGATTGTCACCTTTTGTACTATGTACAAAGAGCACTCCATGGCCTTACCCGGCTTCTCCTTCCCTGCTGCCAGCTCCTCTCATTGCCCCATAGCAATCAAGTTGCCAACAGCTTTAACTAGACTTGCTCAGAGCCCATCAATGTTTAACTTTTTTGGAGATCACTGTAGAAGAACCCTTGAGACTCTCTCTATGCTGTTGTGCATTAGATGAGTTATTTGGGTTGCACTTGCAGTCCAAATCAGCCTGGAGAATAAATAACCACGTTCAAGAACGTAAAGTATTTTCCCTTAAAAAAAAACCCCAACACAATCCTTCTCTCCCTTCCTGCCAAGAAAAGACACAGGAGAAAAACCACCATAGAGATCCCCCCCACACACTCCCATTAGTTAATTTGAGGTTTGCTGCAATGTAGGAATAAGTTTTGAAGGTTTTAATATTGGCTGTGTTTACCGTAAGCAACCTTATTGTCTGGGGAAAATAAAGTAACATTGTTTAATATAGAGAGCTAAATTTAAGATTTTGTTAGGAAACCTTAAGGCTCTTTGTTTTCTGTCGTGGCTTGTTTTTGCTCATTTTGTATATTCTGTGAAATCTGACAGCCTTTGGCAGAAAAGCAGCTGCCCTAAAGTGTTAGGATCAGTGAAGATCCTTATATTCTGAAGATTTCGCTGTCTGCTTATAGATGATTGAATATAGTGCTATACTGACCTGATTTTACCACAGGAGAAGAAACCTCTATAAGCAAGATGGGGTATGGGAAACATTATTTTGCAAATATAAACTAATCTAATTAGTTCACCATTTGTTTTCATGAGTGTATTAGTGACATGGCTTTGATGCCTGTTTGCATCTGAAAGAGAGCATGTTGAATCTGAAGGTAGCAATAAGGCATGTGCTGTGCTGTGCTGCCCTTGTTTCATTAGGTTGTTTTGTCATATCAGCCTTCCCTGCTCCTCGCTGCAAATGCCTCCCTAATGTGAAACACATTGCCATCACCAGTGGGCTGCATTGGTAAGGGAAGTCATGCAGTGTCAGGCTGAGTCTCCTGACCAACTTACAAGTAGTTGTCATCCCCAGCAGTGGGGCTGAGTGGCTAAAATTTGAGAGAAATTACAGTTTTGTATGTCTCAAAGAAAGATGTGGATTGGGTGCATGGAAGTTCTGGGGAGTGTTTAGTGGTTTCAGAGGTGAAGGCCAAAGGTATGGCTGGGAAAAGCCTGGTATGGGTTGTCCATTAGTGATGTGACTGGAGCTAAGTTCATAAGCAGGTGTTCCTGATGTTGTCCTAGTCTTTTAAATATTAAGGATGTGTATTGTGTTGCTAATCAAAAGCATGATTCCTCCTTCAGAAAACAAAAAGGGCAATATTTGCAAAAGAGGAAAATACCTGTCTTGCTCAGACACCCAGAGGTCTCATTTTCTTATTTTTCTTTACTGTTTTAGCTCACTAAAACTAACAAAAAGACTCCTTTGCATGTGGCTGCACTCTGTATTTGCATGGCCAATTGATCCACACATGTAACAAAACATTTCACAGAATCTGTAATGTATTCCCAGAAGTACAGTTACATTAGAGAATCATGCTTTTAGCAGGGCTGAGTGGGCTTGGTTTGTTGTCAGATGGTTGTGAGGATATAGAAGGAAAAACGGCTCATGTTTTTGTTTACTTAGGAGTTCCCAATTGCAGAGTTTAAAATGAAAAGTTTTGTTATGTGTACCCTGTTTAGCACAGTGCTGTGATTCACCAAAACAAAACTGTAACAAATATTTTGAATTTTGTCTCTTTCTTGATAAGCTTTCTGTTATTTTTTCAGAAGACAAGTTGTTGCTGTTTTTCCTTCTCAATCAAGTATTTCTCTTTGGAAACAATGGCAGACAGGCCCATAATGTTCAACAGCCGCTTCCAAATCTTCTAGTGCTTTGCATTTGATAAGGAAATGCAAGTATAATATGAGTAACTTTGCTGAATAGGTTGATATCTTTGCAATAATCTAAAAATCATGCTTAAGTTTGCTGGAAAGCTGTGTATGTAATGGCTTTAAAATGTCCAGAAGAGCTGGGCATCTTCTGCTTCTCAAGAGTGAGTTAACAAAGTCTCTCTGTGTTGTTTTAAGATTGTAATGTGCTTTTAGTGCTGAAATAGGTCTGTCTGTGTTGAAAGCTGACAGATTGATATTCCTTATTAGTGTTGGTTTTGTAGTCTAAGTTATGAATAGATTTGTGTGCTGTACTTTATGCATGATTTTCATCAAATGCCTTAATAAAAATATTGAGCTTTCTCAAGGCTTGCTTCTAGAATTTGTGCTTGCTTGAGTCAAAAGAAGTGTAAAAGCACACTTGACTTTTGGGTCTTTGTATTGTTTCTGAGACAAAAGCGATGCCCTAATTTAGGATGTTCCAGAGGGGCTGCTGGTGCAGTATTAGTACACCAGAAGTGCTGGTGGTCTGCACTCTGTAGCTTAGTTGTGGGCATCTGTAAAGGTGTTGCATATGTGTCTTGCCTGAGTTTGTGGAGCAAGGGTGAGACACAGTTGGAACAAGAAGAGTTTTGACTTGATGACTTTGCTACAGAAAATATCCCATGATTTGGCAGCAGTTTTTGTTTCTGTATGTCAGATAGTTTTCTATAATTTCTTCTACAAGCCAGATCTGTGCTCCAGACATCTCTCATGCTCCAGACATCTCTCATGCTCCAGACATCTCTCATGAAGGTAGAGAGAATGCATGGCTCTTGATTTATCACCCACTGGAGTACCAGCAGATGCACCTGTAATGCAGTGAATAGACAGATCTCCTGTTGACCACAGAAGTACTCTCTTCCTGTGTGTCTTGAGTTTCTCTTTTGGGATGTGGAAGGATAGTGTTTCTTTTTTTGCCTTTTTCTTGTTTTACTGGTTAAAGGTGTAGGATCTTTAGTCTGTGTCTTATAGTGTGTATGGTCCAGCATCTTGCAAATTAGATATCAATGTGCCTGCAGACCTTAAATTTTATTGTAATGTGAATGATGTCTAAATGCAATAAACTGTCCCACATACTCCATGGTGTCAGAAAGGCTATGTTTAAAGCTGCAATTTGCCGCCCTTTCCAATCAACTCTATTATTTCTGTCTCATTGTGCCATGTTCCCAAATTTGATCTTGTGTTTTCAGCAGGGTGTCGACCTATTCACTGCCAGGATGGTTGGGATCTTTTGTCAGTAGCCACAGTTGATGGACAAAGGCCTGTTGAGAGTGGATTGCAAAGGGGCAGGGTACAGTAGTGTGGGTAACACCGGTCACTGTTGCCTTAAGACAGTTCTATTGAATTTCTGCATCTACCAGTGAGTTTCTTGTGTTGAGACTGAGAGATTCCTTTGCAGAGAAACCTTTGCAGCCACCCACTAATGGTGAGTGCTGCACTTTGCCTTGAGATACCCAGGCACAAGTTCTGAGTTTATGCAAAAACAGTTGTTTGACTATAGTGACAGTTTGGTGCAAAATACTGCAAAAGTGCAAGGTACAGTAAAAAAAAAGAAAAAATCAAGGTCTAGGTGATCTAAGCTGAAGATCAAAATTAGCCAGCAATTTTGGCATATCTTTTAATCTTTCTTTGTCTCTTAATCTCTCTATGCCTCTGTTTTCTGCTGTAAACTGAAGATACCAGTTCCACATCAGCTTTTAATGACTCAGAAGATGAAGTTGTTGGTGTTGTGAAGCAGACACTTGGTGGCTAAATAACGGAAAAGATGATGAAGAAACTGGTAGTAAACAGAGCCAAGCAGTGAGCACAGCTCAGTTTGCAACTGGCTTCGTTTGCATAAACACCCTTGCTTTTGGCATCCTCCAACTTCTTGATGCTTCACCTCACAGTCTTAACATTTAGAAGGTATTCTTAAAGCTTACTTCCTAGCTTCTGAAATACCAAACTAAAAGCCCAAGACATTCCACCATATCTAACCACAAAGTTCTTCTATGAGTCATCGATGTTTTAGGATCTCAAGCTGCAGCGCAGGTTTCTGTTGTGTGAGTTGGGCAGCCTGTGCTGGTGTGCCCTGCCTGGACCTGGCACAGGGCTCTGGAGAAAGGAATCTCTCCCGTCAGTGAGTGTTCCTCATCATGTGTCAGAGTTTCACACTGTTGCTGAGAAAGCCCCTGAAGCCAGGAGGGGGAATACTCACTGGCAGGAAGGGTCTCTAGAGAGGAACTCCTTTAATGTCATTTCCCAGTTGGTTTTGAGCCTGGTTTAAGCCATTGCTGCTGGAAGAGGAGGTGGTGTAGTGATCCTGCCTCTTGCCCACCTCAGATGCTTGTTGCCCTTCTCGCTTGTCTGGTTGCTGGCCCCACCATGGAAGTAGTGGCACCCAGGGCAAGTTATGCCAGCATCATCTGGGTTGGCTTTTTGGGCTGGGTTGGTTGTTCCCTGATGCTGTACACCCTTGCTGGAGCTGGTGGCAGTGACAGACAGGGAGAGACAGTGCAGAGGCAGGAGTTGCCCTGAGCCTCTTGCTTGAACTCATGGTGAAACTATGTTGTAAGCCTCTATTTGCCATCTGTGAGCAGCAGGCTTTTTAAAGCTTCTTTAATTGCCCAAAAGCAGGTCTAGATTTTCATGAGGATAACAAAAGGCGTGTTCCCTGTTTCTGCTTTCTTTGCTTTGCTTTCCAGAACCCTCCTTCTACCGACGAATTTCCAAACTTCACAAGTGATGCAGGTTCCTAATGGATGACTTTAGGAATTCCATTGTACTGGTAAGCCAGCAGGAAACTGAACTGGTCTCAGCTGACACCTTAATGAAAAATAAAATAAAACACTGTCTCTAAAATTTGGCATAGAACTTTCATTCAGAATGAAAAAAATCAGCTGAGATTTATGAAATTAATAAGGAGGCCCAGAAAACTAAACTTGATTGTAGCTGGCACCGACAGTTCTGAGTATGTATAGATTTTTGCATATTCATGCTAAATATTGGGAAAAGAGAATTGGAATAATACAAAGAGAATCTGCTGGATGTAGACCATGGTGAAAATAGGTGCTCTCAGAGGGAGTTAAAATAATGTGAAGGAGGAAGGTGTAAGAATGGTATTCCAGCTAACAGGATTGCAAATAAATACCTGCTAGAATGTTAATAAAAAATAAAAGAATGGAGGAAGGAGCTTAGTTCTGCTCTTTTGCTTTCAGGAAACAACAAATTGTATTTTTATGGAATAGAAAACCATTATAATTGCAGTTAGATACCAGTCTTGAGCTGGAAAGGGATGGTCAAGGGTAATGTCAAAAAAATTGAATTCCTATGGAAACAAAAAAGTAGCAGAGGACTGGGTCTTGAAAGCTATGTGTAAGCCAGTTTAGATTTCTTTCAGAATTCAGTGAAGTGGAAACAGTGCACATCTTTAAATCTGCATCACCTTTACATCTGTATCTTCTTTATTGCTAATTGAGCGTGGAGTAAGAAAAGCTACAGAATTTGACATTTGCTGAAGCACGAACTCCAGCATGTTAGGAAGGTCATGAAGAAAATGGTAGCTGTGGAAAGAGAAACAAAAAGTAAGATTTCAGCAGTTGTTCTTGCAAGTATTTGTATTACAGCAGGCAGTTGACCTTGGGATGAAACTAAGACCAGTCATTTTAGACCAGAAACAATTACATTTTCTAAGAACCAAGCTTTCTTATGGGCATTTAGGAGAAATGGTTTTTTGTTCAGTTTTCTGGGGTTTAAATCCTCGCATCTCAGAATCCATATTTGGATTGCTGTGTGTATTTAAGGTAACTTTAAATGGCAGGAGGGTGTGTGTGTGTTTGTGTGTAAAAAACCAAAACAAACAAATGAAAAATCCAACAGCCGCAGTAATATGTAACCATCTGAAAGAAACATGTAAATAGCAAAATTCCAGAGAACCTTGGTTAAGAGAGCCTTCTTGCAGATTTATGGTCAACTACACCTTAAATGGCTGTTTTGAAACAGGCAAAGGCTTGTGGTCTGGTGTTTTCACAATTGACTTTTTAGGGCTTCAGAACTATGCAAATTTGTCAGTTGACTCCTATCAGTATTTTCAAACTTTGAAGTCTTCAGTCCACTGGGCTTTACAGTTGTGGTAGTGTTACTGCCATGTCTTATATCCAGCCCAATAAACTATCCAAGAACATTGTTACCATTTAAAAATACTTCTAATTAATTTTCCTTAATAAAAATACCAGAGGAATAAGTAACAAATAACAAATAATAAAGCCAGCATTACTATGATTGAAAGGGCTTGTGTTCCAAGTACTTGCCTGCTGCTCCAGGTGAGGATTCTTATCTGTGGAAAGAACTCCCAGTCTTTAGCTGGCCAGACAGGCATGCAGGACCTTGGGCAGGGAGCTCAGTAACGCAGTTGCCTGTGTGTTAGGTGGGAGCATCTGTTTGACCTAACCCTTTGCAAAATTGTTGAGAAGATGAGAACTGTTTTTTTTCTAACCACAGTCAGTTGCTACCTTCAAAACAATCACTCAGAGCCCACCTTAATGTATTCAGGAAACTTTGCAAAAGACTGTTTTGAGAATTATCTTGTTCTGTTTTGGTTTTTAATGCAGGAATTGTTCCCCTTCATGGTGTGTATTCTGAGTTTCTTCTTACAATCAGATATTTTGATTTCAAATTGCAAACTGCTGTAAATATTTATGCTGGAAAACATAAAGGAGACTTCCTAGAGCCACACATTTTTAAAGAGCTGGTTATACCAGTACAGAGTTCCTAGGCTGGTTCATTCTTTGGTATGTTGGACTTCTGTGTTAGGCATTTTAGTTCAGAAATGGCTTATGAGATTATGGAGAGAGAAACTGGGGCTCTTAGTTGGAAAAGTAAGATTTTCCTTGCTGTGTTAAAACAGATGAATAAAGTGGACTTTAGGTTTCCAAATCACATGTGTTGGGCAAACTGCAGTCTTTCCTACCACTTGTTTAAATGTATCATAACTCAGAATATTTACATGTAGAGGAAGGAGGGGGGAAAATACGATGGCAGATTTTTGGAGCCTTCAGTAAAGCATTTATGGGGCAAGTAGGGAAGCTCTAGTTCAGTAGGTGAGGCAGTGCTGTTTGTTTTTAAATAAAAGCTTTATAAATGCCTTTAAAGCTTCTCTCAGAATGAGGCTGCTCAGAGACTGTGATGGCTTAGCAATTCCTGTACGACCTTTAATGGAGGGCTGAAGAAGAAATCTCTTTGTCAGGATCCACAGGTTTTGAAAAGCAGAAGGAGGATTTTGCTAAGGCAAAGTTGAAAAAGTATCTGTAATTGAAAATTTAATCTTTATCGTATGCATGTGGCCAGTCCAGTAAACTGGATTTAACATCTTTGATTACCAACAGAAAGTAGAGAATGCATGTTCATATTTTAAATACCCATGAACTTTCTTCCTTCTGAATTCCTGTGTGTTTTAAAGATAAGTTCCCAGCAAGTGCCCTTTGTAAATTCCAGGACAGACCTCCTGAGCTAAAACTGGGAAAGGTTTGGAATGAGCTGCAGGGAGGAAAAGCAGCAGTTCAGCAGGAGCCCTTGGTGTAGTGTCGCTACAAAACAACTGTGTGTGTGTTCCTAGTTACCTATGAAATATGTGGCTTACTCCCTGCCAGCAGTGGTAGTCATGGAATATCCAGAGCACACCGCATGATTTCCTCTGATTTTTGGCCTAATTTTGGGGGCTGGGAAGTAGGGTAAGTTAATATTGAATGGCATTGTTTTTAACTACTGAGCTCTGTTAAGTAGATGAGAGATTGCAGGCTTGTTCTTACCCTAAAGGTTGCAATGCAGGCAGAATACAGAGCCAGATAAAAGAAAAAAAGTGTATGGAAGTGGCACTTAAAATATAATTGCTGTGGTGGTTTTGTGTTCCATTACTGTAAGGAATCTCTAGCCACCATGCTTTTTGAAGTGATGTCTCATATTCAGTAGATGTATGGATTTTACCTTCCTCCCTGCTTTAGGATTTCTTACAGAAATAAGTATTTCTGTCACAGGTCCATGGAGAAAACACAATGGTATATGTATTAATAGTGTTTCAAATACTATATTAGTATAATTTTATTAGAATACCTAATATATCCAAGTGTTCCTGTAATTCTCCACTGTCAAGAGGCAGAGCAAGATATGTACATGGCATAGTTTAATGCCTGGAATTGTAAAAGAGTGTAAGGGCAGTGCTTTTGTGGCCAAGAGGCATATTAGGAACTGTGAAAGTACTAAACTTTATTGCAAGAATGATTTAGTCATTTTCAAACATATCTTTATGTAGTTCACAATTTTCTCAAGTATTGCATATATTTGTTAGAAGGTGTGATAGTACCATTTTTTGTGTTAACAGTTTATGGAACATTTAATTTTATCTTCCCCTGTTTGTTTTTTTTTTCTTTATTTTAAACAACGTACATTTCTGTGACAATAAAATATTACATTTATTTTAGAACACTGCCTACGTGTGTTATATCCAGATGTATGCATCCGTTAGTATGTTCAGAATAGTGTTTTCCTTACATGCTTTTTTTCCTTTTCTTTCTTAAAATTCTGAAATGATGATGTAACTTTTGGAGATACCAGGAGAAATTGCTGTTCTCATACCAGGTGGTTTTCTTTTGTCAGACTTAGGAAATGCAATTGGTCCTTAGTGCCCTTTCAGCAAGGTCTGGTACCAGAATTGCTGCAGAACCTGGCTGCCATCCCTGTTCATGTACGTGAAATCCATTGCTGCAGTGGAAGAAAGCATACCAGTTTGTCTTGTTTGGCTCTAAAATGTGGGTCTGCCTCTCTGTTGAAAGGGACAGTCTTCTCTCTCTTAGACCCATTAATTGGCTAGAATCCTGTCCTAGAGTGAGAGGGCATCACACACAGTTGGGGCACATACCAGAGCTTGTGGGACATTTTCATAGGCACCCAGGTGGGATGTGGGCTTGGCAAAAAACACATTTTGAACACATTTTAATTATTAATGTTTCCCCAGTATCTTATGGCTGACTTTTATCATGCCTTTTCAAAAATAAATAAAGAGCATGTTCTCCTTTATTTTTTTAACAGCTTCTTTTTTTCTTCTTCTTCTGTGCTTTTTTTCTTTTCTATGATTTTGCCTGCTAATGCAAGTATGACAAACAGTCTAATGGGCATCTAGGAAACAGAAAAATTCATAGTGTGATCTTATTCCTGCCAGATTTTTCCTTCTGTTTCAAAACCTGAAAAACCTTTGGTAGTGAGAACATCTCACACATTTCAGTTTTCTCCTTGAACAAAGTTGTAGATAAAAAAAAAATCCAGTTAAAGCATGTTCTTCAGGAGTAACATCTGTATAGTGCTTTGAAAAAGCAGAACAAGAACTTGGCTGTGGAGAAGCCAAGTTTGAAGGATGGGATACCTGTATGTAACGTGCTTGGGAAGCAAGGACAAGTAATGGATTTTCAGTATATCTGAAAACTGACCCCATTATTTAGGCAGTGTTTCTACAAACAGTGTCTCCAAGATAAAAGAGAAAGTGTGCATATGGCTGCATTTCTCATAGATCTGTATAAACACATCTAGGACTGCTTGAAAGTGCAAAAAAAAAAAAACCCAAACGGGTTAATATTGGAATATTTTCCCAACTTTTACAGTAATTTTAGTTCTTTTGTTCTTTTTTGGGGAAGGGGAAGGAGAGGATGATTGGCAGAGCAGTTCTCTCTGTTTTCCCATTTGTAGGAGATTGACATTCTAGCAGCTTTTCTTTTGAATGTTCAATGTCCATGCTTTAGCAAAGCACTGATGAGATTTTCCAGTAGATCTCTTCAGCCAAAGGAAGCATGAGTGTGCCAAGCAGGCTGATGTGCCCCACATGCCTGGCAGACTCCTTTCTTGTGTCACTTTGTAGCCTCAGGGGTAAAGGTAGATTGAAGCCATTAGAATATATTTTCCTGTAGACCTTAGTATTGCCTGTAGTCAAGTGGTAAAATATTATAGATGCTGCTTGTGAATTTCTGATTTTCAGTCTGATTGCAAAATCAATTTGCACAGCATGGCCAGTGATGGTCCTAGCTCACCAGCATTGGCCTTCTGTAGTTGGATGTATTAATTTATAAAAACTGTTAAAAAGTACTTGCAAACAGGTGAGAATCTGAATATTAATTTCATACAAGTCGGAACTATTGGCCTGAAAAGGATGTAGTGGTCAGTGTTTTCCAGAACTGAAAGTTTCTGGCTAACCATGTAGTTCTGCAAGGGCATTCAGAAATATGAAATATTTTAAAATCTTATGAGGAAAAGGGAAAGAGGAGACAAAGCCTGGTGTTAAGATAACAGAAAAGGGTTAATGCAAATGCACATTTATGTAGTGGTTACCTGCAAGTAAATTGCTGTCTCACATTTCTAGGAAACAGTGTCCTAAAATGTGTCTCTTGAGCCAATGTTGTAAGTAATCAGCTTTTTTCTCCAAGAGGCTTTAAAAACACGATTTTGGCAACAGTAACTAAGGCGGTATTTTACAGAAGAGCCCCCAGTAAGTGGAAAGCAAGCTGGTAATCAGTTTTGATTAACGGATCTGCATTCTGTTATTTAAATGTTTATATCCTGATTAGCATTTAGGCTGTATTTAAATATGCCATTTTATTTTAGCAAAATATGAGGCATGGAGAATGGAGATTATCTTTCAGATGCTAAATGCTGGGGATGTAAGGTGAAGAATGTGCACTTGTAAAGTGATATTGATGTGACTGATATTTTCACTTCTGTTGTGGGATTATGGAGTTTCATAATCAGATATGACTAAAGGAAGAAATGTTTGTGTCATTTAAGTTACAAAACTAAGTTTTAAATTAAGTATTGAGACTTTTTGTTCATGAACTAAATTTCTCCTGCTCCTCATTTTGTTAAACACAAAGCAAGTTGAGCTGGTACAAAAGTTTGTAAGTTTTTTCTCTATTATTTTAAGAATTGCCAAACTATGATAGCATCTGATCATCTAAATCTGCATTTCCGTTGCTTCATATATGTGTAGAGAATAGTTCTTTCTGTTGCTCATAATGTGTTTTTTTTCCATGCCAAAGCACTGATTCTGATGACAGTTGTTAGCGACCAGAGATGGTGGTTTGCTTTGCCAAATCACTTCAACTGCAAAGCTGGTGCTTTGTGTCCAAAGGAGCATGCACATCTTTCTGGGTTAAAGAAGATCCCAACTTTGTGAAAAACTGCCTGATTCAACAGAAAGGTTGGCCTGCCACGTAAGCATGCCATAAAAAACAAGCATCTGACAGCTCTGTGGCTTGAAATAGTAGATCTGACACAGGCATATGGAAAATTCATGCAACAGGGATACTGTATCAAAACAATTTCTGTAGAAAGGCAAAACGGAATCCTTTCTCTCCCTTCCTCCCCTCCTTTGCTTTCTCGTGACTCTGTTTTTATGTTGTTTGCTTCTTACCCTTTGCCTTTTAAATGATGCCTCTTTAAAAACTGACATCTTGCACAAGGATTGAGCTGTTTGCAAAGAAATTTTAGAGTGATTTAACTTTGATAGGGGATATTCACACAGGGATAACATCAGGAAGGTGGGACACTTCTGAAAAGCCATGGCTCCTCTTCCTCTTAATGTGACTACCTGAAAGGAAAGACAATATACTGTGCTCATGAGTTGGACAGAGAATTCCTGCATAGGATGACTTGACTCTTCCTTCTTCCAAAGCAAACTCAATATCCTTTCTGTACCTTCTGATGACACAAACCTTTTCTCCCCTCCACCTGCTGTATTTCTGTTGCATTAGGTTTGATACCCTCTGCAAGGTTTCTTATTAGTCTTCTACCTGGGCTTGTAGAGCAAAGACTTCTGTTTACACAGAAGGACTTCTGTTGTTGAGCTGGCAGAGGTTTTGAGGACTGGGAAGGAATAGAAAGTAAACATATGCAAGCGACAAATGGAACAATCACCCTCCTCTCATGGTGAGCAAGTCTATAACTGATATTACTGGCTTATTTTTTTCATAATTTTCTTTTTTTTTATCCTCCCCTTCTGCTTTTCACATTTTTCACCAACTGTCATTGGGGTTTCCATAATTTTAGCTGCATTTCTTTCAACAGACCTTTGAAAATAAGATATTGCTGTTTCAGCTACCACGAAGCAAAGAAGCGGAGGCACAGAAGAATTAAGAGACAGCTTAACCAAGGTGTGTAGGCACCTTGGAATGGTCAGTTAGGGTCATGCTGGGAAGTGAAGCTGGGTCTTTCCTGGTTGGCCTGGGTAGCAGTGGTTGCTGATGACCCAGTGTTTTCCAACAGATCCTTTCCTAAAATGTTTGAGCTCTGTGGTTCTCTTTACAAGAGCCACCCACTCATGTATTTGTGCCTACTACTATAGGGTATAGATTAATGAAATATAGATGTGTTTGTACAGGGGCTCTTGCCTTACACTGCCAGTGGGACATGACTGAACAGCATCACCAGCTGCCCAGTCTGCGCTTTCCTCTTAGGAGTTTTATCTGAAGGAAGCTCTCTGTGGTGAATGAATTACTGAAATGAAGTGCCTGAAGATACAGTTAGACTTTCATTCATCCTGAGAAGTAATTAACATCTGGATATCTTGCTGCTGAGAATTAATTTCCTTCAGTAGTGGCCAAGTCCTTCTCTGTGTCCCTGCAACTGTGTTTGTGTCTTCTGTTTCGCTGGGCTGTTGCTGTGAATATGGCAGGTATGCTGCTGAACGTGAAGAACTCTGTAGAGCCAGCCTGTGCAGTGGAGTAGGGCACATACTCTTGATTTTGAATCACTAGCAGGTTCAGTGGAGCCTGGCCCCAGTTATGTACAGGCTGTGGAATTCTCATCTGTATGCAACCTCCGTGAAGCAGCTGACTTCATGCCTGTGGAACTGCACTAACCTATGAACCATAAAACATGAATCACGGGAGTGAGATCCTCATGGGAAGATAGAGGGAGTAAGACTTTTGGCTGCCCAGAGGGAGGAAAACTTATTCTCCACCACTGTGTGCTCAGGAGTGCCAAGGACCTCGGTGCAATGCTGCATTGGTGAAAATTGACATGGGTTTATCTCTCATGTGTGGCCAAGTGAGAAAAATGTGTTTGGCAAATGAATGTAAAAGAGCCTGGTTTGTTCCTTCTGCTTCATATGTAAATCTCAATGTTAGAACTGCAGATCTGCTTACTTAGTGTTTAGAAGTTGTAGAGGGCTAATGATGCTGCAGCGTGGGTGCGTGAAGCCACACTGCTGCTTTTTGCGTCGTCAATTTTTTTGTCGTGTGCAAATCATCCAGGAGTCTGCCAACACATGGAGAAAAGGATGTCTCACTCCTGGTAAGTTGCTTCTTTGGTCCCTTGGTAAAACTGCTGGGTCCACACATTGCTTAGCTTCTTTTGGAGCTCTTGCTAGCTATTCTAAATATTCATTAAAATAACAATGCAGCCTTCTAAGTAAAAAGCTCATTGGAAAAAAACATGTGCTTTTTCCAGAAGCACATCCAATCACCCCACCCATTTTCTTCAGAAACTGGAGCTGAGGCATTGCTACAGAAATTCCCTTCCAAGTAGTGGTGGTTGCTTCATCCCCTTCCTAATAACTGCACTCCTGTGGTGCTGAAGTACAGAAATGCTTCCAAGCTCAGGGTCAAAATCTTCCATACAGTCACCAAAGAAAAGTAGTTTGCAGTTAAGTGAATAAATACATTTTCAAACAAAAGCTTTGTCCATAACTCTCTTTATCTGACACTAATGGTGGAGCATGCAGCTGAGAGAAGGATAGGGGTAAATATTCCAATATTCCAGCTGAGTCATCTTTGCTTCTTCCTGATTATCCCTTTCTATTCATGATTAATGCCCATGGAAATATTTTTAGACATTGTTTGCTCTTCTTTTCCTTTTTCTCAATAGAAATTATATATAGAGTATCTTACCTTAAAAATTAGATTAAAAGAACATATTTAAGCGACTAAGACAAGAACTAGAAATCAGAAAAGCAGATTTGTGGGTTTTCATTCAATATTGATGCATTTTACATGTACTCTTGTCCTGTATCAGGCTGAGTCTTTTTCTCTGCAGAAAATGAAAAGCATGTACTCATGTCAAGAGCGTAATTCGTAGTTATTTTCAGCAGGTATTTAGAAACATTTGTAAATTCCAGCTTATAACTGAGCAATTCACCCTCCCCCCGCATATGTAAATTTGTAACAGAGGATTCAGTAAGGGGTTTGAGTGTATAAATGATACCTTTATTTTCAGTGTGGAGTTCCCATTGAGAGGCCAGGCCTAAAAATACCAAATGTTTCCACAACAATTCCTGCACACTGCATGTTGAGCAATACAGCTACAACCAAGGGGAGAGCTTCTGCTGACAGTTGAATGCAGGAGTCCAAACTGAGTTAGGTTATGTATAGTTTTTATTACTGGCCATAAGCTCTTACCAGAAATCCAGATGTGCTTGAATCATGCAACAGATTAATGACACAAAATGACTGTGGGTGCAGGATGAAGGCTCCTTTTGTTTACCAGAGAGGATACTGTAACTTCCAGTTAATGACTTCAAACTATCTTACAGAACACAAAGGAGCAAGTTAAGGCATGTAAACAGAAGTTGCCAGACTTCTTATCAAGGTAATTACATGGTATTGAAATGTGTGACTTGATTTAAAAAAAGAGTTTTGTATTAGTGCTGCCCTTTTCTAATGGACTATTTCAGTAAATATTTAAAAAGAAAACCCCCCAAAAAACCTACCTCAAAACATTCTCAGTAAGTAAAAGGGAAATTCAAAAGGGAAAAAACCAAAGGGACTAGAGGAACTTTACAGGGCAGACAATGTGTCTTCTAAACTAGTAGAAAATCTTGTATAAGGGAACCCAAAATGCTTTGGTTTTGGGATGTTTAAACATAGCATATTTTTGAGTGGTTGCTAATTTGAAGTGTTAAGTTCTGCATGGAAGTTAGTAGACTTATGAGTCTGGGTGTTTCTCAGTGCTCATGTCCAGTAGGTAAATAAGCATGTTTGTGCAACATCAAAATCCTTAATTTTTCTTTTACCTGCTCCTGCCATACACTGTGTTCCCTGGGGAAAATCCTGGTTCAGTGATTGTGGAATTTCATGTCAAAGTACACCCTCTCCCGATTAAATCCCTGCAGAACCAGGTGAGTGGTATAGGGAACCTGTTTGCTGTGGCTGCATGCAGCAAGTACAAGCTGCTCAGGCTTTACTCACATTTACTTATTTATTTGGCAAAGAAGTCGATTAGGGTCAGGCTGTCACTGGTTTGATTTCTCCAGTACCTCTGTAAGAATGATTTAAAGTACAATATGTAATTGGAAGCAATGTGGAAGAGGTCAGCAGCCCTTTTGGGGTTTTGTCTTGATTTTTGCCACAGCTGATATAGTTTCAGCCCTGAAAGTGAACAAAAGATCCTTGTAGACCTGTCAGCACTGCCCTTTGGCACTCAGGTCAGTTACTGTGTCAGAGTCAGCTCAGGACTGTGTTTTCTTCTCCAACAAATCCGGTTTAAAACTAGCATTGGGCACTACTTAGACCAGTGGCTGTTTTAGCCCAACATGTCCCCATGAGTAGCTATATTTTTCAGCCTGTATTTAAAGTCTAAGCTGTTAATAATGGTTGAACTCTTCCTAAGCTTATTTTCAGGATTTTTTTTGGGAGAGTATTTTAATTATTGTCATAGACTATGATGGGCTGCATGTTTCCTCTGTGTTGTGAAGCTTTCACATAGTGACTTTTCGCTTGCCTTAACTTGTGTAGAAATTCACCTTTGAGAAAAGGGTAACATTTGCACCAAATTCTCTACTTCCTTTGGAAACACAGAAAAAGGAAAATATGTTTCCTGTTAGTGACTGTTTTAATTTGTATTTCTGTTTGCATGAGAATATATCCCAAATGTACAGAGGAATTTTTCAGGGTGCTGTTAACCTGAGAACTTTCAGGGTATTTTTTTGTTTTTTATTCCTGGCAGGAGGATTACATTCACTGTTTCTCCAATTTTGAATCTGATTTCTAAACATTATGGAAATTGTAATGTAGTCATCTCTATGAAATGTCATATTATGAACAATTCCAGGGTGGTTTTGGGTTGTTTTTTTTTAACCAGTGGCTTGTCTAGGCTAGGTATAACTGGGGCTGTTCAGCCAGAGGCACTGGTGGCTATGTTGGGCATGGTCAGGTACCCTTTAGTCTTTGATCACTGTAGTTCTTAATGGTACTGTAATGGTACTGGGCGAAATCCTGATAAAACTTCCTAAAATAGCCAAACATTTGTGCATGGTTTGTTGTGGGTTTTTGTTTGTTTGTTTGGGTTTTTTTGGGGGGATGGTTTGCATTGCTTTGGGTTTATTTTAGAGATAGTAAGTATGCTGCTGAGCATTTCGTTGTTCCTAAGGCAAGCACAGTATTGATACAGAAGTGTTTTCTCTGGGGACATCAGAATTGAGTCTGGTTTTTCTGTATGCATACTTAATCCTTCTAGGCTTGTAATATTCTCTGGAATTCCCAGTTTTCTGCAAACAGCTTTATTATTAGATATGCGTTTTCTGAAGTCTCCGTTTAGGTTACCTTCAATATCCTGATGATGTTGAGCTCACACCTAGCAGCCAGACAGCCCAGGTCAGATACATATACATGGGGGGGAAAGGAAAAGTGTACAACAGAACAAGGGGTTGTGGAGCAATCAGAACTGTGTAATTTACTTACCTCTATGGGAAACTCTACATCGAGTTAAGAAAGAAATTTTCTTAGATGTTTCCTCAAACTTTTTTTTTTTTCTGTTTGCCTGAAGTGAAAATAGAGATATGACATTACAACACGCTGTGGTGGAGTTTCTCATAGGAGTATAGATTTTCCTGTTCCAGAGAAGATTGTATTTTAAATTACTGATATGCTCTGAAAATATGCAGAAGAAAAGGTAAGAATGAGGATAGATGGTTGGTGCAAAAACACCCAACAAAATTAGATCCAGATGGAGGAAGTGGGATCTATGTTTTTGAGCTGTGCAAAGGCTGTCCCACATTTATTCCCCTTTCCCATTATTTTCAGCACAATGTGAGGAACTCTATGGTATATTTATGTATTGGAACTGAGAGTAAGAAGGTAGTAATGAGTCTGTTGTCAGCATGTTGTGCTTTCTTTAATTTACAGCATCATCACTGTGCTGTGCTGCCATAAAGGAGAGAATATAGCCTTTGTCCCCGCTCGGCGCGAGCGGAACCGAGAGCGATGCACGCAGTTGGCAAGGGCTGCAACAACAGAGTCCCCATTCATCGCTGCCCTCAGAGCAGTTTGGTTTAGCTGTGTTACGTAAGCCATTTGTGGTATAACCCAGGACATTGCACAGAATAATATTGGGCATGGATATCCAGCTGTTGTGCGAGATATTGAGAAGGGAATAAAGGTACCTTATTGCAGGCGGGGGCTGGGGCACGCCTTCAGCAGCTCATTGAATTGAGGTATTGCGACCCATTCCCTCAGCAACCATCACATGACAAGTGCTAGAAGCAGTATTGAGCTACTGCACTAGACATCCTTCTTGTACAAAAATTAATCAGTTTTACCCTTTGTGAACCTAATGCCAATCAATGTGATTTTTGACCAGACTGGTAAGGGAAAGCTTTTTCTGAAAATACTGCATGAGTTACAAATCTTATGCTGTAGGAACTATAAAACACATAATATATTTGTCATTGACTCTGAAAAGTTACTGCCATTAGCTATTTGGCTCTGTGAAGGTAAATCCACCTGACTTTTGTAGTTAGTATTCCGCCCAAGATTATGCAAAATAATATTATTAAGTAGAGTGTTTTGGCTTATCATGGAAAGAAGGAAAAGAGCTGCTGAAATACATCAGAAGTTGGCAATGGTGAAAATACTGCCTTGCCATCCTGAACATTATCTGATTAAGTAAGATGCTGCATAAAATTCTCCTCAATTAAAGTAATGGGTCTCGGTGTATTCTTTTGGAGGGCTAAATAAGTGAAATCAGATGTTTCCCAGAGTCACGGATTGTCTTTGCCTTTGTTTTGTCTGCCCTGTGCCAGGGAGGCACTGGACATTGCCTGCTTGGCAAAAAGTCTTGCTTTTCCTGGCATTTGATATCAGTACTCCTCAGTGTGACCTTGCAAAGTGACTAGAGATGCTGGAGGAACTTCAGGCAAAAGCTAGTTTTGTTTCAGCCAGGTGGTGGTTTAAGTCCTTGATTACTGAGTTAGCACAAACAAAAAATGTAAAGCATAAACCAAATTACATAGAGACTGTTGCTATATGTTCTATTCAACCTGTTTCTCTACAATTTTGGCCAAGGTATGTTATAGCTACAAAAATCTGAGAATCTGGCTCTGTACAGATGCCTTTTGCCTTTATAATCTCCCTTTCTAAGGAGAAATCTTACCTAGAGTTAAAGAAATAAAATTTCAGATCGTGTTTCTGTTGATTTTTTTTAAGCTCCTTTTTTCCTGTTTTGTTTTCAGTTATGTGGCAACCAAGATGCTGATCCTGGTGATCCTATCATATCCTTAAATCTGTTTGTGAACAGGTCTTGATGCTGAAGAGCATCCTTAAAATTCCTGTGTTTTACCTTATAATAATTCACTTATATCATGTACTAGAAGCACTTTATTGAATCAGGTAGCACTTTGTCTTCTAGAGCAGTAACACTTTATTGTGATTATGTATGACATTAACATGAACTATTACTTTTACTTGGGGACAAAACCTGATGCATTAAATCCATGACAGACTTGGGCTTGGGCTTCTGAATAGTATAGGGCTACTAGCCTGTTCTACAGTTAGTAATTTTTGGGGGCTCTGGCCATCACAGTGATGAATTACTGAAAACAACTGGAGAGTCTATTGTAACTACAAATTTTGGTATTCATAAATATATATGGGCAGGAAGTGCTGATAAAAATTCCAAGTAATTTTTCATGGTTTTGGGGCCTTCCTTAACTGGACTGTAAAATTGAAAATAACCAGTTGAATCATTTTATTAGAAGGCAGCATCCATTCTTTATGTGTATAACCACATCATCTGTAGTTGGACCATGCAAAAAAAAGTTTTGTTTTGGTTTTTTGGTTTTTTTGTTTTTTTTGGGTTTTTTTAATGCATTTGAAATTAAATTGAATTTAAAGGATGTATAAATGTAAAGTTAGGGAATATTCCAGTTCTGGAACAAAACCAAGCGTTCTGTGTCTGTTGACATTTACCTATTTTTTAAATAGAATAATTAAGTGAGAATAGCTCCTAGCTGTGCTTAGCTAGGGTTTGAGTGTACAAATGCTCTCCATGTCTTATTTGGGTTCCTAAGGAGGCAATGCCCAAGTATTATTTAAGTATTTATTGGGTTTCAGGCTGAATGTTTTCTCTCTGCTTGTTTTGCAAGCACCTAAAATTACTGTAACTGAGAGAAGGGGAAAAAAGTATAGTTTTTGCTTTTGCTAACAATATGTATGTAATCAGCACCTCCTGGTTAATGAATTAGCTGGCTGTTTCTTTCATATAGCAATAGCAGGGAAAACTGCTGGGATAATCAGCAAGTGTTGGCAGAGGGATTCAGCAATGTATGTATCAGTTAATATTTCCTTTAAATAGTTTTCAAGTAAACTAGATCAAAATTTTGAATGGGCCCCCTATGTGTCTAAATATTTTTCAGGAGCTGAGGTGAATAAAATATTATAAACATGAAGTATTTAATTACTTTCTTAAACCTTAAGGAAGCACACAGAATGGTTTTATTCCCCTTTCACAGTGCAATCACAGTTTGCAGAATAAACTCCTAATTTTGAATTTAAAACGTTGAACATAATTGAAGGTTTTGCTTGAGTTTTTTTGTAACCCAAAAAGGCCTCCTTATAATGTCAATATAAATAGCTTTTTCTTCTTAAATGGTGATAAAAATATGCTATTTCTACAGATATCCTTTGCAGTTGCAATGTGTTAAATACCTTAGGCTCAACCTTGTGTAGGGCCATCCCACTCAAGTGTTAAGTAGATGCATCAGTAGAGAACAAATTGACCTTTGGTGATGGCTACCAAACCTGTGCTCTCATCAGTGTCATGTTCCAGCACTCAGACTTCTCTTTAAACATTGTCTCTTACCAAGTGGACTGACAAACAAGCCAGAGTGGGCACAGGGCCATTCCCAGAGAAGAAAAGAGAGGGCAGTGCATGGATGACCAACAAGTTATGGCCATGTCTTCCTCACAGTGAGAGCAGCAGCAGGTCAGAGCAGTTGTGGTTGAGAGGAGGCTCTGCCTTCAGCCTCACTGCAGTGCCTGTCTCCCCTGCCCCATGATGTTCTTCAGCACAGATCTGCTTCTGACTAACTACACACTTTGGGAGTGAAGCACTTGTGAGGAAGGGAGCCAGACAGCTCCTAGGACAGGCTGGAATTTAGTACTGCAGGGGGAACAGCCCTCTGGAGGGAGTGTTTGTAGGGGATGTTTGACATCAGCTTCCTCTTGTTATCTGCACTTAGATACTTCTGCTGATGATGGGGATTTGGGGGCTTTTTAAGGGTATTCTTTGGTTGTTCTTTTTTTTTCTTGTTTCATTTTGTTTTGTTTTGTTCCTTTTGTTTTGGCTTATTTAACAGAACCAACAGTATCTTTTTATTTGAAAGAAAAATGCTGCAAGCTTAAGATAAGATTGTTCCATCTTGGCTATAAGAAAACAGTAAGCCAAACAGACAGCTTGGAATGGGTGTGTTTTCCCAATTAGCGAGCCTCATTGCTAGCACAGGGGTTTAGTAGAGCTCATTATTTGCTGTGCATGAATGTAAGGTACAGATTCCTTGCTCACTGATGGTAGCTGCCACCCAGGGACACCATGCTGGAGAATAAGGATTTTTTTAGGGGCTTGCACCCAAGGCAGGTGCCATGCAGGGAGGCTGATCCCTGTCCAAGCAGGGAGCCAGGCTTCACGAAGTGCAGAAGGCTTTGCTGACTGTGTCTCTTGGGAGGATCCATGACCTCTGTTGCTTCATGTGTGAAGGTAATTGAAATAATTTTAGCCTGGCCTTGGGGATTGCTGTGCCACTTTCTGCTGGGTGGTAGTGACCAGGTCTCAGTGTGTTCTGGTGATTTGCTGTGATCACTTTCCTTTTCTGCTTTATTGGTGAGCCAGTGAAAACTCATTATTTTCTGTTTAACAACCCTACTGTCCATCTGTAAGAGATTTGGTAGCAATATGGTAAATTACAACAGTATTTTTTGTCAAATGTCCAGCAAAAATAAGGTTCTGAGAGGACTTGGAACTGTGGGAGGGTGTTTTGCAAATGTCATTTTCTAGTACATTGCAACATGAGGAAACCATGGTATGTATTTTGCATTCAGAAATAAGACTGATTTAGGCTATGAATAATTGTAGAAGTTGGGATCACCAAGATAAAAAAAAAAGGTCCACACAAATGACTTAAAATTTTTGCATCTGACTGTGTTTGTACTTTTCTCATGTCTAAAGGCTGCCAAATTCTAGATGCTGTCTTTCCTGGGAACTAACCAATGCTCTCTGGCATGATTTTCACTTCCCCTTATGTCTATATTTGAAAAAGCATATGTGTAGTCCCTAAATGAATATAGTGGTTAACAAGCTATGGATGACAACCCACAAAACATATTTGCTAAAGCAAGTTTCATACTGCTTAATGGAAAACAAATACCAGAACAACAAACCAGGGATATTGCTATACGTGCATATATTTCACGTGTGAGAAAAGGTGAAGGAAAAAATCCCCTTCTGAGTTTTTCTTGGGCATGCTTATTCCCCACTGGAGTTAAATTACTGTAACTCTGGGGGCAGAACTTGGTTCTTCAGTACATATTTATGTTTTCCCTGGTAGGGCAGGACATGCTATATAGCAGAAATGACTAGTTACTGTCATTAGATGAGTAATAGCTTCATCCTTCCTAGCTCCTAAGGAAGGAATCATCCTTTACATCCGAAGGAAGTAGGGCCAGCAGCATCCTGCTAAAGCAGCACTGTTAAGTCATTCTCTAGTAAACAGTGACTCTGTTGTTCCTAAAGGAAAAGAGGCCATGCAGAATTTTCAAGCCTTCAACACATGTGTCTTGTGTGCAAGTGATGGGATGTATGTGATGCTGGAGAGGCTTGGGGAAGGATTGCAGTGTGTGGGGAAAACCCCTCCTTGCAGGTAGTGAGTGCATCATCCCTGGCTCAGGGATCACCTTGGGGGCAGGTGGGGAATGGACCATGGCTGGGATAGAGCAGATCTTTTTGCATTTTTCAACAGCAGATTGCCACACGTGCATGGAGCCCTTGCTGCCCAACCCACTGAATTTGGAAGCTCATTCAGGTAGTAACTGCTGGCTTGAACACAGCATGAAAGTAGAGATTTTATTACAAAACACTAAAGCTTAGTAGTGTTCTTACCCTTGGATGCTCAGTCTTCAGCCAGAGCTTCCTGAAGCTGACTTACTTTTAAATTAAAATAAAATCTAATAAAATAACTTAAAATGTATTTACTTGCCTTCTTTCATCTGGTGACTCACATTAGTTTCTTCTACATGACTTCTCTGCTGAGGTTAGGAACCTAAGAAGTAAAACTGAGATTTCTGTAACTTTCTGCTTTCTCTATCAAATCCCTTAAGAAATTATCAAACACTGGCAAGGTTTATGATGTCATTAGAGTCTTTTATAACTGCCTAATGCTCCAAGTAGAAGAAACTTGGTTATTACATGTTGTGTAACCAAGCACACTGGTCTTCAAAAACAGAATTTAAAGCCCATTTTTTTTCAATTACCTTTCAGGTGCCTGTATTAATACAGTAAGTTCTGGTGGAATCAGTGAAAGTTGTTAAATGGGGAGCACTTTCTCTCATATGAACCATGGCTTTGTTTTGCTTTTCTTTTTCCTTAATTTTGGTCCTCACTTTCCAAATAGCTTGCTGATACTAGTGCACTTGGTTTTTAGGAAAAAGGAGGTAACTTCCATATTAGTTACCTGGTTTTGGTAAAGCAGCTGTTGTAGAATGTCCACCCTTCTGACACGGTTTAGTCCATGAAACGTTTAAAAAAACAGCCTTGCACATGCCTGCCCATCTAAGCTCTTTTTAGTTAACTGCTGTGGGAAACAGTGGTTTTCTGATGAACTTTATACAAACCAGGAAGTGGCCTTTCTCATTTGCTGTAGGTAAACTTGCTGTAGCAGGGGGTTGGACTAGTCCCTTCCAACCCCAACCATTCTGTGATTTCAAAATGAGTTGAGGAGTGGCTGCTGTGTACTTTCCAAATGAGTGCAGTGTGACATCTGTGGCCCACAAGAACCTCACTCAGGCCAGCTGTTGGTACCCTGTCAGTGAAGCCAGGTCTGCCATGCCCTTGCATGAGGCTTTGGCTTCTTCAGCAAAAAAGGAGGGTGAGTAGAAGTATAAAATAAACTTATTTTTATTTTCCTTGAAGTTCAGAGAGAATGTGTGTGTGTTTGAGAGATATATATATGTATATATACACATACATATATATGCATATATATATATATATATAAAGAGAGAAAAAACACAATCCAGTGTTCCAACAATCCCCTGCATGTGCAGGAAGAAAAATATGCTTTTCAGATAAGCACACTTAGTCCTGGCTATACCACATAAGTGTCTGCCCAGTAATGGTTCTGATAAATTTTTTGTTAAAAGCAGTTAAAGCAGTTACATTTTTGTTAAAAGGAGTTAAACTCAAGAGTTGCTTTGCATGAGATGTGACTCCAAAACAAGTTGCTGAATATTAGTTATGCATGTGCTGTGGACAAGGCTGTGCTAAGGCAAGTGTGTGTTAGTAATATCAGTACTGTTGTTACCAAGGTGTTTGGCTCTGCCTGGATTGTTTTCTCAGAGAGCTTCAGTTCTTTATATAGTGCCAATTTCTGTGTTGTGGTAAAACGAAAAGCCAAAGGAGCATGTATGTGTGGTGGCTGAGATCTTCACCCAGACTGCAGTCCTGTCGATTTTCACCAAAGTGCCCCAACCTAGAATGTTTTTAATGTGATCTTTGACATAGGGTAATGGCTTTAAACTGACAGAGAATGGGTTTAGATTCATATTAGTAGGGAAAAAGAACTTTGAACCCAAACTTGTAGCTGTAGCTAAGTTCACTGTGAGGTGGGAGATGCAACTTGTTTGGACAGCTAACAGCTGGTTAGTACTTACAATCAAATGAGCAAGATCCCTGCTTTTCTGAAGGAAGATGTAAATAAGTAAAATAGGTTTTAGCCTCAAACCACTAGTAATCTGTGCAGACAAATTACACAAAAGAGAGGAAAAAGCTATGTACTTTATATAGAGGCAGGGTGTCCTGCCAGAAAGGCTGATGTTATGTGTTGTGCTGGTAAAGTATAAAGAAGTGAAAGGTAGTGTTGCAGTAGACTTTTTCCCTTTCTTATTTCTGGATCTCTTAGCAGCTAACTGCAAACCGCTGGTTTTATTTTCTCTGTAGCTGATCGGAAGGATGCTGGGGTTTTTGTGCAGTTCAGGTGACTTGCAGTACTCCACATGGCTGCCTCATCTTTCATCATTCTGCCTTAGACTTGCTCTTGATGGGCAGGCTGTACTTGCCCTTCACCCAGGACTACCAGGGACAGCAAGACTGAAGTCTCTCTTGTGTCTGTATTTTAAAATAAAGGGAGTGCTCCTCTCATAGGCCTCAGAGGGCACTTAGTGCTGGGCAAAGGGCAAGGCAGTTTGCGTGCATGCAGAACCAAAGGGCTGAACTGTGTGCCCAAGGAATGATCTAACCTGCTTACCCTAAGACAGGGTTGGCAAAGTAATTTCTGAGAGCAACTGGCATCTCTCTACAGAACATATAGCTATATATTCTCATCCCAATAAAAAATACTATATATATATATATATATATATATATATATATATATATATATATACATGATGTATGTATACATATATATATATACATATATATGTATGTACACATATATATGTATGAAATATATTAATGTGCTTTTCTTCTTTCTGTCAGAAAGCTTTTCTCACTGTCTTGGTAAAGTCTTTCTTCTTTAAATTTGAAAGTACATTCATTTCCTCTTTGCATCTTCCTTCTGAACAATTGAAGACTGTTACCTTCTCCGCCTTCAGCCTCCTTTTGTTTAGATTAGATATTTAATTTGTCCTGTTTGTACTCTTCCCTGAATATCTTCTGACTTGTCCACATATCTCATGGAGAGCAGCAGTGAAACATGACCAAAATGTTCCTGTTGACATCTAGTGATGGTGAGTACAGCAACAGGCTTTCCTCACAGACCTCTCTTGCTCTCTGTTCCAGCACAATATTTGCTTTTTTGCAAGAATCTGATATTGGTGATGCTTATCTAGCTTATTGTGTGCTGTAACCTCTAGCTCTCTTTCACAGAACTCTTGCCTATCTGGGACAGTGCAAGTTAGGCTGAAAGATAGAAACCTGGTTGTGAGGCTGGCCTGGGATAGTGAAATAGAAAAAGGGCTGACAATGGCTTAGAGGAAATCTACCTGATTAAATACCGGAATAAACATTTCACTGGAAAAAAAAGGACAAGACATGGAGTATTTTTTTTGACAGTTACTAAAGCAGATGCCAAAGGGATTTTGGCATAAAATGTGCTGAAGTTCGGTTTGGGTATCAAGGTTATAAAGTGTTTGAGGCTAGGAGACTGCCAAAGAAATGTTTTGCTTGTATATGCAAGACAGTGTTCTTAATAGTATTAACACTAACATTTGCCTTCTTGCTCTGGTGCCTGCTGAAGTCTGTCACTTTGCAGCCCAAGCTGCTTTTCTGTGTTACCTTTTCATCTTCCTTATGGAAAAAAAATTCAGTTCAAGTGATTATTGTGTTAAATGAATTCAGCTGAGTTTGTGTGTATGCATTTTCTTGTAACAATAGGGTTTTTTTGTATGTTTCAAGAAGTGGTACTTTAGATTTTTGTGTGATTTTTTAAAAATCCCTCGTATGGAAGAGCAGTGTTGCCTTGCAGTGTCTGGAGTGGGGACCTATGCAGAGCAAGTCCCATGATGGTTTTGGTTATTTAGAATGTTCTACGCATGCACAGTGAGTTTTTTCTTCCTGGAAAGAGGGGAAATCCTCACTCATTGAAACAATTTGTCTTCCAGATTGGACAAAAAAACTATGTGTTTTTGTAGTGGGCTAAAATCCTGCAAAATTTCAGCACTGTATTTTTTCCAGTAATCCCAAGATTGTTTGTTCAGCTGCTTTCATTCAGTGTAGCACTTAATGAGAGTATTTTTAAAAAAGAGAGGTGGTTAGAGAACGGAATTTTTTTTTTTTAAGTTCTTTGACATATACTTGTTCTTTCATACCCCTTTCCACATTCACATTGTGTGTGTGTGAAGGAGTGTGTGAGAGGCACTCCCAGGAGGGATGTCAGCAGCTTGTGCTCCTGAGTCAGCAGAAGTTGCTGGAAGAAGGACAGAAGTGTAGTAAGTGCTGTGGCGAATGCCGCACTTCGCGTTGTGTTGCCTGATCCCGATTATGGGTCTTAAGCCCCTACTGACAGCCACAATCCCCTTGTTTATGAATCTGTTTCTAAATGCTTTCTTTCAGAGAGTCACACAGCTATGACTGCACCCTGCTTCGTTTCGACATTTCCTCGTTAGCCTGATGGGAACTCGCTAAAGGCTGCTGCCCCACGCTGCTTCCATCCTCAGCAGGAAAGGAGATGGTTTCACAGCCTGTGCAAGGGCCAGAGGCTGGGGTGGGTTTGGGAGCCAGGAGGGAAGGATGCTTCATGGTGGCTGCAAAACCATGTTGACAAATAGCAGTTCTGTTCCTTTATAATTTCTGAGCCAGCTATTACTGTCTTCGCCAAGGACTGGGTTGAAATCATAGGGGACTCTGAGAACTTTACATCCCTTTGGGTCTTTTACCTTGGGATACTTTGAACCAGAATGGCAAAAAATTAATTATATTGTTCAATTTAGTGTATCTTCCACCCATAATGTGGTCTAGGGGAAGGGGTTGGGGTTGCTTTTTTGTTTTGTTTTGTGTTTTTAAGTAGCTAACCACCTGAATCCACAAAGTAGTGCACTTAATAATCCTACTTTTCTTCTGTCCTTGAGCATGTGCACTACTACAAATGGGACAATCACCTGTAGAATTGACCTGTGCTTCATCTTTTGAGGCTTGCACATTGGTGACTACCTCAGTTGCTGTTTAGCATGTTCTGTGATCAAGGCTAAAATTTGAGTTGCTCAGTTTGCAGAAATGCTGAGTAACTACTGTTTCCATGTTATTTTGTTCTAAATAATTCAAAAAGATGCTTATACAAAGCTGTGGGCGCTCTCCTGCATAATTAATACTACAACAAATCCATGGCAGCATTAAAATGAATAGTCAAAAAGGAGCCCTGCCTGTCTGCTACCTACACAGAAAATTCTGTCCTACCTTTTTATTGCTCTAGAAAGGTCTCTACACTGCCAGTTTAAAATAGATAGCTTTTGCTGAAGTCCCTTAATTGAAATTTAAGGAAGAGAGGAGCAAAGAACTGACATGCCCCTGGAGAGCTCAAAGGAAGAAGCAGTGGATGCAAAGTGAAATCAAATCTCTGCTCTCAGGAAGGTGGGATCTGTGTCCATCAGTTTCCATAAAGGTACAGTAGGGTTTGAGCCATGCGTGGAGCTGGGTGCAATAAGGCAAGTCTTGGAGTAAGCCACCAACTTTTCCTGATTTTTTTTGTAGAAGAACCCAAAATGAGCTCTCTAGTGTGGCTGAATTGTGATTTTTTTTTTTTTTTTGATTGGTACACAAAATACTTTGAATGCTGAAAGTTAAGTTGAAAGTTTACGATGATTCCTTTGTAGCAATCCCTTTTGAAGTAGACAGTCCTATAGCTAAAAGAAAACACTACGCAGAGGGATAAAGTGTGCTTTCAAGTCTATATTTTATATTTAACTATTCTATTGAATATGTAAGTATCCCTGTCCTTGCTTGATTTCTTTTTCTTCAAATAATCAGCAGCCTTTGGCATTTCACACCCTTCTTACAGTAATTTTCAGTAATTTCTTCTGAATGCTGATGCTTGGTTCTGTCTTAGCTATTTGATACTTCAGTTTCTCAGAAAGCTTTCACATCTGTATTCACTGGTCAGAAACTGTTTGGCTGCTTTTTTGAAGTTTCCATCTTAATTCCTATCACAACATTTCCTAAGCTATGTCACTTTTTTTTTTTTTTTTTTTTTTTTTTAATAGAAAACCACTGGTGTTCTCAGCTGTGGCTGTGCTGCCATATCCAGCAGGTTCATGGCAGGGCTGTGACCTGATGAGAATCCCTTTCCCAGGCTGATCTGAGAACACTAATAATGGTGCTGGTTGCCTCTCCCAAACCAAGTTTAGCACCAAGCACAAGGGAAACACCCAGGCCGTGCAAACGCGGCCGCCTTGGGCCCGTCACAGGCTGCATTGCCTCATGTCAGGCAGAGCTGTTGTTGGTTATTAAAGGCATCCATGCTCTCATGTTGGCAGCCTACCAGACCCATCTTCTTCCAACTGAGCCTCCAGGCTTATTGTATCAGAGCTCAAGAGAGACGTGCCTGCCCTAGCAGTGTGCTGATAGTGTCAGTCAGATGGGTGATGTGGGGTAACTGGCCACTCTTGATCACGTATTCTGTGCCTGGTTTAAGGGCCCCAGTAGATCCTGGCTCAGGGGAGCAAAGTGTGTGGCTGCTACTGGGCAATGGGGTTGGAACCTCAGCCTGATGACAGTCAGAAGAGGTACTGTTTGCTGCGTCCCCACAGTTGGACCCATGGTGGTGATACACCAAGAACTTGTAATGAATCCTGTGAGTCATTCCATGAACATCCCCATTTCCTATACCTTTGTGCTCAGAGGGAGCCAAATCACTCCCGCAGTGCCTCCTTCCTTCAGCTTCATTCTCCACCTCTGCATGGTCTGGGCAGGAAGGACACTTGTTGTAGGAAAGAACGTTGATTTTGACCACCACATTGAAATCCATCCTGGAGAACCAGCATTAGCATGGAGTGAGAGTCATTCTGTCATCATCTTCCATGAAGTAACTGCAAAGTTGTGTCATAAAGAATGTGAGGTTCTGATCATTACTACAGAACATGCTGTGTGACAGACAGCCTTGCTTAGAGGTCTGTATCTTAGGGATTGTGTTGAGTCATACAGTTGATAATCTAAATGTAAATAATAGTTGATGTATGTTAAAATTTGAATTTCATTAGGTGGAGGTTTTTAGACTTGAACAAATGATTTTTTTTTTCACATAGTGCTGTAACATGCTTACTAGCTTTGACAAAGAGTGTTTCCCCTGATACAGAAATAGCAGATAATAATAAGCAAGCAGACAAGGTTATGCAGCAAGGGGGTATTTTAATCATCTTTGTTTTGGAGAAGACAGGCCAGAGTGAGGTACCTTTTAGAAACAATCTACTTCCTGATACTTGGCTTCAACAGATTGACATCATCTCAGGAAAGAAAATAACTGTTTGCTATTCCTGTCATAGACTTCTTTCAGTCACTGCGACAGATGTTCTACGCATGTTGTTCCTCTGTTAGGTTTCTTTAGCAGTAAAAATACTGTGGTCTAAATATAGTTTAAATTGGTTGAGGTACCTTGTTTAAATATGATTCAAAATTGTGTTATAACTGTTTAAATCAGAGTGCAATAGGACAAAACCATTGGAAAATCTAGTTAAGATAATTACAAGCCCAGGTAGGAATTCTTATTCAATCATATCTAAAGGGAAATGCTATATTTTTCTAATATATCTTGCAATCTGATTTAGGATGAACCTGGATAACATAGTGAATTTCCCTTCCCCTGCTCATTATTTGGAATTACCTTAGACAAAAAATGGGGAAAATACTTAGTTAAATAGTTCTCTTTTGGTTTTTTTGGGTTGCAGTGGAATGTTTTGCATCAGGAATACACAGATTCTGTTATCCTTTTTTTCAATGAAATGGAGTTTCGTGCTCAGGAACAATTGAGGTGGCTGAGATTAGAGGGAGAACCAGTAAACATGCACAAGGTACCCATTACTCCTTTGGGGACTTTGGAAGCCTTTGGAAGCTGAGAAGGCTACGGTCCTTACAACCCCCCCACCCTTTCCTCTGCCAGTGAGTTCCAGTTCAAAGCTCTTCTCTGTCATCCTTCCTGCTCGCTTGCTTCTGGGAGAGCTAACAGGATGAGGCAGGCTGAGTTCTGCCTAACCTGTTGGTGGTAAATGGTTCCTCCTTTTCATTCTCCCACTCTTTTTGTATCTAGATGATTGGTTGCTGCCACTTTTTGAGACCACTGGGTTGGGAGCACAGCTTCCTACCTGGAACTGAGTCCCGAGGGTGTGACAGTAACTGCACTGGTGTGCATCCTTCCAAGTGCAATTCCAGTCAATGATGTTGATCAGGGGAATGCTCTTGTTTGGATACTAGCTGGCTGGAGCTTTCTGCTCCCTCTTTCTGACACGTATACAGATGAAGTTGCTAAATTGCGGTGTCTGGGACAAGGTGCTCTTTTGTTTCAAAAAATGATGAGTAAAGCAACAAAGTTCAAGGTTTATTTCATCACTTGGACTTTTACTCCAGTGATAGCGGCTGGGAGTTCAGCTGTAGAAAATTGAGATCCTCAGTTTGTTATCTGTTCTTGTTTCATTGCTAGCTAACGTTATTTAGTAGACTGTCAAAATAATCCTCCAAGAGGGAAGTAAATGTAGGGAGTTACAGGTGCAATGATCTCCAGTGCCTAATGACACTGACTGTTAGCATCCTTCATTTTTTGTGCTTGTTTTTGGGGGAGGAAAGAGAAGCTTATGTGGTAATCACATGCTGCCAGGTCATTGCAGGGAATCTGGTGCCAGCAGTAACACTGTTCAAGGTCCTGCTTCTGTGGGAAAACTCACAGGTGGTTAACTTGAGCATCCAATTTTGAGCTTTCACAGGGGAGAGTGGTTCGTGTATGCTTTTTCTTGAAGCCACTTGGGCCCCACTATGATCTCACATAAGGAGACATTTTCTTCTAGATTTGGGTTATAAATTTGGAGTTGGGATCACTCATATTGATCTTTGGTTTCAAGCTTCTTTGTGCAGCAGTGAAGGTTGTAGTTGTTTACTTACTAATTTCATCATCGTACTTGTGTTGATTTAGTGCCCATAGGTATTTAAGCTGTGAGAACAGTGAGAAAGACTTTAACATCTAATTTTCCCCCTTTTTGTTCTTATAATTAAAAAGAAATCTTACAGCATTCATGCAAGGAGTCACTCTGTAAAGTTCATGGTTAATTTCACTATCCATGGACAGCTGAATGCACTTCTGGGACTTTTTTGCAGCATGACTGGGGCCTTCTCTTAATGTTTCTATGACAATTTAATATTCAGTTGGGTTTAGAATGAAAGAACAAAAGGATTCTTCAGCATTCAAACCGGCTGCCTAGGGAAGTGGTTGAGTCACCATCCCTGGAGGTATTTAAGATGTGTATACATGGCACTTAGGGACATAGTTTGTGGTGGACTTGTCAGCACTGTGTTAGTGGTTGGACTCGATGATCTTAGAGGTATTTCTAACCTAAATGACTAAATGGTTCTAAGATGCAACCTACTACTTCCTGAGTTTGCTCTCCTGTTTGAAGGGCTGAGTGAGGCACATCAGGAAAGTTGTGGTGTCTGGGTTTCAAACTTCATCGCTTTTGACCACCTTCCATGCCACATATAGGAGCATGGTGGGACCTTTAGTTCTTGAAAGGTAGATTGGTTATTTAGGGACAGACATTTGAGATTATGCTTCATTTCTTTGTCCTTATTTGTTTATAATAACAAGGCTTCCAGGAAGAAGATACTGCCTTTAGTTCAGGATTTTGCAGGGCAAATTACTTCAAGTGAGAAGTTGTTTCTTGGAGGTGAATGTAGCAAAAGTGTTCCTGCCTGCCTGTAGCATTTGGATGTACTAATAAGGATGGGAAACACCCTGACCTTAACGTAACCTTCTGCCCTCCTACTTTGCCATCTGTTTCAAGGCCTGCAAAAGATTTCACTGCCTCTCACACACTCTTCTACCAAGGTTGTCTCCCAGAAAGGGAAAAAGAAGAGTTACATAACAGTGTTTTCCTCCAAAACTGTGTGTTATGGAATTCAACCAAGACCCTGATTTTAGCTCCAGTAGAAGTCTAAAACTGGCACATATTGTTTTCCAAGGTCCCTTTTTCTGTATGTATGAAAAAAGTAAATGAACCAATAGTTTAGTATGTGGGGTACAATATTCCTAAATAGCAGCAAAGTAGAATGGTTCTTGGGGAGAGCCACAACCACCAATTCACTAGTTAGTGAGCTTTCCTTCTCCATCAGAGGATACAATTTCTTTCTCAGAAATCACCAGTGGAGTGCTTAGAGGAGAGGAAATGTGCTGTGATACAGAAATGGAACCCATTTCAGATATGATACCCTCCTGTAGAACATTAATGAACTGCAGCAGTTGTATGTAAGGCTTGTGGCTTGTTACATATGCTTAGCTTGTCAAAAGTTTCTCGGGGCATTAAGGGCAGGCAGTGTCATTTGTGCAACAGGCAGAGCTCTCTGCCCGTGGATGTAACACTGACCTTACTTGAACTGATAAATAGCTGAATTATCCATGACCTTTAATAGCTGAAATGTGTACATCATCTGCAGCCTTCTTCAGGTTTGCTTCAATAGAGATCACTGGATAAAGCATATGTACGTATGTATGCAGTGCTCTGTGTGATCCTCTCTGGCTTGTAACAGCACATCAAGAGAATTCCAGAGTTTAGGAGTAGCAGAGCCATCACTTTTCCATGTGCTCGCTCTTGCTCATGAAAGGTATTCATTCATAGGGATGCATGATATTGTGCAGCCAGCTGATCCTAAAGAAAAATAAAACACGACAGAATGTAATGTTGGACTTTATCCTCTTAATGTAAAATAAGTACTACCTTCTGTTTGCATTCTCTAGTTTAATTTGGAAGAAGACAGAGACAATATTAAAATATAATGAGGGCAATTAATTTTGTGGTTCACAGTGGCTCAGATTTAGAAGGGAAAAAACCCACCTTAATCAGCACAGTACTTAAGGGCTCCCTGTAAGAAGGTTGTGCTTAACCTTCAGCAAACGCTTAGGGGCTGCCCTGAATAGTAATGGGTTTAAGCACATGCTTAAGTGTTTTCCTGAAGGAAGACCTAAGCATCTTCTCAAGTGTTATATTACGGCTTCATTTACCTTATTCATAAATCCCAGCATCAGAGGCAAACTTTTCTTTCATCTCTTGGCAGATATTTGGGTGTATAGATTTTTCCACCTCCGTTTGCCCTGCTTTCCGTGGCTCTCTTGCTGCAATCTGATCAGCCCAGGCTGACCTTCAGGGGTGCTCCACATGGTTCGGGAGCCTGCCCGCACGGCTCCGATTGCACGATCAAAGTCCGTACCTTGCCTTTCATCTGCCGGCTCTCTGCCCTTCCCAGGGTTATTAATTTGAAGAACTCAAAGGCGCAAGCCCTCTCTGCCGCGCCCGTTCCCCGGGAAGTAGGAATGGGAATTAGGTTGTCCAACGGCTTGGCTGTGCTCAGTTTTCCATGGTTGGGAGATGGGATTGCAGAGGGTTAAATCTGTACCAGATGCTTCTTGCTCGGTTGGCTGTCGGAAATGCAAGGAAAAAAAAAAAAAGTAAAAACTGAGCAGGAGAGGAAAAAAACCCCCACCAGCCCTACAAAAAATATGGGGGGAGGGGAAAGAAGAAAAAAATAAAAAGGGTGGGACAAGGAGGAAACAAGAAGAAGGAGGGGAAAACAAAATAAAGAAGGTGGAAAATGGGAAGAAAAAAGGGGGAAAGAAAAGAGTACATAGAGGTGTAAAGGGATACACCTTTACAAAAAAAGTAAATAAGAACAAGAAAAAAAGAAAACTAAAATGGAGGAAGTAAAACGAAAAATGGAATAAAGAAAAAAGGGCAAGGAGGGAAACGAAGGAGAAAAGGGGAGGAAGAAAAAAGTATCACGGGGAAGGGGAAAAGAAAGAAGGGAGAAGAAAGAAGAGGGAAAAAAGAAGAGAAAGAAAAAGGAGGGGGAAAAGGGGAGGGAAAGAGTAAGGAACAAAAAAAAAGGAGGGGAGAACCCCCCAGGCGAGCGCGCCGCCCCCCGCGCCGGCAGCAGCCGCAGGCCGCAGCCCCGGCCGGGCCGCCCCGAGGCCGCCGCGGGGGCCCGGCCTTGCGCGGGGCCCGGCCTTGCGCGGCTCTTGCGTAAGCGGCGGCCCCGCCGCCCTGCCGGTGGTGCCGTTGCCATGGCGAGATAGCGGGGGAGGATTCCTGGGATCCGTAAGCCGGGGGAGAGGGACAGATTACGTCTTAACCCGTCACTCCGCGGCGCCTAACGTGATGTGGCAGGGTCGCCCAGGTGTCCCGGGGGGGTGACCCGGCGGGCAGCTCCGGGCTGTTGCAGGCATCGTTTTAAATAAAATAAAGCTGGGAGGGAGGGAGCGGGGGTGGCTCTCGGGGTAAGAGGATTAGATGCGTTCGCATGGGGGCCAGGATGAGAAAAATACTGCAGGGCTTGAGAGAGGTGGGTTTGAGAAATTGGCCTCGATGGAAACGGGAGGCATCTCTCTTTATGAACATTCCTAGTGCCTGCTGAGAACTGCCTGGCAGGTGCTGGAAGGGGATTCTTTTAATCTTCATCTGCATATTTTATTATCACATTTAGTTGTCAGCATTTTAATCGTAAGATGTGCACATAAACACACCCTGAGAATCTCTAAGCAGCGAGTCCAAGTACCAGCCCTATGCTGATAGTGAGCCTAGATCAAATCATTGACAGATGTCTTTTACATGAATGGAAGGAATGACGGGAGAAGGCATCAGTGTCTGCTTGGGTAAGTTTCCTTTCCCTTGTCTTTAATCATTGTTAGTATTTTACACTGTCTCTTCCTCAATGTCAGAGTGGGAGCAGTCAACTCTGGTGGGGTCTTCTTGTGCTTTTGATCTTCTCACTACTCTTTGCCTGTTAGAATTCCTAGAAGCAGGTGAGGATTTATTGAACCCTTTTGCTGTGGTGTCTTCTTTGTCGCTGCAAGGATGTCATTAGAGCAGGGAAAAACTTTATAAATTCAGATGTTTGATTTTAAATTTGGAAAAGATGATGTCTGGTCTAGAATTGAGTATGAAAAATACTGGTCTCCAAATTTACTGTGTTGTAAACATGTTTCTTAAGAGAGCAGCCCCTACCTGTGTTAATAATAATATTCATTGCCAGAAAAGAGATGTGTGTGGGGAAAAAGTCTTAAGTGAATTTAACATTCTTAAACAGTTCTCCAGCAGTGGGGTAAGAAATGTAAGAGAGAATACTGCTGGGAAATGAGCTTGAGTTACACCCACAGAGCATATACTGTACATTAGTTATAACCCTGTTGTTTTTGTTGCCTGCAATTAATTGAGTAATTTCTTCCGTGACTGAAACTGCAGGTTAAGCATGTTTGCTTTGAAAGCCAGTCTTCTGAATTGAGACGGCTTTTGCACTTACCATATATTAACAAGCTCTCGCAAAGCACATTTTGTGTGCTATGGTTCTCAATTCCTGAAAGGTGTCAGTGGGGGTTAATTCACTGTTACATAAACAGCCAATAACAGCTTCCGACTGTACTGGAATTGCTCTAAAATAGTTATTAGCTTCAAGGCCATTATGGAGGAAAAGGCATTTCACTTTTGCAGATATTATTTCTATGAAAAACCCAGAAATGGACTATGAGAACTCTGAACCATTGAAGTGAGGACACTGCTGTATGAATAGGCAAAGCTGTAGTGTAGCTTTACCACTGGGTTTTACAACTCTGACAAGGCCTTTCCCTCCCAGTTATACTTGGAAACCAACAAAATCTCAACCAAGCCAGTTTTCCAGAAGCTGAGCATTTACTGTATGAAGACACTCTAGTAGAGCATCATTGCTTTAGCTAGCAGAGCCTGGGTGCTACCTGTGTGCATGCATGCTGATGTTCTAAAAAAGCAGAAGTCAGAGCTGGCATCACAAAAAGCCAAATCTTAGAGCAGTTCTGAACTGTGGGGAGCATAGGAGCAGCACAGAGAGCCAGATGCTGGGGTTTATTGCAGCAGGGTTATTCAGCAGTTCAGTTCACTCCAGGTGGTGCAGGAAGGAGCTGAGAATCAGTTTCTGAGCTCCCTGCCTGGGAAGCAGGGGTGCCTGGAGGGTGGAAGATACGCCTGCAGCCATTTCTGGTGCCTTCTGGTTTTGAAACTTCCCATGGGGAATTTGCTAAATAGTTTTGTTGCTGAAGTGTTTATTTAGCAAAGCAGGCCTGGTACCTGTTGAAGCAGCCTGCAAAATTGGCTCTTGCTCTCTGGGCATGAGCAATTGTTGTTTGCTCAGAGAACTGGAAGTGTTTGAATATGAGAACTTTGCTTGCATTTAGACATCTTCAGTTGCCCCCAGACTAGCTTACACCTTAACTTTTCAGAAGCTGGAAATACTACATCTGCCTCATTTCTAGAAGTAAAAGAGTACAGGAAGGGATTTTATGCATAATTCAGCTGGTTTTTGCATATGACTGCTCATACTGACTGCTACTTTCCAAGAGATAAAGTGACTTTATGGTTTGGTTGTTTCAGCTATAGGAGTTGACTCCTGTTTATTTTAAATGCAGTGTTCTGCATCACCAGCAAGTTATTTATTTAGGTGTCTGAGGGAAACACATGACTTGGCATTAACTTTTCTTTTCCTCCCATCTCCCCTGACCCCAAAGTAGTTCAGCCTGAAACTTGATAAGTTAATCGCAGTTACCTTGGCAAAATTATAAACAAATTAAGATGGATGAAGCCTGGCCATAAAATTATTTTGGATAGGCTGGGAAAATGCAGCTGAGAGCATTAATTGCTGCTACTTTCACTGCTACCTTTGACAGTGTAGGGTTTCAGTAAGTAATTCCTCCTTGAAGGAAAAGAAACATGCCATGTCATCTGTGTCACTTCTATAGCCTTTCTAAAATTCCCTGGATTTATGACTTGTGTTAATCGATGTTTTGTAGGTCTTTCAGATATTTTCAATTCCCTGATATGGAACTAGTCCATCTCTGTATCTTTATTTTGGTAAATGTATGCTTGTCACAGGGAATTACACGGTTTTGCACTATTTAAAAATGGCAGACCCTTACTACAGTCAATATAGTTTTAATGGAATTAATGACATTTTAAATTAAGAAGAATTTTTGCTCATTTTTCTGTTATGGACCATAATTTGATTAGAACCCCCAGCAGTGCTGATGGCCCTGGAGATGATTGATGACAGGACACAGCACATACTGGAGGATCAGCTGTTAATGTTGCTTCATCCAGTCCTGCTTATGTTGTGGAAAGACATTTAGGAGGTGCCTAGAGCTCAACCATGGAATTTGTTTAGAGGGAGATTTCAGAAGAACACCAAGCATAAATCTTCCCATATTTGCAAGTTTTTTTGTGATATTAAATCTGATGGTGCACATTTTTGTAGTATATTTTACCAAAAGTGATCCTAAAAATTCACAAGTTGTCGTTCATCCAGGAGGTGGGTAGTACAGCGAGAGTGAGAAGCAGGGATAAGGCTTTTGAATCTTGATGAAGCTAGCTCAGCCAGAGGGGATGTGTCAAGTGGGAGGCAGAGCTGTCTTTAAAGAACCACATGGGTATCTTTTGGTGTGGTCTGAGGGTCCATTTGAGACCCTCTACAGATTTACCATACTGTTTCGGTCTTTACTTGTTTGGATTTTATATATTATAGAGTATATGATTGTAAACCACTTCATACTGAGCACAGTATTCATTCTGGTTGAACATTCATGCCTTATTATATGTCTTTATCATCATTGCAAGATAAATATCAGGGCTTTATGACTTAATAATAAGTTTTATCTTTAAAGATCATTTTCTAACATATTGAAATGGGTTGTTACCTCACCTAGGAGTTATGAGTGTGATTGTTGGGAACACCTGAGAGTTGAGTTAGCTGAATGCTGTTTTAATTGGCAGGAGATTACCAGTTTCTATGGGAAAATGAATTAGTTAAAACCCGTCACAAAGGCCTTTTGAAAATTCTCAACTGTATTATGAAGATTGTTGATTTTGAAATTAATTACTACAAGTTGGAAGAAGAGGGTACTTTCTCAATACCCCAGTTTTGCTTTGTCTGTACACAATAATTGGTTTACACTGTATTTAGGAGACACATACGAAACAGTTGTGTTTTTGCAAAAGTTTTAGCAGTAGCTTTGTGTAGGCCCATTGTGAGACAATCTGATAAGGTCTGATTTTCAGAAAGCCCCCTGCTGAAAACTAGGCTGGTTTAAGAAGAGCTCTGGTTCAGCACTTTGATTCATTAGCTGTTTTGGAAGTCTCTGCTCTCACTAGTTAGTATTACCTGTCAGAATATGTAAGGGCAGGAGGAGTTTGTGGCCACTCTTGGATGCAGTAATTGTACCTGATGAGACACTGGCACAGGTTGCCCAGAGAAGCTGTGGATGCCTTGTCTCTGGAAGTGTTCAAGACCAGGTTGGATGAAGCTTTGAGCAGCCTGGTCCAGTGGAAGGTGTCCCTGCCCATTGCTGGGGTGTGGGAACTAGATCATCTTTAAGGTCCCTTCCAACCCAAAACATTCCATGATTCTACAAAATAGTGAAAAAAGCTGACTTAAAATTTTTGTGTATCATTGGAAAGGGCACAGGTAAATGAGAAGATAGGCTCAGGAGGGCAGGCAAGGGGCTAACTCTAGAGTGTCTCTATGTAAGTAGTTGGCAATAAAGTATCTAAATATTTCTGTAAGTCTTCATGTGTGCAGCCACTATGTTCCTTAGTAATATAATTATCTTTCCAATGAATTCTTGGAGGGTGGAAATCTTGTTTCATGACTAAAGCTATAAAGTACACAGGAAGGTTGTGTTGGATGTTGGTACCAAACCCACATATCCCATGACAAGTTCCTAAACCCAGAGACCAGATTTCCACTCACTACAAAATTCCCTCACCTCTCCATCATCATCCCACACATTCTCTTCTGCCTTCCCATCACTGAGCTATGTAGTCAAAAACAAGAATCCCCTTCCCTTTTCCCTCTTACCTTAAAAGAGGGAATTTTGAGCTTCTGGTAGGTGACTTGCTGCCTGCAGTTTTTACTGCTCTGTTCCTTGGACATTTTCCAAGGCAGTCAGTCCTGACTTTCATCTACACCCTGGGGATTCCACAGGTGCAATGGAGAAGTGAACCTTTGTGTGAGATTTGGCTGGTTTGCAGTCTCTTGCCACGGGGGAATGGAAGTAATAACAAGGGAGTTCCCACAGATAGGTGGATGTTGTGGGGTTGTGCCAGGAAGTTTTGGTTTCCTAATAAAATTGAAAGACCAATTTCTGCTTCCCTTAAAATCCTTGGGAACTTTATAGTCGGCCTGAGTACTGACTGAATATTGGTGAAGAGTCAAATGCTCACCTGAGACTGGAGCATGGGGTTGGGGGAGGCATTTCAGCTTCACCTAATTCTAATTTATTCTGTGTGAGATATTCACCTGTGTGTGCCTGCAAGGGACGGGTAAATGTATAACAGAGAAAAAGCCCTGCATTTTGACATACATAAATGTCACTTTACAATGGCCATGGTGTAGTTAGTGCAAAAAGCAAAGCATATCCCTGTTGAAATTGCTTAAAACAGATGTGTTTTCAGAAGGAGTTCCCTAAACAGTAGTAAATTTACTCACAGATTGGAATAAGCAATAGATGTTAAATCCACTCCTAATAAGTGTGTGCCATGCCATTCATTGGGAGTTTGTCAGATGACCTTCACAGTAGATTTGTACTGTACTCAAACATGTACAATTAAAGCTCATTGAAATTAGATTCTTCTTAGGACAGTGTTGACATTATTTTTAAAAGAGTGACTTTGTTTTCCAATGGGAGAAAACCAATAAAAACTAAAATGTTAGAAAACTCAAAACTTGTCATATTTCTATAGTTTTTCTGAAATTATCTGCATTAAATGAGGAATTAGTTGTTCTAAATTTTACAGGCTTTGTACTGAATTTGAATTTTCAATGTCTAAATGGCTTCTCGTTTAAATTATTAAAATACTTGAAATAAAGCTTTGGACAAATGTTTTTTGAGGTTTTTTTGTTGTGTTTTTTTAGGAAAGATGAAACTACATTCCAGAAAATATTTTGTATTGTAAAACTTGCTGAAGCTCATCCTTTCCACAAATAGCTTAGATTTTGGTAGTGAATTTTTTTGTCAGAATTTTTTTTGTCAGATTCCCTCTGGCAGCGTCATTTTGTCATCTCCATGGGGACTTACAGTTTTAGGGAAAGATAGGTGTCAGCCACCATATACTGTAGATAAATGATGTGTCCTTTCGTAGTATTAGAACAGGAGAAATGGCCAGTACATCATTAAAGAAAATTGAATTTAGGATTTCAAAATGCTGGAATATCTTATTAAGAGTCCCAGTATTGACTTTGGATTTAGGAAGTTTCCATGGTCCTTAAGAGCGTGTTTCCCACCCATGATGTGTTTCAATTTATTTTGCTCTGATTTTATGGATATACATTACTTGTTTTGGGGATAAATGTGAGGACAATGTGCCATATAATGCATTTTAGTCTCCAATTGATATTTATTGTCAACCTGTTTTCTTAAAACCTAGTTTTTATAGGGGAAATTTCAGATGAGAGTGTATGGATTGATATATTTGATCTGCTTCTTGTTACACAGGATTTGCAGTATAATACTTAAAGCCCCTTCCATAATACAGCACAGAGTTTCTTATTGGTCTGTACAAGATATTCCCAAAATGTGTTTGCTAGCATGGTTTAGTGCATCTTTCAGGTTTTCCTTGGCATTATGCCTTGAGAAAGCTTTACTGTTGCATTGTTTGTTTTCAAATTTTACTTCTTAAATATTAATTACATATGATATAAAGCAAAAATTTGTAAATTAACATGGCCAACCATCTCAAATCTGAACTGGAAATGAAATATTGGAAATAAAATTTTGGTTTGCTCTAAGTCTTGTTGATCTGTATGAGACAGAAGGTATCATTTCCTGCTGTGTATCTTCGGCAATCAGCAGTGAAACAGCAGACTGATTGGTTATTTAGTTTTTATTTTCTCTCCCATAGATTTTATGTCAACAGCACTCAAGCAGAGTGTAGCATGGTTATTTTTACTGTGTCTTTATTGGTTGCATAGATTAAAACATGAGCAGTTTTATGGAGGTTGCCTTTTTGCATCCTGACAACTTCATATTTGTCCTTGTCTTTATTAAAACATTTCATTTCTCTCAGACAACTTAACCTTTTTCTTCTACTCCAACTAATGACGAGGACAAATATTTGTCAACATCCTTTCAACATGATGCATTCACAGCTCCATCAGTATCTTGGGGGTCTGGAAGAATGTTTCTGACCCTTCCTGTAGCAGAGGTGATGCCAGGTGTGGGAATGTTCATCTCTGCTTCCATCTCTGCAGCAGTTCTGGTGGTGATGTGCAGCTGCCCAGGCATCACCACCAGCCCTGGGGGCCACCTGGGGATCTTTCCTTACTGATGCACTCTCCCAAAGCCCTGGGTGGCTGTGGGAACATGGCAAGGAGCAGACTGCAGGTTGGGTATGTTTCACATGTTCCTTTCTCCTAAAGTATTGTTCCAGACTTCTGAGCAGTCATCAGGTATAACATAGCAATGTGCAGCGAGGTGTGGCCTTAAAGTCAGGTGTCCGGCTGGCAGAAGGGCGGCCAACACCCAGCTGCAAATGTGTGAGAACCCCACGGCATCAGAAGGCTTCGGGCTGTGCTCACAGTGGACGGAATTGCTGCTGGCCGACAAGAGTAAAGAGTCCGGACACTCACTGGGGACTTATCAGATTTATTGTTAACCAGGGAGTCACAGACACCCAGGTGTTGAATGTAACATGTCAGCCAGAGAGTGACCTCAAACAAAGGGTGCAGCAGGGTTATAAAGGGGAGGAGGGATCTCAGGGAGGGGTCTACAAAGGAACCAATAGGGGAAGGTAGGGGAGTGGACTTAGGATAACGGGCATGAGAGAAAACCCAATAGAAACAATGTAAAGGAGGGGCCCTGGAGCCACAGCCAATCAAGTCTCCCTAAGCACAGAAGATTCTGGCAAACTAGGAGGAGTGGGGAGTGATTGACTGGGCCCAGGGAGGAGAACAAATTCACATATAAGGAAACACGGGGGAGGGGAAATCATATAACAGAGAGGATTGACATAAACTATGGCGGGAGTAACCAAGGTAACCAAATGACAGACAATACCATGGCGGGAGTTGCCATGGGAACATAATAACTGACAAAACTAAGGCGGGAAAAACTGGGAGGGCAGAACCATTACAGAAAATGGGGGAACAATACAGAAAATGGGGGAGCAATTAAACAAACTAAGAGAACACACCACAACAGCAGTGAAGCAAGCAAATTCTACAGTACCTCCAAGCCCACTATAGTTGTGGAGTTCCACCATTTTGCTTTGGATAAAATGATCAAAAGTAGTGTTTAGGGAAAGAGTGAACATCACCCGAACAGATACAGTGACTTTCTCAGGATGTGTAGGGTCTTGAGCAGAGATATGGGTTTTGGGCATCTGCAATGTTTGCGCAATAGAAGCAGTATTTTTTTAAGAGTATGGATAAGTTAAACTTCTTGGGAGAAAGGGACTTAGTATTTTTTTCCCTTTTATATGTGCTGGTCCAACTGCTCAGTAAATATGGTCTTAATCTTTCACTAGCAGACTGTGATATGAACACCAGTGATTGCCTCATGTCTCCTTCAGACCTGTGTGATTAAAAACCCACGAGTGTGATTAAAATCTTACATCAGCATTGGAATTATTTGGATTCCTTCATGCTTTCAGCTATTCAGGATGTCAGTAAAAAAGGCCTATTTCTACCAACATATGATCAGAGATTTCTGTCGCAGTCTGCCTGGCACAGACCTAGTGATGATGGATGTGACTGGTACCTACACAGAATGTTCCTGCTGTGTCTTTTCCTGAATGTGTGCCCAAAGGGAAGCTTTCCACAGTTTTTGAATGGCCTTTAGCTGAAGACTTGTTCAGGAGGCAGAAGGTATTTTAAGAAAACTGTGGTAGGTACGAATCCTGGTAATACGGCTCTTGTGGTCTATTCAGTGCTGCCTGACAGGTCTGTATTTGATTTCACTGATGGCCTTTCAAATGCAGAGTTAGATTTTTCTACATGTTATTGCAGCTGAACAATTGTAGGTATCTCCCCACAGAAGGCCCCACTGCCTTTTCCTGGGCAAATATTCTCTTGTTTTTTCATATCCTACTCTTTCAAAATGAGTTGAAATGTTTAATTTAGGAAGAAGACAGTCAAGTATTTTCTGCTGTGAGATGGCAGAAGGGGTGTTTGTTCCTGGTGATGGGGCTTGCTGGCGTAGGTGTCTTCTGTGGCTTTGGAAGGAATGTTCAGCAGATACTTGATGACCTTCTGTAGGAGGAAAATAGGTGCACAGGTGAAAATGGAGGAGGTTCTTGTGAATGTCGAGGTCTCTTGCAAGTCTGGAGCTCAGCCTACGTTTCAGTACACAGGCAGAGAGTTGTGCTGCCAAGAAATTAATGTCTCTTTTACTGGGATAGTGAGGGTCTCTGTGCACCACATTCAGAGCGCTCCTATGGCTTCGCTTACAGACCTAGGTTTGAAAAAAGAAAAAATGTTCCAGCTGGAAAGGAACTGATTTTTCTTTAAAAAAGGGGGGGGGGGGGGGGGGGGAGAAAAAAAAAAAAGCCTTGGAGTGCTTTGGGTGTGTTGGGTAATTGTGTACTCAAGAATCACACTTACATAAGTGAAGACACTCTGTAACCCTCGCCTGCCAGGAAGGCAGGCGCTGCAGAAAACCCACTCATCGCAGAGGAACCTCCAGTAGGTGCAGAAGGGGAGGAGAACCTTTGTTCTTTGTGGTGTGTTTATTCACAAAGAGAAGTTGTCTTTGGCATGTGTGCTTGGCACCAGAGGATTCCCGTTTTTTATCCTGCGGAGCTGCTTTTTCTTGTCGGTGTTGCGGGTAGGTTTCCTTTCCTAACGCGGAAGGGGAGAGGTGGGTATTTTCCATAGCTCGTCCCAAGGCTTCGTCCCTGCTGGTTGGAAGAGCCCAGCAAAGCACCTTCTGGAGGCAGGGTAGGAGTCAGAAGCAAAGTCCTGGACAGCAGCTCTGGTGGATTCCATTCCAGAGCTGTTTGAAGAGAGAAGGGAAAGATACAGGGGGATGTACAGGTGGCATGCAGCAGGGCACAGCATCAGGATATCAGTCTGGGTTCCCTAGTTCAGTAAGGAAAGCCCACACAGATGGGGAGGGACTTTATAGTGATAGGACAAGGGGTAATGACTTTAAACTGAAAGAGGGTGGATTTATATCAGATATAAAGAGGAAATTCTCTACTGTGAGGGTGGTGAGACATTGGAACAGGTTACGCAGAGAGGTGTTAGGTGCCCCATCTCTGGAAACAGTCAAGGCCAGGTTGGATGGGGCTCTGAGCAAGATGGTCTTGTTAAGATGTCCCTGCTCATTGCAGGGGATTGCTTTAGATGACCTCTGAAGGTCCCTTCCAACCCAAACTATTTTATGATTCTGGCACATGCTCAGTAAATATGGTCCTAATCCTTCACTAGCAGACTGTGATATGAACAGCATTGATTTCCAGATCTGCTTCTCATGCTTAACAGTGTGCATTTAGGGGAGTTGTAAAACAAGTGTGCTTTCTGGGTTAACTAGGCTATACTGTATTTACCAAGTAAGCACATTTTCCATTAAAGTAGTTTATAAAACGTACAAACAGGCCTTAGTGTTTGCTTACATTGCTTACGGTACAAATGTCAAATTTAAATGCATGTGAAACTTTATTTCAGATGTTTATTTCAAATGTAATTTGATTTTACTGTGAAAACATTTCAGGAGTTAAGTTTGAGATGTGTGACAGAACAGCAAAGATATTTAATACTTAGCTTAATTTAGAAAAATGACCTTTCAGAGGAAAAAACTGTGCTTGTCAAAAATATACTGATGAATTAATTTCTTGTGATGCCAGTGTGATAGCTGACTTTTGAGAGCAACCTTAAAGATAATGAGTTTTATTTTTATCTTAGATCTATCTGATTGTAGTGCCTCTCACAAATCAAGTCACTTTACTGACTTCTATGCCTATAAATATAGAGCAAAATTTGGAAGCAAAAAAGAGCAACCAGAAAAAAAAACCCAAACAAAACCAAAAAACCAACTCCAACAAAATTAAACCAAATCAGAGCAGTGCAAATCTGACTGACCAGTGTGGATGCATACTTGGGATTTTAAATGACATTGTAGTTGTAAGATCAGTGTCCTCTTTCACCACCACCACCTCCCCCCTCCCCATCAACAAACCACCCTAAAAATGCTATGTAGAAATACCAGCATTGTAATCAGTTTTTAAATATTCCTAATAGAAATGTGATTGCAATGCTGTCTTAGAAAATACTTAACTTTGTTTCCAGAGACTGGAAACTTTGTTTCCAGAGACATATCAATGACTTTTATTTTGTAAGAATATGCAAGGAATTTGAAAGCAATTTTAGAACTTCTTGTAGATTTCTGACTGCTTAAATTGATTTATGTTTAGAACCTAATCTTGCTCACTTTGACAAAGCTGGCAGCTTCAGTGGGTTTATTTGTGCAGATAGAGTGAGAAAGATTCAGCTTTTGATATAAATACTTTAGCTTTCTGGTTTCTGAGAACTATTTTCTTACAGTTAATTATGCATTCTTAAAATGTGTACATTCATAGGCATATGTAGAGGGAGACATGGCAGCTTAGTTTGCAAAATATTGAGCTTCGTTTTGCCTATCAGTGTTTTTAATTTTAGTCAGAACAATCTCTAAATTGTTAAGACAGATCAAGACTTAGAAGTCATGTCATATATATTGTCAGATGCAGCATTGTAAACTGTATAAGCATAGCTATTACTGGAACATCAGTATGTTTCAAAACATTGTTTTAAGTGTTTTCTCTGGGCTGGTTCAAAGTGGTCCTTTGAGGTTCATTTTGGGAAGGACAGATGTCAAAACAGGTGGTTTGTGTTCTTGTGTGCCATGGGTGGCTGTCAGGTGGAGGGGAGAGCGTGGGAGGCGACTCCGCATGGATGGGCCTGGGAATGGGTTTGTGAAAGCTAAAGTATTGCAAAACAAAAATTCCTTTCCATGCTTGAATTATATTAATTGAGATGGTTTGAAATAAAGTGGTGCCAACTTGAAACAGCTTACAAGTTTAAAAGTCTGTATTGTTTAAAAGAAATACTGAAGTGTCAGTGATGTGGTGTGCTTCTGACTACAGCTGAAGTGTTTGTATCAGCAAACAAGATAATGTGAATTCATCAGTCTACAAGTTTGCAATTTGGGTGAGATGCAGCCATAAAAATGCATGGTAAAACCACATGGGTTTACCTTAATCATTAAATTTTAGCAGTATTTTAATTTTCTTGTGTAGAAATGTTAGTTTCTACACAAGAAGTTAGTTATTGGGTTGAGCATCAAGTTTGCTGAAAATACCTTTTGCTGCAAGCTGCTGTTGAAAACAGAAACCTCCTCTTGCTGTTGTGGTTTTGATGGAGTTGGTGAGCAGCAGTCACTGTCATGTTTTGGTGGTTACACTGAGGTCACTCCCAGCTAGGCTTGGCTGAGCATTTTTGGTAATGTTACAAGTATAGTCTAGCTTTGCAGCAGCAAACTTACTGTAGTTTGTGGTGATCTCCTTTTGGGTGGTAGTTTCTTAGAATAGCTTTAGTTATTGTTGGAACAGTGGCAAGTTTAAAGAGTATTGCATGCATGTAATGGTATTTCATCTCAAGCAAAACAAAGGATGTCAGTTTCTAAAGCAACCAGAATTATTTTTAACTCTTTCCTCAGTTCTTTAAAAGAAATTCAGAGTGATTTGTCGGGGTCCTGTCTCAAAGTGACTCCTGTAAAGTGTTTCTAAGAGAGAATAGCAAGGTGTTCAGTGGGCAATTTTGCAACAACTGGCTGTGGACCATGGTATTTTGTTTTGTGGATTTTTTAATCTTTAGGCAGTGCAGTTAGTAGCTGGGTGGTGTTCTGAAAGTCACATTTGATCTTTACTGAGAGTGTTACCTGTTTGTCCTTACCTAGGATGTCTTCTTCTTAGTAAAGAAAGTGCTGAGATTCCCCAGTACACAGCTTCAGTATTCCAGGATAAAAGCCTGGGAGCTCATATCTCATTGTGCTTTAAAGTGTTTCTCAAACAGCATTGATCAATGAATTCATTTGCAATGGGAAAGCTAAATCTCAAACACACGGATGTTAAATATCTGCCTGAAAGCAGGGAGGAAATGGGAGCTGAGATAAATTGGTGAGAAGTTCAACTTGTAAGACCTACAACTTGACATAAGAAGTGAAAGTTACAAAGCTTCACTTTTTTCTTCTATTCCACTAATGCTCAGTTTGACCTTCCCTGTACCGTTGATTGTTTAATATACCCTTATTTCAAATATTCCTCACCTCTCTGTAAATTAAGCTGCTGTAAACTTTCAGACTCTTCTCACTGGGAGTCATCTGCAGGCTTGTAAGTATTTGTATTGCTCTTTGAACTTTTTTTATTTCTGATATAGTTGTATTGTCTGTATTTCTCCTGAAGCAGCCTAATATTTTATTGAGAAGACTGACCCTTCCTACAAAGAATTAAAAAAATAAACCAGCAAAGTGCTCAGGAATGAACTTTATGTGCTATGTGGTTATTTTCAGAGAGTCATCAAGACTTGCAGGTCAGTTCTTCAGTGCCACAGACCAAAAGGTCATAAATTGAATGTTATGAGTAGTTTAAAAAGGTACAGGGATTTGACCCATTTCTCTCTTTATGTATTTCAGTGCTTTGACTGTGGCTTTTTACCTTAGCATTCTTGTTGTAACACAGCATTCCAGGTACAAACACTTTCCCATAGTCCAAAGTTTAGGCTGCTAATGTGCTGGTTGGGTTGCATTCCTCCAGCTGTCCTGTAAGGAGGTGACTCGCAAGGTACCATATGACAGCCTGTAGTTCAACCAGGAGTTAAGCCAGGAAATTAAACTATCTGCATGCTCAGAACTATATCCTGGTAGTAATTTTAAAACTCTGTCTGTTTTTCCATATTTGAATCCTAATTTTTCAAGGGGTATTTAATGATTGCCACTGGGTTTGTCCTTGCTTTTGTGCTAAATTTGGAGTGATAGTTTCCAAATCTTTTGTTTACTGTAGCATGTGAGGTAATGAAATTAGAGCCACCAAAATCTTAAAGATCATCTACTAGGGGTGTGAAAATTTTATCTAGTTGATAATTGGTAATTAAGGTTGGATTCTGTTACTGAATCTTGGCTTGAGTTGTTAATGAATAGTGGTTGAGTATTCAATTTGAATGAAGCATAATTTCTGGAAGTTCTTAAAAATAAAACTGTCTCAGTTTAATATGGCTGGAGAGGTATTTCTAAAATGATTAAATGAAGCATAATTTGAATGAAGCATAATTTCTGGAAGTTCTTAAAAATAAAACTGTCTCAGTTTAATATGGCTGGAGAGGTATTTCTAAAATGATTAAATGAAAACTGAAGTATTTAAACACCTAAACCATAAACTTGATACGAACAGAAAGGATGTGGGGTGTGTTGTTGACTTTTGGATGTGGTTTGTTGATTTATTCTTTTATTTGTTTCTCTGAAAGTATTCTGTGCTTAAAACTTATTCTACAACATGAAACCAAAAGCCAAATACTTGACAATCTATAAGAAATTGGTTAGTCTTGTCTCAGGATTAACCCAAGATTATTCAGTTTGTATTTATGAATTGTAGAAGCTGTACAGAAAGACTGCCCAAGATATGAAAGCATCGGGTCATCTGCTGTAAGAGTATTTATTTTAATGAAAGTTAATCACTGATAAAATATTGTTCAGTGTTTTGTTAAAAAGGGAAAGAAAATGGGAAATCAAGTGTTTAGTATTTTTGTAGTTGCTGTGATTTCTCCTAAGTAGATTCCTCAAAATATGAACTGATCTACCATTTTCTGAGGAAAAAGGAAGCGAAAGAAGGAAATCATTTCAGTGCATCATTTCTACAGTGTAGCCTCTTTTTATATGCCTTGTATTGTATTTAATAATATTTTTCTTCTTTTTGTCACTGTGCTTTTATGCTACCTTTGTTCTCCTATGTCCTTTCCTTCTTTCATCAGTCTCCACATGGAGCAAACTATTTCTATTTTTGAGAACCATAAAGAAAGAGAGGAAAATGAGGTCTCCCTTTAAGTCAGAGGCATCAGAAGCCTTTAACCTTCTGTAGTTCACATGGGCAATAACACATCTGTGCATTTGGAGGATGCCCATGACTCACAGCCCTAAATATCAGCACCAGGTGAATCTGGTGGCAGCAGATGGGAGGAACTTGGTCTTGCTCTGTGATTCTTTGCTGAGGAGGGGTTGGCAAGAGACAAAACCTGAGAGAGGCTGAGGAGCACGGAGCCCAGCCTTTCTCCTGTTTCTTCTGTGCCAGAAAATCCAGTCATTCCAGCAGTTCTGTGTCATGATTTTTAACAACAAACAAAGTGAATTTGGAGAAGATTATAAGTGGAGAATAGTAAGTCTTAGGAAAGCAACATTTGTTCCTTGGCAGGCCATCACTATGATTTCTTAGCTTGGTTGAAATGTTCAAGATGTAAGCTTTAGTGAGAAGTTGGCCAAGCCTTTTCCCTCAACACAACTCCAGGTGCTCAGGCCCAGGAGACTCCGTGGTTTACCAGTCACTGTGAACCTTCTCAGAGAGGAGAAATCAGAGAGCAAGAGAGGTCATCCAGTTGGCTTTATTCTCTGTCCTCCTTCCCTTCCTTATGCAAGTGAAGTTTCCAATGTTTCTTTTCTTCCTATTAACCATGCACAATTTTTGTCTCAGTTAGCCTTTCTCTGCCAGGAAACATGGAAACTTCAAGCAGGAATTTATTTTAGCTGAGCTGTTGGGAAAAAAAAAAGAGAAAATAACTTCTGTAAATAGGTCCAACATCTAAAACTGAAATAAATAGATTAGAGTATATATTTTCAGGAAATTTGGGGCTGTTTCTTGAATCATTAATTTTAGTGCTACCGAGAAAATGTCCGAACAAACTTAATAAAAACAAAACCAAAAAGCAGTTTCAGGACATTCTACTGGGTTTTTGTTTTCATTGTTTTAGTCAAGTGTCACATTCTGATAATCTCTTCTCCCACACACCAAATTTTCCAGAAGTCATTGTTCCAACAAAACAAAAAAAATGTTACTGTAAATTAGTTAATAAAGTTGGATGTAATTCTTTCTACTTGGTTGTGGCACAGGGTTGACTAATCTAAAATCATTATGTTAAAGGCCAAAAAAGTATTTATTTGAGGACTTGAAATCCTTGGATGTTCACTTTGGCACATGGTTGTTGAAGTAAGCTCCCTCCAGGTTGAATTGTTCACTTCCAAATGCAGGATCAGGACGGTGTGTGCAGCAGCTTGCTGTGGCTTTCTCCCCCACATTCCTCACCGCCCCCTCATCTTCAATCAGACAGCACAAAATTGAGCGTGAATTCTAAATAAAACAGAGAAAAAACACTTGGGTGATGTTCACATTGCTGAGTGCCATCATTTTGTAGGTGTTTAAGTAGCTCATTAATTATCTTCCTAAGCTTGCAAGTACAGAAAGAAAATTTCACCACTAAGCCTAGAAAAAGAAGGGAAGAGGGCTGGGTTTTCAATCGGTGTAGATTTTACTTGTTGGGGTTTTTTTTCAATAATTCATAGTAGCTTGTTGTTCCATAGCAATAGGAACTGTACTTCTTGTGGGATGAGGTGAATTCATCTATAAAATTGTTTCTTCATCTTTCAACACCCTTCATAGCATATTAATAATACACGTAACTATCTGCACTGCCATATTTGTTTTCTGTTATTTATTTACTGAACAAAACCTTCTCAGCTACTTATAATAATTAGGGTTTTTTGCATGAAAGTTCAATTAGTTAAATTTACAGTGTCAGTATCACAGGATATTTTTTTTCAAGAGCCGATTTCTTATCCAAGGGTATCGTGGAGATTATCAAAAAAGGAATGCCAGATACTTCAGCCTCCTTTCTTTTATTTCCTGGGAGGGAATGTATTATCTTTCTTGGGGGAGGAGAAAAACAGCATTTCAGGATTTTCTTTTTTTCAGATTTCATGCTGATTCATGCCCAGCTAGGGCAAATATCTTAAAAACTCAGCCCTCCTTGAAGAGAGAGAAAGAAAAATCATTTTGGTTGAGACTCTGCTTTGGAAGATTGATTAAAGATTTCACTGTTTTGTTCCCTTTCTGTATAAATTCAGTTGTCTCCATTCCCTTTTACTGGATTTGTATGATCTGAGCACTTTTGACTTCTTGCAGTGGTCAGGGACAAGGGCACTGCTGTCCATATGGGTGAGCCAGGCTGGGCAGGGTGCCTGTGGGTGGGACCAGGAGCAGGGAGGCTGCAGCAGTGGTAGCCCTGGGGCCAGCCTCCCCTCTTGGCTCCTGGTTCCAGCTGGAGCAGGCATGGAGGAGGAGAGACAGAGCTGGCTGTGCTGGAGACAGGTTTTAACAAGTACTTTGGGACCAGCACAATCCTGCTCCAAGCAGAAATCTTTTTGAGAAGAGAAGCAGAGGGGAGCTTGAAAATGCCTCATGTGGTTTGTAGGGTAGCAGCTTGGTGCTTAAAGCCAAGCACCGCTTCAGCAGGCTGCTGTGTGGTTGTGACCAGAAATTATCCCTTCATAATGATGTGAGCTGTCCTTTCAGTACCAACCATCTCCCTGGCACGCCTGATTTCCTCACTGAAAGCCTGCGGATTGGTCCCCTCCTTCCCCAAGTCATTCCTTGGGGTGTGTCTGGGAAAATTTGGGTGATGTAGGGTAATCACCACGCAGCTAACTTGCTCTGCTTAGGGTCTGCCTAAACCCAGGTAGCGCATGATCAGTTTCTGGAGAGATGCTTTATCCTCACTCCTGCCATCTTTGTCAGGAAGACAGCTTGGGTGGGAAAAGACCCAAGTGCTCACTGGGATACTTTAGACCTAGTTTTTGACTCAGGTCTTGAAGGAGGATGGGAGCAGATAGAGGGAAACAGTAAAATCAGTCACTGAAATGAGGTATTGGCTTCATATGTATATTTATTACCACCAATTTATAATTTGCCCAGAGAAAAGAACATGAACTCCCTAGGATTGTTTGGTTTGTAAGACTCTTAAAGTGGCTAAGCCCCTGTTCGTGGCTGCAGCACACTGTTAACATAAAAAATGTCATATCTTTGTGCCTTTGCTAAAGTTTTGTGTTTCAGGTACACCTAGTTCTACATCAGCTTGTATTGACTATCTTTTCAAAGGTGTTTTTCATTTTATGAATCTAGTTTCTGATGTTGTTTTTTCACTTTAAAGCAGTAGCTAGTAACATTTTATTTGGCATGTGAAATTCAGGGCAAAAATAGAAAATTACTATGGAAAAATAAGCTTACAGAGTCTGTAGAGCAAGGTCTAGTATAGCAAGTGAATTGTGGATTTTTAAGTTTTTTTTGTTTTTTCAGTGAGCACTAAGACTCACTGATGACAGTATGACAGTTCATATGTTAGACTGACATTTAAGACTTACTAAGTTCTTGGATAAACAGGTAAGCACAAAAATGAGATACCTTAGTCAAGTTAATGAAAAACTTTGAGTTTAATGTTCAGTAATGCTAAAAGAGTGATTTTGAATTCGAAGGTGTGATTTAGCAGCCCTGCTGGAAGGGGATTTACGGCATAGCATAAGAAGGCAGCTGCCCTTCGGTGTGGCAAAGGCCCAAGCTGCGTGTCAGAGTCACTCCAGTTGTTGCAGTAGCACGTGAAGATGCTCCAGCACAGGCAGGAGCTGGTGAGGAAGGAGTGGGCAGGGTGGCTGGAGGTAGAGACCGAGAGGTGCTTTGTACCTTGGGCTATATATGGTGAAGGGATGACAGTGTTTGGGCTGGCTGGATTTTAAAGACAGTTGGAAATAAAGGCGGTTGGAAATAAGTGCAAAGTTTTAAAGAAGATCCAGTACCAAGTGAACTCCCCCAACATACCCCCGCAGAAAACTCCCTTGTGTGTAAATTTACTGAGAGGCTGATATTTACACATTTTGCAGTCAATACCTGCTCCTTAGCAGACAAACATTGCTTTATGTTTTACAGTTAATAGAAATGTGCTACTGTCGATTCCCATTTGCTTGACTGATCCAGGAAAAGAGCAGGAATAGTGAAGTGACAGTGTTGCTGATTTGATGGAAGTTATCAAGGGAGGTGAAGATGAAGATGCAAATGAAATTGCAAAGGATTTCAAAATTACATTAGGTTGCTGTGCAACCAAATTGCAAAAATGACAAATGAAATTCAGGGCAGATAAATGTGAAGTGATGTCCACAGGAAAATTATTTAAACTCTTCATTTAAATTGAGTTGCTTGTTAACACTTGGGCATGAGATCTTGGGGTCATGTATTTGTGTGGCAAAGTCAAGTGTATACTCACTAGCTGTCAAGAAGCAAATAAAGCATTAGGAATATCTACGCAGTAGTACAGGAAAACATATCTGTCATGACAGCATCTGTGGTGTGCCTTCATCTCTAACAGTGGGATCGATTCTGATGTCTTTCTTCTAATTGTCTTTCCCCTCTTCACTTCCACCTCCAAAGAGGATAAAATAGCACTGCAAAAGCTGCCAAAGGTCATAAGTATGTCGAACAGTTTTTGTGTAAGGAATGAATCAAGTAGATGAAGCCCTTTGGAGTTTGAAGAAAGATGTGAAAAGCTTACATAGATTCAGTATGAAAAGCTCCCCTGGATTCAAATGATACTTGGAGAAACTAATGTAGGAATAATCTGTGGGACTCGTGAAGTTCAAGAACAGCTCCTGGGGCTCACTTCAGAGCTGCCTGGTTTCAGAATCTGCAACTTAATCTTCTGCTTTTCCCTCAGCTTATGCTGTCAACTTTTGTTGGAGGCAAGATGTTGGGCTGGACACCTGACTTATCTTGTGGGCTTTCAATTTGTTTTGGTTTCTTGTTAGTCCTCAAAAACTGCCTTTTTCCTTAGCCAGCAGTACTATTTATTGTCCATCTTAGTATCAGGTATTTGTAACAACTTCAGTATCCAAAGTCCTACTAAAGATCTCATATTGTAAACCATTTCTGTAGACACTTTAGAATCTTGGTAAAGCAATAATTTTTAAGGGTATATGCTAATCTTAAGAAAACTCATCTCTGCTTAAACAGAGTTCTTGGTGCTCTTGTTAGGTGCTCAAGTAACTAGTAGGTTACTTGTGCTGAATGAATCTACTTACCTGATGCCTGCCTTGTAAACTTAATAGTGTTTGAGGAAGTCCAGAAATAGAAGAAGAAATTACAGAGAAGTTTGACCCCTCAGAGAACTTGCAGAAAGCCTCTACACTGTTGTCTCAGGTGATGAAACACCAACTCTTGGTGTTGTTGTACCTGTTGAACCAGTTTTGTGCCTTTTTCTGTTGAGCAACCCTCCTTCACCAGCCATGCAGCTGAGACAAGTGCTTTCGGAGTATCAGACAGATACATGGAAACTTTTTCCCCTGTTTGGCTGGGGAGTGGCTGGTTCGCTGTTTGTTGCTTTGGTTTAGGATCTGCATCTGAGAAAATACAGAATTTAACAAAATCTTTTGGGCTACACATATTTTTTATGCTTCCAGTGAGTAGAAAAGCTGTCAGTTCGGTTTGTCTCTTTTTTTTTTAATGGTTTCAGTTATTTCAAAAAATTATATATATATATATATATATATATATATATATATATAAAATCAAAAACCTCTCCTTTTTCCAGTTTGGGGACAACAGTTCATAGGCCAGTAAACCTGCCAAGGGAGGGAACCTGTCTCAGAGCAGAAGGTATGAAGGTGCTCCTAGCTTCCTAGCTGCAGCTTGGACAAGGTGGTGAACTAGAGCAACTCGTGGCTTTAATATTTTAACTTCTAACAGTGATACTGGGTTAGGTATAGAAGAAACACCGAGAAAGCCAAAGCTTGTGAACAGTGAATACCCTAGAGGCTGTTAAGTAATTATTATGCAGATTTTAGTGATAATAATCACCCTGTCCTAGGTAGGCAGCTGAAATTTGGCAGCGGGATAGAACAATGCCCTAGGATCAGCATAGCGATGGGGTAATTATTGTGCTAGATGGCTATTTAGGAGCTATGCAAATGAAATGCAATCAGTACTTGTGTTTGTAATTCGGTACCGGAGGGAGACAATGTGTAAAGGAATTATGTGTGGCGACTCAGCTGGGTGCTCTCAGAAGCACACACAGGATGCAGGATCACCTGGCTTTGTGGGGCCGGTGGAAAGGAGCCGGCCCTGGCGAGTGCCACCCTTGTGCGTTGGCTTACGCAGGCTGAGGAGGTGCCAGGCAGGAGGGATTTCTGAAGATACTTCACCTACACTTCTGAAATCTTATGCTTGGCAGCTACTGTGCCTCTCCCCACAGGTGCCTCGCTGTTTGCTATATCCTTCTGTAAGGCGTCATCCAAAAATTCTCTTCCTCCCCATCCCCTTCTGTGCTCAGTTTTTAATGAGTGTAGAAGCCTCATAATAAAAATTCAAACCATGGAAACAAACAAACAGACACAAGATTGAAAGCTCCCCAATAACAAATAAATGACACAGGGACAAGAGTTTGGGTTCGTATGTGAAGTGCTAATGTAATTTTTGCACATACACCTTGCCAACCTCATCAGGAGCCCTTACCATATTTGAGTAATATATGTGATGGCAAGGATAAAGGCTTTATATATTTAATTTATATACAGCCTTGGCATTGGCTGTTTTATTATATATACAGTACAGCAGATCATTGCTTATACAAATTTAAACTGGAGATTACAGATTGCATTTTCAAATATACGAGCATCTTTTTTTCTTCAAATGAAGAATAATAACAGGAAGATTTTAATTTTCTGTTTTCAACGAGGTTATATAAAGTATCTGTCATGAGTTCTTCATTTTTAAATGCAAATAATTATATATGGCAGGGAGTATGATGAGCATTCAAAGTTGACGTTAAAATGAAAATGCATCAAATTTTTCTGAAAAACTGATCAAACAGGTCATTAGTCAAGGTTATGATGACTAGTGGAGCATTTTAAATTGTTTAGTCTCATTTTAGATGTTTAAAAAGGTAGTTTATAGCTATTAATAGGATGACTGCTGCTGCATCACCCTACTAGTTGTTAAGAGTTTTGAATTTACATCATTTTTAGGAGGTCTTTTTCACCCCCTCTCTTAGAGCTGTACAAACAATCTTCAGACCCAGTAGTACTGGACAAACTTGAGATTTAATCTGTTTTACCTTGCATTTTTGGTAGGCTGGGGACATCCATGCTATCAGTTATCAGGCTCAGCATTTGGCAACTCACTAAGCTGTGGTGCTGTGATTCTCTAAGCCCCAACTGGGAAGGAGAAACCACAAAACAAATCATATGCCAAAAAGTGTCAAGTTCCCACAGTATGAAATTATAAAGATGAAAAGACTGTCTTTCCTCATCTGATCTCTTCCTTTTAATCTTGAGTGTTTCTCATTAAACTGGAAAAAGGAAGTGTATGGGGACAGAAAAGTGGTTTCTAATTAAAAGTAGATTTAAATCTGAGTGAGAAGAGTGCCTGATCCAGTGGGTTTCATGCAATGCCTTCTTGCTGCTGCCTGCCAGCTTTGAAGGTGTTCACTTTGTGGCAGGAGGGCGGTGGTGGAAACTTGGGGCCATCAAAGGCATCCTCAGCTGCCCATGTCTGCCAGCCCTTGCACCCCTGGGTGCAGGGTCCCCTCCTTCAGCACAGAGGGACAGTGCTGCCATGCCCAGGGTGCAGTCAGGACCCCGGCTTGGCTGGCTGGGTTTCGGGCTTGGAGGCTCTCCTGCAGTGTGAGGACGTGCAGGGGCCTGCCGAGCCTCCGCGCTCCCCAAGAGGCAGCATCCCACCGGCTGCACCGCCTCCCAATTAACCTAATGGGCTCCTTGCACAGACAAGACTCTGGGGTTTTGGGTTAGGGGTTTTTTTCCTTTATTTTTTTCTTAATGAGCTGGTTAAAGGAAGTCTTGGGATTCATCTCAGTTAACCAAAACACATTAGGACAACAGCGTTCTTGTTTTAGCAGGTTGTAAAGAGCCTTTCCTCCTCCTAGCAAAAGGGAAAGACAAGCATCGCAGCCCCCTTGCAGGGGAGCGTGGGCGCTTCTGCATGCTCCCCAGTCCCAGGTGGGTACCCACAGCTGCAGGCAGGGTGCCTTGGGATTAAACACTGCCTGCTGTGCCAAGGGAACCTGCCATCTGGGAAATGTGCCAAGCTTGCATCATCTTTGCGTCGTTCCTTGGCTTCATGTGGCTGCCCTTCCTGCGCTGCATGGGCACTGCTGCTGGAAGCAGCAGAGAGTCTTCCCTCTGGGGGAGGTGTGAAATGGCTCAGATGGGATGTGGGGCTGGGCTCAGGTCCTCTGTGTCAAATCTGAGCGCTGGAGATGTTCAAGGCCAGGCTGGCTGGGGCTTTGAGTGGTTTAGTGGAAAGTGGCTTTGCCTGTGGCTTGGGGGCTGGAATTAAATGATCTCTAAGGGCTCTTTTCAACCCAAACCATTCTATGATTCATAAGATGTGCTATTCTGCACCACCTATCTGGTGCTCAGGGTATTTTTTTTTAAATTTTTTTAAAATTTATTTAATAATAAATGCTTTCAGGCACATTTCTCATCCAGTGAAATGTGAAGCACTTTGTTACTTGCACATGAGCCTGGTGGTTTCAATAGTCTGAAGACTGAGATTTTCATGCAGGGACTCAGCTTCTTTTCACTTGCTCTCTGAATTTATAGTGGTGGAAAATGCAGCATTTTGTACTTTCATCAGTATTTTTCTTAAGCTGTGCACAGCCCTCTCCCCCCCCAAATAAAAACACATTGACAGTTGTTTTCAGTAATACTGCCCAGTGCATACAGACTGATTGCATTAATGTACTCCAGCTGAAGAATATTTTGTCACTTTGATTTTCTTTTCTGCTCCTGATCTAGATGATCAGTGCAAGAAAAAATAATTGAAGTGACATCTTTCTTTGTGTCCATCTTAAAACCCATGCAAAGTGATTTTCTAAATTACTTTTCAAATGTCATCTGATGCAGCAAGGTAAGAGAGAGTGCGATTTATGAGAAAGCAAGAAGAAAATCTGCTGTCATCTGAAGCTGTTTTGCAGGAGGTATTTTTAGGATGACTCAGGCCTAAGGCCTGAGAATTGTTCTTGTCTTTAACTGAAGGGGAAAAAATGTGCTGATATTTTCCTTCCAGTAGTTCTGGTTAAATACTTGAAGATATAACTCTAGCCTTTCAGGCAAGATATAAGCTTGTATTTTTCAAAGTTTTGATGTCACAGCCTGTTTTCAGCATCCAAAATGGTCTAAATCTGCTAATTTTCGGAGTATTTGTGATTAAAAAACGAAATCCAACAAAACACTTATTTTTTCAGAGCAGCAACTGTACATCTTCAATAATAAGCCAAAAAATCCCCGTATTTGCAGTGGTTCAGACACATGCAAATATGTGCAATGAAAAATCCTCCTGTTAGGGTGGTTTGCAAGAACTTAATGAACTTACACCAACCACTCCCTTGTAAGCTTTCCTGGAGGCTTAAAAGTAGGTCTTCCTCAGTGACTTAATTCCTCTGTGTGCTGTCATTGTGTGGGGCGGGGTGGCTTGTGCAACAGGACAAAGTCATCTCATTATGCTGCTGTGGGGACACTTGTCAGTGGAAAAATCCCCAGAGAGATGAAACAAACCAAACCCACAAACACTTTACTAGAAAATGTAATGTGCTCCAGCTTAAATTGCTGTCATAAGTTACTGGTTTTATACTTTGCCGACCTCACACCTTCAGTATTTCTGCTTTCCCTGCTGAAGTTAATAAATCTTTATTTTCCTTAACTCACAATATAAGTGAGGCCTTTAAGATCTCCCTGAAAATTTGTAATGCATATGTGATGCATAGAATACTAGACATATTCAGGGTTTTATACATTATTGGGATAATCTCTTTAAAAAAAAACTCTGTAAATTACATTTTATTTATGAATTAATTAAAATCTCTGAGGTCTCTCTCTCAGTGAAGACCAAAAATAGAGACTGTAAAGCTGTTGAAAAATCTGGTTTATTTTTTCATTTAAAACCCCACCACAGTGCCACCATATCTAATTCAGACTGTTGGTATCCTTGTAATGATCTATCACAGCAGGAGGTGTGTAAAACAAGAAGCATATTTTACTGCACGCCAGTCTCCTTCCTTGCATTCCTAAAAAGCACAGTTACATTACATATTTAAAACCTCAAGGAATTTGATGGTATTTCCACACAGCAGATACCTGCTGGGAGAGCTGTGGTGGAGAATAATGTGAGAAGATTTCATGCTGGCGTAAGAAAAGCCATTGTACATGTTGTTTCATTTTCTTTTACACATATGCAGGTGTGTTTGTGTGTATAATTATATCTATAATGTATAAATAAAATAATTTCATGATGCTACTTGTGATTTGCATTTTTGTGGCATGCACCTGCCTGGAATGGCCAAAAGCTGGCTCTGTGGCTCGTTGCAGTGCTATCACATGGAATCTCCATTCTCTACAGCGATGCATATGATGATTTCCTCTTCCATTGCACCTCCACTAGTAAGTGCCTGGTGAGAAGTGTCCCGTCTTCAGTGAGAGTGTGTCTGTCACTGTCATTTGCTTCTAGATGTGTGCTACTCCAGGAGGCTGTCTGCTGAAGGGATGGACCATTGGGATAGGTCTTACATTAAAGTAGTCAAGATATGTACTATTCTGGCTCTTAGGGGAAATCAAGAGAGCGCTATACCTACCATGTACTAGAAATTCTCATTAGTTAAATGGTTTTATCCTAGTAGAAGTAGATAATATTTCATTGATAAGCAAATGTTTCCTCTGTAAAATGTTCAGGTTAGACAGTATCCCAGGTTTAATTCTGAAATAATATTAGACCAAACAATTATTGGATTGGATAATATTATTTGCAATTAAATGGAGGACTTCTTGGTTTTCAGCTCCTCCTGGGCTTTACAGATGATTTTTTGTGTGGTGTCTTTTTGCTTATAAAGCGTTTTCAAAGGTATGTACCATTAGAGCACCTATAATACAATTATGACAGAATGTGGTATGATGTCTGAAATAATTTTCCTTAAGATGTTTGACATACAGCTAATTTAATGGCACACAAGAGAAGGAGATGACTGGATAATATAAATTTGTTAGCAAGTTATTGCTGGCGTACGTGCGAGTTGGCAGAAGACCTGGGGAGGCTGCCTTTTGGTGTTGCTGGGGTACTTGGCTCTAAGCCTGCTCCTGCCACCTGCTCCACGGCCCTTAGGGATAACCCAGTTCTTCCCTCCAGCCTGAGCACAGCAGTCTGTCAGGCAGTTGCCTGTGTAGGATCTGTAGCTGTAAAATGCGGCAGGGTGGGAAGCAGCTGCCGCAGATTTTGTACAATGCTTTGGACATGCCTTGGTGCAGTAGCCAGAGCAGGTAGCATGTGATGCTGGCCATTAGGAGGATGTAGGCCCTCAGAAAACATTTAGCCCCAAACTGATGTTAACATCCATGTCTCATTTACAGTCCAGATCACTGCTTTAGTTTTCCAGATTTTTCAGTATTCAGAACGTTCAAAACTGTTCTGCACAGGGATACCGTCATAGGTATGAAGAAATACACACAGCAGGAATAACTCCTTGGGGAAAATGTATCAGGAGAGGCAGGAAGTGTAGGAGACTTTCTGGCTGTGTACCAGTCACCTGTTTACCTAGCTATTATTTCTGTTATCTGTGGTTCTTTGTTTGGGATTACAGTCTGACAAAGGAATGGTTGGGAATTACTGATAGGAACTAATTTTTTTTTCCAATAAGAGACAGAGTATTCAGTTAAGGAGGTCAAAGCCTTTAATCTTTCTGACATTCTCATATAGCATGATTCTGAAATACTTAAGTAATTTTCCTCTAAAAAGTAGGATGATTGTGAATGTAAATGCGTATATTTCTTGTAGCATTTATGTGAAATATGCAGATAATAATTTTAATAATAAAACTGCAGTTGTCTATGTACTTAGATGTAAGCTTTGTTGACAAAACATTTACTCTGAGAACAGAAACACCATGTATTGTGCATTAAACATATCTCTAACATAGGGAAAGTGAGTTTGAGAGCCAAACTATAGATTTGATTTCTTGTTGCCTTTTGCTAAAACCTACAGCTCCATTTACATGGATAATTTGTTGATTTTTTTCCCTGTGTGTTCATATATTTTATCAACTGTCCTGCAACTTTGTAAATTGTTTATTTCCATCACCTGTAAAGCAACAGTCTAGAAAAACCATATGAGATTGCTAGATGCATTTTCCTCTAAGAGTATTAGTGACACTTATATAAAAGAGGCTTTCTTTACATTTCGTCCTTTTTTTGTTGGAAATGGTTATTTACATCCCTTTCTATTAAAAAAATGTATTAATACATTTAGTATTTCAGCTGTAGTATTTAATCCAGGAAAGCATTAAATATCGAGTCTTCTGTGTTTAAAATAAGCCTGCATAACCAGCTTGGTAAAGAGATGGTGAAGGATTGTGCTCTTTTTGAGTTGTGTTGGTCTTCAGCAGCCAGTAAGTCAGTATAAAAGAAAATGTGATAAAACTTCCCATTAAATATGTATGCATGTCTCACTAACCCCAGGGGAAGAAGGAAGAAGTTTGGCTTTTCAAATTGCTGTGGTGTCTTTTTTTCTCATGAGAAGCTTTGAGAGTCTGCTCAGTTAGCACCCTTGTGAGATCTTCTGGTCCATTCTCTGGGACAGTGTACAACAGAGAAATTACTGAGCTTTAATGAGAAGGGAAACCTGGTACTTATTCTGAAAAACAGAAATGCAGAACCAGAGTGAGCTCAATAAAACTCAGTCTTAAAAGCTGCAAGAGTTTGATTCAGTTGTAATTATTTGGTTCTGTGGAGGAAAGAATTGAGAAACCATATCAGACTTCAACTGTGAATAAATGGTTCCAACATGCTTGAGTGATTCAGGCGATAAATAAAAGAGAAGTCATTTAAACCCACTTTTTAAGAATTGTGTTGAAGAAATATCCATTTTTTGAAAGCTTGTTTTATAAAAGTCAGAGTGAGTAAAGCCTCCGTGCTTGTGAAGAAAGAGGTGAGGGCTTTGCAGAGCTGTCACACTCCTCTTGTATATGGCAGCCATGAAGTCTGGCATTTCTTGAGTTGCACCAGTAGAGTCTGGGAGGTTTAGGATTAATCCAGTTACATTCTGTTCTTTCAATTTAGTTTGATAAAAACTGACCCCACCAGGGGAAAAGAAGAAAAAAAATTATACAAGGAAAAAAGTTTTCACAGGTATTTTAGAAAATGACCATTTACATCTGAAAGTCACGTTCCAAGCTCAGATCTTGGTCAGTCAGGCCATAGTTTGATGCTCAGAACACCAAGAGAGCTCAGCCTCTCCCAGTGGTGCTACTTCTTACCAACACAACCTTTTATCCTCAACCTACTCAGAGGACTGTTTGCTATCAAAAGAAAATTTGGTCTTGAATTTTTATTCAGTCCAGTTACACCTTTTCTTGCTTCTTACTATGCACATGCAAACATGCACACATGCAGAACAAGGACCCCCCCTTTCCATGGGAGCTTCTGTGCAACAGCAGGTGAAGCACAGCTCTCCTTCCAACACCAGTGTGTCTGAGGGGCAGCAAGTGAACTGCAAAGACAGACTGGGAGTAAAGACTCAGGGCCTCCTTTTGCTCCTGCTCTGTGCATGTGGGAATTTCTGGTTGTTTCACAAAGAAATAAGGTGGGGACTACCTCTCACTCCCTGTGCTCCCATGTGAGAGGATTGGCTCCATTGCTTCACTTAGCAAATGCTGTTTGCTGTTCTTCTCACTATGTTTAATGCAACATTGACTTGCTCTAACAGCATTTTTCAAAAATGTATTAAAACACTCTATAATGCACCATAATACCTATTCCAAAGAGTCCCCTGACTGCACACATTATTATAGATGGTAGGAAGCTGCAGTGGGATTTGCTGTTAACTGCAGATCCAATGCCAGTGCTTTTCTTTCAGTGGTTCCGTGTAATTTAGCATGTCAATAGCCTCTCTGGTAAAACATGATAAAATTTTATATGGCTGTATTACTCATAATGTACCACATAGTTATACATGAATGATATAACTCCTAAATATAAACAGATATTTCAAGACTGATTTCAGTAAATGACTTACTGCAATCTTGCCTTTTTTATATATGTGTTTTAATAGTGACCTCTCTTTCTTGCAGACAAAATTGAAGAAGCACAAAAACAACTTAATGGAACAGAAGACCAACAGAGAGGTAATAACAACCCCCAAAACATAAAATAGAAAGTAAATAAAGTATTGTGATCCTAGAGGCTGGTGCAAAGCCTTCCTGTGTCAGTGAAAAGACTTGGTTGGGCTGGGCACTGGATGAGGCCCCAGGCATGTCTGTCTGCAGATCAGGGGCTGTGTCTGTAATGTCCCACTTCACAAAGGTTTTGTTTTATCCACTCAAGTAGCTGCCTTGACCTTGATGAGATTGCTGAAGCTGTAGCATCAGGGCCATGCACACTGCTGACCACAGCTTGTGCTAACCCTTAGTTCTTTATGTCATTTACCTAATCATTAACAACCGTACTCAGTTTATGGTGAGCAATATGTGATGATTTCCAGCAACATGCTGAGGAAAGAGACTGATCATCACAGCTTATTTTAAGAAACAGATGACCTGTGGCAGATTTTATCTGTGTGTTAGAGCTTAGAAAGCTGGTGCAAACTCATTGCATTTCAAGAATGGCTGACTGCAGTGATACATGAGGATGCCCAGACACAGAGTGGGGAGCCCAAACAGAACTTTGCCAGGTTACTACTGGGCCCGTCATGGGAGAGGCATGGGAGATCATCTCCACAGCTTAGAGGAGCAAAGGGGCAGGGAGAAACACAAATTAAGGACTCAGATAAAGAGTAATCCTGCCCAGTTTCCTCTCAGGCCTCTTCCTGCAGAGCCCCAGTTGGTGTCCCAGAGTGAAACTGTCACCATGTGGAGTTGGGGAGCAGCTCTGCAGTTCACTGTTTGGACTAACAGTGTTGCTAGCTGGAGGTGTGGGACACATTAGGAGATGCAGGACAAAAGTTTCTGGGGGTGTGGAATGCTCTGTACCAGCAATTGGAGTTGGGCTGCAACCCTGAGGGATATGTCCAGGTGCAGCAGCTGAGGAGTCTGGGATCCAGGGGTGGCCACTGGGCAGACTGAGTTTCTGAGCCAAGCTGCTGGTGAATTCCACCTTGGAGATGTAGAAATATTTCCATTAGTGGACCTTTGCCCTGCTTAGCCAGATCAAGGAGCAGGATAAGGTAGGAGTGCTCAGAGTGTCTGTCCAGGATCTGTATGTCCATCCATATATGTGAATGTATGTATGTTTGGGGGGGTGTTTGATATATGCCTCTCTTGGGAAAACATTTTCAGCCTTTCTACTGGTTGGATCTGGGGGCTTGGAGCAGCACCAGCCTCACTTCCTTGAGCTGCTGGATTTAGCAGATGAGATATTTTCTAGTATCTGGTGTCAGTGCTTTGGCTTTTTCTGGGTAGGCATTCACCTTTGCAGTGGTGGTGGCCTGTGACACATCTGTGAACAGTGTTGTAAGCTGTTGATGCTCTGTCCTGGAAGGTTTATTATCTTTCAAAACAATGAACTTCAAAACTTTTTAAAGATTAGAGAGCAGAAGACATACCCAAGTGGATCTCAGCAGGGTCTCTCTGGCCCAGCATTTGGCCTCCCATGGAGGGAGTAGGATGTACTGTTAAAGGATACCACATAAGCCTGGCCAATTTCTTTAGTGTCTTCCCCTTATGAAGTCCACATACATTGAATTTAGGGATGTCTGCCTCATCCCTTTATTATCTAGACATTCATGGAGCTGTTATCTATGAGTGCAGTTGATTAAATGCTACTTGCACCCAACATTTTCTGGCAGCAAGTTGCAGTAGTTCACTAGCAATAACATTAAAAATACAGATTTTATCTTTTCTCTTCAATTTCCAATTTTTCTTCCATTTTCAACAGGAAACAGCCCTAGCTCAAGCCCTGTGAATCGTTAAATAGCAGTTCTGCACTCACCTTCTCACCTTATCGACTGCTTTCACGATTTTGTAAATCTTGTCCATATTTTGTTCAGCTTTTTTCTCTCCTAACTTGTAGCTGGCTTCATATTTCAGAAGGTTTATTATAAACAGTCTCATATGAGTACTAGAACTGCTCTATGTATTTGTAAAAGGTGGAAGAGATAAAACATAAGTGGCTAGATAGCAGACCTTCAAATGTTTGCAGAGACTTTTAAACAAACTAGACCTTCTAGTAAGTATTTCTTATGTATTTCTATTTAGTGTGTCATAGATAAATGGTATTGTCATCCAAATGTGAAAAACTTGGCAAGTAAGGTATAGCTGTCTGTTCTTGTTGCTGTTGGTCTCACAACATTAATACTGCTCTGGATGATTTTTTGTGATGGATGTGTTCAAGCTAAAGACAAGCTAACCTCTGCTCTTAGGCATTTGTTCTCACGTGTGGCCCAATAACATCTTTGCATAAAGGAAGATAAATTCTCTAGGGTAAACTTAGCAATGTACTCTGAAAGGGATGGGGTTACAAAGGTTTATGTGGTGGTAGCACTGAGCTTTCAAGCACCTCAGAATCAAAGAGAGATTTGACTCAACTTTTGGCTTCTAGCCTAAATTCTTACGGCTGGAAATTGAAAAATAAATTTTTACATTGAAAACTGATACATAAATAACTGAGGTAATAAAGTTAGTCTTTTCAAATTAAAACTGTCCTCTGTGCCTATGGGATTTTTTTAGTTTCTTACATGCCTGAATAGATCACATTCTTGGTAATATGAAGTAAACAAAATTATTTATTTGAAGCTTTAGACTCTGAAGGCTGCCGAAACAAAGAAAATACATGTTTTGAGCTAAACAAGTAAACAAAAAATGTGCACATATTCACATAAGTTATTGTAAATCACAATCCTGTGTATACAGATTCGTGTGAAGTATGACTGTATATTTTTCCTCTTGGTTAATTTATTTTGGTTTTCAGTTCATCTAGATCACTTTAGTTTTGTTTATTTCCTATCTGAAATGATTAAGAAATGTAATTTTGGGGAACTTAACATAAGTTAAGTATTGCTCTGTCAGAGGAGCTTTCAGTGGCCCAGTGTATTTGTGGGGAGGAGTTTTCCATAAGTTTATTCGTGCTGAGTTTCTGCTGAGTAGCTTTGTGCTCTGATCAGTCATAACTTTGTACATGTTTGGGATTTAAGTTGAATTTAATTGACTACAGAAATATATGTATTTAACACCTCATTTTGTCATTAGCTATAGTAATCCAATTAAGTGCAAATTGGAGTAGAACTCAAGCACAAATGAGGCAGTAAATGGGCAGACATAGTTTTCAAGTTTGCACTTCGGTTTTTTAGTATAAAGTTCCAACTGCTTTTTTGTTTTTTGAAGTGATAGTTCACAAATTATTCAAATGGCCTTGATTCAAATAACCACTTGAGGCCAGAAGCACGTTCATTAGGGGTTGTGCTCAGCTTCCTGCTCAGCGAGTGTGGAAGGTGGCTAATTCTCATGTAGGTTCATCTTCTCTCTGCTGCCCAGCTGCCACTCTGAATTTTCAGGAGGGGAAACTGTGCTTCCCCTTCTTTTTGCTGCTATTTCCCAACACTCTTTTACACCCTGGGTGTGCCCCTATTTTAGGGCTGAATTTTGTCTTCTGACACATGTACAGGTTTAATTAATGTGGCAGAGAAGTTCTTGCTCCACATGGTGTTCTTTAAAATCTAGAAGGGATGGTGAGCTTGAACTACTCAAAATCTCTCCTTGAGAATGCAGTTGAAGTTTTCTGTGGTGTGGGTCTCAGTGGATATTGTGGGCTGGGAAACATTCAGGTGAATGCATCTGCTTTATCTCTGGTCTGCCATTGGCCATCCTCCTAAGAAAGCCATTCCAAGGGTGTCTCTCCGCCTTCTCCTTCCAGACAAGTTACGTTCTGTCAGATTGTGATTACCACAGAGGCATCTCATTTGGTCATCCTCAGAAACAGTCCAGCCTCTGAAGTGCTGTAAGCATTTTGTTTCCTGCTTTAACCACTGCAGCAGTTCTTTGCCTGTCCCAGCACTCTGGGTCCTAGATACATCAGTGCCACCAACACTGCCATTGTGTTCCTTAGGACTAGTGGAACTAACTTGGCTGTCTCCATACTTGGTGTCAGCAATGCTGATTGCCACCTAAATCTCTCTCTGCTTTTGGATGTTTGGGGAACATCAGAACACTCAAGTTGGTGACAAACTCTAGCAGCACCAAGATTTGCCAGAAAATGGATGAAAGGTTTCCATAGGACCATCTCATCTCACTGATAGGCGATACAGATGTATATACTCTGTATTGCCTACCAATCCCGGGGTCTCTCAGGCTGTTTGCACTCCCTCATTTCAGGTAACTGCTTCTTGCTGTATCACCAGAAGGGTCAATGATAAATTTCTGGGTAAGATGAAGATGGATTCCTTCATTCTCCGTCTCATTCATGGCTATTGTGTCCTCAGACTATAGGGTGGTCAGTAATAGACTGGAGACATTCATGTGTTCATCAGCCTCACTGGAGTTTAGACTTGCAGACTGTCCTAGTTGTTTGTCAGGTGTGATCTCATCCCTCTGAATAAGCTGCTGCCTATTGTTTGATCAAGTTTTTGACTTTCTGCAGTATCAAGGTTTATCCCCAGCTGGCAACTAAGCCCCACACAGCCACTTTCTCACTCCCCCACGGTGGGATGGGGGAGAGAATCATAATAATAAAAGTGAGAAAACTGGATAAAGACAGTTTATTAGGTAAAGCAAAGGCACTCAAGCAAAGCAAAACTAATAACTCATTTACCACTTCCTATCAGCAGGCAGGTGTTCGTCCATCTACAGGAGAGCAGAGGTCCACTGCCATTTGTCCAGTGACAAATTGCATCATTCCCCTGTCCTCCTTTCCTGCTTTTTCCCCCAGCTTTATATGCTGAGCCTGATGCCATATGGTCTGGAATATCCCCTGGGTCTGCTGGGGTCGGCTGTCCTGGCTCTGTCACCTCCCAGCTCCTTGTGCACCCCCAGCCCACTCTCTGGTGGAGTGGTGTGAGGAGCAGAAAAGGCCCTGACAGTGCAAGCCCAGGTCAGGAGTAATGAAAACATCCCTGTGTTACCATCCCTGTGTTCAGCACAAATCCAAAATACAGCTCCCTGTAAGCCTCTGTGAAGAATTTTTACTCTATCCCAGCCATAAATAGCACATGCAGGAAATGGGGAGATTAGTGTACTGTTTGTACCTATTCAATAGGTAAAATTTTAAACAGGTTACTTATTGTCTCTGCAGGCTGTATATGGTATAACAAATCCATCCTAAGCTCATACTTCCAGACCTTCTTAAGGGTATGCAGGCATCTGCCAGTCTCTTCTCCTGATTTCTTCCCAGAAAGATATCTCTGTGTCTATCTTCAAGGAAAAGCCTTTTTTTTTTTTTCTTTTATGGATTTGAGGATTTGTATCACATGCCACCTCAACAATTGCAGCTGACTTTGTTCAGACAAAGCATGGGAATAGTTACATCTTGAATTACACCTTTCCTTCAAGGTCTGTGCTCCATAGCATGAACGAGGAGGATCCGTGTTGCGGTGGCTCAGTTTGTTGCAGCACACCTAGTCTCACCCATAGAAAAGGCAATGCCATAAATAGCAGAAAGGAATAAGCTGTTACTGATGTTTCAGGTCAGTGCATTATGTTGGTCCCTTGCAGTTTGCCAGTTGTCATTTTGGAGTACTCACTTGAATTAAAGGGTCTGTGCTGAGGTCTATTTAGTACCTATTTTGGTCTGTCATTTGCCTATCAATCAAGTTGCTGTAGTTTCTCACTCCATCCTTTCCACATTCCTTAAAGACCTTTTTCGTTTTCTTGCCTTCAGCTGGAGGTGCAGGAATTTAAATACTAAGCTGTTCAATCTTCTGTGTCATCAGTTTCAGACCCTCAGCATAGCTGTTCACTTTCTAGTCTGTGAAATTGAACTTCTAAGTTGCTCTCACTTATTCCAGAGGCCATTTGTGGCAGGTCTGTTGTGATGATAGCATTCCCTTTCAGAGGTACCGCAGTTTGTCCCTGAGACAGTAGCAGAATTTCACTCAGATCAGCTCTCTTTCCAGAGTCCTATGCTTTGATATTAGTAGAGCCTCTTCACCTTTATCTTGAGATACAGAAACATTGTTTGCCAGTTCAAGAGTTTTGCTTGACTTACCAGTGATTGTTTGAATGGCTGGAGGTTCTGTCAGTGCTCACAAGAAACCACCTCAACAGAGCCATTCAAAGCCCTGGTCTGGACTCCAGCAAGGTCCAAGCAACTTCTGGGTGCTGTTGAAGTACACCTTTATTTCCAGCCTCTGTCATGGAGCACCTGAAACCTCCATCATCATTTTCGGTGGGTGCTAATCTTCCCTTGTGAGAAACAACTGCTCACTTTGAAAATTTAAAAAGGTTTATTAAACTTTTACAAAAATACAACAAAGGGACTATATAAGGCAAAATTCACAGCGCTGGGAACTGCCCTCATGGATACCACATGGCCATGTCATTTTCAAGATGGATGCTCAGTCCTTTATACCTCGGGGGTCGCATCAAGCAGCCTTGGCCCCTCCCAAAGTCTGCCAGTCAGCTCTTCTGTGCCATTTACCGGTGGTCACTGCTTTCTTGCAATTTAATTGGAGATCAGGTGTTGCCATGCCACACCCCCTAAGCACCAAGCTTTTCCATTCCCGACTGCTCCAGGTAAGGGACACATGTGCACACCTTCTGTCTACCTGTCCTAGACAACCCAGGCTGTCTGATGGTCACAATACAGGGGGAGAAAGGGAACTATGGGGAGAGCAGAGGCCATCTAAACTACAATAACATAACTATACATCAATAAAGCTTTCCTTAATATTCACACAATAGTTATCCCTTAATTGCAAGAGCCATTTGCCTCATTATCCATCTATAACATCTCAGAAGCCTAAAGGTTGAAGCAGTGTTTGGTGGAGTGGCTCTGTAGTCTCTGTTGGCATGCAGAACATGACTCTCCATTTGCTTCCTTCAGTCCCAGTATAGCTGTGTGGAACCTCCCCTGGAGTGAGTGGACCTTTGAGCTGTCGTGCACAGAAAGAGGAAAGAAAGGAGAGATTGCATTCACCACCAAGTACTCTCTGAGATGCACAATCCACATGCACATATGTTCCCCTCCCACACTTGCAGTCCCTTCAAAGCAGTGTGTTGGCATGGAGGAGAGACAACCAGAATTAAATGCCCTCTACCTTGTTTGCCCATCTGCTGTTTTTTTAACCGGAATGTTATTTTTCTAGTAAACTGAACAGCACTGAGATTTGAGTGAGAAGATTTGTCTTTATAAATGTGAGCATGAGACTTTAGTTCACAGATATATGTTCTGCTACAGATTGATGGTGGACATACTTTGTATCATGAGAGTTTTTCCTAACCCTCCCCGCTTTATCATCCCTCTTGTTACATGAATGCATGTTGTTGACAAAATCATAGAGGGAGTTTGAAATCAATTATTATAAATATGCCAGCATTCTGTTAAGATAAACAAATCATTGCATATGTCTTACCTTAAAGATTGCTGCTGTTTTCATGTTGTCATGTCCCAGCTTACAGATGACTCTCACCAGCCCACCATCTGGCCCCAAAGGAGCAGCCAGGTACCTTCCCTCCTCTCCCCTCCTCACAGGCACTCCCACTCCTGCCTTCTGCCACTATACCTCTCCAAAAAAACAGGTGGGAGCACTTCGTGCTGGAGATGTGCCCTGCTCCCTAGGCCATCACAGAATCATAGAATATTTTGTGTTGGAAGGGACCTTAAAGGTCATCTCGCTCTAGCCTCTTCCAAACCCCTTCCATGGGCAGAAACACCTTTCACTAGACTGGCTTGCTCAAAGGCTTATCAAGCCTGGCATTGAGCACAGCCAGACAGCTGCAGTCAATACCATATTCTTTCACTTGGGAGAAATAGGAAGTGGAATGAGAAGGGGAAGTGTCAGGCAAAAATCTGGAAATGGGATGCTTAACAATTTGCATGTTTTGATCTACTAGCTTAGTGTGATGTCATCTTCCTCAGATGTGTCCTTGAATTTTTCCAGGAGGTTCGCAGGCACAGGAGCTCTCTGGATGCTTTGCTGCTGTGTAGTACCAGTGTAGTATCATTAGTCCAAAACATTTTCTTTCCATTTTGTACTTGTAGGAAACTGTCTTACTTTTTGGGCAAGGTACACAACCAAGATCCAGAGTTTCATTTGATTCTTTTCATCTTCTCATCCTTATCTTCACCAACCCTATGGGTGAGAAATATAGTCATTCTAAATGGAGGTAATCTTCAAAAATTGCAATTTACACTAATGTCGTGTTTGTTACTTAATGCTGATGAGAAGATTAGCTTTTTTAATTTTTTTTTTACCTACACCAGAACTGCCTAGCTTTTATTTTCCAAGTGTTCAAAACTACCACTTAGCAGTGGGATTTTAAGCAATTCACTTGTGCATTTTCCTGGTACCTGATTTCATAAAGTATTTTGTATCTGCATTTAAATATGTCAATACATCTGTCTAAGAGATGATTTATTTAAATTGTTCTCTGTGTCAATATATAAGGCTTTCATTCAAGACTGAAATGTCTTCCTAAAATATTTACATCAACTCAGACATCTATGATTGGCTTAATGCAGGAACTATTCATGTCTATAGCTCATGTTGTACAAGATCTTACATTTTCATAAAGTCACATCTATTCTTGAAATCTCTGATGTTTTCACATTGAAGGAACATTGCATACTGCTAATAACATAACAAGTGTTATGACAACTTGAAAGGTCCCTTCTGTTTTCAGGCACATTCAATAGAGGGGTTTGTGCCCATGAAGAACAGTGAGAAAACTCTCCTGACTTCTGCAGGAACAGAAATAGTCTCTGATATCATTTAACCTCATTTTTCTTTGCTCTTGTCTTCAATGGTTAAGTACATTTTAATGTCCCCACTTAGCCAGTGGGGACAAACTGATAAAAATGGAGATATTTACGTGTTCTGTGCTCTGAGAGGCAACATTAGAATATGGACTTAACCCAGGGAAGTTTTCTGGCTCCTGTAGACCTCCTGCATTGTGAGTCAATGTCTGTATCTGTTATTTCTATTTTAGTTTTCTTCTGTTAGTACATTTCATTTAGACAACTAGCAGATGAAATCTGCTTGGTATATCCGCTGCTGGTGCTAGACATAGCAAGAGCTGGTGTTGTTTTGACAGGCAGACAAACAGATTTACAGTTTTAAATTGAAAATTTCATCCTTTGGAGCTATTAGGAGAACTTGGTTAAAACATTAATGGGATATTAAAGTGATAGTATTTTGACTTCTTCTGACAAGTACGGCAAATTTTCTGAGTGACAGTTCAGCAAAAGAGATTCCAACCTGCAAGTACAGTTTTCAAAGGGACATTTTACAAACTGACATTATAAAACAATCATTGGAAAAGCATCTTCCTGATAGTAAATGGAAAGTATCTATTCCAAATCCACTGTACAGTACATTGTTAAATCGAGGGCAATGTTTTCAGACACAGCAAAATTCTGAGCTTAGTCCTGCTTTAATGAATAGAAGGATTTCTTTCAACTTTATAGAATCTGAGGCCAGAACAAGCTCATTTTTGTGGTGGGAGGATGCTGAGCTAACAAACTGGCTAATTTGAGAGCATACCTACACACACACGCGTAGTGAATTCAAAAGAGTGCTAATTTTAGCTGATGTGAACTGGGAGCAAGCCAGTTGTGGAAATGCAAGGTTTTTCTTGTTAGCTTCCTTGCAATCTGCCTTGCATATGAGTAATGAGTGGTTTTTTTCATGTTTTTCTGATACTCCCTTAGCTCGGAGAGTTGTTAAGTTTCCTTTGGTCTGCTTCAGAAGGGAAAATATAATATACAAATGGATGAGTGATGAATTGGATTAAATGTACCACTCTCTGGTAACGATATGCTTGTGGGCTGACCTGCATGGATCCTTTCCCAGGAATCTCCTTGAACATGTGGATGTGTGAGAGGGCAAAAAGAGAGACTGTGCACATTTATGGATAAAGGGAAGGTGAAGCTGGGGGAGGGACTCTGAGTTGCTTGGAATTGGGGCTTCCCACTGATGCTGAAGGAAACCTACCCTGGGGAGATCATCGTTTCCATCTGCAGCATGACAAAACCTCAATCTGGATATTCCTTGGTTAGGACATTTCTCACTTCTAGATTTCAGTCAAATGGACTTGATTACTCTTACTTCTGTCATGTTCACAGCACCATTTAGTCGCAAAGAAAGACCTGCTGTATGGGACTTTTCCTGCTCTCTATGCCAAACCTCCTAGTCCTTTCTCTGTCTTTAAATAAGGTTGTTAGGTGTGAGCTCTTTCCTACTCTTCATTCCTGGTGAGTTACTACAGGCAGTATGGAAATTGCTCCATTTGATCCCTGCTTTTCAAATGGAAGATTATGTTAAAGAAATGCAGAGAATGTGGCTAAGGAGCTTGTTCTGTTTGAACATCATTATGTGCAGGGATGGTTTAGTAAACATCTTGCTCCTTTCATTTCTGTTTTTTCTCCCCAGACTCATGTTTGGATATTATGTATTCAGTGTCTCATCTGACCATGTAGCAGTTGCTCTCTGCTGAAAACTCTTACACTGGCTGCTGTTTCATGAGCCTGTCTACCATTCTGTTTTCCTGGCCTTTCTTCTTCAGCGGTGTTAGAGGTGGAAGTTGTTCTAATAATTTGTTAACCAAACCCTGACTTTCCAGTAACAACTGGATATCCTTAAATTACAAACAGGTACTTTAGTTGTGAAACTGTTGACAACATTGCCTGATACTCAAGGAAAATTTCTGGATGTCCCTGAGATATTTTAGTTAATTTCTGGCAGTGTAGTTTCTTTAACTATTTATATTTAAGTAGCTTTTATTTTCACATGGATAATTAGGTGGAACTGGTTTCTGCTTTGGCTTTGATTGGGAGCTCATTAATATGTCTTTTGGGAGGCATCCTGTCTCTTTTTGCTTGTCTTTGGAGTGCCCAAGCAAGAAAGAACTTCTCAGGCTGTGATTGCTGGTGATGTGAGTTATCATAGCATTGTCTTGCCACTTACTCATAGTCAATGTGCTTTATCTTAAGTAAGCACTTAAAATGTGATTACTTTTCTTAGATTGGTATGAAGGGTTCTGTGTAGTTTAGGAATACAGAGCTTTTAAAGGGCTATAATGCAGAGCCAGTACATGAATGCCACAGGGCTACTTAATGTAACAAATATTTTAAAGTTTTTGCAGGATGTTTAAAATTCTGTAGTATATGCCCTTGCTGAATTTTCATACATTGCCATTTCGTGTGTGTAGTAAGGCATTAACCATAGCCTGTGTGGTGAGTGTCTGCTGGTTTTGCATTGCTTTCCTCCGTCTTTCAATGTCAAGTCTTATGAAACTTCTAAGTGGTTCAGCCTCTGCTGGTTTCTTACACCATAATGGTGGGAAATTTTGATCAGTATCAAATGTCATGTTTCATTTAATGTGTGTCTTGCTGGGCAGGAAATTAATTCTTTTTGGGGGAAAAAAATCCTATTTCACTTTGGTCAGAGGTTTTCAGATGTGTCGAAGTGTTGCATTTGATTGCTGTTTGCATATGGACATTGGAATGTCTCAGTTGATGTTCTTATATTACCTCAATTGTCAGATGTTTATTGTTGTTTGATCTTCATGGTCTTCCTCATCAAGCATACTGATTTTATGGCTAAAAATCTGCTGGTTGTTACTTTCTTCACTTGAGATGCTAGATGCACTAAATGAAACCAAACTGTTCTTAGGAAGGTATTTCTTGGTCCCGTTAGCTAGGGCAGTTATGTCCTTTACACCCCATCAGAAGTCAAGGGTGACTTGAAAAGGTGCCGCCTGAAGACAGCCCCAGACTGCAGCACATCATTTCCTCTTTACCTGTCCCAAGGCCAAACAAGGGTTGGCAGGCTCTCACATCTGAGATGAAACTGTATCATGGGAGAGCTTCCTGATAAGTGCAAGCCCTGTGCCTGAGGGCAAAGGTGTCTCCCTTTGCTTACGCTAAAATGTTATTGCACAATTTATAAAGCTAATCAGCTCTGCCCTCGCAGGGGTATTTCATCATATATGAGGACTAGCCCAGAGGACACCTTTGTCGCTGGAACCTTTAAACATGTCAGTTGCTGTATTTCACTTATGAGGTTATGTGTATTCCTGTTTCTTGGGGAGGAACCTTTTATGGTTTGAATTAATTACTGGATCATATCTGTATCTCTTCATTGTAGCTTCAGTCAGTCCAGAACATTATTCTCCCCTTTCAGCTTCAATGTAATTTTGCAACTTAAACACTGGTGAGGGAGGTCCTGAAACCTGGGGGCTGAGGAGCGCCTTGCTCACTCCCACACCAGCTTCTATCTCTCTCACAGGAGAAATATAGGCAGGCCTATTATTTCAGGGAAACATTACTCAAAGGCAAGAAATACTCCTTCCCTTCCTCAGTGTTACCTTCATAGGTAACATACCTTCACAATTCAATCCTGTAAATACAGAATTAGTGGAAACAATAGATTGTGTAGTTTAAGCTTTGCCATTTGTACTAAACATTACTAAATTATATTTGCCAGTTCTTAGCAATTGCTTATGTTTGATAGCCAGCGCTATGGGTATCTCTTGGAATGTCTGTAGTTGAAAACCACAGAATTCCATATTAGCAGAATGTTTTTATATTGCATTGATTTTGTTGAGGTACCTGTTAGTTTTGCCATTAGTAAGATGAAATGTAAACAGAATTTAGTTGTGGGATTTGTTCCATGATAGAAATTGCAAATGGGAAAAGGAATTAAGCAAAAAGGAAAATAGAAAAGCAGGATTCCTGGGGTTGCTGTTCCTGGTGTAGCAACAGAAGTATCATTGGTGTGCATTCTGATCATGATGACTTAACAAGATGAAGACCTGTGGAAGCATGCAAGCAGCGTCTTGGGTATGAACATAAGCAAAAGTACTTTGCAGACATTCAGCTTTATCTATTCCAATCTCATAACAATGGAAACTCTGATAAATATGATAAAATGGCTTCTATTATAGAGTTGGGGACAAGGGGACACTCTTTCCCACAGTATTGCTGTATCCAGGTGAGGTTGGTAAGGCCTGGCTAGGTGGACAACCAGAGGAGCATTTCAATGGGTACACATGCACAGCCCTGCACCCAGGTAGGAGGAGACCCAGGCTGGGGACTGACAGGCCAGGAGCAGCTCTGTGGAAAGGCCCTGGGGTTATGGTGGGCAGCATCTGGGCACCCGCTAGCAGCACACCTGGTTGCAGGGGAGACCACAGCATCCTGGTCTGCATGGATGAAAGCATGACCAGATCAGGGGAATGAATGATCTGCCTCTGCTCAGCAACCCTTAGATCACTTTCAGATGCTCCGTTAGACCAGCAGTACCCCACTCTCCCCGGTGCAGGAGGAACATCAGAAAACTGCAGTGAGTTTGGTGTTGAGGCAGCACAGCCATCAGGGCTGGAGCATTTGCACTCTGAGGAGAAGCTGAGGAACCAGGGCTCGTTCAGGCTTGAAAAAAGGTGGTTTTGGAGGTGGTTATCATGGAGTCAGATGTCATGATGGAGAATGGTGAGAGGATGAGAGGCAATAGGAACAAGTTGAAACAAGAGTGATGCTGACTGGCTTGTTCCCCAGGAGGACAGTCAAGCAGTGGAAAATGTTGCTCACAGAAACTGTGTAGACTGTCTCCTTGGAGGTTTCCAATACTTTATAGTTCAAAGCCCTATGGACTCAGGTCTGATCCCATAGCTGGCCCTGATTTGAGCAGGAGGCTGGATTAGAGATTTTCTGAGGCCCCTTCCCAAATGAATTGTTTTGTGATGGTGTGAAATACCAATTTTCTGGTTGGAAAATTCACTCAGTGGCAGAGGAACTGAATGTGATTTCTTGGTGTGTAACAATCAATATATATTTTTCTCAACAATTACTTTTAACATATGAACTTGAGAAACACTGATTTTATGGGCTTGCTAGGGTGTAATGGTAGAGGGCATTAAAACTTAATTTGACTTTACAAAAATGTGTGCTGTCATTGAAGTTAGTGGCACTCAAATGAGTGCAGGTACTACATTTTAGCGCCTTTCCTGGAGCTTGTGTTAGTAGGATATTTAGTATTTTGGTTAATAATGAGAAATTATGCTGATAAAATAGTCATTCCAGTATAAAAGTCTGGTGGAAATGACCCTTGAAAAAGGAGTGGGGACCCTATGCCTGACAGCCAGTACAATACCTTTTATGAGTCACATATCAACATTGTCTGTTAAAAACACCAAGAAAAATAATCATGTGCTCACAGTGTGAAATCCTGAAGCTGTACTCACTTTATACATGCTATATGGAATCACCTGCTGTTGGCTGGTATGAACAAAAGGACAAATGTTGGCACACATGAACACATGATCCAATCCCTGTCATACTGCCTTAGCCTTTGAATGTCAAAGCTCCTCCTTACTTTTCTTTTTAATTAATCTGTGTTAAAATGTGCTTTACATACAAATCCAGTGTTTTTAAGGGTCTGCTCTTGATATATTTGGACTGGTGTTCTCAGTAATAAAAGTCCATAAACATGCATTAATCCTGCTGACAGGGCCTTTCAAATAGCGCTGCTGGCTTGGAGTGCCCCAAGTTCTGTCACTTGCCTCCTGACCTCTGAAACAGGGAGCAACCACCCTCTGGCCACTTCATGAAGCCTGAAATTAGGCACTGAAATAAGACTGTTCAAATAGTTTTGCTTTAAAATATGATTTTATTAGTTCTTAAAATTAAGCATAGCACTTGTGTTAATCATGTTCAAATCTTCGTGTTGACTTGTTGGCTGTGAACATTTTCATAGTTGTATGGGTCGGTTATGTAATCAAGGTTTTGTTGTTAGGGAAAATATTTATGGCTGTACTTAACACATAGGAAGTGGTATGAAGTTAAAAGGTAACTTATTAAAAAAATAACATTTATGCATAAATGCAGCAAGTTAGTCCTTGCTGCATTTAATGTGAGTTCTGGTAGCCTTATATTTGCTAGCAAATATTTTATTTCTTATTTCTTTATTTCATAATCATATTCTTTACTTATTCATGGAAACAGATCCAGTGAGGTGATTCATGAGTGCTTTTGATAGTTTTGGTGAAATCAAAATTAAAGTGTATGTAAAGCTTAGCTTAAATCAAAATAAAGTCTTTACTAGTAACAGTCTCTCTCTTTTGGGGACCCTTCCATCTTTGGATCACTAGCATTGCTAGGTGTCACAGTAACCTCTTAGCCATTCATTTAAGACATCAATTAGTAGTTGAAGACTTTGAAAAGAGACTTGGTCTTACTTGCAGTGCCCTGAGAGCCAAAGTACAGACTAGGAGCTGAAAGATCAGGCACTTGGATTTTAAAGTCTGGTCTTTGTGTGGGAGCCAACCGTGATTTTTTTAAATTCTGCAATGTGAAGTGAGTACATGTGATGAAAATTATGGCACTCATTGGATTGCAGGGATAGATAGTGCTCCATGTTCACAGGATGGCACTGAGGGAGAAGGGAGTGGTGCCCTTCCTTGGTTCCCTCTTACTCTTTCCTTTAAGTTCAAGCCTGTAGCTCTATTAGAAGGGAGAGAAAGAGAGTGGGTGTTATAATAACATGTAGGCTTTGAGACAGGCAGTTCTGGAAGTTACTTAAACAAAACCATTGAGATCATTTTGTCAAGACACTGTCTGGTTCACCAGTAAATGCTTTAAAAGCAAAACATCAGATCACTTATAACTTCCCTTATTTGCTGTGTGAGTTACTCTGCAGATTGCTATCTGCACCATCACACCTGTGTTCTGTTGTTCTATTTCCTGTGCATAGAGCGAAGCGCATCAGAGAAATTGTAGGTGAACAAAATCATGTTTAGAAACATCAGCTTTCTCTTGTCATGTTTTGAGTGCAGAGTTCATGCTGAAGCAAAGGAATTAAATGGAGAATCTTGAGAGCAGGGAGAACAAAGCCAACCAGGCAAAGCACAAAGAGATACTCTGGTGTCCCTGGAATGTGAAAAGCGAGGTATTGAGCACAGTGGCATTGTCCCCTCTTCTCCTGGCCTGGGTAACTTAATCCTATTTGATGTAATACAGCTTATGAGAAAAGTTCTGTTTTGACATTTGATTGAGGTGACAGCAGTTCTCAAAAATACCACTTCACCCCCAGAAGAAACGGGAAATTACCACTGAATGATGAGAATGGCTGGGTGACTGCAGAGGAGGTGAGCAGAGCACATGGCATGGCTGGGAGAGAAAGAAAAGCAGATCAACTTCATACTTTTTTTTGCACATCAGGATGTTTTTACACTCTTTTTGTTCAGTGTCGGTTTGTGGATGTGGGTACACGGAAGGCCCTGGCAAGTCATCGCACTCCTTAAAGTTGCAAGGCAGAGGAGTCTTAAGCATTTGGGGATCGATGCTTTCTGCCAGTTTTGTTGATGACCCTGGAAACACTGATGCAGTTGACCTTTGTGCAATCATGTAGCTGTAGATTAAGAAACGTGCAGTGAAATATCTTCAACATAAACTGGGAATACAAAGAAGAGACTTACACAAAAAGAATGGCAAGCTAAAAATAAGTGAAGCAGAGTTGTTGGTAGTTCCTTTTTTTCTCCAGATATGCCAAAAATTTGGTTATTAGCAAACATAAGGTGAATATTTCCATTAAGAATAATAATAAAGATTTCTAAATTATCCAGGAGTAGGGTAGAAGACAGGACTTAAGCATTTTTTAAGCCATGTAAAGTCATTGTCAAGTAAGTACATTTTACAAGATTTTATAGACGGGTACATTGAAGCAATTCCGTGACTCCATCTCTGGGATCAGAAAATCTGTAGAGGCAGAAATACAAATAATAAATTAGTTCTCATGATTTCTGTAGACTGGAATTTTATTGGTATAGAAGCACCACAATTATAGTGAAGACTGAAAAAACCCTTTTTCTATATGTAATGCAATGCATAGCTTGCCTTTGTTTATTCTTTTTTCTTTTCTTTTCAATTTCCCAAACAATTTTTAAACTTTGGCATGTGTTGAACTGCATTTTAAGAAGTAAAGCAGTAAAGATATTATGGAAAATTCAGATCTTGTTATTCAAAGTGAGCGAATCTTTTTAATTGCTTGTTGATAGGTTAGAGATACATTTTTACTTCCCTTAAGGCTTTTGTAAGCCACATTTTATCTTTCAGCTGTGTTGGTTTCCAGTTCACCAGTACATTGTGCAGGTTGAATATCCTTGTTCCTTGGCACTGTACAGTTGAAACCCAGAAACAGTAGCTTTGAATATTCCAATATATCAGGAAACACCACATAATTTGATTGTTCAATTGCTGCAGTATGAGACAACTTAGTCTTTTTTGTGTACATTTGCTTGGATGTTTGCAATTCATGGCACTCTTACCTTCCTAGCTGTGTAATCTGCCCAGCTCTTCCCGTAGTGCTCCGGTACAAACACCGGCAGTGTGATGGGTATGGGGGCGTGACTGTGACAGCACAAAAGCTGCAGCATGTGCATAAAAGGAACCAAATCACTTATGTGCAATTAACATGGCCATGTTTCAGAGAGATCGCCAAACCATGGCTAAAAGCATGCTTTTATGTAATTACCTTGTTACTTTCTCTTTGATTTGTATAAAACTGATTTTTGTTGTTATTGAAGAAAAAACAGTCGCAGTAGACTATGAACTGTAAAGAATTCACCCTTAATAATATGAACGATAAGTTATTAGTTTAAGTCACTATTAAATTTTGAAGCAATGGAAAATTGTGATGGAAGACAGCTTGGCTTTGAGTATGTTAAATCCAGCCTAATAGGAATAGGTTTTTATGGTACAGCAATAAATCTGAAGTTCATTTAAAGGTTAAGTGAACAATTACCACAGAAATTTCTTTCTGGATGCCCAAGAGGAGCACAAAGTTACCAGAACTAGGAGCCAGTAGTTCTGGCAAGGGATTCAAGCATCGCTTTCATGGGACTGATGAATGTAGCAAAACACTCTTACTCTTCATAGGTAAGCTTTCTCTAGCAGGGCTGGGAGAGGTATGGGCGAGGTTCTGCGGAGATTCCACACTTGCAATGAATTATGTGTGCTGTAGTTTCACCCCAGCCAGCAGCAAAGACTTCATTCTAGCCACTGTAAAGAACATTAACTCTACCCCAGCCAAAACCAGCACATTGTGTGATATGTAGTCTTTAATCTTTCAGTTTGCAGAGTAATTGAATATCCATTCACCCTAACTGAATATATGTGTATAATTAAGTTGGCATTGAGGCAGATTTTAGGTTTTGAAATTCCAGGTATCTGGCATTACCACACATCCCAGTTGGGTTGTGCTCTGGCATGGAGAAAGCATAACATCTTTGGTTTTTTTCCCTACTGGTCACTTTGCATTCTCTTGTGCTAGGCAGGCTTTAAGCATTGCCTGGATTTTCTCTAAATGGAACAGGAATTTCACTCTGGATTCATCAGTTGCAGTATCTCTTGTCAGATGCACACAATGCATTGGCTTTCCTCCCACCACAGTATGGAATTCAGCTGGTGTTTCTGCAAGAGCACAGTGTGTGCCAGTCCAAGGGGCTGTAGGGTTGATGAGTACTGGGAAATGGGAGATTCTTCCACGTGCCTCCTTGACAGTGAGAATTTCATCCCTTTATGTGTTGCTGTAAGGCTGTTCTTCACCTAGAACTGCACATAAACCTCTGTTCCTGAGTTACTCATGCAGGAAAAACTGCCTCGGGTTACTCAGTGCTGCTTCCCAAAATGTGTGTGTCTGAACCTTCCCAGAGCCATCAATCACGTCGGATTCCTCCTTTGCTATTAATATTGGCAGTCAGACAAGTAGGGGGTTTGCTAACAGTGTGATGAAGGAGTTGTTAAAGCCTAAAAAAGTGAATTTACATCCATTTAGTATTTATCTTCCTCTGCCCAACCAGTGATGCTAGTGGAGGCAGTGGCTCTGACTATGTTAGGATAGAAGTAAAACAAAAACAAATTAGCTGATAGATTATTCTACATTTGAGGTAGACAAGGACATGTAACTTGGGTATCCACTAAAAAAAAGGCTTCTGTGTATCAACACTGAAATTCAATCTATTTGTGGTTTTTGTTATAGAGGGAATTGGACTGTCTACAAATACAAGTGCTTCGTACAAAATTATTCTGCTGAATAATGCTCCAATTCATTTGCTATTCCCAACCCCCCTGAAACTCTGCACGCATATCTGCTTAAAATCAGCAACAAGTGTAGCTAGTAATGAAATAATTCAAATTTAGTTTATTTTGTTTCATGATGCACAAATAGGAAGTCATTTAAGTGTGACTGATTTTATTCATCTGCAGTAGCTGCTCATCTGAAATGCTATTGAAATTCAGTAATTGGAGCTCTGAAATACAGTATTTGACAGATGGTGTGGGTGGTTGTGCCATTTCCATGATAAATCTACTTACAAATATAATCATGAAGAAGTTGGGTTCATTCCTTGACTATGGGAACATATAGATGGAAAAAGTGACAAACATGACATATGTGTCTTGGTTCTTCGTTTTCCTCCTATAATGATTTGAATTCTTAAACTAGTGCAAGAGAGAGGCTTATTTTACATGTCTGAAAAGGAGTTGCTGAAATATTCCTTCAGTAGCCTTCCTTTTCTTACATTTACTTTGAATCTTTTCCTGCGTTGAATTACTTTTGTAATGTCTTCAAGCATCAGTTAGAAAGCATTGCTCATTTTAGATGAGAACATAGTAGATCTTCTCTAAGATACATTTACTGTTAGCTGAAAGTATTGGAGGCTGGAGAGACGGACAGTCCTGTTGCCCCAGGGCTTACTGTTGAAACTTAGAGATGGTAAAATGGTATAAATAAAAAATATGCTCCATTATCCAATTTGATTTTTTTAAAAATTCTTTTTATTATTTTTGTGTTTTCACAGAAATCACCGATGCTGGTACTAGAGGAACCCAAGATACAATTAAGGGTGTGAAAAGAAAAAAGATTGTTTCTGAAAACCATCTTAAAAAAATACCAAAATCGCCTTTGAGAAGCCCTGCTGAAGCCAAGGTTAAGCAAAATGTAGACCCTTCACCGCTGAAAGCTCTTCCAGATGCCTCTGAACATGCCACAGCACAGGATCACCTGCCCGTGCAAAATGGAAATCAATGTACCAAACAAAATGGGGGAGCACTTAGCAGTGAGATAAGTGTTGAAACAACCAAATCTGAGACATCAGTGCAGACAAAGCTTTCACTGACGCATCAGTCCTTAGATTTGTGTAAACAGGCAGCGGGGGATACTGATGCAAACCAACTGAACTCAGCAGAGAGGAAGCCTCCCTCAAACTCCTCATCAAGTAATACAAAGACTGACAGTAATGAATGTATTAACTTTGTTGATTGCAGTACGTCGTCCCCATGTACACGTACTGCTTTCGATGTCTTACTAAAAGCTATGGAGCCTGAACTGAACACCTTAGCACAAGAGTGCCCCCCTTATGGGATGCAGATAGAGAAACTGAGACCAAATAAAACTGTAAGCACCTCTTCTAGTCTCACGTCCAATACAATAAGTGTCCAAAATCAGTCGTCCTTGTCACAGCAGGAGTTTGCAGCTGGACCTCCCTATTACCCATGTACGTTGAACAATGTGCATGTAGCAACAACAGCCAAGACTGGACAAGCACAAGGCCAATCAGTTTCTCATTCACAAGACCTTATTACTAAAACCAGTCAGCAAAATCACCAGGTTGTTATGTGTCCAAGTTTAACTAGGTCGCTGGTGCAACAGCAGAGTCAAGAAAACCCCAAGCTCCAGCAGATCTACAGCATAGCAGTAACTTCATCTGTTGTTCACACCTCATCTTCCACTGTAACTCAGGTTTTTTCTCAAAACCCCTTAGTAGCTAGTTCGTCTTCACCATTGTCAATTAACACATCAAGTTCAACACACTTGTCTATAGGTCCCGTGTATAATTCAGCCCAGATAGCATCAGTTGTAAACCATGGTGTAGAACAAATATGTAACCTCTTGAAAGACCAGAAGCCTAAAAAGCTGGGGAAATATGTCTGTGAGTATTGCAATCGGGCCTGTGCCAAGCCCAGTGTTCTCCAAAAGCACATCCGATCCCATACTGGAGAGCGACCATATCCTTGTGTGACATGTGGGTTTTCGTTTAAAACCAAAAGCAATCTCTACAAGCACAAAAAATCTCATGCACACGCTATCAAACTTGGACTTGTCCTGCAACCAGATTCAGGTGGCCTGTTCTTATCTCATGACTCAGACAAAGCACTTAGCATTCATTCAGATGTGGAAGAAAGCGGTGAAAGTGAAGATGAAGGCACTGCAGATGAAAGACAAGATGATCAAGAACTGGAACCTGCACAATTAGTGAAAGTAATTTCAAGTGCAGAAACACTGCAGAAAGGAAGCCCTATTCCATTAAGCAACCCAGACTGTGTATCAGGTGACTCTTCATTACATGATGCAGAACCTCAAGTAAGGGCAGCTTTACCAAAAGTAGTGGTTCATTCTGTAAATGTTTCTCCATTGAGGGCCGATAGCCCAAAAGTGACAGAGCCAGCACCTGAGCTTGCTGCAGCACAGAGAAAAGGAGATTCTAAAGTCACAACCCTTCAGACAAATTTAACACATGCAGCCTCATTCAAGGAGAATGACATAAAGCAGCGTCAGAAAGTAGAAGCAGGCCTGTTAGAGGAACAGCCAGGATCTACAGGAGGACCAGTGCATGCTCAGCTCCAGAGACAACAGGCTACTGATGGTTCTCAGGATCAGCAAGGAAAATGTCTTTTGAGCCCTAGAAGTTTAGGTAGTACTGATTCCGGTTATTTCTCTCGTTCCGAAAGTGCCGATCAAACAATGAGCCCTCCAGCTCCTTTTATAAGGGGATTGTTGACCTCTGAGAAAGATCCAAATAAAAATCTGCCCTGTGTGCCACGAGCAAGTGGCATGGTAGCATCAGTGGTACAAACTGTTTGTGCTGACAAAAATCTGATTCTCTCTGGCCAAATGCGACCACCCTTGGCAACAAAAACTCTTGAGGAGCGTATCTCAAAGTTAATTTCTGATAATGAAGCTGTTGTGGATGACAAACAGTTAGATAGTGTGAAACCAAGAAGAACATCTCTTTCAAGAAGAGGAAGCATAGATTCACCAAAATCTTACATATTTAAGGACTCTTTCCAGTTTGATTTAAAGCCCATGGGAAGAAGAACTAGCTCAAGCTCTGATATACCAAAGTCTCCTTTCACACCCACTGAGAAATCCAAGCAAGTTTTTCTTCTTTCTGTACCATCCCTTGACTGTTTACCTATAACACGAAGTAATTCCATGCCTACCACCAGTTACTCAGCAGTACCTCCTAATGTCATACCTCCCTCTCATCCTCTTCGAGGAAGCCAGTCATTTGATGATAAAATTGGCTCTTTATACGATGATGTTTTTGTGTCGGGACCTGCTGCTCCACTGAACCAAGGTGGACATCCTCGGACCCTGGTCAGACAGGCAGCAATAGAAGATTCTTCTACTGGTGAAAGCCAAGGTCTTGGACCTGTGCGATCTGTAGAAGAAAATTATCTGGGGTGTAATTTATCAAATGAATCCTTATTGCAAAGGAGCAAATCTCTGGCACAGGGATCAAATTCAGAAAAAACAAAGAAGTCCCCTCAGGTGCGAGGAACAATGTTTGAATGTGAAACCTGCAGGAACAGATATAGAAAACTGGAAAATTTTGAAAACCACAAGAAATTTTATTGTTCAGAGTTGCATGGACCTAAAACTAAAGCAGCAGTCCGAGAGCCTGAGCACAAAACTGCTCCAAACAGTACACAGCCTCAAATTCTACACTACAGAGTCACAACTTCAACTGGTGTCTGGGAGCAGACACCCCAGATAAGGAAAAGAAGGAAAATGAAAAGTGTTGGTGATGATGACGACCCACAGCAAAATGATACGAGTGTACCATTGAAGAATGCAGAAGGCCAAAGCAAGCCAGCAAATTCTTCCAGTCTGTCAAAACACAGTGCCACAACTGTGGTAGGATCACAACAACCAAGCAAACTTCTACTTCAGAATTCCCAAATTCAGCTTGTGGCTCGTGGCACAGATCAGACTACTGAGCCAAAGATGGCTTCCCTCATTGAAAAGCAGGCAAGTTCAGCTGTGCAAGAAAAGGTGGAGTTGAAAAGACAAGGGACTGGCATTTCAGTAATACAGCACACAAATTCACTGAGCAGAAATAGCTCGTTTGAGAAATCAGAGTCATTTGAAAGAGTATCCCCAGTTTCTTCTCAAGAGCCCAACAAGGGTACAAAGCACCGCTCTTTGAATACAGTTGTAATCCAAGAAGACAGACACTCTCATCTGAGCACTCCCCAGCATCACCAGCCCTTGTCATCAGAACCACCTAGAGGGGAAGTTCAGGGAAGCCAATTAGTTTCTAATGAGAGAAGTGTGCCACTTCAGCCATCAAGACTGGTTCGCCAGCATAACATCCAGGTTCCTGAAATACTGGTCACAGAAGAACCAGACAGAGAGCAAGAAAACCAATGCAATGACCCAGAAAAGACAGAAAGGTTTAACTGGCCACAACGCAGTGAAACGCTGTCAAAATTGCCAACAGAAAAGCTTCCACCAAAAAAGAAGAGAATTCGGCTGGCTGAAATGGAACATTCATCTGCTGAATCCAGTGTTGACTCCACACTTTCCAGAAGCCTAAGTCGGGAGAGTAGCTTGTCTCATGCCTCCAGTTTCTCAACTTCACTTGATAAAGATGAAACTGTAAAGGCTGAGAACCCTTCCAAAGCAGAGCCCATTAGTAAGTCATCAGAATTCCTCATGATTCCTGCTGGCTCACACGCACTGGCAGTGCCTGGACCTCATTACCGGGAAATGAGACGTGCTGCCTCAGAGCAGATCAGCTGCACGCAGCCCTCAATGGAGGTTGTGGACTACAGGAGTAAGTCTTTCGACTGTGGAAGCATGTCTCCATCAAAACCTGTCCCGCTTGTAGAGGTAGCCGCTCCAAAAGTGTCGTCTGCAAACGGAGCTACTGGACATGTGCCTCTGCTAGAAAGGAGAAGGGGGCCATTTGTAAGACAAATATCTTTAAATATTGCTCCTGAAAATCAACAGCCTCAAGTGAAATCGACTTCTTCATTGCAGGCAGCTCATGCCACAGATGCGCCCACAGTGCCATTGCACAGGCTGCAGTCCTCTGGCAAACTCTCGGTGGAGTTTGCTTCAAGTACTCAGCACTCACAGACTAACTCCAGACCTCATTCAACTATTCAAAATTGTAATCCTGTTAGCCTGTCTTCGCCTCAGCAGCCTCTAGATCACATGTTGAATAATCAAGGCCAGCCATCCTTGACTCATCAGCCTTCTCAGCCGTCTACTAAAACATCAGCCCAAGGGGAGCAAGCAAGCGTGGACTCACTTTCTTGTCATCCTGATGAAAAAAAGGACTGTTTTGCTCCAAAGTATCAACTTCAAGTTAAAACATTACATATAGGTCAGCCATACTCTTCTAAATTACTAAAAAATACTTTATCAACTCAGACTGGTTCGAATCAAGTTGGAGTGGACCAGAATGCATCTTCCTTTGAAGTACAGACAAAACTCTCTGACGTGTCTAATCCATACTCTGTGCCTCCTCTAAAGCAAATTGTTCCTAATAACTGCAGCAGTCAGATCCATCAGATTCCTCCTTTTGTGGTTCCCGTCCGTATTCAGAGCAGCATGCCATCCTATGGCTTCGCAACTGTTACACCCCTGCCTCACATTTTAGTGACCCAGGATCAGGGAAATCAGTCTCTCTGCAAAACAAATGTTGTGATGGTGCCAACGCTTGAAGGCAAAACTCAGCTGCCAAAATCTCACAAAGATCATCAGAGGACTTTGCCAAATTCATTTGAATTTGAAAATTCACCACTGGAAAGTGGAACCAGAAATTCACCTTTATCAAGCTCTTCAAATATCATTCAGAAAGTGCCAGTTAGCGGACTCTTTCCTCAGCCAGAAGTTACAGCTTCAAGTAAACGAATGCTTTCCCCAGCAAACAGTTTAGATATTGCCATGGAAAAACAGCAAAAACGTGTTAAAGATGAGAGTGGAGCTGCTTGTATGACAGATGCTAGACCACTGCATTCACTGAACGTTAGATCTAATGACCCTACTTGTAAGCAAAAGAAACCAGTTTTGGTAAGACAGGTTTGCACCACAGAGCCTCTTGAAAATCACCTCTTGGATCCTGATGTTGTTACACAGCATGAAAAAAACAGCAAGGCCAGTACTTCAGACCTGCCTGACCATCAATCATCTGACACTGGGGTTTCAGAAACCCTAAAAAAGTCACCAGAATCTGAAGACCTTAAGTCTTCCACATCACCAGTATTTGTAGTTAGGAAACCTTCTGAATTGTCTCCAGTGAATAGTTCTCTTCTCAAGGCTGTAAGTAGCAGCCAAGAAAGAAGGTCCCCAACTAACAGCGATGAGAGCACCCACATCAGCAGCCCGGGCCAAGCAAAGCCTGTAGCGACACTGGCTGTGATGAATGCAGGAGAATTGCAGAGGTTGTCGTTTCCAAGCCTCAAGACCACAACAAATTTTACCTGGTGTTACCTCTTGAAGAGAAAACCATTGCACCTGCTGCAAAATGATCAAAAAATCTCTGCCTATTCTACATGGACCATTAGTCCCAACAACCCCAATCCACTCGGTTTGTCGACAAAGGTAGCTCTCTCCCTCCTCAATTCCAAACAGAAAGTTGAAAAGCCACTGTACACTCTAGCAAGAACTACTCACCCCAGATCTGATGTATTGGTCTATTCAAGCAAGTGGAAGAACAGCTTGACCAAGGTACTTAAGCTATGTTTGATATATACTGATCATTTACAGAGGATTTGCTTTGGAAATCATGCTTCTTCTTATTTTAGAGAATGTAATATGCCTGACACATACCATATATGTGCTTATTTATTCTAATTATGCTGGATCAAACTGCTAAAAAGATCTTAAGTAATTCAATTAGGAAACCTAATTGAATAAGGATTTATCATTTTTTAATGGGAATTAGTTCCTGGGCTTAAATCTGTGTATTGAGTGTTGTGGCAGAAATGTGTCTGGCTATTTTTTTGTCATGCAAAGTGTAGAACAAAGTAAGTCTGATATAAATATTTTTTAAACACTTCTAACTTAATTTAAGATCATAATTACGTATTTTTCCTTAAAATTCAGCTAAGGAAAGAACAATAAGGGTATTTTCTGCTTCAAAAGAGTAGTCAGCTTGAGCAGGTGTCCATGGATACACCATGAAAACAGTTTTCACCATCACTGATCATCTAATTGTGAGAGGAACATTTCCCTTTCTTCCACCTTAGTTAATCAGTGGTGTGAAATAATGACAAAAATAGCAAGGTTTAAACAAAATTGCCACTGCCATAAAACCACTGATGACTTCTTGGGTTGATATGGCTCCAAAGATAACATTAAATCTTGTGCCGAGGAATATAATCCAGGCAAAGGTTGTGACCCACATAAAAAACCACATCATTCCAGAGTCCAGAGTGGCAGAGCAAAATGGTTTCTTGTTATTTCCTTAGCTGTTTTGGGCCTGCACAGATGTGATCAAGATTTTACTTGCTGGACAGTTTTGTTTCAGAGAGGACCAAAGCTCTTTGGTTTAGACTGGATTTGGTGTCCTTAGGGATTGAACCACCGCTCTGCACGGGTGAAGGTGGCTCTTAGCCCTGCATTATGGCAGCAGGTGTCTGTGTCTCTGTGATGGACCCAGTAGTGGATTTTGCTGTCCCATCTACTGAAGTTGTAAAGCTCTCTGAAGCGTGCAGCATGGTTTCGTGCTTTTCCTTCCTCTGCACTGCATGCACTGTGTCTTTGGTGCCAAACACATTGGAGCTGGCATAAAACAGGGCATCCACAAAGCCATAGACCTTCCTTTTTCCATGATCCTTCAGGGCATGGAAATGGTTTGGCAAGGGGGTGAAGGTAACTGAAATTTGTCCTACTGCCATCAGCAAAAGGTCCCAGACATTGGGATTCAGGGTCCATAAGCCAGCAGTCACTCTAGAGGAGACATTCCACAGGCTCGGGAGAAGACCCCTGTTTGTGTGGATGTTGAGGAACAGAAACTGCTGCTGTCAGAGGTCACCCTGGAATGTTTCTGTGTCTGCTAAATGTTTTGCTAAGATACAACTTTGTCAGTGGGGAGAAAAGCAAGAGAAACTGTGTGATAAGTGAAGTAGTTTCAGAATTACAGGAAAATATGCTAAAACCTTTAAGGCCAAAAGGGCAGTGGAGTTAAATGTGGTCCTCCTGAAATCAGTGGGAGACTTGCTAACATTTATATTGGAGTTCAAAACTTTATCCATAATGTTCCCTGTAGAAAATGCGTACAGGCTGCTGATTTTGTTTTTAGTGCTGTATTTGAATCAAGTTGTTGGTTCCATGTTAGTATGCTGCCTTGGTTTAAACTCTTACTGCTTTTTTTTTTTTTTTTTTTCAGTCTGCTTCCTCATACATTTAATGAGATGTTGCACTTGAATAGTGCTAAATCTAAAAAAACATAAAGGAAACAAATGTTTAGCTTTTTCATTGTGTGTAGTTGAGCAAGTCTTTCTAAGGCAAGTCTCACATCCCTGTGTCATCGAGTCATATTTGTTTTATTTTTGAGGAACAGTCTTTCAGAAGAAATTGCGTGATAGCAAAGCAATTGTATGCCTCTTAAAAAACAGATTTTCTGTACAAACAAATTCTGTTTAGAATACAAATAATGGATAATAATATTTTTTTAAAATATTTTGACAGCACCATTTAAAAACACTCCAGGAGTGCTTAAATGCTGTAATAGGCAGCTGTCAGGTACATTTGCAGTGCTTCTGCCACAAAAGAAACACAGTTACTAATCTTTCTTCAGTCTTTCTTGCTGATGTTTTGAATGAAGCACATGAGCATGATGGAAATGAAGAGTTTTTAAGCTCTGCTTGGGCTGATTTACAGGCTTTGCTCAGAGCCGTTAATAAGGAAAAAAGTGCAGCAAATAGCACCAATTAAAGTTTAATTGGCACCTCAGATTGCATGAGCAAGGTGTACCATGACAGAAGTAAAAAATTTCAAAGACCTGATCTAATTCTTCCGGAGTTTGTCTGCTTTCCCTTCTAATGATTACAGTAGCAGGATTTCAGCTGTTTTCCAGAATGATGTTGCTGCTGCTGTTAAAGTGTACCGCCGTGTTACCAGTCTCCAGTTAGACCTGGTAATGGAATAGCTGATGCCAGCTTGGAATCTTCCTCACAGAAGCCATATTTTAAAAAAGCAAAAACTGAAATTCCTCAGCTCAGGCCCAGTAATTCCACTGTTTTGGTTTTTTTTTTTGTTGGAGTCTGAGGATGGAAACATTGGCGATCATTTTGGAAATTATTAAGCCATTTAAAAAAACCAACAAACACAAAGTCAAAAACCCAGCACAAACAAAACCAACAAAGAAAATAGCAAATCATTCTAAAAAAAAGTGGTTGATTTCCTGCTTAGAAGCTTGGCAGGGTCCTGAGTTCCTTGGGGAACCATGGTTTGGATTGCAGGTGTTGGGGATTGTGTTTGCTCAAGTGATTTGCACATTCTAACCCTGATCTGACAGAGAGCTTTAAGTGCCACCACAATCCAATTTATGAATAATAATAAAAACGCAGTACTGTTATGTCTCACCTCCTCTCTCAGAGCTGCAGCCCTTTCCAGACTCATTTGGTGTGTTCTGCTCGTGAGGCTCTAACTGCTGATCTTCTCACAGAGATAAAGCAACTTGCTGAACTGTTCTGGGTTTGCCCCCCGAACTAAACCATGTTTACAGACACCTCGTGCTGCTGCATAACCACTGCTAATCACTGTCACCAAAAAAGGCAGCTCTTTCAACAATAGGTACCATGGGAAAGGAAGATACACGTGAACAAAATGCAAACAAAAAGGAACCCAGGGACTTTGTTTGCTCTTCACAATTCACTGCTCAGAGGCAATAGGTGAAGTTGCCACGTTCCAGTGATTCAGAAAACAAACCACAAAATGTTATTGTGAAAGAAGCTCCTGGAATGAGTGCAGCATGTTAAAATGTAACAGGAGGTTTCACCTGCATGGAAAAGGCTTATTTTATCTCCATCTTCTTTTTATTTTGTTGTTCCATTTATTACTATTTTTCACCAGTTTTTCTCACTTGAATTCACTGGTGTTATATCTTTCTCAAGCCTCCACATTGATCTTGGCTCTTCTCACTAAAGTGAATCAGTAGTGTGTGCAATATTCCAGGGTGATGATTTTTGAGCAAGGGAAGCTGAAGAATGGAAAGTTTCTCCTAACTGTGGAAAACTTTCCTTTCTTGGATGATATGCCACAGCAGTCCAGCTCACCACTGGAAAGTAGTTAAATGCAGAAGATTTTTATGTGTAAACTAGTAAAAGGTTAAAGATATTAAAAATATTTTCCCCAAGTGACTGTGTGCCAGTGGGAAAAATGTTTAATGAATATTCTAATCTGAAATTTATAATTTTGATGATTGAGGCTGCAAGCATGTTTTTTTTCCAAAAGATGTTGTAAGGTACCAGAAGTATCTGTTGAACTCTGGTCTCTGGACAGCCCTAAGAGCAATTTTTTTCCATTTTATGTTAGTAATTGAGGACAGTGGAGTTAAATTGGAGCAAAATGAGTAAAGTAGGAGTGAATCATGGCCCTTTTCTCTATGGCAGTCGAGAGACAAGTGACTCTGTTAAAAAACAAAAGGCAGAATAATCACAGAGAGGAGCATTTTCCAGCACAGCTGTTTTTCTGCCCTTTCCACCAGTTCTTGTGGGGTTTGAGGGGATTTCAGGTGAGGTGCACTAAAGGATTTCCACACTAGAAACCTGTGCTGGTTAGAGACTGGTTGCTCTTAAAATGTACAGAGGGGCCGAGTAATTTTCATCATCAGTTTGAAATTTTCCAGAAAAAGCTAAACAGACTGCTTTTTTCATTGTCAGTGGGATTTCTGTAGATTTCTGTGACAGAAACTCAGTGTTTCTTTTACTCTGATATCACCATTTTACATGTCCAAGACACTGGAGCAATTTCCTAAAGCAGCAAATAACCATTAAACTTAAGTACAGCAGAGGAGATAAAATAATTTTAACACATAAGTTGGGCTGTCTTATATCTGTACATAGACAAGTGTTTAAAGAAAGATTAGGTGGTGGGAGCATGAGAAGTACTTGGTTTCATGCTAGCTTTTTCATTCTAAATACTTTTGTAAATATACAACTTATTGTAACAGTTTCATCATAGTTTGGATAACAGCGTGGGTCTAGGACTTTTGTAATCTTTCTTTTTCTTTGGCTTTTCGCTACTTAAAAATAAATCTGTAAAAAAAATAAATGGTATATAGTATTGAAGGATCAGACACTAAAAGATTGCATTATTTCAGCTGCTGGAAATATTCATGTGTTTGGTTTATTGTGTGTAGTCTGTATTTTCCACAGCTCTCTTCCTGTTAAGCTACAAATCTCACCTTGTTACTCTTTGTTTGCAGTGGAAACAAAAGTAGTTTGTGTGCCAGGTAGTGTATAGGAACTGCAGAGTGGCTGAGTTGTGATTATTGGAGCAGGCTTCACTTCTGATATTTCTCAACCAGAGCATCATCTCCTTTCACCTTGTGTGAATGCTGTTAAAACATGCAGGGTGAAATTTCTTTCTTCCTACACACAGGCAGAGTTGTCATGTGTGCTTGGTAAAAGTGCTCAGAAATTTGAAAATGCAGCCTGAATCAATGCAGGGGGCTGTGTGAGGGTGTATGGATTGGGGTAGTGCTTGTGCATGTGCAGCTTCCTGGGGCTTTCAATTGAATAGGAGGATGTTTTTCCTCTGATCTGTGTTAATTCCTTATCCTGTGAGAATTAGAAGTGAAGGCAGTGTCTGAGGCTGCATGAAGGACAACGGGCCAGAATGATGTCACCCTTCAATGTATGTAACAACCAGCATAACTGATCAGTCATTTTAAGCCAGCCAGTGAAGTCATTCCTCTTGCCAAGAATTCATAAGCTTACAGCATTAAATTTTGTAATGAGTGAAAAACATAAGGCCAGACTTTTTTTCCTCTCATCATTTTATTCACTGATCAATATGAGCAAATGAGGTAAATGTGCCAGCTACGTGGGTAGAACAGTTTATAAATATAGCTGTAATAATTGCTGGCTAATTGGATCATTCCTTCATTGTTGCCCATTTTATAAATACCCTAGGGTTGGAAGGAGTAGATTTTAATTGGCAAATGTTGGAGGAACTCATCCTCCTTAAAACAAACAAAAAAAAAGTTCCTCGACTAATAATCAAGTAAAGTGAAGAAATAAAATGTTGTTCTGCTAGACAACTGTATGCTTTTTCTTGTAATTTGGTCTGGCAGTGGGAAATTAAGTGTGGAATCTTGCTTTGGGTGGGTTCTGGAACCCCTGTTAATAACCTCATCAAATGGGAAGCAGTCTCCAGAGCAAAAGAGCTGTAGTTCTTGAAAACCATTAGCACTCAGAAATGTTACCTGTTAATAACCTCCTTAGCTACACCCCTCCTTCCCACCCTTCTCCTCTCTGCTGTGCCATGGGAAGGCAGCTCCTGCAGGGCATGGGGTGCTGCTGTATCCTGGGTCAGCAGACAGGCTGGTCCAGGTGCTGCTGTTCAGGAAGCACTTTGGTTTGATTGTACACATCTTTCTCTGAAGGCTGTTTGTGAGCTAAAAAGCATAACCTTTATCTTCCTAGGACAAGGAAAAGGAATGTCCTGCTTCAGACTCAAAGCATTCCTGGTTTCCTACAGGGCCATAATCTCTGTATAGATTTAGCAGCCCACAAACAGGCAATGCATAGTAGAGAAGAAGTTTAGCAAAAGATATTTTTTGTTTCATGTATCTTAACAGTTTTAAAAACCAATTATTAGAATTGTGGCTTTTATGATGCTTTTATTCACGATAACTTGAATATTTCAATAGCATATGAAAGACAGTAATTTTAATGATAAGCATATCTCATTTTTTTTTCAGAGAGGATTAAACAGGAAAAAATTGACTCCAGCTGAATTCAGCAATAAGGAAAACTCTGAATCGAGCACTGAACATGATAAAGAAAATTCATTTATCAAAACTGTACCAAGAAGAGTTAAAATATTTGATGGAGGGCAAGTATTGTACTTTGTATACTAGATATCATTGGGAAGATATTTTTTCCTAGATTCTAGACTTTGCAGAGATGTTGCTTCCTGACTGATTTATTTTAAACAACAGTTGCCATATTGTGGTCTGTGGATGTTGGTTTATGTTTCCAAGAAAAATGGGAAGTCATCAGTAGCATGGAGCCATGAGAGTTATGAGAAGGGGTAATAAAATAAAGAGCAGTAGGCTGTGCGATTCATTTTTTTTCCCAGGGAATGAGCATTAATCAGTTCTAAGAGCAGTTAGATACAGCCAGAGATGTAAATTCTGTTCCTATGTTTCTCTTAGATGATAAATAATACCTATTCTGCAGCAAGGTTGTATAACTGTAGCTGGAGAGGAAATAGTCCAGGGGCTAAGCAGCAGCCTGCAGTGCCGTCTCTGTCTGGCAGCTTGCTGTGGCATGCACCGGCTGGAAAGCTCTGATTTGAAAAGTGCCATGGAAATATTTACTGAGAGCCCTCCTCCCTGCACCATAATACTTCAAATCTGCTGCCTGATGTAAATGTCTGTTGCTTTAGCTACAGTGTTGCACTATGTGCAACGTCTTATAAAATTTTTAAATAGAAACGCGGATTTTTAAATAGAAAAGTGCCAGTGACACCTGTAAAATTTGGTAGCATAAATAGTTCATGTTTGATTAGTCTCAATGGTCAGCTCTAGAGCTTTAGTTACTGGTTCCCAATTTGAATCTAATCTAGGCCAGCAGTTAAATCATTACCAGCTGCCCAGGTAAAATATTGTTGTATCTCTGCTCAGATGCAGACATTTCAAGGACCAGGTCACAAAAGTGTAACACAACATTTGGCATCCTTGAGTGGAAATATGAAGGGCATAATTGAATCTGAATGACTTTTTCTATCTAGAGACAGTCCCCATAGGCTGAGTCCAGAGAACATTGATAGGGAATTTTAAAGACTTTCTCATCATTGTAACTAATGTTACTCCTTTTCTGCACAAGGCAGGGCTTCCAAGATGCTCTTTTAAAGCTCCCTCAAGCAGGTGCTCAAACCTGCTTCCAAGAACGGACACCTTTAAAAGATATGTTCCTGTGTTGCTAAGAGGAAATTTGAAATCTTTAAATACTTAGTATCACCAGTACCTTTATTTAAAAAGATTAGCTTCTATTCCTAAACAGGTCTATGACTAGCTAGTGATAAATATAGATACAAATTTAACAAATACATGCAGAAGTGAGCAGGCAAAAAGCATGATTGGTTTTGTCAGTCATGGATTTTCATCTAATGTGTTATTTTAAAAATTCTGGTAGATGAGGGATTCTAGCTAGATTCATTTTTCCATTACAACTGATTGCCTATTCTCATGGTACTGTTACTAGGTACAAGTCAAATGAAGACTATGTGTATGTGAGAGGGAGAGGGAGAGGGAAGTATATCTGTGAGGAGTGTGGAATACGCTGCAAGAAGCCCAGCATGCTGAAGAAGCACATTCGCACACACACCGATGTCCGTCCTTACCACTGCAATTACTGCAACTTTTCCTTCAAAACTAAGGGTAAGGCTACTTTACTGGGTATGTTTTTCCCTTTTGTTCTTTCTACTTTAAAGTACAATTCTTTTCTTCTCTCAGTTGACTGTTCATGAACTAAAGAGGTTCCCTCTCTGTGGCATTTTATTATCTAATGCTTCAAATATTTGTAATTTCTTTCCTGCTTTTCTTTTGTATTCTGTATATTTATTCATATGATCACATCTTCATATGAATGAACTGTCTGGCATGCCACAGTGGGTGAGAAATAGGAGTGGAAGAGGGAAATCATGGGAGTATGATGAAGGTTAGGTGGAGACAAGTGAGATGGTTAGCTGCTCACCCTAGATAGAGATGGGACACAGAATTTTAAATCCCTTACAATGTCTTTTGGAGGTAGGAGATGGACATATATTGTACTCATAGTGGCACTCAACCAATTGCTCTAGGAGAGAAATTGGCCTCTAATAAATTACTATGTTGAAATTTTTTTTTTTTAACTCTTGAAGGACAAAGGTTCACTTTCCACTTGACCTTCTAAGACCCAGATGGTGGATGTCTACTTTTTAAAGCCTGTTTATAACTTTAGATACTTAAGTGTATCCCAGTTTATGCAGGCAATATATTAAACAGTGGTACATCCAGAATTCAAGTGAAACAGACAGGAGAAGTTCACGGCCAAAATAATTTCAGAAAAAAAAAACAGTAAAATTTTTCTTGGCTTTGAACATCATTTAGCAACAATTTCCCCCAAGCTGTAACCTCAGGAACATTTGTGTTTTTAGTGGGTTTGAGACTATGCAGTGGTTGGGTGGAAGACTTCCAAGAAATAACGCAGTGCTGTACAAAGTGGGATGAATAGGCTTCAGATGTGTCAAAACTCATCACTGCATCCTGACAGGCTGGGTCATCATACTGCCTTTATGATGAAACACTGGAGTGCAAACCCAGTAAATTCTCATTATGGTTTTTGCAGAGGAGGGGTGCTGGCCAAGTTCAAGTAATTAAGTTCTGCCCATGTAAAGATCTCCCTGGTGTCAGTCATAGCAGATATTTGTATTCACATCCTCCTCTGCATTTGCTGTGCCTGGCTCGTGCCATTGCTGCTGGCAGTCAGGTCACACAGTTGGGTGTTTGATGTTTGGTAAGCCACTCGTCATGACAGGACAGTGTAGCCAGCAGCTTCATGAAGTGTGCAAAGACTGGAAAATTTTCTGTTTGTGAGTCAATTATATTCACAACAATTATTTCAACATTTGGGATGAGTTACCACCTTCATTTCAAAGCAGAAATAAAATACTCCATAACCATCGAAGATCAGCATTACACTTTAATTTTTCCTATTTAAACAGTTCCAAAAAACATTTTTTGTGAAGTCTGATGTGGGCAGTTACTTCTAGTAACATGCATTTTATAATTTACAGATCTGGACCACTCTTAGCCATTTCTTGATATTTACCATATTTTCTTTTTGAAGGAGAAAGGGAGAGCAGCCTGTGGGGCCTCTCAGCTGCACATTCACTTTTGAGATTCAGATCAAATGTGTTCATGCTCTGATTTTGAATAAAATTAGCATGTTTGCTTAAGTTGGCATTGAAAGTGTTTACACTAAAAATAGAATTCATCAAATACTGGAAGAGCTACAAGATACGAACTTCAGTTTCACGTGATAGTTTTCTGTCAATATGACTCTGAAGACTGAATCACCCCTTTTTATACTTTGCCATAAACAAAGGAGGGATCTCTTACACCAGTACAAAACACATAATAATTTAGAATTTCCATCCTCTTCTATTTTATCTCAATAAAAATCTTCCTAAATGTAGACAGTGAGTTGGTAGCATTCAGGATGGTGAATCTCCTGCAGCCCTTGACAGCTTGCATTGAGGGACAAGGTTCTAGCAAGTGTGAAATCAAATTATGAGGTTGTTATAAATGTACCTGAAGAAGAGATGGACACGTTGAGCATATATTTGTAGACATTTGTATAGTCACAGATCAGATAATGTTTTCTTTTTGTTTTTTCTTCAGGCAATTTAACAAAGCATATGAAGTCAAAGGCACATAGCAAGAAATGCATGGATTTGGGAGTCTCAGTAGGCTTAATAGATGACCAGGATGGAGAAGAAGAATTTGGTAAGAAATTAAAGTCTTCTTTCTTTATTGAATTATTGTGTCTATTTTGTCATCTCAGCTTCTTACCCTTTCTTTTCCGAAGATTTTTAATTATTGTACAGGGAAAAGATACAGAGAGAAAAATCTTAAGAGCTAGTCCAAGGGAGCCAGAAACACTGGAAAAATTTTCCCTGAAAGAAATGACAAGCATATGCTAAGGATAAATTGCTGCTGAATTTTTCACAAAGTGTTATGCAGTTTAACTTTATCACTTTCACAGATAAATATGACAAGATTGAAAATACCAGAAAAACAGCTGTTTGCCTAGAAAAAATGCAGTCAAGTGTAGTGCTTCTTTGAAAATAGTTGTGCATGGAATGGTCCAAGTTTTGGGATGCATATTTCATGGAAATTAAATCACTGACATGCCACACAAATAACAAATATGTTGCTGAGTGCCTTGCAAGGAGGTTAATCATCTTCCAGCATAGAATACTGTCCTCCGTCACAAATAATTGGGATGAATCTGCAGATAGAGAACATACAGAAATTAAAAACATTATTCATCTTGACTTGTTCTACTTCTTCATTAGTGATGAGAATGTTTTCAGAATGAATGTATTTGCTAAAACACTTGAATTCTGCACTTCCCGCATCCCAAGAAGATTCTACTGAAGAGGACATGAGATCAAGGACAGTCAAAGAGGCCCAAACCAGGTTCATGATTGACTTGCTTGTCATGATAAGAAAGGTGTGCCTGCAGCAGGGCCAGTGAGATGGAGAGCAGGATTGTACATTAGGACAGTTTGGGATCTCAGCATGTCTCAGTGCAGCGATGGCATTTTTCCCTCCCTCGCATTCCTCTGTGGGGAGATGAATCGTGTTGCCTTGCCTTGGTGTATTTTTCTCCCTCCAGTGGAATAGTTTATTAGATTGTGGATGAGGCTTGGAGAAAAGATAGCAGTGGGGGTCTTTATTTAAGCTATAAGAGAAAAGAAAGATGAATGCACTTGCTTCCATATGACAACCACTGGCAGAATAAGCGAATCATTTTGAATCTAATTCTAAATAATGCTGGGAATATGACTCAGCTGCTATGATTCAGAAGTGCACTAGGTAGAAAGAAACCTGTGTTTTTCCCATTTTTGGCCTTCTTCAATGTACTCTTTTTTCGTAAGCAAAAAATATGTCTCCCTTCCCAATTTGAGGTACCAGATAAATAATACAGAAGATAAGCAGCAGGGTAAATTACTGTATTTTTCTTACAGAGGAACAATTTTTATTAATATTTTCAGTCTTCATATGACAGAAAAATTGTCACTTTTTAAAGCAATATTCTCTAGCATTTGACATTTTTGTGAGCTCTCTAAGCGACAAGTGAACAGATATTTCCACTTACTAGAAACTGAAAACATTTTATTGATTGATAAATTGATATTCCAAATTGCATGCATTAAAAGTTGCATTTGTAATTATAATGCAATAGGAAATGTTTCAAATGTTAACTGAATTTTTAGTAACATGGGGTCAAAGGAAGCCACTTCAAACATTTGTTGAATGAATGCTTTCCTTTGACTTCAAGACTATTCAATTGAATAAGAGAAAAGAGAGAGGCTTTCCCTTTTTACATATCATGTACAGGCATGTTTGACCATAGCATAAGTATATTATATATGCCCTGAAATATGTTCTTTGCTCAGCAAGGTAATTACCTAATAAATGAAATACTCTTTGAAAAAAAAGCACAGACACTTAGAGAATTTGTTACATAATCCTTGAAATTCTTCATAGAATTTAATTTTATGGCTACAATGCCTATTTTGGTTTTCCCCAAAATAGAAGATGTAGCACTTCTTTCTTTAACTGGAGCCCCAAACCAAAATAACCACTTGGTGATAAAACCCTGCCTTTTCCAAAGGATCTGGCTCAGGTACCCGTAGCAAAACCAACAGTGCAGCACAAAGTTCAGCACTAGAAACCTATCCAAAAATCAGGGTGATTAAACCCCTGATAAAGGTGCATTTGCTGCAGCCAAACCAGTCCAGCCTCTCCAGTTGCTGCAGAGCACAGGGCATTTACAATTATCCATGGAAATTCAGCGAGCAACCCTGCACTTCAAAAATGTGATTTCATCCATCTGCTAACCAGGCCAGCCTTGAAGGTTTTTCTCATGATAATTCAGAATCTTTTTTGTCAGCCTATTTTTAAAGCAGAATCAGGAGGGGAAAAAAAAGTGTGATGCATTTACATGTGTGTTTTTTGTTGTGTGGTTCAGTTGCCCTCTCTGAAATCCTGAACATGCTAATTTTAGGCAGCGTTTGAATCAGCTTCAACCACCTCTTTGGCTGCCCTTTCCCCAGGGCAGAGCAGCAGAGCTCACACTGGGGCCAGCACCCCTCGTGCCAGGTCTGGGCTCAGGGACAGCCCTGGCAGCAGCATGTCACCCACAAGGGACAGCGTGATGGGCCGTGGGTACTGAGCTGCACTTGTGGGGTTACATCTTTGGTGCTTCCACCCCTCCTCCCTCTGGCATGCATTGCTGGCACAGTTGTGCCACATATCCTTCAGATGTTTTAAAAACCAAATCTTCAAATGCTTGAATGTTTGGGGTTTGGTTGTTAGAAATGTTCTGTCTCTTAAAAAGTGGTCTGTCTATTCCCATTGCTTTCCTCAGCTGGAAGGCAACGTGAGAAGCAGTAGAGGAAGGTGCAGAAAATCTGATAAGAAATAATTATGACCTCAGAAAAAATACTTCTTCCTGAAGTCTGTGTGAAATTGGCCTGTTTCCTGACCTGTAGAATGTCTGTCTGTCTATCTGTCTGTCTCCACCTAATTCATTATCTGAACATTTGGAACACTGATTATTCTTATGGTAATAGAAATGTCTGCACCTTTGCTTAAAATAACTAAGCTGTATGTCTTCTGCTAAAATTCCACTTTGAGTTAGAGAATTTACCCAGAAATTTAAGAAAGCCACCAAAGGAATTTGCTGGTTTCAGTCTTTTGTAGCTTTTTTTTTAAGTCTGGGTAATCACAGTTATTTGAATATACAATTTTTTGGATTCATATGAGAAGCCAGCTGTGACCGACAGCAGTACAGATTAAATGGATGCAAACTGAACCAGGAGTGCAAACTCATGCACAATCCTGAGCACAGACAGACACACACACACAGAGTCTGTTTTTTCAGTAATCTGAGAAGCTGAAATTTTGTTGTGCTGTGGTGTCTCGGGGAAAAAAGAAAGATGCTCTCTAGCTGTCTGAGACTGTATGTGATCAGAGCTTTTAACATAGCATTCTTTGTATTTGGACTTTTCATCATTTGGGTATTAGTAAATACTTTCTGGCCTGGGTTTTTGTATTCAAAACGATTCCCTCATCCATTTATCTTTCATCTTCTGCTCTGTGGAATGTTCTTGTCACCAAAATACAGGGTTACAATGTGAGGAATGTTAATATCTGAATTAAATTGTCAGAGGAGGTGAACTGTTTAGTGTGACATACTGCAACTGGGGATATCCTCTTTGGCCCTGCTCACACACTCACACAACATTTTTCTATCTAGTCTTAAAAAAACCAATAATATGTGTTCAAATTACAACAGTTAAAAACTTTGAACTTGTAATGAGCTAATGTATGAATGTTATGGTATGTCTGAGTGAACTTGCACAAGAGAATTTCTTGATAATTAAATGAGCAGATGGGCAGAACATTTAAGGGGTTTCTCTGCAGAAATTCTATCCCAAAATATTCATTATTTTTACCAGTAAAAATACATAATTGTAAGTTTCAGATATGTGTTTATAGATATCTACACACACACATATTAAGAAAATACTTTAATTTTCTGCAGTATTATTACCACAGTTCTAAGTTAATTAGCTATATGTTACTTACTATATTAGCTATATGTTACTTATGATTTTAAGTCAGTTTCAATGGCTCCTCATTAGCTTAATCATGACTCAGTCTATTTGCACTGAATCTGCATTTAAGGAGTGAAAATAAATGAAAAGCCTTGCAATAATATCTTTCTTTTATAAAAAGAATGGAATGCAGGCTCTGTGTAGTTTACAATGGAAGGCTGGCTCTGTGTAGTTTACAATAACTATTTTTTTATTTTTTGTTAATATGAGTGTCTGTTTTTCAACTAGATGTACATTAGGCATGCTGAAGCCCTACACCCACAGCCTGACATTAGACTACCTAGTGCTAGGTTTGATTTACAATATACAAATTACTTGAGAAGGTTTAGGTGTAAATAATCTCTTTAAGCAGAAGTTGCTCTTACTTTTTGGTGTAGTTTCACTTCATTACTTTCTGTCATCTTAGGAATGAAAGTCAAAAGCCCACAGATTTTCTTCTTCTCGTTTCTGAGGAGCCCTGGTGATCACCAGTCTGAAGTTAACCCAGTAGATGTCACTGTGAGTCCTGTAGAGCAGTGGACAGTAGCTGAAGCAAGACTGAAATCCGATAATTGAAGGCTATGAACAGGCCTAGAGTGACAGGAGGACAGCAGGGTTGGGTACAGATGCTGGCATTGTTTAACCATATCTTGTTTACTGCTCTTTCAATTTGTGTGAATGACTGTGGAAGGACCTGTTGCAAGTCTAATATAACGGGTGAAAGGCAAGTCTAAGTTGTAATTGTTTAGAAGAATGGAGTGAATTGATGACACACAGACCTCACTTTCTGATTTATGATCATATTATGACATGCTGAAAAATACTTCTGCCTTTCTTGCCATAGTCAACATTTTTTCTTGAGTTTGATGGAGAATATATAAAATACAGAATGGATGCTTTATTTTTAAATGCTTTTATGTAAATGCCAATCCATAACTGAAGATACTTCCAGAACTTGAGACAATGAACACTGCTTTGTATTACTCAGGTGCTAAAAGCCAACACATGTAATAAACTTAGATTTAGATACTAATAGATAGGAATAGATACTTAGTAAAGTCTGCATAAGTAGAGCTAATGGCAGTCATATAGTTGTCTACATAACTGCACATTTCCTTAGGAATCTGTAAAACTGAGCAGTCCAGCCTTGTATTTTCAAGCCGTTCTTGTCTTCCTGCCACTGAAAGAATGAAAATGAACATTTTTCTCTTTATGTGACAATCTACTTGAATATTAGTAAGTTATAACTAAATGTGACAAAGTTACAAGCTTTTGAACTTCATCGCTGGATTTGGTGCAGAAATTGCTGTATGTAGCAGGTTCTCAGTAAGTCAGGTCATGTGGCAATGATACTGCAATTAAAATTAAAAGCTGTAAGTTGAGGTTCTGAAGAACCTTTATTTTAGTACTTTGCAGTATGATGATAATTAGATGGCTGTTGTTGAAACCATATACTGTAAGGATTCCTATAGGGGAATACTTCTAATAAAATGAAAAACTTCAAAGTACATATGGAGACATATTTCAATTAACCAATTTATAGCATCCTAACTATAGAAATAGCAATATGTGGACTTACTAGCCCCAGGCACTTCACAAATGGACATGTTAGGATGCTGATAATTCCAGCTAATGCTATTGTGCTAAAGAACTTGGAGTTCTTTCTTTTCTGCTCTGGGATAAAATGTCACTGTAACAGAGCCTTGTCCAAGAAGCTCAGCACCAACACCACAAAACACAGTACAGAGTTGACCAACTGAGAACTGGAATAAATTAAGGACTAAGGTATTTTTGCCTATGATTTGTAGACACTTTAATACCTAGAATAAAAACTTCAGTTTTCTTAAAAATAATTGTAGCTGGCATGTGAACAAAATCTCCGGTCAAAAGTTTTGTCCATGTTTCTATTAAGCCTTTACTTCCAGCTGTTCCTAATTTCTGCAGAGTTCAGGTCTGTAAAATTCACTTACTCGTGTGAAGTCCAGGAAGAAGAAAGACTCTTTCTAAGAATTTAAAAGAAAAGATTGCAGCAGTTGACAGAGGATGAAAGGCATCACCTACTCTTCCAAAAAGACTCTTTGTAAAAAATTGAGGCTGTCTTGAACAGTTTGTCTGTTGAAATGGTGAGAGTTGAGTTACAAATTTGTAAGAGAAGTAGCTTTCATAAGCCTTCACTTAATAGTGTGAAACTTTTTTTCTGTCTTCTTTTTTAAAAAAGAAACTGAACTTCCATGCCAAAAGCCATTTCTCCGTATGTTAGGAGCCTTTAAATTTATGATACATCCTTCATTTGAAAATACCGTACACCATTTTACAACCTCATACAAAGTTAAACACAGAAGTAATTTTGTTCCCACTGGAAACTGAGTCAGTTTTAGTTATAGGTATGTATATGTGTGTGTATATATATATATATATATATATATATATATATATATATACATGTATATATCAGCTACATAAGCATATGGTTATAATTGTGCATAGTTCAAGATAGGAAGCAAAGAATTAATCTTTCCCCAATTAAAACTGCCAGGGAACTTTAGTAGGCAGGGTACAATTACCAGAATGGGATTGGAGCCAATACTGCTTAGTTAAAAAGACACTGCTTGGAAGAGAATCTTCCACCACAAAGAGTGGTCACAGCCTCAGCCTGATGCCTCCTTCAGAGGAGACCCATAACCCTACCTGGGTCTTTTAAAACTTCAGCATTGGATCCTCTTGAACTCCACAGCGGTGCTTAGTGGGATCACTGATTGGAAAAGCTTGGGCATCTCTTGTTCCAGCAAATGTGCACTCATGTATAAAAGCCAGAGCAAAGCATTCCTTTGTGCATTGCCAGAACAAGCAAGTCAGGAATCTTATTTTTTACTCATCTGATGTTGCAAAGCGGTGTGGGAGTAAGGGAACCACATTCATCGCTGTCACCTCGCCTACCCTGCAGGCTCTGGCTCCAGGTAAAACCACACTCAAATAGAAGCTGGCAAATGCACAAAGGGTGGAGGTAAACAGGGAAACAATAGAGGGAAATGATATCCCATGGAGTCCTGCATGTAAGGAATCTGTTCCACACACAGTTTCCCTTTCTCTTTCCATGGCTTTGTTGTAGAAAGCTGGGATGTATGCAGAAAATTCCTACATAAGCAGCATTTGCTGGTAAATCCGGTAGCATTTTTAAATGTTGATTTGAAAGAAGATGGTTTCTTCTAAATCATTGTTTGCACATATTTTTTCCTTGCTTTACAAATGCATCAAGTCAGTCTAATCATTTCAGGTAATTACTCCTGCCAGTAGAAACAATCATTCATGATTGACATCAGCTTTCATAGAAAATGTGATTCATGTGGAGAGAGGGAGAAAAAAAAGGCAAGAATTGGTAGGATTTCATAGAGAATAGTTATGTGACATTGGTAAAGAGACTGAATTTAAGAGGGAGTCCAGAGTGAACTCCAAGACTTTGCAATGTGCCCTTCATTATTTAAAGAGTTGCAAGAAAGCTGTAGGTCACCCTTTAGATGTGACACATGGAGAAGTCTTCAATATCTGTTACAGAGGCATTGAGGAAATCACAGAATATTCTGCATTGAAGTGACCCACAAGGATCATTGCTGTCCGACTCTTAGCCCTGCACAGCACCATCCGCAAGAGTCACACCAGGTCTCTGAGAGCACTGTCCAAATGCTTCTTGAGCTCTTTTAGGTTTGTCCTGTGACCACTTCCCTGGGGAGCCTGTTCCAGTGCCCAGCCATCCTCTGGGTGAAGAACCTTTTTCTAATATCCAACCTGTCCCTTCCCTGACACAACTTCAGGACATTCAGTCCCTTGGGTCCTGTCACTGGTTACCTGAGGGAAGTGTCTGTCCTCTTCTCCTCCTCTTCTCCTCACAAGGAAGCTTTAGCCTATGATGAAGTCTCCCCTCAGTCTCCTCCTCTCCAGGCTGAACAAAGTGACCTCAGTCTCTCCTTGTAAGGCTTGCCCTCAAGGCCCTTCACCATCTTTGTTATGCTTTGGATGCTTTCTAACAGCTTGATATCTTTTTCATATTTTGCCTCCCAGAACTGCCCCAGCACTGGAGGTGAGGCTGCCCCAGCTCAGAGCAGAGCAGGACAATCCCCTCCCTTGCCTGCCTGGCCATGCTGTGCCTGATGCCCCCCAGGTCAGGGCTGGCCCTCCTGGCTGCCAGGGCACTGCTGGCTCGTGTTCAGCTTGCCACTGACCAGGAGCCCCAGGTCCCATTCCATGGGGCTCCTTTCCAGCCTCTCATTCCCTTGTCTGTCTGTACATCCAGGGCTGTTCTGCCTGAGGTGCAGAATCTGTCACCTTCCCTTGTGGAATTTCATACATTTGGGGATTGCTCATCTCTAATCTGTCATGGTCTCTCTGCAGGGCCTCTCTGCCTTCGAGAGAGTCAACAACTCCTGTCAGTTTTGTATCAGTTTTGCTCAGTGTCCCTTCCAGTCCTGTCCAAGTCATGTATGGAGATTTTGAAGAGCACAGGGCTGAGGATGGAGCCTGTATAACCCCACTAGTGACAGGTCGCCAGTCTGATGTCACCCCATTCACTGTAACCATTTGTGCCTGACCTGTGAGCCATTTATTCACCCATCACATGATGTGTTGCTTGTCCAGCTGTGGGCTGGACATTTTATCCCGGAGGATTCTGAAAGACACTATCAAAATCTTTACTGAAATCCAGAAAGGTTACATCAACTGGCTTCCTTTGGTCAACTACATGGGTTATCTTGTCATACAAGGAAATCGGGTTTGATAAGCAGGACTCTCCTCCCATGAAGCTGTACTGGCTGTGACCAATGGCTGTGTTGTCCTCCAGATGTTTTTCAATACCTCCTGGGATAATCCTCTCCATAACTTACCAGGCACAGAAATGAGACTGACCGGTCAGTAGTTTCTGGGGTCCTCTTTCTTGCCCTTCTTGAAAACTGGGACAATGTTAGCCAGCTTCCAGTCAGCAAGGACCTCTCCAGATTCCCAGGACCACTCAATAATCAAGAGAGGCCTTGCAATGACATCAGCAGCTCTTTAAGTGTTCTCAGATGAATCCCATCAGACCCCATAGACTTTGGGTATCCCGCTGGAGCAGCAGTTCCCACACAACTTCAGAGTCAACTGGGAGTTTATCATTGTCACAGCCATGGTCCTCCAGCTCAGGGCACTGGGACCCTCCTAGCTTGTCATTGGTATTGAAGGCAGAGGTAGTTGTGTCCATTCAGAAATCAAACATATGTAGATGTTCTAACATTTTAGATATGTTTGCTTTGCAAGTTACTGAAAAAATACTGTTTATATGAAGAATAGAAATGACAGAATTATAGGGAAAAAATACCAAAAACATTTAGTCAGTCCATATGTTGTTGTTAATAATATCTTTAACAATCGTACTTGCCATAATTTTGGAATGGAAGTTAATGAATTAATTTTTCCACTAAAATGTATTTTCTATTTTTAACAGCTTTGTCTGTGGATGAGAATTATAAATTAAGACTATTTAAAATTCTGATAAATATTTTTGTTAGGATCATTCCAATGACCTGGAGGATTTGGGGTATTTTTAATAACATGTCTGACATGTTCACATCTGCTGTAGTAAATATGAGAAATCTAGTTTCCATATTTAGCTAATGTACAGATTAGTGTGTAGGCAAAGAGGGGGAAAGTCATTACAGAGGGATTTTTCCAAAGAAGCTATTAGTTCCCAATTGCATTGCTCATTTGAAACCATAAAGGCTTATAGTAGTAGGTAACTTACTGAAAGGTAGCTCAGTTAAACCCATTTATTTCATCTGGAGTTCAAAATGTTTTTTTTTGGTTTTGGTAACTTAGCAGCCTAAAGTATAGGCAGTATATTCAAATTCTTGTAACAGTCTGATTTTTTTCAGAAATGTTCATTTTGATGGTAAGTTGCTGTGTAAGTAAGAGGCTGTTCTAGGGAACAGCATCTCTGAGATTTTATCTAACCAGACATCTTTAGTTTTACAGAGCCAAATGATTTTTATGCAGATATGTTTTTTTGGACAGCTCAAGAGACAGACCTTTAATCAAATACAAAATATTAATGTATTCAAAGCATTTTGTCTTTTGTAAAATATGATCCCAGACAGTCTGGCTTGAAATCAGACAGAGCAGATGGGATTTTCTGTCGCTTTACTAAAGACAACTCTATCCAAGTCAGATACAAAAGAAGGTGAAAAGCTGCAGTATAACTGTGTTTTGTAGAGAATTTACCCCTAGACAGAGGTTTGGCTGTAAGGAGGGCTTCTTTATGCAAACAAAGATTCATAGGTAAGTTTTGATACAATTAATGCTTTCTTGGCTCCTAGGACATCCCAGGTAATTTTTTAATAAACCCTTCAAAACGTTAGTGAAGTGAAGAAATCTACTAGGGTCTAATTTTGGTCTCTTTTGCCTGTTAACAAGACAGATTCTTGACTAACAGCCTCCAGTCTTTCTGTTTGCATCCTTCAAAATCCTGTGCAGCCATGATTCACATTAGGTGTAAGGACACCCACTTATGAGTCAGAGCCAGCCAGAGAATATCCCACCGCTGAGGTTGACAGACCAGCCCCTCATGTCCGCACTGGGAACCTAATGAACCGGGAATCTGCTCACTGCTCCCCAAGCAGAAGAGTGAAGGGTGACTTTGAGCAAATGGTTACAAGTGGCATGAAGGAAAACAGCCAAATCCAGAAGGTTAAAACCAACATAGAAGCAGAAGATGAAAGATTGTGTAGCTGTACAGTTAAATTTGTAAGCCAGAAAATAAAAACCAAAATTTAAGTCTACCCTGTTGCTTTGATGCAGTGGGGTGTGAGTGGAAAATACATGTGTCACGTGCTTTTTTGGTGGTTTTAGTTGTTCTCTCCTGCTTCCCTCCCAGTCAGTCCAGGGCCTTCATTGCCTTAACTTCTCCTTCCACTTTTGCAGGTGAGAAGCAAAGATTTGGCTATGACCGGTCAGGATATGACGTGGAGGAGTCTGATGGTGGCGATGAAGATGAGAATGACAACGAGGACGATGATGAAGACAGCCAGGCTGAGTCAGTGCTATCCACAACGCCCTCGGTGACAGCCAGCCCCCAGCACCAGCCCTCTCGCCACGGCCTGCAGGATGCCGCCAGCACCGATGACGACATCAGGCTTCCAGACTGCTTCACCGGGGCTCACACGGACTCCATGGATGGCCTCCCAAAAGCACTGCTGACCAAGATGACTGTCCTTAGCACAGTGCAGTCGGTCAGCAGGACCTCCAGGTCGCCAGCAGAGTCCACCCATCAGGAAGCACACGAGGACAAAGCCCAGGAGAGAGGAGTGGGTCCCTGCGGTGCTGATGCGGCACTGACGGACATTGCTCCTGCATCTCCAGGTCGCCAGATGTCCGTGGATTACCCTGATCCACATACAGCCTTGGGCCACTCCTTAATATCAACTGCAGCTCTTACAAAGGTAGGAGTGTCTGAAACCAGGGAGAGAGTAGGATTTTAAGTCCTCCTTCTAAAAAGATCTTGGAGATTTTTCAAAGAACAAAATGTTTGCCTTTCCCTTCATTCTTAGAATTCTTGGTGATGAGTCTTTCAGAGGAGTTAAAATTAGTCCAAGCACAAATATATAGGACTGTAGACACAAGGATGTTGTAGGAGCATTGCTTTTCAAATACCTAAATTTGATTGTAATCTTCCTGAAAGGTTTAATTGTAATATGGTTATTTCAGCTGATGTTTGGAGCTGGTGGATTGTATTACAAGTCAGAAGGAAATAACTAATGCATGGAATGAACTTACAGTGGTTGTTATGTTTTCAGGGGAAAGTGATAGAATTCAGCAGTCATTTCACTCTGAAATGTGATGATACAATAATTGGTAATTCCAAAGGGAAATTAATCTAGTCCCAAAGTTTTTTGCCTTTTCACTAAAAAAAAAAAATGGTGCAGTTGTTTATCTATCCTCCAAATATGCTTAGTAGTAGAATTAGAAAGAGCACCAGATGTTCAAGGAAACTAGGAGATTGCCCTTGCACAATAACAAAAGGAGAGAAGAACACAGGGCTGAGACCTGAGTTCCCAGTGCTCTCAGCTTTTGTCCAAGCTGAAAGAAGATTTTAATTGGAAAAGGATGTATTTTGCCCATGCACATGTTAGACATGTGGATTTTCAAAGCAGTGTACAGAAAGATGAGGTCAGTCTGTGTGCAGGTCTGTGGGAGCATTCAGTAATTTTGGCAAAGTTTTGTTTTTAGCTGTGCCCATGAAATCACAGAGGGAAGTGGCAGGTGCTGAGCCTTTTCCAATTCAGCAATGGCTTTAATGGACTGTGATGGGGGTGGTTCAAGTCACTTACCAGACTGACCCTAAAGACAGTTTCTGGAATTTTTAATTCTTGCTACAGACCATGAAGGCATTCAAGCTTTTCAGAGCAATGCTCAAAAAATGCACAATAGTTTAGTTAAAAGGGTAAGCAAGGCACTGCCTTCTCCATGATGAATGCAATATTTAGAAATATTGTATAGAAAGAATTAATCATTTAGGTTGGAAAAAATCTTGAGATCATCGAGTCCAAGCCTAAACCTAACTGTATGCAGTTACTGAAAAAAAGTAGCAGAAAATTTTCTAAACCATAAAAAGTAAAAATTTCAGTCTGTTTTAAGTACTTAGGGGCTTTTTTCTTTGAAAACTTATAAATTTACTCTACTAGATGTATTTTTTATACAGTTTAAGGTAGCAAACTGTTGACATGGAGAGACAGTAAAAATTATTGCTGCATTGTATTGTTTGGCACAGGTTCATCCTGGCTTGTAGGAACTGTGAGTTCATGTGGCAAATGTTAATTGGAGCGAGTTTGTAGTGTGACAGAGAATAAAATGAAGTGGTCTCTGATAACTGTATATGCCTGCCTTAAAATGGGAAGTGTCCTAGTATTTGGAGTTTAGGTTCCATTGCTGCCAGTGGATACCAGAAGGACATTTGACTGAGTGTACTCCCTCATTAAATAGAGCCACTGAAGCTTCAAGTAAATATTCATGCAATTAAAAATACAGATTTATATAGTACTAATAATTGTCTGCATTAATATATTAAAAAAAAATAAAAGGAAGACATGTAAATAATATGAGGAAGCAATTCCTTGCCAGATTTTCTTTTCCTTTCCTAGACCAAAAGAAGCATCAGCCTTGTGTCTCCAGTGGTTAATCCACAGTCTGTTCCTGTTGTGAATGGCTGTGAATCCCAGATCTTGCAGTTGAGAAAAGGAGTCCGCATAGCTCAGGAAGGCTGTTGTACATTCCTTCAGAAGCATCCATACCAGTTTATCAGGATCTCTTGTGAGGTGTCAGTTCTGAGAAAGATGTTGACTTCTTTCTCACATCCATCTTCTCATTTAGACAGGATGGCACTGCATGGCCAGTTAATCATAATCTCTCTTTGCTAATACATTTCTACGAGCATATTTCAAAAGCATTTCTCTCTGATTTTGAGTTTTTTGCCTGCTCTAGGGAATTTTTGAGAGTTAGGACTGTAAAAACTAAGTAAATTTGCCCCAGTGTGCATGTGTGTGATGAGTGTGCCAGAAACAAAAAGATAACCATGAGATTGCAATTGCACTTTCAGAATACTCGTTTTAAAAGGTTCTAGGAAAGGAGCTGCAAGCCTTGGTCAGCAGCAGGCTGTAAGAGAAGAAAAAGGAGGATAAAAATAGGATTATAAATCCAGGTGTGTGCACCAAATAAATCACAGTGAGCTGAGGCAGCAATGGGATGTGGATCCCACATCTCACTCCATCACCTCCACTTCTACAGGAGCTGTACTTGTCAGCCATCTCCTGTCATTGCACACCCTGTCTGTCACACTAGAAGCACAAATGTGCGGCGATGCTGCCTCTGCCTGCTGGAGGCTGTAATGCCTTCAGGAGAGGAACCTAGTGCATCAAAAATGCCAGCTTATGCTTATTTAACCTTCCAGCCTGAGGTGATTTCCACATAAAACAGTTCTCCAAAGCCTTCTCACCACTTAAAACACACATGCAAAAGATACTCAGCAATGTTTTTGAGCACTAGTGTCTGAGAGAAATTAAGCAAGGATAATTAGGAAAGGAAAATGCAATTAGTGGGTGAGGAAGCAGGTGGAAAAAGAAAGGAAGGATATCAGTTCATTGTTTAAGCTGAACACTATATACTGTGAACCATTTTGTTGTTGTTCTTTCTGAAAAGGGGGCATGGGAAGCACTCCCAGCTCCCTCGTTTTCATGTCGCTGAAAGGCATGGTGGCTGCCACATTAACACTCGTGTGTTGTTCTCTCCCAGAGCACGCCCTCCATCAGCTCCCCGTCCTCGCTGGCAGACCACAGCATGGCGACACCGACAGCGCCGTCGCCCTACAGCGAAATCCCAGAGGAGAAGCCGGCTGCCGAGCCGAGAGCTCCCCAGACTCACCTCTTCAGCCACCTGCCCCTGCACTCACAGCGGCAAGCCAAGGCTCCCTACGGCATGGTGCCCGTCGGGGGCATCCAGGTGGTCCCTGCCGGCCTGGCCACCTACTCCACCTTCGTTCCCATCCAGGCGGGGCCGGTGCAGCTCACTATCCCAGCCGTGAGCGTGATTCACAGAACTACCAGCGCCCTTGGCGAGACTGGCGGCACGGCCCCCGGCACCACCGCGAATCCCGTGGGAGTCGCTGAGGTGAACAGCGTGGTGCCGTGCATTCCCATCGGCCAGGTGAGCGTGCCGGGCATTCAGGGGCTCGGCACGCCCAACCTGCAGCCTCTGCCGCCACTGGGCATGGAGACAGTGAACATCCTGGGCCTGGCAAACACCAATATCGCCCCGCAGATGCGCCCCCCGGGAATCACCCTCAACGCCGTGGGCCTCCAGGTGCTGACAGCCGGCGCGGCCCCGCAGGGCACCAACCCCAGCCCGCAGGGACCCCTTCCCGGCCTGCAGATCCTGAACATCGCCCTGCCTACCCTCATCCCCTCCGTCAGCCCCGCCAGTGCCGACGGGCACGGAGCCTCCGAGGCACCCACCGTGGGCTCCAAAGCCAGCGAGGTCCAGCTGGAGCCCGCTCCTGTCGGCTTCCCCACGGCCGAGGCCGGCCACGATGCTTCTCCTCAGGCGGTGGCTGGTGGCCAGCGGTACGGCGGGAAGAGCCATCCCGAGCCCAAGCCCGTGACCAACCCCACTGGTCCCGGGAAAGCTGATCCTGAAAAGACTGACCTCGCCAACCCCAGCAAGCCAAAGCGTGACCTCCCTGCCCTCCAGGTGAAGAGGGCTGCCCCGGCAGAGCCCCGCTCCAAGGTGAATCCCAATACGTTAAGCAAGTCCCCAGTGCACCGAACTGTCACCCCGGACAGACAGGTACCCAGGCCAGCCGCCCCGCCCCAGCGGCAAAACACGGTGCAGTTTAGCGATGGCAGCAGTGACGATGAGGATAGACTTGTAATAGCAACCTAGTTTTTGTTTTTCATTGTGTTTTTACTTTTAGAGTTTTTTGGGTTTTTTTTATAACACTTGCAGGTTTCTTTGCAAACCTTCCTTTCCTTAAAGCACATTTTTCTGACACAAACCCATTACTAATCTTTGTGCAATCATGAACTCTTGACCAATAATTGTTGTTTCTTGTCAGCTCCAGCCATTTTTGTACATGTTGTATAGACGATTGTGCCTTTTTGGAGTTTTATGTTTAGAAACCTGTACAGATTGTTGAATATATATATATAAAATATATATATATAAAATATGTATATTAAAACCAGGTAGTTGCTTGTGTTTAGTAAGTAAACATCCTATGTCAGATAAATAAAGGATTAAATTATATGTTGCACTGTTAAATGTAAATTTTTATGGCTGTGGGACAAAGTTTCTGTGTACAGATCTAGTATGTAAAACTCCATATTTATTGTATCCATATTAGTCTTGGAAAAGGGTCTGTCCATCTTTCTTGTGTAAGACGGTAGCTTTACACTTCAAAGAGAAATACAGTATCTGTGTTACAAAATATTACAGTAAAATTTTGTTTACTGACTTTACCATTGCTTATGTTGTGCCTTCTTGATGCAGTCCAGTAGCTAGAGAGGTGCTTGACTCGTTCCTTTCAGTGCCCTTCCATGCCCTTCCAGCTGGTTCAGCTTTAAAGGATCTGGTGTTGGTAAAAGCCCCTGAGATTTCACCTGCCATGGGAGGGAGAGTAACTCATTGGGCTTTACTTGGAGTAAAATCTTCCATTCAAAACATGTGGCAATTGCACAGTGGGGAGGGAGTCCCTCAGCTTTCCGTAGAGTGAGCATCCATCCACCTTGTGTTTCTTTCCTAACTAGAATTTGAAGACTTGCCTGAGGACAAATCGCAAAAGGGTCACAATGAAATATTTTTTTATTTGTAATCTTGAACTATAAAACCACTTTTTACTGATATTAAAATGTTGTTACACAAGAAAGGAATACTTCTTTGTGTGTTAATTGCAAAATCCACCATACAGTTGCTGAAAATGGCACTACTGTAATGAGGGCTTGGCATAACCGATTACCATCAACCTCTCAGGAGACTGTGTTTCAGGAGATCTTCATTTACAGGTAGACAAAGCCATTTTCTCCCTAAGTACAAGTCTGTCTTACTCATGCAGGGAAAGAAGAAGGGACTAGAAGCTTTACACATACAGTTAATGTGCTGTTTTAGCAACAAACCTGTCATACTGGGCATACAAAACATGGATGGATCCCAGAATAATGAAATTTAATACTCCTCTGTTTGCGCATAGTGAAAACAATGTTAAATTATCTCTGAAGTGTTTGGGCGTTCCAACAATGGCAGGAGACACGTCTGACAAGTTACAGGGCTACACATTTCTAGAAGTTTCAAATTGACTTGGGATTCATGCTACAATTTTTAAGTACAGTTGGTTTCCTGCTGTGTCCTTTTATCACATTGTTACAGAAGTTTTTATAACCCCTTTAATAACCAAATTCCAGTAGGAAACTGGAAGGTGTAAATTAAAAGCACAATCACCTTTTTGGAATTAACAAGGATGAGCACATATAAAACAACTGGAAGAAAAGGACAGGAAGCAAATCTGGGAAAAAAAAAAAAGGGAGCGAATTTGAATGTGAGCTGGGCCGCACTGTTCACAGATTAACTCCTGTATCCATCTCAAGGAGCTAATTCATACCTTGCACTGCTCATATTCAAAAGCAGCAGTACCCTAGATCCATTTTTAACTTTACACCAGCTTTTGTACAGTACTCACATTGTACTCATTACATTATTCCATTACGGCGTGTTGTAAAACTGTAGGCGATGTTGAATGAGCTTTATTAACTTCCAGAAAGAGCACTTTGGTAGCAGAAAGCCATTTCTATTGCTCGTGATTATCAGGCAATTGTACTAATCTAGCCATTAGGAGCACACACACTGGAAAGGGGAAATTACTCCTGTCTCTGACAGGGCTGTGCAGAGCCTCGCTGAGGGCCCCAGCCCCCGAACCACCAAGCACTCTCAACTCACATTGAACCTGATGAGAGTTAAGAGTCCTCAGCTCCCCGCAGCGCCGGACTTCATATTTGTGAGTGTCTTACGTGCAAGCCCTGTGTGGAGTGTCACTGTGCATTTGTATGTTCTTTTTATAAGTGTAGTAGTGGTGTCAACGTGTCTTGTACCATTATCATTTTTACCTATGTGAAATCACCCCAACTAGAACCAAAACATTGCCGTGTTACATGTGCTTTAAGAGCCTGAAGCTTTTTCCAGTAGAATCAGGTGACAGTTTGTAGTTAATGAACTCAAGAAATTTTGCATTAGCTTTAGCTCCTTTGAAATGGTCATCTACCAGCAAAGTAGAACTATTGTAATTAATTTGAGCATATTTGTCTAAAGCATGAGCAAAAAAAGATGACAGAATCAGATAGCTTTACAGCAAAGTAAAACTATCCCCAAAATTTTGAATGCCATCACAACTTATTACCATTTTCCTGAGTTTTAGAAGGCAGTAGTGGGTAAGGAATTGCTGTTGCACATGCCCCTGAGTCTTGATTTTACTAAACTCTAGAGATTTACTGTATACACATCTTAAATATTTACTTGATGAGCAATTTGTGGTGTGCTCACATTCTGCTCAGGATTAATTCCAGGAAGTCTCCAATTTAATGGAAAATTCAGCCTGGTGAATCAGGTGATCTGCATCTGTCTTTTCTGTTCTAGGTGTTTTGAAGACGCCAAGGGCAAGAGATGGAAGCATATCTTGAAGAGTAAGAATGACATGACAACAGATATGTCATAAAGAGGAACATTAAGATGTGTCACTTGGTAAGTTCATTTTAGGACAACAGGGAGAAAGGACCAAGAGAGTAGGCACTGATTGAGCCTTGAGATGGAGAAGAACTCCCAGAAGATGGGAGTTGCTTCTGAGGATGTAAAGCTGCAGGTCAAGAGATCTGAGGACAAATACTAAATCATCACTTACCCAGACAAAGCAGATTAGCCACATTTGAAGCAGGAACTCTACTATTAGCAGGTAGTTGCAGATACATCTAATGTTCACATCAAGGCTGTAGGAAATCACAGTTTTGTAGAAGACTGTGGTCCTGAAAATTACAGTTTCCCTTCCCTCTAGGGTGTTTCCAAATGGATATTCTTTGAGTTGCCTCTACAGCTTGTGCAACAAGAAGAAACATTTGGAGTGTCACCAGACCTGAGAGAAGGTTAAACTCTGTACATCCCGTCTGTTAGTGCCTGGAATCAACATCTATAAATATGTCAGCACACGTGGGTGTCCTGCATGAGCACAAGCCTGTGACTGCTGCCTTAGCAATTACATTTTCATTCTGAATTAATTCCTTTTGTTTTAAATTGTGTTGTAACTTTTATTGTCTTGTCCAGAGTCATCAGTGATGGGGGAATCAAATTCGCCTTGCCCCAAGGATCCTTCTGTTCAAAGCAGTAGCAAATATCTCAGAAACCTGCCAGTACAGTATTAGGCTGCTCTTCAGATGGTGTGAATTATCACAGCTGAATTGGAATAAATAACACTGCCCTGTTTACTCAGGGATCTCTGTCGGACACCCTCTGGCAAATCCAGCACAGCTGTTTAAACATCAAAGGGCCAGAACAAGTTTTGCCCCTCAGTGTACCCAGGCACACTCTGGCATCTTCTCACAACCTATTCCCAGCAGGAGAGTGCAAGCAGGTGCCAGCTAAAGGCTGGCTACAAATACAGCCAGAGTACAGACACTCAGCTTCTGTGGGATCTGTGCAGATGCTTCCCTGTGATCTGCCAAAAGCCCTCACTAGGAAAAGAATTGGTGGCCTGTGGCCTGTAGCTCTTTCATCTTAGACCTTACTTGGTTTCTCTTTGCAATACATGATGTTTGCTGGTGACATGGGTACATGGTTTTGGAGGCAGCATGTCCATATAATAACAATAATCATGGGTTTGGAACATGAACTCTAGTAAATGTGCCTGTGTTCCCATTGGGGCTTTAATAAGCTACAGCATGGCCTACCTGTCATTTCTTGGGTCAAAAACTAAACCAGAAACAGATATGGACAATATACCTGGCCTCAGATCTCTTGACCTGTAGCATTGCATCTCCAGATGCAACTCCCACCTTCTGGACCCCAGCTGAAATAAAGCACTTTGTAGGTGCGGGATGCTCTGCCCTGCTTTGGTTACTGCTGCTGTACACACCTTTTTCCCTTTCTTTCTCAAGTAATTTGCTGAGCTTCAGGTTGCTGTAAATTATGCCCTGAGGCTTGAGCAGCCCACAGTTGGTCCATATCAGCCAGTCCCCTGCCAGAAAGTCTGACAGCAGTGTTTTGCATACAAATTCAAGTGCCCATCACATGCATTTCATCTCAGACAACCTACATAGGCTGAACACAATATGGACCACCTCAAAGCCAGAGATGTACCATGAAACAGACATCCCATGCCTTATACTTGGCTAAACATTCTGTATGGCTTCTTAACAGATTTTTTCTTGCCTTGAGTTTACTGACATGTGGTTAAACAGAATATAAAATTAATTTGTCACTATATAACTTACTCCAGAAGTCCTCATTTTTTGCAAGATAATCCTCACTAAGCTTTCATAAACACTGTAGTTTAAACCTGCAAACTGCCCTTCAAACATGTGTGTAACACTGGGACAGTTTCATCAAAACAAAATTTTAAATCCTCAGTTTTAGCATGAGTGACTTGCCAAGAGCCATGGAAACCAAACAATACACAAGTGAGAGTGCTCACTCAAGATACCTTCAGCTGACTTATCTGATGGGCCACTGCTTCATTGCTCTGGAAAGATCCTCTCAGACCTGTATGACCATCTCCTCCTTTCCTTGCTTTCCTGTTATTCATGGGAGCAGAAAGTGCCACCTGTCTTAGATGACTTCTGGCCAGTCTCTAGTTGTGAACGTTACATTATGGATGACTATAAAAAACATGGCTAGAATTGTCTTCCCATGTCTTAGGGAAATTTCTGTTTCCTGTAAGGAGTCTCAGCACCTACAGATGTCATTATAAATGATACCTAAAACACCAAAGACTTAACACCATTTCTGGTTTACATCTTTGAGGATAAGACCCCTGTCTTAATTCTAGACACTGGACTGCTGATTCTGTTACTGACTTAGGATGAAAACAAGCTACTTTAAAGTACTTCAAATTGATGATTAGGTAATTTTATATGGAATGTTCATGGGTGGATGAGCATACAGCAATAAGGGTGTAACAGCCTGTAATTCATTGATTTGATGTTCATGTTTTGTTCCAGGAATGTTAAATCAGGAAAGAAAAACAAAAAAAAAGGTGTTATTGCCATTTATGTTTGTACATTTCTCCTCTTTATACTGAACAGACTACTCACAATGTTAGGAGGTGACTGGTGATTTTCAGATAGTCCATGAGATCTAAGGAAACCATGCTAGCTGAAAGATGGCAAGGCTTTACATTCCAATGGTTCAGTCATGGAAACAAAACTTGGAGTTCTGAGATGAGTCAATTAGCTAGGCATGCTTAGTTTTCTTTGGTAATTGTAGGCTTGTTTTCCCCAATAAGGTCAAATGTTAAGGCTTGTTTGGTTTTGTGGCTGTGCTCTTTAGTGTATTTGAAATCCATTACCATTCATGAGGCATTTGTGCTGGAAATGGGCCAACTGAAGGCTGTTTATAAAGTCAAATGCCCCCAGCATTTCCTCTTTTTGTTGAGTTCAGGCACTTACAACATCCCTTTGGGCTTCAGAAGTTCCATTTTCAGGTCATTCAGGTCTGAGGTGTTTTGATGTTGGTACCTAAGTACCTCAGGGCTGGATTCCTCCTTCTGAGAAAGAGAGCATGTGACACAGGTGACAGTTCCATTTCATATCATGAATAATAAGCTCTCCATTAAAACCACTGACTGCTAAGAGCCCTTTGCCATCCCATCATCTTCCTGCTCCAGATCCAGATATGGAAGTGAGTTCAGAGCCCACTTGTTGGCACAACTCTCCATCCCTGTTGCAGCCCCACTTTCATGAGGGATTTTTCACAGAGTGCCTGTGGAAGGCAAGAGTGATCCCTGGACTCTCCCTGGACATGAACTTGCAGTGAGGGACACAGCATGGAGGGAGCACCACTGAGAACATCCACCCCCCTCCCAGGAGCACCAGGACAAGGTGCACCTGTAGGGATTTTGCTCAGTGCTGGGCCTCATGCAGGAGCAGATTTTGCAAAAGGAGTTTGCCTCATTGCAGGAGGGTTGGAATAGATGACCTTTGAAAGGTCCCTTTCAACTCAAACATGATTCTGTGAACAGGACCTACCCAGACCTGAAGCACTTGAGTGGAAAGCCATTATCTTGTGACTTAACCCTTCCCATCCCTTATGATCAAGGCAAATCAAGTCAAAATGAAGGATTAAAAGGCATATTTTGACAGAAATTTTTGACTAATCAGAAAGAATTTTGACAAGAAGCCAAAATTCCCTGTTTGAACAGAACATTACTACATCCCCTGATTCTGCTAATGCTCAAACATTCCCCAGCCTGAGCAGCTGCCCTTCTGGCACCCAGCTGTCCTGCACAGGATCTAACAAAGTAGTATCCTTCAGGAACACTGTGTCCAGAGTGAACACACCCTTTGTACAACCCAACCACAAGGGCTTCATCCTGAACACGAGCATGAGGAGGAGGAGATGGTGCTGCCCATTCCTTCTACACTCAGCTACCAACACCGCAGTGGTGGCACTCTCTGCCACCAAGAGGTGCCAGCAAGATGCAGTCAGCATCCTCTAGTGCAGCACCAGCTCCCTCCTCGTCAGCCAGGGATTACACAGCAAGGGAGGTTGGTGTCCCTCAGGTCCCTGGGTGAAAGGACAGCTCTGTTAATTACACCTCCCTCCCAGTAGCTGCTCCAAGCTCCTGTGCTCTGGCCAGGCCAGCTGCAGGCACTCACTGGCTGAAAAGAGGCCAGGAGAGAAGAATGAGGGAAAGATAAACCAAGCTGCAAGACAGAGCAAGCCAGGGAGAGCATGGCACTGTAACCAGGCTGTTGGGCTGTCTGGGCACAGGAAGGCAGCTCTTGTACCTCAGACCTGTTACCCAGTGTTAGGTGTGTCCCTGGTTTGCAAAAACAGTCTAGGTGCCAGAACAGAAGCAAGTGTTGAAACAGTGCCTCTTTGCAAAACAGAAGTCATGTTTTCATCTGGACACCAGACAGT